>NC_140592.1:725782499-726382499 GCF_964204655.1 Triturus cristatus | reverse complement strand
CTCTTCCTCGACTTTCTCACTGAGCTTCTTGGTTTCTCTTGTTTGTAAGCAGGTGGGTATACACTTGGAGATAAAAAGACATAGCAATCACCAACCCCACACCGTAATGCGACTGTTTCTTGTACTAGGCAGGGGAAAGTCAATTGCCACAAAATTGTAAAGTCTTGAGAACTAAATGAAAACAACAGTGTTGCCCACAGGTGAAACCTAAGGGAAATAGTGCAGTAACAGGTTAAGTCTAGTGCTGCAGCTCACCATGTTACATTACCAGAGCCCCTTGCCGTCGCTTGCCTGAGGCTACAGCTATGATCTAAGGCCACGGCGGCCTGGTCCAGAAGGCCGCTTTCCAGGGAGGCCGAATGCTTCTCTTCTTCTAGGGACTCCAAGTCCACCTTCTCCTGTGGTCCTACCGGCATCTCCTTGCCTTGCCCTCCTTCCTGCGGCTGGGTGTATCCTCCTGCCTCCTCCTCTGGATTCCAACACACCTGTGAAAGGGTCCATTTGGTCCTGTTGTAGTCCTTTGGGGCCTCCTGTCCCCTTTCGACGTCAGTAGACTCTTCTGCACACCACACTTCTTTCCTTGACAAAACTTGCTTATACGTCTCCTCCAGGTCTCCACTGCCATTTCCTCAATCCCCTCCCATTTTAACCTGATTGGTTAAAATATCGTCAGCATCTAGGAGGCTGACCTGATAGTCCTTGGTACCCCCAGGGTCTCAGCTGTCTCGTACCTTGCTCCGTTTCACCATCATCTCACCACAGAGAGTTTCAGGGCTGTGGTCAGGAAGACCTAGATTCAAAGTAATGAAGATTACCAGTAAGTAACCAGTTCATTACCTCCTCATTCGTCTTCCTGACACAGTTCTTACACAATAGATAATACCTAAGCCTCCCATGAATGTATGACGTTAAAACGCATACATTAACAACGCAGTATTATACATTGCGTTCGTTACAACGCAAGTTGTTACAACGACTTGTGCTGGAGGGCGCTGGACTTAGGAATAGGACGATTTACTATTCCAACTCCAGCCTACGTTACAGTAGGGAAGGTGTTGGAATAGTAAATCATACTATTCCTTAGCTTAGAGCGCCATCCAGCGCAAGTCGTTGTAGCGACTTGCGTTGTAATGCCCGCGATGTAAACATACCACAGTGTAACGACCACGTTGTGAAGGTCGTTCTCCCCTCCCATACTTCACTGATTGTCCTTGAATCTAATGTAGAAGTAACTGAAAATACATAAAAATAAATGCTATACCCAGGTCTTATTATAATCAGAACATAAATAAACGATTGTTAACAGAAGATAACACCTTAGAACTGAATTCTGTAGACGTTTCACCCCTCAAACACAGATAATAGTGTATCATAAAGGTATGAGGTGATGCATAAGTGGCTGCACAATAGATGCCTTTTATTGAGGCTCCATTTGGGCGCCATATTGGTGTGCGCGCTAGTGTTCAGACGGCAGACTACTTAAGCAGGCCAATGCAAGCGCGCAGTTAACACTTGATTTAACGTGTCACTTGCTGAGCGGATAGACACGGGGGTCACTACAGGCAACTAGGGGCTGGCAATTTGCTGCTGGTGCTATCGACCGAATAAGGTCTTTTTATTGTTCATTTATTTTAACTTTACCGGCCTCTTCCTCCGCATACCCACATTTTTAAAAAAACGAACCACTCACCTGCTGCTTTGAGCGGGGCTATATCTCTCCTTCATCCTCTACGAGCGCCATCTTGGGACAGTTGGGGACAGAATTTGGGCGCCATATTGGTGTGCGCGCTAGTGTTCAGACGGCAGACTACTTAAGCAGGCCAATGCAAGCGCGCAGTTAACACTTAATTTAACGTGTCACTTGCTGAGCGGATAGACACGGGGGTCACTACAGGCAACTAGGGGCTGGCAATTTGCTGCTGGTGCTATCGACCGAATAAGGTCTTTTTATTGTTCATTTATTTTAACTTTGCCGGCCTCTTCCTCCGCATACCCACATTTTTAAAAAACGAACCACTCACCTGCTGCTTTGAGCGGGGCTATATCTCTCCTTCATCTTCTACGAGCACCATCTTGGGAAAGTTGGGGACAGAATTTGGGCGCCATATTGGTGTGCGCGTTAGTGTTCAGACGGCAGACTACTTAAGCAGGCCAATGCAAGCGCGCAGTTAACACTTGATTTAACGTGTCACTTGCTGAGCGGATAGACACGGGGGTCACTACAGGCAACTAGGGGCTGGCAATTTGCTGCTGGTGCTATCGACCGAATAAGGTCTTTTTATTGTTCATTTATTTTAACTTTACCGGCCTCTTCCTCCGCATACCCACATTTTTTAAAAAACGAACCACTCACCTGCTGCTTTGAGCGGGGCTATATCTCTCCTTCATCCTCTACGAGCGCCATCTTGGGACAGTTGGGGACAGAATTTGGGCGCCATATTGGTGTGCGCGCTAGTGTTCAGAAGGCAGACTACTTAAGCAGGCCAATGCAAGCGCGCAGTTAACACTTGATTTAACATGTCACTTGCTGAGCGGATAGACACGGGGGTCACTACAGGCAACTGGGGGCTGGCAATTTGCTGCTGGTGCTATCGACCGAATAAGGTATTTTTATTGTTCATTTATTTTAACTTTACCGGCCTCTTCCTCCGCATACCCACATTTTTAAAAAAACGAACCACTCACCTGCTGCTTTGAGCGGGGCTATATCTCTCCTTCATCCTCTATGAGCGCCATCTTGGGACAGTTGGGGACAGAATTTGGGCGCCATATTGGTGTGCGCGCTAGTGTTCAGACGGCAGACTACTTAAGCAGGCCAATGCAACCGCGCAGTTAACACTTGATTTAACATGTCACTTGCTGAGCGGATAGACACGGGGGTCACTACAGGCAACTAGGGGCTAGCAATTTGCTGCTGGTGCTATCGACCGAATAAGGTCTTTTTATTGTTCATTTATTTTAACTTTACCGGCCTCTTCCTCCGCATACCCACATTTTAAAAAAACGAACCACTCACCTGCTGCTTTGAGCAGGGCTATATCTCTCCTTCATCCTCTACGAGCACCATCTTGAGACAGTTGGGGACAGAATTTGGGCGCCATATTGGTGTGCACGTTAGTGTTCAGACGGCAGACTACTTAAGCAGGCCAATGCAAGCGCGCAGTTAACACTTGATTTAACGTATCACTTGATGAGCGGATAGAAACGGGGGTCACTACAGGCAACTAGGGGCTGGCAATTTGCTGCTGGTGCTATTGACCGAATAAGGTCTTTTTATTGTTCATTTATTTTAACTTTACCAGCCTCTTCCTCCGCATACCCACATTTAAAAAAAAAAACACTCACCTGCTGCTTTGAGCGGGGCTATATCTCTCCTTCATCCTCTACAAGCGCCATCTTGGGACAGTTGGGGACAGAATTTGGGCGCCATATTGGTGTGCGCGCTAGTGTTCAGACGGCAGACTACTTAAGCAGGCCAACGCGCACGCAGCGGGCGCGCAGATGGCGCGCCGGAGGCGCGCCAGAGGCAAGCCCGTCTGCGCCCGTCCGCGTCCCGGATGAGCCCGGGGCGATACACGATGCCTGTAAAGTCAACAAGGCACGCCATACTTATTCCAGAAAACAGCTTCTGGATATAGGTAGCAGGGCAGACACTGCAGCTGATGTTAATGCTGCTGACCTTGGGTTGGACACAGAAAATAGGCGCACTAACACTCCCAGTTACCTCAATTGCGGGTTGATAAACAGCAGATCATTAGTGAAACATCACACGGAAATTGCTTTACTGATTGATGATATGAAGCTTGATGCTCTGTTTCTTACTGAAACCTGGATTAGAGCAGAGTCAGCCGTAGAGATAGGCCTCGCCTGTTCTGACGGATTTAAAATCATACACAAACCTAGGAAAGAGGGTAAAGGAGGAGGGGTGGGACTGATTTTCAGAGAGGAACTCAATTTCACTCTGCTACAGGTGGATGAGCTAAATGGAATAGAATTGATGGGATTCTCGCTTCAGGAAGCTAGAGGTAGTCTTTTTACAGGACTGCTCTGTTATCGTCCTCCGGGGAGTAACACTTTGCAGCAGCCCCTCCTGAACACCATCGCTAACTTATCTTTAACACATTCTAAAATGGTTGTCTTGGGCGACTTCAATTTGTGGGAGAATGCAAGTACAAAAAATCAGCTGAGAGACTTGAAGTACACCTGTAATAATCTTAGTCTCCGACAACTGGTCACCTCCCCGACTCACCGGGGAGGACATATACTCGACCTTTTATTTGCAAATGAGTCAGAGGTGGAACTTTTAAATATTGTCCCCCAAAATTGGACAGACCACTACCATATCCATTTCAAAATACGGTTAGCTGATTATTGAGGCCAAGCCAATATCGCCGTGTCGTTTCGGAAAGGCAGGAATTGGACTAAATTAGCGAGGACAGGTGCTCTCTTAACACCACCCACAGTGAGCCCATTCCAGGTATCCAGTACGGTTGAGGATAATTACAACACCTATCAGGAGTTTATTACGGATGCTCTGGATCAACTAATTCCGCTGAGAAATATAAAAATTAGAAATAAAATGTCAGCACCCTGGTATAATGACGAATTGAGACAGTCAAAGCTACAGTGCAAAAAGGCCGAAAGGAAATGGAGGAAGGGGTACTTGGACGGGGACAAGCTAGTATTAAAGTCAGCACAGAGTAGATACAAGCTGCTTATTCTGGAAAGCAAAGCTAATTTTTATGCTAAATCTATTGTGCAAGCACCCAATGGGACTAAAGAACTTTTTAGAATTGTAAGAGCTATATCAGCTCCAACATGTCTGGAGAACAAAGTAGAGGCCTCACAGAAGCTGTTTGACGAGATTGCCATCCACTTTGAGGATAAAGTGGCAAAGATCGTTGACCTCCTCAAGGACAATGAAGTGGCTGCTCAGGACCTGGGTAAAGAGGTAACTAAGGGGACCCTGGGCCAGCAATGTTCCTTGGTCACTTTTTCCACCTTTACAGACCTTACTTTCGACACAATGGTGTACAGTATTTCTTCTGGCTCGCCTCTTGACCCCTTGCCCCAGAAAGTGTGCATACGGCCGCCTGACTTTTCCTTGGCTACGTCAGACCTGTAACCAATCCTTGGAAGAAGGCTCAGTCCCGAAGGGATGGAAGCAGGCGGTGGTGTCCCCTCTTATCAAAAAGCCTGCCTTGGATCCTACTAACCCGGCTAACTTCCAGCCTATTTCCCTCCTTCCTTTTCCTATTAAGATCTTGGAAAAGGCTGTGAGCAGATCTCTCTCAGATTATTTGGAGGAACATCACCTGCTGGACAGGGATCAGTTTGGCTTCCGTCCCGGTCATGGGACGGAGTCAGCCCTGATAACCATGATGGATAACTTGCGGATGCGGGCTGACAACGGGAGCACCGCTGTTCTGGTGCTCTTGAACATGTCAGCCGCATTCGATACAGTAAGTCACCCAATTCTGCTTGAGAGATTGGAAGAAATAGGGGTAAAGGGCCGGGCACTGCAGTGGCTTCAGTCTTACCTGATGGGGAGACAACAGGTGGTAACTTTGGGGCCGTTCTCCTCTGGAAAATCCCCCATAGTTTATGGGGTACCACAGGGCTCCAGTATCAGTCCCATTCTTTTTAATAAATACTTACAGCCACTATTTTCGATTATCAAAGCGTTTGGGGTTGAGTTAGTCAACTACGCAGATGACACGCAACTGGCATTTTCGCTGGAGGGGAAACAGGCGGTCCCCTTGGAACAATTCCAAAATTGTATGCGTCTGACCACAGACTGGCTGCGGAGAAATTCCTTGCAGTTTAATGGAGGAAAGACGGAGGTATTGTATTTCTCACCGGCAAGGTTGATCCAACACCTGCCGGTGGAGTTTAGGATTGCGCCGGAGGAGGCCTCATTGGCCCCGGCCAATACAATACGCAACCTCGGGTTCCTGTTTGATAAAAACCTCCAACTGGACTCGCAGGCAAGTAAGACCGCCAGCGTGTGCTTCGGGTTACTGCGGCTATTACGTCGGATTCTTCCGATGTTGCCAGAGGACATGCGACCGTTGATTGTAAGGAGCACGATACTGAGTAGAATTGATTATTGTAACTCTCTGTACTTATGGGCCCCTCAATACATCTTGCAGGGGCTGCAGAGAGTCCAGTCGGCCGCGGCGAAGCTTGCGCTAAACCGTAGGCGCGACTCTTCTTCTACTCAGGCTTTGAGAGAGCTCCACTGGCTGCCAGTCAGGGAAAGGGTCCTTTTCAAATCCCTTTGCCTGATCCACAGAGCAACACATGGGATGGGCCCGGTCCCTCTTCAAGAAAGATTTACATGGTATCTCCCCCAGAGACAGCTGCGTTCCTCTAGCGCCAATCTGCTGGTAAAGCCAAGATTCAAACGAGCCAGATTGGGCGGGAGGGTTTTTAGTGTGGTGGGTGCTCGGATGTGGAACGAGCTCCCACTGAGGATCAGACAGATTGACTCCTTAATGGAATTCAGAAAGAGCCTTAAGACTTGGCTTTTTCCGGTAGCCTGACTGTTCCCCCCCGCCTAATCCCTCAGCATCAGTGATATTTGTTTTTATCAGAGCGCCAGGATACCCGTGGGGTGACAGAGCGCTATATAAGCACCAATACAATACAATACAAGAGGGCAACTTAACTTTCGCTAATTCATATGATTTAACATTTGTGTACTTTATTCATCTAGATAAAGTGAGTGAGAAAGTCTGAATTCTCCTTCCTGATAAGCAAAAGGTGACAGAAAAGAGCACGTGTTTTCCTAAAGAGAGCTGTCCTATCTGAATAAACAGAAATAGCTCTGCAGTATGGAGTCTTTGTTTATCCGTTGGAAATGAATTAGTGTAAAAGACAAGATGAATAATGTCCTCTTCACAATTGTATTTTGAACCTATTTTGGGAAGAAAAAGAGAACTTGTCCTTACCATGCCTTCCCTAAACCTTAGGAAGAAGGTGACAAAGGTTAGGCCGCAATCTCTGCAATCCTACAACCTGAGCAGATGGCAACTAAGAATAAAACTTTTGGCCGCTAGGAATTTGAAATCTGCGGTCTCTAAGGGTTAAAATGGGGACCCATCAAAGCCTGGAGCACAAATGGGAGATCCCATGAAGGGATCACAACAGTGGGGAGGAGGTATATGAAATAAAAAAAACTCCTAAGGAGATTAGCAGCCAAAGGAGAGACCATCGAAACTGCAAGACCCTGAAGGCTGGAACTGCTGCCCATTGTGCTCTAGTGGTGGAAACCGCTAAACCCAAAGTGAGGCCATCTCTTAAAAAATCTAGAGCTTTGCTAGGCTTACAGGAAGCCAGAGAAAACCCTCTACCTCTACACCAGGTTTTAAAATGACGCCAATGGCGACTATAGTTCTTCAATGTAGAGCAGCAGTCTTAAAAATGGGAGGCATGCCGCCCTTGGGGTCCATGACTGTAAGAAACTGGATCTATATATACTGCACCAAAGTGAGGTACAGTGTGTATAGAGTCCAAGGGTCTCCAGAGGTTTGGCAGAGGTTAACGTTAGATAGAACCTTACTCTCTAAAGTGGTAGCTTGGTCGAGCAGTAAGACAGTATCAGAGGACAGTGTTGAGCATTTGATGTACACACTCAGTCAGCAAATGAATTTACACATTCAGGAACTGAACTCTAGGCCAATTGTTTAAGTATAAAAAATATACTGTTGTTTTATTTCTAGAACCAAGCAAGCCTGGTACAGGTAAGCATATAAATACTTTGCAGTAGTAAATTACTTGTATGAACACAGTTCAAAATTGCAGTATAACTTGTACTGATTTTGGTTACAGTTTAAGTAAGCAGTTTGCAACACTTAGCAGGTATAGTACATTCGAATGAATGGGCTTTTTAAGAAAAATGCAATTAATTACTTTTCAGATTTCTTTTACTAACACAGGGCTGGATCCTAGATTCGGAACTGGGACATTTTCTGAAAACAGTTGAGTAAATTCGCTTTAGTTAGAGGTATGTTTTTTAAAGAATATTATTGTATTTCAAAAGTTGACAGAAACTTTTTCACATAGAATCACCAATGTTATCCTATGGGAGAAAATTCACATAGCAGGTAAGATACTTTAACGAAAATTTTCTTACTCAGTGCCTGGATACCTAGATTCAGCACTGGGACATCTCCTGAAAACTGTTGAAAAAATAAATGCGTTTTAGATAATCGGGTGATTTTTAAGGAATATTCTCAGTTTTCAAGTCGACATTTAGAAACTTTTTGGGGAGAAAAAGTGTCAATGTTATTCTATGAGGAAAAAGAGGTTATCGTTTTCCAGGTAGATAATCGGTCTTTTGATTTAGGGTTCTGGGGTTAGACTCAGGCGTCTCCCAGGGTCAGTGATGCACTGTTGTTGCACCCCCAGTGGCACTAGGGCGGCCTGGTGCAGAGTGTTGAGGCCCAATGTAATCCTATGGAGGATAGGGGGGCTTCGGTTGGTGGCTGATGGCAAGCAGGCCACGAGGTTGTGGGAGCAAAGCTCCTAGGGTTTAGCTCAGGGCAAGTTGGGGACCAAAGTAGCACCAAAGGTGCACACTCAGCGGCACTAGGGCAGCCGGGTGCAGAGTGCTGTTTTGAGGTCGGGCGGCCCGTTGATTTCAATGGAGATTCTCCAGGACTAAGAAACACTGCAGGCTCAGGGACGAGGATCTTCCAGGAGTGACCACCACTTCGAGGGGTAAGTTGGGATGTTGAGGGTTGGTTAGGCACCGTTGGTTTGGGCACACAAGGCCGTGGGGCGTCGGGTACCGGGGTGTCTTGGGACGTCGGATTTTCTTCCCGCTCTGGTTGCGGTAGGTGTGTCCTCTGGATTGAGGCTGCAGGCATCGTCAGGAGGCTTGAGGCAGGTCAGGGGTCGCCGGATCTCAGGTCAGGATCACCGGGGGGACCTCCTCATGGTGTTTTTCCACTGGAGCTCGGGCCGGGTTCAGCGGGTGCAGAGTGGGCTGGATTTGCGGTTCCCGGCTGGCACCAGGAGCTGCAGTTTAAACACGTCCGGTGTTCACGTGAGAAAAAGTCTGGAAAGTGAAGGCTGGCAGGTCCTCCGGGGTTTGTGAGGTTGCTGGCTGCTGGACACGCCGGAATTTCACAGGAGCAGGTTTGAGGGGAGACAGGCCTGTAGGGTGGGGCCAAGTCAGTGGGCGTCGTCCTCTTGTTAGCTCTGCACAGCTCTTCGTCCTTCTTCTTATCTTTTCTTGTAGTTGCTGGATCTGAGGAAGGAAGGTTCAGGGTGCCCCGTAAATACTAAATTTAGGGGTGTTACAGGTAGGTAAAGGGCAGGGACCAATGGGTCCCTTCCCTGGGGTGGGTACACCCCCTATTCTGTCACTCTCCAGTGGGAGGGAGGCAGGAGCCTGTCCCTGGTTGGCTGAGTCCCCCCATCCTCAAGATGGCAGGGACTCAAGGTTGTGCTTCACCTCGCCTCCCCCACCTGAGGGATTGAGTTGGCAGAGGTGGACACACCTCTTTTCCTCACTTGTTTTTCCCACTGGTTCTCCCACCCAAAGTGGGGGGTAGAACCAGTGGGGACCAGTTGCTGAAAGCAGCAAATGGTCAGGAGAGGCTCACGAAGGCGGCAGGCTTTGATGTCTCTCCTTCGTGAACCCTGCCCATCCTGGGGCAGGAGGCTTGGCCCCTCGTCCCTGGATGTGCATTGTTTCAGGCCCCCGAGAGCGGCGAGCTCTCGACCCAGGGGTCCAGAAACATGTCTGGTGGTGGCAGCCTAAGCAGCCACTCAGTCAGGTCACTAGCAAATGATCACTTTGTTCTGCACCAAGGCACCCAGTCTGCAAAGGCAGTGTGTGAGTGTCAGGGTACAAGGCCTCATAGGGTGGCACAATAAGTGCTGCAGCCCTTAGAGGCCTTCTCTGGTCACAGTGCATTAGGTACCTGTGGTACCATTTACCAGGGGCTGACATGTGGCCAGAGATGCCAATTGGGTTTGTTTTTGGGGAAAGAACACAGGCCCTGGGAACCTGATTGTCAGGGACCCAGGGCACACCAAGAAAAAGTGGGGGGGTTACTGCAACAGAAACCCACTTTCCTACAATGACGCTGTACCCAGGGAGTGTAAATGACTCAGTAAATACTATAGTATATATGAAGATGACCTGGAAGCGCGACGTTGTTTATTTTTCGCATTTCAAGGCCTTCTTCATTTACATGAAGCAGTTGATGTGCACAACAAAAGTACAGCAACTGTGATCCTGAGCTCTGTGGTGGTAGGGTCAAAGACATTGCTGAAAACAATAAAATATTCTAAAAGTAATTTGTTGTTTTTGACCTTCACAGCTACTGCAGATAAAATAATGCACACTCCTTAAATTAAAAATTAATGCAAATAAAACTAATTTGTGGAAAAATCACTCTTTTATGTTATGAAATGTCAGTTGATTAATGCAAACATTTCAGATGTGTGTTTGTGAGAGTCGAAGCATAGGAGACACTTTATCTTATGTCTCAGAGAGGTGACAGAAAGGAGGATCGGTTGGGGGTTTAACAAGGGGCAGAGGAAACTGCCTGCTTCGCAAGGCAGTATCTCTCATTTGTAAGTCAGGTGCAGTGGCACTGGGATGCAGTAGTCTGAAGTGCCTACTGCATCACGATTATGACTTGCTCAGTTTACAAAAGAGGCACGGGGAGAGATTAGGGCTTAAAGCACCCTTACTGCAAAGATGCAGGCAACATGTGAAAGTTAATTTGTTTCTGAAAGGGACAGCGAGTCTGTTTCAAAATTGAACTGGTGGCCAGGCTTGGTGGAGAAGAGGTGAAAGTGGCAGCGGGGATAGCCTTCCACACAGGACTGCAGCTATCATTAATACACAAGGTGCAGTTGCATTGGGGCTCAGGAGCATGAAGGGCTCAGAACACCATCCTATGGGAGTAGTGTTCTCTTGTCTATTTTAGTTTTTTGTGTATTTGCAAATTTATAGGTCTCACATTTAGTGTGGATTATGAGTAAGGCTCCCAGTTTTCCGTTTTTACTGATTTTTACAGATCAACACAGACAGAAAATAATGTGTTCCCTGTCTGTATTTATGTTATAAAAGCAGAAAAATGCAGACATTTGTGCTTCATGCGGGTGACTCTCCATGCTTTCTTTGTGATTTGCAGGACAACAGTTTAGTGACACACAGCATGGGAAGTTAAAAAACAGGTTGATATTTCCCTAAATACAGGCATACTTTAACATATATTTATATTATAATGCTGATATTGACCTGTGGTGCAGTGTTTCGCTATATTTGAGTTCTTAATTTGCTAAAATGAGACTGGTATTGATGTATTAGTGCATATTTATCAGTAAAATAAATGTGGAAATATATTCTTTTGCGACTCAATTTATTCTCTAAACACGAACTAAATATGAATAAATACCAATAAGGTCGCCAAAAAATAAATATAGATAAATACAGACGAAATGTTAAGAAAATTAATACCATAAAACCGTGAGCCCTAATTATGAGTTATTGAAAATGAACCCCTAAAATGATTGCATAAGCCCCACTCCTGGGCTCAGCCCTGCCCTTTCTGCTTCCCCAAGTTTTGGAGGGAGTCCAACTTCAAAATGTTTGTGTAGAGGGCTCAAAGCAAAATGTTCGAAGACCTCTGATGTACTCCTGGAGAGTTTAAATTCTCCCATCCCATCTTGGCCAGCCGGAGGTCTGTGGTGCCTTCCTCTGGCCTTCAGGGGGGCATGTTTTTGTTACCAGGCGAGACAAAGACCTCCCTGGCAACCAGATGATCGGATACCAACAAATGTAACATGGAGGCCTGAACTGGTCTGGGGGATTCCTACAGCACCCCTAATATTACGTAATATTTCTCCTGTATATGGTGGTTTCCTATTGGTTAATGTATTTGTATTTAGTTTAGGATTGACTTGACATTCTATTAACCATTTTTACAGGTTGAGATATTTTGGAGGGAAGTTTTCTCCAATGGTGTCTTTCTAGTTCCTATTTATTAATGGATGTTTTCTGCTGTGGTTTACTGTATTAGTCGCTGTGGAGAGTAGAACTGCGAAGAGATGAAGGTTACAGTCCCCCGCTTCTGGTTAGGAGAGTGATAATCGACAGGATGTGCCAGCAAGGGGTTCTGGTGGTGCCTCTGCTGGGGCTTCTGTTTCCCTGTTGGCCTTGGAAGTCCAGGCATTGATTGATGCAGTGGTCGTTAAAGTCTTGTCCTCCAAACATAAGGCTAAGAGTACTTTAGCCCTGTTAGATGATGATCAGGATTCTGAATCTTCTGCTGACTCAGAGCTGGAAGGACACGTGGTACCTGGTGGAAAATTCATGTCCAGAGAAGAAGTGGTGGACATTCTGTAGCATATCAGAGACAATGTGGGCCTGGCACTGCCTCTGGTGGAGGAGGCTGCTGAGGAGCTTTTTTCCGCAATTCGCTAAGCTTTACTATTGCACCTCAAGATTAAAGAGGCAATCTTCCGATCATGGGAAGAGCCTGACCAAAGCCAGATTACCCGCTTTCTACAGAAATCCTATGCTTTAAAAGAAGGGTATAAGCTATTGCCACATACCATCAAGGTGGATTCCATCATGGCCCCCTTCACTGAATCTGGATGACTTTTTTTTTACCTCGGCTCATGTGGATCACAGGTGGATGGTTCCCTTAAGTAGTCATTCAATGCCTCTAATCTGGTTCTCAGGGCGTCATCGTATGGGCATTGACTGCTCAGTCCTTGGTGAAGGATTTTTAGGCTCTGACGGAAGCCATGCAGGAAGGTTCAATTGTGACGGATGTCCTAATATATATGGAACAACAGGTGAAGTTCCTGGCTAATGTGTCAGCAGATGTAATCAATTTATTTTAAGAGACAGTGGTCCCTGAGTAAGCAAAGATTAGATAGGAAATCAATATAGCCCCAATCGATACTATATTTTGGCCATTATTCAGCCGTATAAGGGCAATTTTAATATGTAAATAAATGAAATAAGCGAAACGTGAATTAATTACAGTGGGACACAAGCCTGTATCCATGAACTCACATAACAAAGGAAAACAGAAAAGGCTCAGGCAGCATGTAGTTGTCTGTATCGGGTAATCACAATAAAACAAACAACATTTGCAGAAAGGTCACCTTTACACATAATATAACATAAAAATCACTGTGTATAAGGTTGACAACTAGTCAACAGTGTTTCGATCCTTTACAAAGAGATATAGGATCATCATCAGGACATTATAGATATGATGCCTGAAAACAATTGCCTGTAATTACTCGTGTCAGGCCGGAGGGTACTATGCAGTGCTGTCAGCTAGGGAATGTAGCCATGTGATACAATGATCACTGCAAGCAATCGTAGTACCCATTTAGGGCGATTTTAATGCATAGATGAGGATAAGCGTCTCCTACGCTGTAAAGGAAGGCATTCCTCAAGGGTAACCTGACCACGGGGAATCCTGCAGGCATGGTAAGTTCAGTATTATGGAGGAATACATGGTCCAGAACCATCAGTGGTGTAGAGTTCGATCAGTTGTTAGATTGCGGCATAATGGCACCAGCTTCTCCAGGACGGGAAGTTAGCTCCCAAGGTCCCTGACCAATCTAAATTGGGTTCCCTTGTACTTTACAATATGCTAAGCGCAATCACTAGATTGCAAGGGTCTTTGCTCTGATTCCCCTTGTCTCAAGCAGATGTAATCAAGGCGGCTTCAGTGGCATCCTCCTCTGCTATCATGGCCAGACAAAACCTCTGGTTGTGGGACTGGACGGCGGATCTGACTGAGAAGTCTTCTTTTCTTAAACTACTGTTTGAAGGTGGCAAGTTGTTTGGTGAACGTTTGGATGGTCTGATCTGGAAATACTTTAAGGATAAGAAACACCCCTGGTCCTACAGGTCCTCTTCCAATAAGTCTACTAAGACTTGGAATCGTTCGGATGGTAAGAAGATCATGGATTTCCCTCGTAAGGACAACCATTCTTATTTGTTCCATAGGAAGGGGTTTCAACCTCGGAGAGGCAAGCAGCAGGATGTTCCCTCCAAAGCAGGGCTCTCAAGTCAGCAGTCCTGTCTCCGGTCAGTTCTGTGGGCACAAGAACTGTAGGTGGACAGATAGTGGCATTTATTTCGCCATGGGCACTTTCCATCTCAGACATGTGGGTGAGGAACATCGTTCAGAGAGGCTATCTTATCGACTTCATCTCTCCTCCTCCCGATATGGGGTGCATCCCTACTCCCATTCCAAAGAATCCTGTGAAGAAGGAAGCTCTGTTGGCTGGGATCACGGCTCTTTTGGAGAAAAGGGCAATCATCCACGTGCTACTGGATCAGGTCAGTCAATGGGTTTACTCTATTGTCTTCCTTGTGCAGAAGGTGTTGGGAAAGTTTCCACATTTTTGGATCTAAACCACCTCAATCAGTGGGTGGTATCCATAGCATTCAAGATGCTGTCCTTAAAGCAGCTCATACCTCTGATATCTCCCAGGGACTTCATGGCAACAAACGACCTTCAGGAAGCATACCTGCAAATTCCTGCTCATCCGAGTCATCAGAGGTTTCTGGGGTTTGCTGTGGAGTCAATGTTTTTTCAGTTCCAATTTCTTCCTTTCAGGCTGAAGTCCGCTCCACATGTGTTTACCAAGGAATTGGCTTCCCTGGTGGCAGTTCTTCACTTACAGGAGATTCCCATCTTCCCATACCTTGACGAATGTCTGGTCTCTTCCCTTAACTTGTTTGCATTTGAAGACAGTGCTCGATCTTCTGTTGTCTCATGGCTTCTTAGTGAATGCAAAGAAGTTGCAGCTGACTCAGATGCAGGATCGCATTTTTATCGGGGTCTGGTTCCAGATGGATCTGGGTATTGTGACGTTGCTAGACTTAAGGGTGTTAAAAAAGCATTCATATCTGCGGGATCTGTTGTCGGCACATGTTTAGGCGGTTTCGCTCTGAATGAGGGTGCAGGGTGATCTGTTAGCCACAGTTTTCTTGGCACATCAATATCCTCATGAGGTTCATTCTGAGGCCAAAACAAAAGTTCATTCCCTGAGCAATAGTAACACAGTATCAGTATCATTTTCACATCAGTGTTTGAATCAGAAGTTCAGAAAAAGTAGAAATGTCCAGTATCCATTCAAGATCTTTATTTTTCAATTCTCGTGGTTGCTCACGGAGGACTTGTTCAGCCACAAGTTCCATTCTTGAATCATACAGCCTTCTTGAATCATACAGCCAACACGTGTTTCGTCTATGGTTACAATATTCCATAAAGACTTCTTCAGGGCTGTAACGGATAATTATACAAACTCATTTACACATCCCTTATCATACTATAAACCTTGAGGGGGGGCTCCTAACTCTGGGAATGTTTCTCCTTGTATCAGGTGATGGTATATAGAAGGATGTTGGGGATACGCTGCCCGTGGAATTATCGCTCTTTGTGAATAATACCTTTGGAAATTGGAAAAAAAAATTGTTTGTATATGGTGAGTGATTCTTCTTTTCCCTAAGGTAGTCAGTGTCTATGATATGGTTCACTTTGCCAATCATAGGTTTGTTTGTTTGCTTTTCTCTTTCCCTCTCAGAATTTTATATATAAGAAAAGATTATCGCTTTTTAGATATTGAAGACTCAAGAATACAATTCACTATGACAGTTGATTAAGGTTGGTAGCCTTCAAATATTGTGGCTTGAATATGGGCGCTTTTTTGTTATGATCACAGTAGTGTGCTGCCTTTCTCTAAATAATCACAACGTTAATACTTGGTGGTTAGCTACTCATTGGTATTAGTGCATTGGCTTTGGTTCTACTTTTTAGTTCTTTGGTGGTTGGTAACCCTTTGCACATTGAAGGTTATCTATGACTATTTTCTCGGTTTCCGTTGTACAACTCTTCTTCTTTTTGGTGGAGGTTTATAGTATGATAAGGGATGTGTAAATGAGTTTGTATAATTATCCGTTACAGCCCTGAAGAAGTCTTTATGGAATATTGTAACCATAGACGAAACATGTGTTGGCTGTATGATTCAAGAAGGCTGTATGATTCAAGAATGGAACTTGTGGCTTAACAAGTCCTCCGTGAGCAACCACGAGTATTGAAAAATAAAGATCTTGAATGGATACTGGACATTTCTACTTTTTCTGAACTTCTGATTCAAACACTGATGTGAAAATGATACTGATACTGTGTTACTATTGCTCAGGGAATGAACTTTTGTTTTGACTTCTAGCAATTGCTTGCAATTGCAATTAACAGCGTGGGGTGGTGGTTGTTTACATTTCCCTTTTGATGCAAACTTTGGATTTGTTTGTTTAGATTTAACCTATTTGACTCTGTGCAGTAGAAACCTCACTACCCCTTTTTCAGACATTATTCATTCTGAGGCATTGGGTTCCCAATGTGCAGAATATGTCTTGTCTTCTCCCTGTGACAGTAGCAATTGGGAAGGGCCTGGATTGGTGGCTGGTTCCGTCCAACATCATGAAGGGGGTTTCCTTGTCCACTCCAACCCTGGTAATCATCACAACAGATGCCAGCGAAATTGGTTGGGGGGCCTAGTTGGGTGCTCTCCAGGTCAAGGGCCTGTGGGATGTCAGCCAGAGTTCTTGGGCTTCCAAATGGAGGGAACTGGGGGCGATTCATCTGACCCTCCTTCACTTTTCTCCTCTGTTGAGGGATAGAGAAGTCCTCATTCAGATGGACAATACCACTGCCAATTCCTACGTTAATCAGCAGGGGGGATGACAGCTCTGTCTTTGTCAGCAAACTTGCTGGATTTGATGAGCAATGCTGATCTGAAGCAACGGGTGTTGGGTGCCACGCACCAGGCTGGTCATACACTGGATGGCATCTTTTCAAATGACACACAACTGCTCTTTACGGGTATTCTCAAGGCGGTGCTATTTGAGCTTACCGCTCCAGACCGATATTCTCTGAAACCAGCAAAAAAAACACTGATGAGCAGAGCCTGGGGAACAAGGCAAAAGCCGAGGAATTCCAGGAGCTGTTAAATGTGACAGCTCCTTCTTTCCCTACAGATCTTGATGAGGCTACTCTATCATATACTAACTGGTTAGAGGCAGCTGGTAATAAGCTTGCTCCCACAAAACTCCTCCACCCCAATAGGGCACGTCCATCCTCCCCTTGGTACTCCCAAGAACTGAGAGACCAAACATTGGTCTGCAAGCACTTGGAAAGAAACTGGAGGAAGGAATACAGCGATAAGGATAAGAACAAAAACAAACTCAGCTTAGCTCAGTACAAACAGCTGTTTCAAAAAAACGAAACAAGAGTTCTTTGCTAAACGAATTAACACTGCAAAAAACTCGACCAAAGAACTATTTAAAACTGTAACATCCTTGGCACACCCAGTTTCGCCGACTATCACGTCAGGAACTATGCGACAAAATTTCACAATATTTTCTGGTCAAAGTTGAGTCAATCTTCTCCATGTTTACCAATGTAATGACCAAATCTATCTATGCCCAGACCGATGTCTGTAAGTCAGGAAAGGGCTCTAAGGCACAGTTTTATAAATTTGCCCTAGTAACACCCATAGAAACTCTAAATCTCATTATGACAACCAAATTAGGCTCCCCCTACGAGCCATGCCCAGTGTCTATACTGAAACTGGCATCGGAGCCAGTTGCACTGGCACGGACCTCCCTCATAACCTCATAAATGCTATGCTTTCTGTAGGATACTTTCCTAAGTCTGGAAAAGCGCCTCAATATTGCCTCTGCTACAGAAATCTACTCTGGATCCTAAAGATCCAAATAACTTTAGACCGATCTCTAGGCTCCCTCTCCCTGCGAAAACTGCAGAGAAAATCATGAACACACAACTTAGTAGGTTCCTGCTAGAGACGCAAGCGCTGGACCCTTCCCAGTCTGGCTTCAGAGGAGGGCACAGCACCGAGTCCACCCACATTAAGTCCACGGAAGAGATCAGGGTCGTGCTTGACAAAGGAGGCAAAGCTGTGATGATCATGTTAGATCTCTCTGCGGCCTTTGATATGGTCCATCACGGTTTGTTTATTAAGCGATTGCGGGAGATTGGCATCCAGGGTACTGCCCGGAAACTACTTAAATCCTTTCTCTCTAATAGAATTCAAACGGTCGCACTTGGTGAATTCTCGTCCAAACCATTCTCCCTGCCTTGTGGAGTACCCCAGGGTTCTTCCTTGAGCCCGACATTTTTTAATACCTATGTTTTATTGCTGGCTCCCCTGATTGAATCGTTTGGCTTTAGTCTGACTTCCTACGCAGACGACACCCAAATTGTGCTATCGCTGATGCCAGGATCGATGCTGTGAACAGCATCACGACTCCACAACTGCATGTCTGCCGTGGGAAGTTGGATGGCTCAAAATTGGCTTAAACTCAACTCCGGAAAAACGGAAGTCGTGTTGTTTGGCAATGACAACAGCTTTTGGACTCTGGCCTGGTGGCCGGACTCACTGGGTCCCCTCCCCACCCCAAAAAAGAAGGCTAAAAACCTATGGGTATGGATAGATAACAAACTCAGCTTTAAAGATCAGGTGAATGCGGTGGTTTCTTCTACCTATTACATCCTTAGAACATGCAAAAAAATACCTGCCCAAAGACAGTATACAAACAGTTATTACGGCCCTATCCATGTCCAGGCTGGATTATTGTAATAGTCTCTACATCAGCCTGCAGGAAGGGCTTATGAATAAACTGCAACGCCTACAGAATGCAGCGACTAGACTGCTCTCCGGTATACCAAAATATGCCTCTATCTCGGCTGAGATTAGAAGGCTTCATTGGTTGCGGATAAGGAAACGGGTCCAGTTTAAAACCCTGTGTATGGTCTATAAAGCCCTCCAAGGAGATAGCCCCGAGTTTCTCAAACAACAATTTCACTGGTATGCACCAAAAAGATCATTACGCTCATCAGAGGCAAAACTGGTATCGGTACCCAGGGTACGAAAAGCCAGCTGGCGGGGCAGAAGTTTTGTGGCCTGCACAGTGAAGGCCTGGAATTGCCTTCCGTTACATCTTAGATGAATGACAAATTTACTTACTTTTAGGAAGGCCTTAAAAACTTGGCTATTCTCTGCTTAAACTCCGTTGATAGTCTCTCTGTCCTTAGGCCTCTATAGGACTTCACACAGCGCCATGACACCTTTGGGTAGCAGTCGCGCTCTATAAATAGCAATAACATTAACATTAACATTAACAATTGCAGATCAGCTGTTTCTATGGGCTCAGTTGCATGTGGATTCTCACAGGGCCATTTGTATTCAAGGAGTTTTGAATTGTCAGGCCGACTGCCTGAGCAGGGAGATTCGGTCCTGTCTGGAATTTTGTCTTTTTCCCCAGGTGTTTGCCAGGGCATGTCAGTTGTGGGGTCTCGCTCGGGTGGATCTGTTTGTGAGCCCTTGCAATGCCCTTCTTCCCCGTTTTTTTCAGGGGATGGGTGACATTGGCATCAGGGGTGGACGACCTGATGCATCCTTGGCCATTGAGCCTGAAGTTTGCTTCCCTCTGTTTCCTTTGATCCAAACATTTCTTATTCGGGTCAAAAGGGAGGGGGCTCAGGCTGTTCTGGTGGCTCCTGCATGGCCCCACTCTATCTGGTTTCTGATGGAGATGAAGGTGCGTCGGGAGTGGCGGCTTCCCTCGATTGCTACTCCCCTGGGTTCTCCAGTTCTCCATGTGTATTCTCTGACGAAACTCAAGCCGACGACTTGGAGGTTGAACAGGGGAGTTTGACGTTGCAAAGTCTCTCAGCTTCGGTCTCCTCTTCTGTGCAGGCTTCCAGAAGTTTTTCCACCAGGCCTTCTTATGCTCTGCATTGGAAAACATTTAAGGCTTGGTGTGATTAGAGGAGTTTGGTTCCTCTGTCTGCTTCTCTCCCTCAGGTTCAAGGATTTCTGCAGGATGGGTTTCAATTGGGTCTTAGTCCAGCCACTCTTAAAATTCAGTGGGCAGGCTTTAAGGCTTTTCAGTCCCCTTGGGGTGGTATGGTGGACAATCAGGGTCTGGTCTCCAGGATTTTTAAGGGGTTTTCAAATCTCCGTCCTGTCTCGCAGTGGTCCTCTTTGGGATTTGCAGTTGGTTTTGTGGGCTCTCCAGTGTACTCGCAATAAGCCGTTGTCCTCTGTGGAGCTATGTCTTCCTGTCACTGAAGGTGTTCTTTTTGTGGCTGTGACTTCAACTCGCCGCCTTGGAGAGTTGGGCTCTGTGGCTTGTCTGTCTCCTTTCTTTTGAGTATTTGATAACAGGATTGTTCTTTGATTAGGTCCAGGCTTTGTCCCTAAAGTGAATTCTATGTTTCATCTCAAGCAGGAAGTGATTCTTCCAGTGTTCCTTCCAGATTCTCAGTCTCCTGAAAAAGTGGCTCTTCATTCGCTTGATGTGCTGAGGGGGGCTTTGATGTGCTTTGTTTGTGAATTTTGGTCCCTCCTAGTAGGGGGGAAAGCCTTCAACTCAGACCTTGAGCAGGTGGACCAGATCTGTGATTCTGATGGCATACAAGCAGTTTGGTCTGTTGTCTCATCTGGGGATCCAGGAGATGTCTACTAGGGGCATGTCCACTACAGTTGCTGCGGTACAGAGAGCCTCTTTGCAGGAGATCTGTCGGGCTGCCACTTGGGCAGTTCCATCTACCATTGTGACTCATTATCGGGTGGTCCAGGATCCACAGAATCCGTGTTTGTTGTGTTCCAAGGTTTTGGCTATTGTGTTGTAAACCGTTTTGTGCCTACGACTTAAACTTGTGTTTTGCATGTTGTGCACAATTGTCCTGGGCCAAATTTTGGCTTAGGTACATCTCAATCTGTGATTCATCACAGCAAGAGGGACGAGGAGTTAATGCTGCATTTACTTACCGGTAATCACATTCTCTGAGTCCCTCTCTCACCATGATGAATCAGCCCCTCCCTCCCCTCTGTCAGCCTGTCCAACTGTGTGGTGTCATGGACTTGGTATGGAACAGGAAGTAAGGAGGGGGAGGGGATTTTATACGTAGGGAGGAAGTTATGAAGGCAGGCACAGGGGCCTCAATCTGTGATTCATCACATGTGAACAGGGCTCAGAGTAATGTCATTACTCATAAGTAAATGCAGCATTGTCTCCTCGTCCGCCTTCCTGACACATTCCTAACACAGACGCAGTTCCCCTGCGTCACAGATGGCACCCAGAAAGCAGTTTTCATAAAGTTACCCTTTTGTAGGCACCAGAATCTTTGGCCAGTAGCTAGAAGACATGGTCAAGAAATCAGTTGAATGTGAAAACTGTTTGTTCCTTCTCCAATAGCAGGGGTTTTGGATACCGGAGAGCTTTTGGCCCAGGTGATACTAAAGCAAATACTCAAGCCTTTTGAGGTAGGGTTCATGGCCAGGAGGACCTAGTAGCGCCTTATCCTGGTTCCAGCCTCCCTTATTAACACCTCTTTCCCTTCCCAAGGCATGACTATGCCAGGACTCCACCAACCAGTGGTTGTCTGCTCTATTTTCAAAAAGGTGTAGTGGATAGCAGTAACAGACACTTGGGCCTTACAGACTGTCTCAGAGCACTGTCAGATGGAATTCCTCAACCTTCCGTGTCAATTCTTCCATCAGACTCCTCAGCCGAGGTATTCAGTTCAGCATCAATTGCCTCTGATGGAAGTGCCACTCTTGTTGGATAAAGCAATGATTTGTCCAGTTCTCCTAAAGGAAGAACGGCTGGGCCACGACTCCATTCTTTCCCTCAAAAGTCATCAGGGGACGTTTGCCCCCCACAGGGGTAGACTGATATATTCCTCACAGACTATTCATTGTGTTAACTTTTCAGAACATCTTACCTCACCCAGATCAATCCTGGAGACTATCTGACATCCTTGGATATGCTAGATTGATATCCGCATGTTCCCATTCACATGGATCATCAAAGATTTTACAGTTCGCAGTAGGGGGAAACATTACCAATTCCAAATTCTCCCTTTCAGACTCTCCTCAGCCCTAAGAGTTTTTACCAAACTCTTGGCTAAATTTGTGAGTATTTTACATTGAAGTGGGATTAAAGTTTAACCCTAACTTGATTATTGACTAATTGTCTCATCTTCTTTTCTTAAGGCAGAGGAAAACACTAATCAGGTATGCTAGCTTCTTCAGGAATATGGATTCCTCTTTCATTTGAAAAAATCCAACATTCACCCATCCCAGTCCCTCTAGTTTAGCACAGCCCTTTTCTGGACAGACTTGGAAGAAGTTGTTCTAATGAAGTACATGAAGTCCAAGCTGAGATCCCATCTAAATGCCTTGCAAACTGCACGCTGGGCTTCATTGAGACTCTGGCTGAGAAGCCAAGGACAGATGTATCAATATTGGTAATTCTCTCTTTAGTCCACTTCCATCTGTATGTATGTATGTATGTATAGATATACTTGTATAGCGCAATGACTGTCACCCAAAGGGCATCCTGGCGCTTAGACTGATGGAGAAAGAAGCCTGCATGAAAAGAAACGATCCACTGTATAAGAAAAATTACGCCGCTCTTGGGAAAAGGTGAGTTTTCAGGGCTTTTTTGAAGGAGGGGAAATCGCCCGTACTCCTCAGTGCAAACGGCTGAGAGTTCCACAGCCTTGCTGCTGCGAATCGAAAGGACCTGCCTCCCAAACGAGTCCTTAAGATTTTTGGAACTACAACCAGACATGCCGTGGCGGAGCGGAGAGACCTACGCGGGACATACCACGAGAACATTTTCTGTAAGGGAAAAGGGCCTTGTTCATGAAGAGCTTTAAACACCAAGCAGAGGGCTTTAAATTCAATCCGCTGAGGGACAGGTAACCAATGGAGGTCCCTGAGCGCAGTAGTGGAGGAGTCCGCGCGCTGGCGTGACAGAGCCAGTTTAGCCGCCAGATTCTGCACGCGTTGAAGTTTACCCACCAGGGTCACCGGGGCTCCCAGAAGTAGTGCGTTACAGTAGTCAAGTCTACTTAGGATGGTACTCCGCACTACCTCTGGTCTTGCCTGCGCTGGGAGAAAAGGCAAGATTTTCCTTAACGTGCGAAGCAAGGCCATGCATGTGGCCACTGTTTTATTAACAGAAACATCCAGTTGAAGGTTGGAGCCAAAATAGACTCCCAAGTTCCGCACACAATTCGTTGGTAAACTGGTGCCCTGGAAGGATGAAGGCCAGAAGTTCGATGGAAAAGGCCTCGGGGTGCTGCCAGATGGGCAGTATAGGACCTCAGTTTTAGAGCTATTAAATTGCAGAGAGTTGTGGCACAGCCAGTCTGCCGTAGAGGTCATGCAGCGATGGAAGGTCTCTTGTGACACCGCCTCCTTACCCTCAAACGAGAAGATAAGTTGGGTGTCGTCCGCATAGTTAGTAACTGCAATGCCGAAAGATTTTATCAGCTTAATCAGGGGGCGGAGGTAAAGATTAAAAAGGATAGGGCTAATGGCTGACCCTTGAGGCACACCCTGACCAACGCTTCTGATGGCTGATTTGAACGGAGGAAGGGCCACTACCTGGTGTCTATTATCCAGATAAGACGTCAGCCAGTCCAGGGCCAAGCCAGTCACCCCCACTTCCTCCAGCCTCCTGAGTAAGATCACATGGCTGACCGTATCGAACGCGGCCGACATATCTAGCAGCACTAAAAAGGCTGCCCGACCTTGGTCGGCACGCGTCCTGAGGTCATCGAGCACGGTCACTAATGCTGACTCTGTCCCATGGGCTGGTCTAAATCCAAATTGAGCCACATCCAGACAGGCATTACTCTCCAGAAAGCAGGAAAGATGTTTTGTGGCCCATTTCTCCAAGATTTTGATTGGAAAGGGGAGAAGGGAAATGGGCCTATAATTGGCAGGGCAGGAAGGATCCAAGGTTTCCTTTTTGAGGAGAGGAGACACCACTGCCAACTTCCAGCAATCCGGTACTCGCGCAGACCTGAGGGATTGGCAGCAGGTCGCGAATAATGGCAAGAAGAGTTCTGTCCGGAATAGCTTCCAAAATTTATGAGGAAGTGGATCAAGGGGAGAGCCAGAAGAGACGCTGGCGGCCAGAGCACTAAATTCCTCAAAGCATGGTACCGGGAAACAATTAAGGCGTGCTGAGCCAGCATCACCCTCCCTATCCGATGTCAAGGTAGAGGTGAGCAAAGGCTGAGTGCCAGAGCTTGATGAAGTATCAAGATTGCTTAGGATGGTAGCAATCTTCTGCTCAAAAGCCTGTGCCAATGAGTCACATAAAAATTGAGATGCAGGGACAACATTAGCGACACAGGTAGGGTGTGAGAGATCTTTAACAATTTTGAACAGCGCCTGGGATTTATTTGCTGCCGACAATAGGGAGTCCTCTAGGAATTTAGCTTTGGCACGTCTGATCTGTGCTTTATAAGTTGCCAAAGTTCGCTTATAGCAAGCTCTGTCTGAATCCCGGTACTGTTTCCTCCAAGCACGCTCCGTCCTCTTGCACTGGAGTTTAGATTGGAGCAGTTCCTCTGAGAACCAAGGCATTGCACGGGTGGGTCTATCTCTGATTTTGCGAAAAGGAGCTAGTGAATCTAGTGAATCCACAATTTGCTGGCTAAGCATCTCATAGCTAGCGTCCACGTTGTCTCCTAACGAGAAGCCCGACGGCAGCAAGGCCGGCAGGGGGGACTGCTTCACAAGCTTGGACCACTGTCTACCCACCCTAGTAGTGCCTAGGCTACCTTTCTTCATGGAGTCGGCGGAAAGAGAAAGGGTAAAGTGAACCGATGCGTGATCTGTCCAGCATTGGGATAGGATTTTCCGAAGAGCTACATTCTCTGTATCCGCAAAAATCATATCTAAGGTATGACCTTTTGAGTGAGTTGGCAGGGTAACTAGCTGTTTCAGCTGTACATTACTACAGGCCTGCTCCAAATCTTTGAAAGCAGAATCCATTGGACCATCTGGCCATAGGTTGAAGTCTCCCAATACCAAGAGTCTGTTATGGGAGTTGGATAGGTCATAGATCAGGTCGATGAGCTCTGTTACCTCTGATAAGGAGCCAGCCGGGGGTCTATAGCACAGCAATCCAGAATATAAAGCTCCTCCTGGACTGTTTAGGGAAAAACCCAGTAGTTCATGCCCCGAGATGGCCTTGACGTCAATCTGAGAGAGACATAAAGTGTCTCTAAAGATAATGCCAACTCCACCTCCCCTGGCTCCCACCCGGGGTTTGTGTTTGATTTTATATCCTGAAGGACAGGCTAGGCCCAGATCCACTGAGCTATCAGCTCTGGTCCATGTCTCAGTCATAAAGAGTATGTCAATATGTTCTGACTCAATGAGAAGCACAATTTCCTCATGGTGTTTGCACAGTGATCTGACATTTAGTAGGCCACATGACAATGTTTCTGGGCATCTACTAATGTTGTGTAGCCCAGGTGAGGGTAAAGTCGTAGCGCTGGGTTGTAGACTTAGGAGTTCCTCACGGGAATAGCTTACCACACCCATGGGCACAGGGGCAGCGGTTTCCGCGTCCGTCGCGTTCCGTGCGCGAACGGGCGCAAACGGGCTTACCTCTGGCGCACCTCCGGCGCGACGCTGCGCGCGTACGCTGCGCGCGACCATAATGGCCGTTAAGTAACGTGTGGTGGGCGGTGCTCGTATCAACTAGAGCGCAGCCCCGGAACGTCTTGGGCGTCTCAGCCCTACTCCCAAAATGGCGATCGGGATCGAGATCGCGAAGGGGAGCAAACGAAGCAAACACCCAAATGGTGAGTGGTGTAATTAATTTTTAAATGCAGGCAATGCGGTCAGTGGGGTGAGCAGGCAGAGGGATTCAATGACAATTCAAAAAAGACAGTTTAAAATACACTTTACACACATTAATTCTAGCAGCATCAGTAATTTTAAAAGCACAGCGTGCTAAATTCGCTGAGCCACCACATTCTTCCGCATTGAGACCCGGCCCCTAGGATTTTGAGGCATTGGTATCAATCACCACAGAGATTCAACTAGGGCTCTGATTTGTCCCAGAAATTCTGAGCAGGGATCGTTAATTGGTATCTCCTCCACTCACCGTTCTAATAACAGATGCCAGCCAGGTTGGGTGGGGAGCTCTTAAGAAGTCCAAAAAATACCATGCCAGATGGAACAAAGTAGAAAGGGCTCAGTCTTCCAATTAACAGGAATTAGCGGCAGTCTGGGAGGTCTGCTTTGGTGCTCGCCTTTCTTTCAGGGCACTGCTGTTTCCAGAGAGAAAATCATGTAGTGAGAGCGTCCAGGAACAAAGAAGGTGGGATGCATCATCCTCTTTTTCTCTTTTCTCGGAAGATATGTCTCTGGGCAGAGCAGAATCTCCTTGTCTCTCAAGAGTATCATCTGGGTACAGAGAATGAACCTGCAGACCCCCTGAGCAGAACTTTTCCATCCTTCCTGTCTCAATGTCTCTCTCTCCTGATTTTCAGCAAATTATGTAGAGATTCGGCCAACCCTGGCAGGATCTTTTCCCCACAGAAGACAACTCTCTGCTGCCCCAATTTTGTAGTCTAGTCCCGCAGAGAGAGCTTGGGTTGACAGCCACCTTAACCATTCATTGGCCTACAGGCCTCCTGTATGTGCTTCCTCCTTATCAGCTTATTTCCTGGGTCCTGAAGAAAATGAAGGAAAATCATGCCGAGGTGCTTCTGGTAGTCCCTGAATGTTTCAGAAGGCCATGGTTTCCTCATCTCCTTAAGATAGAGTCTTTCCCTGACTGGCAATTTCCCATTCGACAATCCTCATTGAGACCACCTCCTCTGAATCCATATTGCCTTCAAGGGTTGAGGCTAGGGGTATGGCTCTTGAGAGGCTAGCTTTAGATGCACTAATTTGCTCTAAAGAAGTGGCAGAGAATCCAATGCTCCAGTCTGTCACATTGCAGACAGACGAGCAATAATCGCTCCCCCTGCCCTGGCCCTGTCTCACTGCATAAAGTATGCCAGCTGCCGCAGCAAATATGCACGCATCTCAAAGCATAAGTAGGCGCCTCGCTGAATCCGTGAGATAGGCCCGTGCAGCCAGAGCTTTAAGTGGGCGGGGTCCTGGCGGTGCTCAGCGCCAGCAGTTCTAAAAAGCAGGTGCTGAAACGGGTCCCTATCGGGTTCTCCATTTTATCCCTTCCCATCAGGGTGACAAAAGAAATCTTAACTCTGCACCAGTACCACCCTTAACTGCCTGTGATGTAACTTAAAATAAACTTGTTGTAGTTCTTTCACAGTCTCATCATTTCAGAACTGAAGCATTTTCAATATCCTATACAATGAAGCCATAGTTGTTGCTTATTTGTCTTTTGCAACCATTGACAAAGCCAATAGTCCTTGCTTGTTGTAGGTGTAATGTTACTTGTATTAGATATCTGGATGCAATGACAGAAGTAGCAAAATGCCAGTTGAGCGGCACACTATGCTAAATCAGAGATTTTTAGCTTATGTCTTTTAACCCCTTCCATGCTCATGACAGATTGGTTCCGTCATGAGCACAAGTTCAAGTGTGCTCATGACGGAACCATTCCGTCATGAGCACACTTTCAAAAAATCCCTCTGCTGTAAACAGCAGAGGGATTTCACATATTTTTCTTTTGCTTTGGGAGGTGGGGAAGAGCTTCCCCAACCTCAAAAAGTATGTTTATGGTTTTCATTGCAATGACGATCACGCGCATGGTGTGCTGTCGTCATTACAATGAAAACGAAACTGAAACTTAGTTTCAATTTCACAGTTTTGGTGCTTGTAGGGCTATCTCAGCCCACTAGGCACAGACTTTTTTTCGGAATGTGCCTACCTTTGGATTTTGGGTCCTAGAGCAGCTGGCACCGAAGGAAACCTAGTAAACCCAGTGGTCAAAGTGGGCGGGATCGGAAGGGCACGTCATGCCCCTACTTTTTAAAATTAACTAAGTCCATTCCCCTACTTCTTCATTTAAAAAATGCGTCCCAGGACGGCAGGAATGCTCCGAGCATAAAAAATATTACAGGATAATCCAGCCCCGTGAGGTGCACATCGAGGAAGGCATCTGCAGTTGCCAGGACTTCCTCCCCCTTCCCCTCTGTATCTGTGGTGGGCAGGGGCCTGCCCAGCAACACTGTAGGAGCAGTGTTGCACTGGAGGAACAATCAATCAGCATGAAAAAACGGCTACCTCTGATGGCCCGGCTGTGCAGTGATTTACACCTCATTTAGTGAGGAGACCATCTGCCTGCCCCCACTGTGACCACTACAATGGTCACATCAGGACACCTTGGCAGCCCCGCCCTTGACCCCATCTGCCCATTATTTTCGGGCTCACCCAGACTGATGATGCCACAAGGAAAGGAAGAGGACTTCATGTGTAATTCGTGGCAAACTGTGCCCAAACCTTGGCGCTTTTTAAAAAATAACTGTGGAAAATGTTTGTCTTATCAGCTGTTTTCCTTATTATATTTCATAAAATGTGTACTGCTCACCTGTCTATGTTCAGGGATGTGGTATTTCTAAAAATACTGTTGATCCTTTTCTAAGGATATAAAATAAAAGCAGCCCGAGGTGTCCAGTTATGTGACACCAGAGCCCCTTGTCAACCCCATCCAGGGTCTGACTGTGAAAACAAATAAGCCCAGGCACCAAGGCCGGGCTGGTGTACTGGGCATTGGACGGAGGCTGGAGGGGTGGGAGGCTGGTTTTGTTAGTGGAGGCTGCAAAATCAACCCCCAGTAACAAAACCTGCAGGGCTGTCCAGCAGAATGACTCACTTCTCACTCTCAAAAACGCAAAAATCACTGCAGAATTCCTTGTAAGCCCAGCAGATTTCAGGCAACAATAAAAGAGTCAAGATTTATATCGCAGGTGGTTGATCTTCCTGTTGGGGAGAGATTGGAGTATTGTCTATTGACAGTTTTGACTCATCCATTGTAGCGCCGATGGTTAAGATTCCTCTTTCGAAGAACCTGTACCATACAGATCACAGAACTATATTTAATGGGAATAGCTCAGTGGGTTACTGCTTTTGTTACAGAGAACCTTTAGTTACTTGCAGTGCAGAACTTACAATTGTAATAAATCAAGCACCTTGAGCTATGACCTGCCATCAAAGAGCTGCATGCAAACTGTGTGGTGAGGGTTTGAAAGTTATGTTTTTTCCCCAGTTATTCATTATCCTAATACTGCTAAAATTGGTTTGTTTGGGTAGAAATACATTCTTATTAGAAAATCCAACCACTGTGTTATGTTTTGAATCCTCGGGTTGTGCTTCTCCAGATCTTAAAAAATGCCAACCAGAATTGATGGCATGTGAATCCTAACACCTTGTAGCCCCTTTTTTCTTGTAAACATTTTCTAAACATTGATTTACACACGTACGATTCATTGTCTCTGTATGTGTGCATGATGTAAAGTGCTCCAAGTCCCTTACTGGTGTGAGAGGCACTATAAAACAATTTAAATACATGTGAGAGAGGGGCTATGGAGAGATGAGGGGCAGTGTTGGAAGGTGATAGTGAGGGAATCATTGAAGGGCCCCAAGAAGATTGTCGTATCCTGGTGCACCGTAAGGTCATCATTTACTGTGCTCTAAAAGCTAATACAATGGAATATATAATACAATGTGTTGTAGAATGCACCATTTATATAATATTTTCCAAAATGTTCTTGGGGAGAGAACACCCTCTACCCGTATCCCCTTTGCAGTCGTCAGGCTTGCTTGCTGCGTTCGTGCGCATCACACCGTGCAGGGGATGGACACAAATTTGCAAGGCCTGCTTTGGGTTCCCTGTTCCGCCCTGTCTGGCACCAAATTAAAAGTGCCCCATTTAGCAAATGAGAGATCGAAACAAGCATTGGCAAAGCCAATAGGTCTTGCCTTTAGGACCTCTTAGGTTTGTGATTTTTTTTAGTGACGCTTTACAGCATAACTAATGTACTATTGTCTCACCACAAAAATTAAGTTGGATGTATTCTTAACTTCCCGAATGAAAATATAATTTTGCCTATTACTCTCAAGAGCTCGCTCAAGTTTTTTGTGGGTAGGAGAGTTAGCAAGCCAGACAGTTCAAAAGGTATCGTTAGCAGGACACTTAAATACATAATGTCGATGTTTGAGCAGCTAGCTAGCTGACATGAATGTGGAGGAGCCCTTGTGGGTTTCTTTGAGTCAGATCAGATTTTCCTGAAGAATCCACAGGGGCCATATGTATCAAAAAAGAGTTTTGCGATTCTCTAATTGCGATTTTTAGCTAATCGCAATTAGAGAATCGCAAAATGCAATGTATGTAGGATTTGCTAAAAATTTTGCGAATCCTACATATTCCTTATTTGCGAATCGCAAATTGAGATTCGCAAATAAGGAATACCTTCCCATTCATTCCTATGGGCTAGGAGGCCCATAGGAATGAATGGGAAGACATTCTCAATTTGCGATTACCAATTAGAGAATTGCACATTGAGAATGCAATTTCAGGGTTGCAAGGGTGCCAAAAGGACACCCTGTTGCACCCCTGAAATATGCATGTGTGCACATTTTGCGCACATACATGCCCTAAGGGCATGTATGTGCGATATATGGCACTTTTAAAAAATCCAAAAAGTGCTTTTTTAAAGAAAATCGCAAATTACCACCAACTTGAAGCTGGTGGTAATTTGCAATTCCTTAAGACCAAATAGCAAATTTCTGGTGCTTCCAGAATTGCATTTATGGAATCGCAATTTGCAATTCCTTAATTGCATTCGCAAAATAGAGAATCTCAAATTTTGCAATTCTCTATTTTGCGATGGCCTTTTGGGATGATACGTCCCAAAAGGCTTTTCCCAATTCGCAAACGGGCCAATTTTGAGAATCTGCCCGTTTGCAAATGGGAAAAAGGCTTGATACATATGGCCCTTAATCTTCTGAGCCCTGCTTATTCCCTTCCTTGCTGTCCACGAGTACACCAAAGGCACACCTGTGTACATGAGTAGCACTGTTTTCATGTACTCAATGTTTGAGGCAAAAAACACTCATTGATTTCCAAACAAGGAGTGTAAAAGCTAAGGTAACCATGTCATTCCTTCTTATATTTTGCATGCTTTACATAATCTTGCATTGCCTATGAGTGTTTGCTTTTTCCAGGATGTTGTTACTTTTTTTCAAGCAGTGCACACTTTGAATTGACACACATCAAGGTGTTTATAAAGGGGCACAATTGGGTTGTAGCTGAAGGCAGTGCAAGTGTCTCTCAGTGGGGTAGAAAGGTGCTCAGGGGGGAGAAGATGTGGCACTATGGCCAGAGCTACCAAATCTGGAATTGGGGAATCAGGCTTCATGAACAGTCCACCAGACCACTCTCCTGAGGGAGCACATTCCCCCGCTAGACCACAGAAGCCCTGGTCTCTTAGCACCAGCAGGTGGACCCTACCGGAGGCCAGTGTGGGTTGACCTTGAAGCCCTGTCCACCACAATCCATACTGAAGTTCACCTCCCGTCTTCCAGGCAGGCCTACAAAGCAGCACACCCTAGATCAGAAGAGACTTTGTCACTGAGGTCACAGGACCCTTGAGGCCAGTCCGCCTCACCCATTAGTGCCTCATTGGCTTTTTTCCAGCAGTAGTAGTTCAACTCACCAGGGATCGGCAATGCGGGATTTGGTCACACCAAACTGAGGGGCATATTTAGGAGGGCCTTGCATCATGCTTGCACCACGAAAAGTGGTAAATGCACAACACAAATCTGCAAGTCATATTTATGAAGCCACGCAAAGCCACTTTGCCTGGTTTTGAATGGTTTCATAAATATGGAGTAATGCAACACAGAGCAAATTGCTGCTTTGCCTTACTCTGCACAAGAGAGCCGTTGCAGTGGGTGTTCCCACTCAACTCTCCAGTTTTTTTTACGCAATGACTTGTAAACCTGGGACTACATCAAAATCTTACGCCTCCCCAAGGAAGGCGCAACGAGGAGAAATATCTTTATTGCTCCCTGTTTTTCCTCAATCTATTTGTGCAGCACACATAGAAAGAGGAAAAAGCCTCTCAGGATTGTTTTCGTGCAGGAAGGTGCCCCTTCCTGCACAAAAACAATACTGCATGCAACGGAGGCACCCTTGCACCATGGTGCAAGGGTGCCTGCGTTGGTGCTAGGCTGACGAAATGGCACCAGTGCACTTGGATAAACATGTATCTATTGGTTGCAGTGAATAATGTTATAAGCTGCAACTCATCAGTGAAATGCCAAACATAGTAAAAATTGGGGTGTTTTGCTCTTTCTAGCCACACCTCTGACTCCGCCCACTGACCCAATCCTCAGATTATTCCTGCCCCCTGATGCTCCGCCCACAGTTCCCCTACTTTTTTTCCCCCACTTCGACCACTGAGTAAATCTATATATTTTTTTTAACTAAACACCCAGGGGAATCCAGGATGTGGAGACTTGTGTGGCTCTCACTCGGTTCTGTTACCCAGAATCCCTTGCAAACCTCAAACTTTGTAAAAAAACAAAACACATTTTCCTCACATTTCTGTGATGGAAAGTTCTGGAATCTACACAGATCCACAAACTTCCACCCACCCCGCATTCCCCAAAGTCTTCCGATAAAAATGATACCTCACTTGTGTGGTCGAGTGCCAGCAACAGGAAACGGCCCAAACCGCAACGTGGACACACCACATTTTCACAGTGAAAACTGGCCCTTTTTTTGCAAAGTGCATAGCTGTAGATTTTGAACCCTAGCTCTGCAGGCACCTAGGGAAACCTAGCAAACCTATACATTTTTAAAAACTAGACACTCAGGGGAATACAGGATGGGATGACTTGTCCGGCTCTCACCAGGTTCTGTTACCCAGAATCCCTTACAAACCTCAAACTTTGTAAAAAGAAACACATTTTCTCACATTTCTGTGGTGGAAAGTTCTGAAATATGCGTGGATCCACAAGATTCCACCCACCCTGCATTCCCCATAGTCTTCCAAGAAAAATGGTACCTCACTTGTGTGGGTATGCCTACTGCCCGCAACAGGAAACGGCCCAAAACACTACGTGGACACACCACATTTTCACAGTGAAAACTGAACCTTTTTTTGTAGAGTGCCTAGCTGTAGATTTTGAACCCTAGCTCTGCCAGCACCTAGCGAAACCTAGGACACCTATACATTTTTGAAAATTAGACACCCAGGGGAATCCAGGATGGGGTGACTTGTCTGGCTTTCACCAGGTTCTGTTACCCAGAATCCCTTGCAAACTTCAAACTTTGTAAAAAAAAAAACACATTTTCCTCACATTTCTGTGATGGAAAGTTCTGGAATCTGCGTGGATCCACAAATTTCCTACCACCCAGCATTTCCCCAGGTCTCCCGATAAAAATGGTACCTCACTCGCGTGGGTGGGTCAAGTACCTTTGACAGGCAAGGGCCCAAAACGTCTTGAGGAGACATCAAAATGACCTATCACAAAACAACCTGGTTTTGCATGGGGGGTCACCTGGAGTTTTGGCCCTGGGCTCGGTGGCCATCTTGGGAAACTACCAAACCCACACATTTCTAAAAACCAGACACCTGGGGGAGTCCAGCGAGGTATGGGTTGTATGGATCTCCCAACGTTTTCCTACCCAGAATCCCCTGCAAACCTCAAATTTAGCTGCAACAAACAAATTTTCCACATATTTATGTGTGGAATCACCGTTCCGGCACAAATTTCCTACCCCACAGCATTCCCCTCAGTCTACCGAGTAAAATGATACATCACTTGAGTGTTTTGAGCCGTTTCCTGTCGCGGGCACTATGCCTACCCACACAAGTGAGGTACCATTTTTATTGGGAGACTTAGAGTAACACAGAATTGTAGAGCAACTGTTATTACCTATTGACTTTTGATGCATTTCTGCCTTCCAAATGAAAGATAATGTGTAAAAAAGAAGTCACTTTGAAAAATGTCCTATAATTCTCATGCTAGTATGGGTACTCACAATTTCGTAAATGTGCAACTAGCTGCTGTTTCTAAACTCTATATTTTGTTCTAATTTCAGAAATACATAGGTGTCTTTCATCCCGATTTTTCACTATATGTATTTTCCCAAATTAATTGCTATTTACCCGGTGTATAATAAAAAACCATTGCAAGACGCTGCTCAGTTATTGGCTCTAGGTTCGTCGGGTTCTTGGTAAACCTACAAGTCCCGTATCTCCCCACAACTAAAAAGGTCCAGCGGATGTAACAGTATATTGCTTTCAAACATCTGTCATAATTAAAAGAAGTTACAGGTGAAAACATTGGCACAAATGGCTGTTTTTTTCAACTCATTTTCAATTTTTCCTATTTTCAACTGTTAGTTTCTATAAAGAACCCTTGAAGGATCTACACAAATGACCCCTTGTTAAATTCAGAATTTTGTCTACCTTTTGAAAATGTATAGCTTTCCAGGATCCATTATTCCTTTCATACCCATTTCTACCATAACTGGAAGAAGGTTAAAAGAACAAAAAATAGCAAAAATAGGCTGTGTCCCTGTAATATGCCAAAACTGTGTAAAAAACTGTTGATTTTCTGACAAAAGTCTGTCAGTCCCTGAAAGCTGGGAAAGTTGTAATTTGAGACCCACAAACCCTTTGTTGATACCATTTACAGGGAAAAAAACAGACGCTTTCATTTGCAGCACTTTTTTCCCAATAAAAAAAGAAGCAAAATTTAGCTGTATTTTGGCTAATTTCTGTGTCACCTCCAGGGTAATCCACACCTTTAGAATCCCCATGATGTTGGAAGAAAAGGACGCAAATTTGGTGTTGATACCTTATGTGGTCAAAACGTTACAGGGACCTAAGTGCAAACTACCCCAAATAGCCGAAAAAAGGCTTAGCACAGGGGGAGAAAAGGCCTACCAGCGAAGGGGTTAAGCCATGCCCTTAATTAGATCGGCCACGCCCATTTGGGAGACTCCCCAGTTTTTTCATCCCACTTAAAGGCCTGCGTGCTGCCCCAAACCCACCGGCACCACGTGGCGATAAAGGAGCTGCATGGAAACGCTGGAGCAGGCACACCCTGCCTGACCATATTGTGGAGACACAAAAAGGAACAGGAAGTAAGGGGGGGGGGGAGGAGTAGGGGATTTTATATGTTGGGAGGAAGTTGTGAAGGACGGCAAAAGGACCTTAATCTGTGATTCATCAGAGGCGAAATGGAAAGTGAAGTCAAGTGAAAGAAAGAGTAAGATGGGTAGTAAAAGTAAATTAAATGGATGGACTAAAAGGATTAAAATGAACAGTTATCTGAGTAAAAATTGTGCTTACTTACCAACAAGAATTTCAAAAATGCCGAGCACCCACACTGAAAGACATAAACATGAATCAATAAGAACAATGAAGCAATACTCCTTCCACAACCTCAATAAAGCAGACCTACAACACACACAATGCCACAGTGCATTCCAATAAATCAGCTCTTTTCACACCGTCATTTGTTGAAGAACCAATATAATATGGTAAACTAAAAACTCCTACACGAGTGGGTTTCCAACTTGTGTGTAGAGGCTCTGCATTCGAAAGTACTTTTAGGGTTTTGCATCCTCCTCGGGAGACAAGAGAGTGGGCTTCAGAAAACATGTTTCTTTGTACTCTGGGTAGGAGAGCCCCTACTATAGACCTCCAATGTCCCTTGATGGCAGCTCAAGCTGTGATGGCTTAACAGTTTGCCCCATGTCAAGTAAATGCCCTTACGAGGTAACACCACCTTTCCTGCACAGTAAAAATAAGTTTCCAAGTTGGCAGTTCAGTGTAAGCATTTTGTTTAAGTCTTCTGTGGTGAGCGTATGCTTTTCATGCCACAAGCCACATTACTGCCCCCCAAAACTGCCTAGTTAAATCCTGTGATCTGCAGAAGATGAGCTTGAAACCATGTAAGACCAACCTAGCCTCCCTTCCTTCTGAGTTCAGTAAACTGCATGCATAAAAATGTGGTTGTCAGAACCCCGTTCAGAGGGCCTCAAGGCAAGCAGAAGCTACTCGGCCCACTGTGGGGTTTGAGGTCTTTTACTCCTGGTTTTCCGGGGGCCCGACCTGAGCAACTGGGTCAAGTATCCAACGTTTGACTCTCAGTGGTAGCACAGGTCTAGCAGTCCAAGGCTTCTTTGGGTTAGGGGTGTAGACACAGTGGGGTAAACCCAGGCTCACAACTCAAAATATGCTCAGCGGCAGCAATAAACAATTGCCCAGTCAAAAACTTGCTTTTATGAAAAAGGAGTATTCAAGTATGACCACAAATTAAAATACAACATTCACAAGCAATACACACAGTCCCCTGAGGTCAGGGCTCTAGTATTTCCCAGGCAGGTCCCTGAGTCCCACTCCCCTCTAGCTAGTGGTCGTGGTTATTCCCCATTCACTATCGGTGATATTCAGTTTAAACCACAGTGTTAATCCGAGCCTCAGGAGTCCGACTCCGACTCTCGATTTAAATCAAAAGTGTTCCAGCACAGCAGTGCTATCTGACAAGCAAGTTCCCCTGGGCTATCTGGTCCGAAAATCTGTCTTACTCATAGCAGGAGGTTTCGAGCGACCGGAATCTCTAAGCGGTCCTCCTTTGCACTGAAACTGCAGTGGCTGCCTCCGTTAAGTCTCTCACATGTGGTACAGGGGCATAGGTGTCATTAACCACCCCCCACACACACTTTAGCAGTGTGAGCGGGGATGGGCGTCATTGGCCAAATTCAATGTGAAATTATACGTTTCAGTTGTTATTTATGGCTCCTTTAACTTTGATGGGGCACCCTGGTCCACAAGATGCTCATATAAATGCCTCTTGCAGTCCGAGGAGGGAAGAAATGAGCGGAGAGAAATTAAGAGAAGGCTAGAGAGGATGGATGGATGGATGCAGCATAGAAGGGAAGGAAAGGAGGATGAATGGATGAATGGAAAGGAAGATTGTGGTTTTATTGGAGAGAAGGATTGATGGAGAGAAGTATGGATGGAAATTAGAGACCGAGTAACAGATGGAAAGAAGGGAGGTAAGAAATGGATGGTGGATGGATGGATAGCAAGAAATAATGATGGGTGATGGATGAAGAAGGAAGGAAAAAGTGAAAGGATGGAGTGAATGAAGGATGGATGAAAATAAAGATGGAAATATGGATAGAAAAGTCAGAAAGAAGCATGATGTATGAATCAATTGATAGATTATTATATTGATGGATGGATGGATGAAAGTGCAGATAGAATTGAAAAAGGCAGGAAATAAAAGAGGGAAAGACAGAAAGAATAATGAGATAAATAGGGACTAAAGATTGAGAGAAGGAAGGACAGAAATCCCTAAGGGGGAGTAATCTCATGAATGATCGCTGGTTTCACCTGCCTCATCCATCTGCTCAGTTCTGTTTGGGAAGTGGTTTAAAGTTGGGAGTATTTCACTTTTCTGTCTGCTCCCTTGCCCGGGAGGGCTGCAATTGGGTGTCCTCAAGTTCCTCACACATGGCCCTGCAGCAGCAGAGGCTGGGCGTTTCTCGATGCTCGTCTGAAACTTGGTAAGTTCCTATGGTTCCTTCCCACAGATGGGGGTGGAGTAACAATCCTGGCACTCATCATCAGCCAAGGCTTGGGCCCGCTTGGGTCACCACATTGGCCTTCTTCCTCCGTCGACGGTCTTGACTAGACTGCGCTTCTTGCTTGGTCCCAGTAGCCCCCTCTGCCAGACGGAGTCACTGTTCCTCTTCTGCTCACAGGCTCCTCTCACCTCGCTATGGGGATCCACTCACCAAGATACCTCCACTGGACCTTGCTCCTTCCAATGCTCTCCTCTACCTCACAGGGCACACTGGTCTTGGCAAGCAGGGAGGTGCCGGTGCTCTAGGCTTCAACGGCAGATGGTCTTGGTTTCCCTAGGTAATGTTCCCTCACTCAGCTGGTGGACCAGCAGGCCTTGACCGAGTCCTGGTCACAGGCAGAAGTCTTGCAGCACAGCTTCACGGCCTCACACAGCCCGACTCGCTGCCTGACAGTTGACCCTTCTTATAATCCATTTTAGTAACCAAATGTGGTTTAGAGTCTGAGACTTCGAAGTTGATGTTGGGGGTCTGCTTACTCTTGAAGAGCCCTTTCTTCTGTTTACCTTTCCTCCCGAAGTCAGTCTGTGGCAGCAGGGATTTTTCCACCTTCTCTCCTCATGTTCTTCCAGTTAGCCCTGAGTCTCCCAAAATGGAACACAGAGTCTTTCATGTTCTTTCCAGTCACAAGGCAGACATACACCCGGCACATGCATGTAGCATACACACAATGCACAGCACTCCATCCTTTATGTATTGTACAATTCACAGGCATGTGTATACCCAGCACATATATACCATACACGCACTTCATAGCACTACACACCAAACCATTGTAGGCCAAGGATGAGTTAAGCACAGAGCAGAAGAACTTAAAATGTGTGCGCTTGTAGGCCCCACTCCAGTGACAAGGGGAAAAAAGACCTGTTCATTCTTACTGATCACAACATGTTATGCTGCCACCACCTAGCTCATGGTGCTTAACTCCTGGCAAACTTCCTGATTTTCCGAGCGCGGAGGCAGTATCTGCACCTAACGGGCAGCACTGATCGATTGGTAATTTAAGTACAGACTGGGCTAATTGATTTGGGAACTATTATACCACAGACTTAGCACGCCATATAAATCTTCTCTTCATGGAATAATTACACCATGCTAAGACACCGTTTATTTCTATTTGTGTCTATATATTTTCTATTTGGACGTCCTTTACCAAATGTTCTGTGAAACGACATTGGAGTGCCTTTAGAAATTAGAATTTGGATGCTCTGTCAATTTGTCTCTGTCCTGATGATGACCGCATATTGACAAAGCGGTTGAAACGCCGTCAACGTATTTGTGGCCTGTGAATTAATTGAGGACACATTATTTGGTTTTATGTTGTTCCTTGTTTTTGTGACGTATTTTTGTCTGCCACTGCATTTGGTCTGTAAACATTTATTATTCCTCTGTACCACCGCATTGTATAGAGCTCCATTGTCTCTCTTCTGTTTTTAAAAAAATCATGTATTTATTGTAATAAATTTGTACTTTTGATAATTATATAAGGGTCTTGTTCGCTTTCTGTTTTCTTTCTTTTTTTCTCTTTTTACTCTAATTTTTCTGATGATTATTAATATGTTATTTGATTATAAAGTGTAACTTTTTGTAATTGTTGTATTGTATAAGATAATTAGTTCTTGAACTACTGCCTGGATTAAATAACTCCTGGCAAAGGCTGTAGCCTATCACCACTATGAGAGTAGCTTTTTGGGCACCCCTCCTGGTCCACAAAGAGCGCAATCAGTGAGACAGGCCTACGTCGTGGTATACATGTATGAGCCATGTTCTCCCATGACAACACAAATCAGCATTAGCGACCCAGACATCATTACAGATGGTCACTCAGGGCAGGGGTGCATGTTCATCACCACATAAATGACTTTTCTGTCCCACCAGCGGTAATGTAATGGATGTTGTTTACAGTGCATTGAGGCAGCAGTGCTAAAAAATGCTAGACATATAGAAACTACTCAATATGTTCAGAAAAGTAAGTGTGTTCAGATCAGCTCTCTGAGGCATGAGCTCCCATGAATTGAAGCTATGAAAGGTAGGTGAGCTGCTGAAAGCCTCATGCCTGAAGCCTGGCTCAGCTTAAGGTCCCATTTGAACCTCCAGCCCATAACTATCAGAGCATTCACATGGGTGATGACTGCCACCCTCGCTCTACCTTCATGCACAAAGAGGTAAAAATAAAACATTAACATTTAATGTAAAAAGGAGAGAAAAGTATATAACCATTTAGTGGCTGATTTGTTCAAAGTGAAACCAAAAAACCTGGTTTAAAGCACCCTTAACAAAATTGTGTGATCTTAGGTAAATATGTTATTTTACTGATCCTTCTTTTACTTCACTATTGTATATGAAAGCATTTTTCAAATACGTGAGCCCAGAATACCAGCTGTACAAAAACCTACTGTGTGTTATTTAATAGACTCTAATGGTCCTCTATAACAATCTGAGCCTCAAACAGAGTTCACATGACACCTGTCTTGCCTCTTAGTTCACTAATGTCACTTTTGCCAGAGTGGGGGCATGGACAGGAATGGTTCTGAGTTCATGTTTAAAACCTATCACTTTTAATAAGTACTTCTCAATACACTCCTATAATGTGACAAATTAATGTCGAAGCTTCCAAGTGTTAAATAAATGCACTTTATTTTTATTTTGAAGAGACTTTATCATATTTTACGTGAAGTTTGTGTATGATTTACACGGCAAACATATTCAAGGCTCTATAAGCCAACCGGACCCTTGGTTCAGCTCGCCCTGTGAATTTACTTGCTCGCCCACCTCTAGGAGATATAGTGCTTTTGTGCACCACCACTCATGCAGGGACCAGCCAATAACTGGTGGGAAGGCCTTCTGTGGAGTACCTGCATCCCATTGTCCAACTTGCTAAGTCAGTGGCATAGCAAGGGTGCTATAGGTCACAATGCAGAGGGAAAAAAGTGTCTCTCTCGCCCTTGGGTGATAGAAGACAGCCACAACCAGCACCCTTGAACCGACTGCCACTACACTTACTGCTACGCCAGTGATTAGAGCTCCTCTAGGGACCCTGTGCCTGCCCTGTATGTTTTGTGGGATTTTGAAGTTATTTATTATATTTATTGTAAGATAATTTGATTGCTCTTTCTGTGATATTATCAGGGTCAATATCTAAATGGGAATGTAATCAGGGTTGTCACAGCACTGATTAGAACATAATATGATCACAGACCCCGCATACATTGTTCTGTATGTTTTAATGTATGCCTGACAGTTGTCTCTTTGTTCATATGGCATCCCCTATTTCAACGTAATCAGCCACATGTATGAAATTATTTTGCATTTGCAAGTGGTGCGATTCGGAATAATCGTCTGTTTGGGAATGCAAAATAGCCTTTCATGATGTATGAAAGGCTTTGTGGTCGCAATTTTAGGTAATCGCAAAAATTGCAATTACCTAAAATTGCGACTACGAATAGGGAATCCTAAATTTCGATTCCCTTAGCACATGTATGAAAGATTTTAGGAAAATGCAATTACCATCAACTTCAAGTCGATGGTAACCATGTGCAAACTTTGAAAAATGCACAAAACAGCATTTTTCAAAGTGCCATGTACATGTGCACCTTTTTTTTGAGGGGGGGTGGGTGCCTCAGATGGGCCTTAGGTTCCCGGGCACCCTTGGCTTTGCATTAGCTACTTTGCGATTACCAATTAGGTAATCGCAAATTAGCTAATGCAAAACCATTCACACCTTTGGGCCTTTCAGGCTACAAGAACCAATTGAGTAATATTACCCAATAGCGATTTGCTATTACCGAATTGCTATTAGGTAATATTAAGGAATTGCCTAATCTTTGATGATTCCTTACATACATAACATTTTGCTATTACTAAATAGCGCTTTCGTAAAAATCGCTATTTGGTAATCACAAAATGCTTTTTTGATACATGTGGCCCAATGTGTTTGAAATGTAATTATCAGCGTAAGCACTGGTTGAGTCTTAAAGCATAAGCTCTTCATTCCTTAGTTGCTTCGCATTAGTTGTAAGCACAGATGCCTGAATGTGTTTAAATGCATGCAATGCTCTTTGCATATAGGGCTGTGCATGACCTTAAATATTCACTGCTTCTCAGAGACAAATGAATGCATTGATTGCACATTTACATGTACATGCATACTAAATATGCTTTGAAAAGTCTAAATTCCCATTAAAGTTAGGGGTATGAAAAGGTAGTGATGTCACTTCCTGGGGTTTTGCTTTATGTGATTTGCTTACGCATTATGTATGCTGATTATTTCTCACAACTTCTCTTTTTAGGACTTGTGCCGTGAATGTAAACATTACTCACTGTAGCACTTCGCAGCACAGGCACAGGAACAGTGCAAGGAGGAGTCCTAGACAGAACAGAGAGATATTTAGTCTCAATAAGTAAGAACTGTATTTGGATTTTCAAAGACATGCAGATTATATGCAGGCATAATGCCACTTTACATATATCACATACATTAGCATGGCCAAGAACGCCCAGTTCCAATGAAGGGTCCTGAGTGGGATAAAATTCTAAGTCCTTTAACAACCTTAGAGTTGCTGAGGTAAGACTAAGGGTGACGCCCTACTGACTGATATTCCCAAAACAAGTCACGTCCCTCGGGAGAGTGCCCTACTTCCTGCGCATTATTTAGACCATACCACCACTGTGCCATTTCTGACCAGGTTTCAGTGGCTACCTATGGACGCCACATGCATTGACCAAGTAGTGGGTACACAGAATACTGCACACTTGCTCACCCTGTTACCAGGCACAGAGATTGAACATCTCAGGCAGCTCCTTACTCTATGGAGACAGAAGTCTCCCCTTTTCAATACCACAGGTTTAAAGAAATACCGCTTCATGGCCTAGTTGCTTTCAGGGTGTGCCCAGAGAATATGAAATTCGGGTATTCCTTCCCCTGCTGCCTTAAAAAAACAGATCAAAAATGCCTTATTGTCAAGAGTCATCATATATATTTTGCTTCCTATCTCCATGCTACCTATACCTATGCTATCTCTTTGTAATCTCTAGCGTATGCTACCCATCCCTAAGCTACCTATACCCTTAAACTTCCCATGCAGGTTAATTCACAATGCTCCTAGGTCAATGTATTTCTACTCCACTTCAACTCACTGTGTATATAAATATATATATATTATCTACTGGCAGTCGCCAGTAGATAGTTATAGTTAGGACCTATTTTCCATAGGAAATCCGCAACATTCTATTGGGAATATCTTTGGCGCCGATTGACGAATCTTCGCAAAAGTTTCCAAACTTATGGCCAGCTCCGCTCCGCTCCGCTCCTACCCTGAAAGTTTCGCGTTGATTCGTCAAGTGGGGGCCCAGAAAAAAGGGGGGTCCCAAAACGCGTTTTCCCCATGCAATTTCCCATAGGATCTGTTGTCGCAGCTACAGCCCGAACCGCTGAACGGAATGACACCAAATTTGGCAAAGAGGTAGTCCTCAGTTCAGACTCGTGCCTTTTCCATAAATGGTTTGAATCTGTTCAGTAGTTCCTGAGAAAATGAAGGTAAAAAAGTTAGTGATATCTATGGCCGCTGAGGATCTGCGGATCCTCCACGCACCCTCCCCGAACCCTCCCGAGCACGAGCTGAATGCTAATTGGCTGCCAACACTCTGAATCAGGAAGTGTTGGCAGCCATCTTGTGCCTCGGTAGACCCGAGGCACAAGAAAGCACAAAAACAAAGACGCAAAACGCAACAAGGGGGTAGGGTAGAAACACCCTGACCCCCTAGGCCTGCTCAGGGGGTCCCACAAGGACCCCCAAGGCCCCCCCCAAAAAATTTTTTCTTTTCAAAATCGCAGGATGCGCGTAGGGTCTGCGCATCCCGCTAACGGAATCTAAACGGGAGTCCGCGCTTCGTTTAGATTTTGCCCCCGGGGGAGCCAAGTCCCGGGGGCAATATGGTTTTATAATGGGGGGCCCAGAGGGACCACCCAGCCCCGGGAACCTCCACCCTTCGGGGCTTATGTTAATGTATGCGGGGAGGCTCATGCCCCCCCCCGGGGCTTTTTTAAAAAAATAAAAAAAACCCTGTGTGTGGGGGCTCGAGCCCCCCCACATGCCCCGGGGACCACCACCCCCCGGGGCTTTAACTTAAGTGGGGGGGCCGCGCGGCCCCCCCCTGAGCCAATGATGGCCCTGGGGACCGCCAACCCCCAGGGCCGGCTCCTGCAGTGTCCGGGGGTGCCCACCCCCGGGACACTGCTGTTTGCTATGGCAGGGTGGGAGCCTCGCGGCTCCCGCCCTGCCATAGCAAACTGCTTTGGTATTTGGAAGAGAGAGCAGGAAACCTGTTCTCTCTTCCAAATACCAAAGACGATTGCTTTTCCACACGGGATGCAGCATGTTAGCTGCTCCCCATGTGGAAAAGCAATGCCGGCTCCTGCAGGACGGGGGGAGCGGCGGGGCCGTGGGGGGATTGGGGACCCCCCCACGGCCCCCAACAGAGGTCAGGCCCCGGGGGATGGGGTCCCTGGGGCCATAAGTGGCCCGGGAGGGAGGCCACGCGGCCCCCCTCCCCCAATTTTTTTTTTTAAATGGCCCCAGGGGATGGGGTCCCCGGGGCCATAGGTGGCACAGGAAGGGGGCTATATATTTTTTTAAAAGGGCCATGCCCCGGGAGATGGGGTCCCCGGGGCAAATTATGGCCTGGGGAGGGGGGCCACGCGGCCCACTTCCCGTTTAAAAAAACAAAAACAAAAATCAAAATTGGGGGCAGGCCCTGGGGGATGGGGTCCCCAGGGCCAAAAAAAAGAAAAAGAAGGGGGGCTACACAGCCCCCCTTCTAAAAAACAGAGGGAGGGGAAAAAAAAGGATCGGGCCGGAGGCCACGCCCCCTCCCTACACCACTCTGCAAACGCGCCCCCTGGCGCGTTTGCAGAGGGGGAACGAATTCCCCTTCAATACTGGGGGTCCCTGGGGGCAACTAGCCCACCACGAACCTCCAGTATGCGCCAGGGGGCTGCGTTGCAGAGAGGTGTAATGAGGCCACGCCCCTTTTTACACATCTCTGCAACGCAGCTCCCTGGCGCTTACTGGAGGTACCTGGTGGGCTAGTTGGCCGCCAGGGGACCTCAGGATTCAAGGGGACTTAATCTCCCAACTTAAAACGCGCCACAGGCGCGTTTGCACAGTGGTGAAGGTAGGGGGGGGACCTGAGGTGATACTGTGCAAACACGCCCTGTGGCGCGTTTTAAGTTGGGGAATTCATTCCTCTTCAATCCAGAGGTCCCCTAGGGGACAAAGAGCCCACCAGGTATCTCCACTAAGCGCCACGGAGCTGCGTTGCACAAAGTTTGTAAGAAGGGGTGTGGCCTCTGAAGACCTCTCTGCAAGGCAGCTCCCTGGCGCATACTGGAGGTACCTGGTGGGCTAGTTGGCCGCCAGGGGACCTCAGGATTCAAGGGGACTTAATCCCCCAACTTAAAACACCCCACGGGGCGCGTTTGCACAGTGGTGAAGGTATGGGGCGGGGCCTGAGGTGAGATCTGTGCAAACACGCACTGTGGCGCTTTTTAAGTTGGGGAATTAATTCCTCTTCAATCCTGAGGGTCCCTGGGGACCAACTAGCCCACCAGGTACCTCCAGTAAGCGCCACGGAGCTGTGTTGCAGAGTGTTGTAAAAAGGGGCGTGGCCTCTGAATACCTCTCTGCAATGCAGCTCCCTGGCGCATACTGGAGGTACCTGGTGGGCTAGTTGGCCCCCAGGGGACCTCAGGATTGAAGAGGAATTAATTCCCCAACTTAAAACGCGCCACAGGGCATGTTTGCACACGTCACCTCAGGCCCCTCCCCCTTCGTTCACCATTGTACAAATATTCCTCTAAAATCAGCCGAACTACGAATTCCGATTTACTCACCTGTAATCAGGAGAGAACCCAGTGCTGCATCTTTTAGCCCAGCACTGACCCTGAAAAGTAATTCTAAGCGTACTTACCAGTAACTTGTATTTCCTTCCATAGGAATCCATTGTGTGGTTTTCACCAGAAAATTCTCAAAGTGTCCATTTTTGAAACGTACAAATATTCCTCTAAAATCAGCCGAACTACAAATTCCGATTTACTCACCTGTTATCAGGAGAGAACCCAGGGCTGCATCATTTAGCTCAGCACTGACCCTGAAAAGTAATTCTAAGTGTACTTACCAGTAACTTGTATTTCCTTCCATAGGAATCCATTGTGTGGTTTTCACCAGAAAAGTTTCTAAGTGTCTATTTTCACAAACTAAAAATATTCCTAAAAAATTGTCTGTATGACTTAAACACATTCTTTCAACTGTTTACAGGAGGTTGACCAGTGCTGGATCCAGGATCCACCACTGAGTAAGAAAAAGTAACGATAACACTACTTACCTGCTAAGTGAATTTTCTGCCATAGGATAACATTGGTGATTCTACTTTAAAATACAATAATATTCCTTAAAAATCACTACTGTAACCAAAGCGCTTTTACTCAACTGTTTACAGGAGATGTCCAAGAACTGAATCTAGGATCCAGTCTTGTGGTTAGAAAAGTAATCCATAAAGTAACTAATTGCATTTAACTAGAAATTCACATTGAGCTCAATGTTGCTTTGTGTTTGAAATTGTGTTGCCCATTGCAACAACTGTAACTACTGTACTTAAAAGTCTGTTGCCTATTTGACAAGTATTTAAACTAAAGTAATTCATTCTGAGAAAGTATATTTTGTATTGTAATGTATAATGTAATTATAATGTAATTAAAAAAAATATATCTAAAAATAAATAGTTTAAAAAATGTAGTAAATCAGTATCAAAAAAATCAGTATAACAATTAATACATTCAAAATTGTCATTTAGAAAACCTTTGAAATTCACTGAAAAAACCATAGGTTTCAGGCCTGATATAGTTAGGAATTAGCATTTAAAAAACCTTTGAAATTCCCTGAAAAAACCATGGGTTTCAGGGGCGTTATAGTTAGGAATTGGCATTTAAAAAACCTTAGAAATTCACTGAAAAAACCATAGGTTTCAGGGGCGTAATAATTAGCTGGACATTTCCCTCATACAAAACCCTAGAAATTCCCCTGTTATAGTTAGTTCAGCTAACTATAACTCGTGCCCCCGCAATGCACTGCTGATGATGTCACATATTACATCTTTGTGCTTAATTACTTTATTTTTCCCGCAGTAAATGCCGCCATGACGCGTTTCGGGCCCGTAAGCCCTTGATCACAATATATATATATATATTCATTGAAGAAACCCACAGGTTTCAGGGATGTTATAGTTAGGAATTAGCATTTAAAAAAACCTTAGAAATCACTGAAAAAACCACAGGTTTCAGGCACGTCATTGTTAGTTGGAAATTTAACTTGTATAAAACCAGAGAAATTTGGTCGTTATAGTTAGTAGAGCTAACTTTAACCCACGCCCCCGCAATGCACTGCTGATGACATCACATATTACATCACTCATGACATGGTCAGTGACATCACTCATGACATCACTGATGACATCACTGATGACATCATCCAGTGACTGAGTGTTTCTAAAAAGTTCAAGAATGTTATCTATTTATATATGCCAAGGTGTATTGAAGAATGAGCAGGTGTATGAGTGTCTGAATGCATGATTTATTGGGTGCATGACTGACTGTATAAGTGAGTGATTAAATGTGTCTTACTGAATGCATGGGTGAATGAATAATCTGTGTGAATATCTGTATCAGTCTGTCAGTTGGTGTGTAAGTGGCTGCATGAGTTGGTGAGTAGCTACATCAGTTTCTGTATGGGTTAATGATTGGTTGTCTGAGTACCTATATGGGTGCCTAAGTGTCTGTGTGGGTGGGGGTGTGTGACTCCGTGCACAGATGTGTGAGTGGGTGATTCACTGGGTATATGGGTTTATGAGTGTGTGTGTTAGGGACTGTATGGGTGAGTGAGTATACATATAGCTGTGTTGGTGAGTGAAAGGATGTCTAAGTGGTATATGTGCAAGTAACTTACTTATGTGAAAGGCAGTACATGTGAATGTTGGAGTATATAAGTGAGTATATTTGACAGTGAGTGATTGTGACAGTGGCTGCATGGATAAGTGTGTGCTTATGTCAGTAATGGTTGAAGAGAGTACGTATATGGTACTATCTGTATGAATAAGTGAGGTGGTGTGTGTATAACTGTATAAATGAGTAAATGGCAGTGTAATTAATTCTTTGGGTGACTGACTAACTGAGTAACTCTTTGGATGAGTGGCAGTGTGTGAGTGTCTATATGGGTGTATGAGTAAATATGTCAGTGGCTGTATTGATGAATGACTGTGTGTATGAGTGACTGTATGGGTTAGTAGGTGGATGTGTGTGTAGACTTATGAATCACTGAGTGGGTATGTACTAACTGCTATTCATCTGTCTATGGTTTCGATATTGGTAGTCTGTATTTTAGAGTGAGTGTATCAAAGGTTATATTAGGGCGTAAGGAGGTGCATCAGATGATCACGTGGATATTGTAATCAGTGATATCATCAGTGATGTCATTTGAGATGTCATCAGTGATGTAATACGTGATGTCATCAGCAGTGTATTGCCAGGGCACAAGTTATAGTTAGCTCTACTAACTATAATGGCCAAATTTATACGGGGGAAATGTCCAACTTACTATAACGTCCCTGAAACCTGTGGTTTTTTCAGTGAATTTCTAAGGTTTTTTAAATGCCAATCCCTAACTATAACGTCCCTGAAACCTGTGTTTTTTTCAGTGAATTTCTAAGGTTTTTTAAATGCTAATCCCTTACTATAACGTCCCTGAAACCTCTGGTTTTGTCAGTGAATTTCTAAGGTTTTTTAAATGCTAATTTCTAACTATGCCTACATATGTAGGACATGTGCAGAAAGAGGAAGAAAGGTGCAGAAAGAAGCAAGAGAAGTGCAGAAAGAGACAAGAGAAGTGCAGAAAGAGGAAGAAAGGTGTGGAAAGAAGCAAGAGAAATGCAGAAAGAGGCAACAGAAGTCCAGAAAGAGGAAGAAAGGTGCAGAAAAAGTCTGACCAAGGTTGTGAAGGTATGCATGCATGTCTATGCTTTTACCTAGTGACATGTTAAATGTAAATAAATATACAAACACTTGAATTCCTGCATTTCAAACAGCATACTCTGTAAATTTGTGTAAAAAATGCTGTATGCATTTCTTTCTGCTCACAATACAGGGCACATGGGCATTCAATAGTATATTTGAGGGGTGCTATGGCACATGTATGCATAAGACGTCTGCCTGTGCAACTGAGCAGAACTGAGAAGATTTGACCACCTATAGGAGAAGTTACCTGCTTTTTAAGCTACAATCTTCAGATGCATAACACATGTAGGAATACATATACAAGTAGACATATACCTCAGTCACGAGAGCACGCAGACCTTTAAACTTAACAGCTTGCACTTCCCATTTAGTTACAGAAAGAGGTGAGAGAAGTTCAGAAAGAAACAAGAGAGTCGCAGAAACAGGCAAAAGAGGTGCAGAAAGAGGGAACAGGGGTGCAGACAGCGGCAATAGAGGTGCAGAAAGAGGGAAGAGGAGTGCAGAAAGAGGCAAGAGGGCACAGAAAGAAGCAAGAGTGTTCCAGAAAGAAGCAAGAGCAGTGCAGAAAAAACCAACAGAGGTGCAAAAAGAGGCAAGAGGGGTGCATAAAGGGGTAGAAGAGGTACACAAAGAGGCAAGAGGGGTGCAGAAAAAAGGAAGAGAAGTACAGAAAGAAGTAACAGAGGTGCTGAAAGAGGCATGAAGGGTGCAGAAAGAGGCAAGAGAAGTGCAGAAAGAAGCAACAGAGGTACAGAAAATGGGAAGAGGGGTGCAGAAAGAGGGAGGAGAAATATAGAAAGAGGCAAGAGAGTTGCACAAAGAGAGAAAAGGGGTGCAGAAAGAAGCAAGTGAGGTGCAGAAAGAGGCGAGAGGTGCAGAAATAGGCAAGAGAGGTACAGACACAGGCAAGAGAAGTACAGAAAGAGGCAAGAGAATTGCTGAAAGAAGCAACAGAGGTGTAGTAAGAAGCAAGAGAAGTGCAGAAAGAGGCAAGTGAGATGCAGAAAGAGGCAAGAGAGGTACAGAAAGAGAGAAGACGAGTGCGGAAACAGACAATAGGGGTACAGAAAGAAGCAAGACAGGGTGCAGAAAGAGGCAAGAGAAGTGCAGAAAGAAGCAACAGATGTATAGAAGGAGGCAATAGAACTGCAGAAAGAGGCAAGAGAGTTGCAGAAACAGGCAAAAGAGTTACAGAAAGAGGGAACATGGATGCAGACAAAGGGAAGAGAGGTGCAGAAAGAGGTAAGAGGGGTACAGAAAGAGGCAAGAGGGGTGTTGAATTTTGCAAGAGAGGTGCAGAAAGAAGCAAGAACAGTGCAAAAGAACCAACAGAGGTGTAGAAAGAGGCAAGTGAGGTGCAGAAGGAGGCAAGAGAACTGCAGAAAGAGGTAAGAGAGTTGCAGAAACAGGCAAAAAGGGGTGCAGAAAGAGGGAACAGGTGGGCAGACTGAGGCAAGAGAGGTGCAGAAAGAGGGAAGAGGGGTGCAGAAAGAGGCAAGAGGGATGCAGAAATTTGGAACAGAGGTGCAGAAAGAAGCAAGGGGGTACAGAAAGAGGCAAGTGAAGTGCAGAACGAAGCAAAAGAGGTGCAGAAAGAGGCAAGAGAACTGCAGAAAACGGCAAGAGAGGTACAGAAGGAGACAGGAGAGGTGCACAAAAAGGCAAGACGGATACAGAAGGAGGCAAGACAAGTACAGAAGCAGGCAAGAAAGATGCAGAAAGAGGGAACGGGGTACAGAAAGAGGCAAGAGGGATACAGAAATTTGCAAGAAAGGTGCAGAAAGAAGGAAGAGCAGTGCAGAAAGAAGCAAGAGAAGTGCAGAAAGAAGCAAGAGAGGTAGACAAAGAGGGAAGAGGTTTACAGAAATAGGTAAGAGGGATGCAGAAATTTGCAAAAGAGGAGCAGAAAGAACCAAGAGCAGTGCAGAAGGAGCCAACAGGGGTGCAAAAAGAAGCAAGAGGGTACAGAAAGAGGCAGCAGGGGTGCAGAAAGAAGGAAGAGAACTGCAGAAAGAAGCAACAGAGGTGCTGAAAGAGGCACAACGAGTGCAGAAAGAGGCAAGAGAAGTGCGGAAAGAAGCAACCGAGGTACAGAAAGAGAAAAGAGTGGTGCAGAAAGAGGGAAAAGAGGTGCAGAAACAGACAAGAGAAGTGTAGAAAGAGGCAGGAGCGGTGCAGAAGGAGGCAAGCGAACTACAGAAAGAGGCAATAGAGTTGCAGAAACAGGCAAAAGGGGTGCAGAAAAAGGGAACAGGTTGGCAGACTGAGGCAAGACGGTTGTAGAAACAGGGTAGAGGGGTTGAGAAAGAGGCAAGAGGGGTGCAGAAAGAAGCAACAGAGGTGCAGAAAGAAGCAAGAGAAGTGCAGAAAGAAGCAACAGAGGTTCAAAAAGAGGCAAGAGAGGTGCAGAAAGAAGCAAGAGAAGTGCAGAAAGAAGCAAGAGAAGTGTAGAAAGAGGCAAGAGAGGTGCAGAAACAGGCAGGAGAGGTTCAGAAAGAGGGAACAGAGGTGCAGAAAGAGGCAAGAGAGGTGCAGAATGTGGAAGAGATCAGCAGAAAGAGCCAAAAGAAGTTAAAAAAATAAGAAAGTACAAAAAGAAGCAACAGAAATGCAGAAAGAGGCAAAAGAGGCGCAGAAAGAAGCAAGAGTGGTTTGCACACCATTAGTACCAATTTAATACCCACATTTAGCAATAAGTAGCAGGTGACCATTCAAGGTTTACAAAGGGCCTTCCACCATGCTGTAACACTTGTCGCTGCATTTCTGGTAGCTTTTCAGCAGTTTGAGCTAGAAACAAGGTTTTTTTGTTCTAATCTGCAGATTATGCAGCAGATAATGGATTATGTGGCAAATGTGGAAAATGTATAATTGTGCGAAAGTCGGTGCAGCTAAACAGTCGCATAGTTCCAGTGGCCCTGCTCATACCTCCGACTAGGTCCAGAAGTGCTCCTCCATGGTTCCTTCTTTTTTTGTCTCATTGAGTTTATAGTTTAGATTTTATGGAAATGAGGAAGACTAAACCTGAGGTTACCACTCCACAACACAGACTACCATTCCACATAATTATTCTCCATAACACATAATTCCTATATACTAAATACCACATACTTTCTATCCACATAATTTCACTGCACAACATACTGCATAGTTCCACTACACACAATGTACATCCACTCCACACCACTCCAAAAAACATTAGTAAAAAACTTTTACATTTACAATGCTAATAGCCATAACTAGTAGTCGCCTTTGCAGAGTGGTGGAGAAAAGGGGCTGGGCCTCCGACCAGTGCTCAGATTTCCGCTGCGTAGGACTTGCAGGAGGTACCAGGAAGACTTCTTGGCCACCAAAGTCCCTCAGGAGTAAAGTGGACTTCATCCCCCAACCAGTAGTGTGCCAGGAGGCGCATTTGCAGAGTATTGGAGAAAGGGTGTGTGGCCTCCGAAGACTTCTTAGCAATCCCACTGTATGGGACTTACTGGAGGTAACAGGAGGGGTAGTTGGCCCCCAAGGACACCCTTGGGGCCCAACTACCCCTTCTATTACCTCCAGTAAGTCCCACACAGCAGGATTGCTAAGTTCTCATAGCAGGCCACACCCCTTTTGCCCACCACTCTGCAGATGCGCTCCCTGGCGCACTCTTGGATGGGGATTGAAGTCTCCTTTGCTGCTGGGGGTCCTTAGGGGCCAACTAGCCTACCTGTTACCTCCAGTAAGCCCCACACAGTGGGATTGCTGAGAGGTGGGCACAGGGCATGCCTCATTTCTCCACCACTCTTCAAACTAGCCTCCTGGCAAACTCTTGGTTGGGGGATTACGTCCCCTTGCCTCCTGAGGGTCCCTGGGGGCCAAATAGCCCTCCCGTTATTTCTAGTAAGCCCCACACAGCTGGATTGCTGAGACGTGGTCCAAGGCCACGCCCCCTTTTTACACCACTCTGCAAATGCAGCTCCTGGACCACTGCTGCTTGGGGGATGAAGTCCACGTTAGTCCTGAAGTCCACAGGACACAAGGAGACTTCATCGCCCCACCAGCAGTGCGCCAAGAGGCGCGTTTGCAGTGTGGTGTAAAAAGGGGCATGGCCTCGGACCACCTCTCAGTAATGCCAGTGTGTGGGGCTTACTGGAGGTACCTGGTGGGCTAGTTGGCCTCTAAGGACCCTTAGTATTCAAGGGGGCTTAATCCCCCAATCCAGAATGCCCCAGGAGGCGCGTTTGCTCAGTGGTGCAGGGAGGGATAGGGGCTTCCAGCCAGATGTCGGCTTTTGTTTTTTTTATTATTGTTAGAAGGGGCTCTGTGGCCCCCTTCTCATAACATGTTGTGAGCCCTGGGGACCCCATCCCCAGGGCCTGACCCATTAAAAAAAAAAAACAGGAAGGGGGCAGCGCGGCCCCCCTCCAGAGGCCGGTTTCGGCTCCGGGGACCCCATCCCCCGGGGCCTGGCTCGTTTTTTTCCGTCTTTTTCACCATCACAGGAGGGGGCCATGTGGCCCCCCTTCAATGGGCCACTATTGACCCTGGGGACCCCATCCCCGGGGCTTGGCCACATGATGGGGATCGCGGGGCAGCCCCAATGCCCGCATGGTCCCAGCCAGCTCCCCGCCTCCTGCGGGAGCCGGCATTGCTTTTGGGCAAGGGAAGCTGCTGACATGCAGCTTCCCTTGTCCAAAAGCAATTCTGCTTTGCTTCGTGTAAGCAAAGCAGAAGTTTGCAATGACAAGGTGGGAGCCGTGCTCCCGCCCTGCCATTGCAAACTGCAATATCCTGGGGTGGGCATCCCGGGACATTGCTGGAGCAGGCCCTGGGGGTGGCGGTCCCCAGGGCCATGGAGGACTCCAAGAGGGGGGGCATGTGCCCCCACCTTTGTGTGCAAAGCCCTGGGGAGGTTGCGGTCCCTGGGGGTCCGCAATGGACCCCTGAACTTTATGTATGCATGCCCCAGGGAGGTGGTGGTCCCCGGGGCCGCATGGAGGGGCTTGAGCCCCCCACACATTTTTTAAAATCAGAGCCCCAGGCAGCTGGCGGCCCCTGGGGCTACGGGTGGGGGGGCTGTGTGCCTCACGTGGGTAATTATTAAAGCCCTGGGGAGGTGGCGGCCCCTGGGGCTGTGTGGGGGAGGCATGAGCCCTCCCCATGGTGGTCCCTGGGGCCGCATGGGGGTCTCAAGCCCCCACACATTTTTTTAAATCAGAGCTCCGGGGAGGTGGCTGCCCCTGCGGCTACAGGGGGGCAAGTGCCACCCGCATTTAATTATTAATGCCCCGGGGAGGTTGCGGTCCCTGGGGCTGCAGAGGGGCTGTGTGCCCCCGGCATGTAATCAGCATGGCTCTGGGCGCGGTGACGGTCCCTGGGGTCCCCGCACTATAATTGTTTATTGCCCCAGGACCTGGCCCACCCGGGGGCTGATTACAAGGAAGCGCGGGAGACCGCGCTTTGTTTTTTATAAAATTTCTGCAAGATTCACACACACAGCGCAAATCCTGCAGATTTTTTTTTTTTAAATGCTTTTTTGGGCCCTAGGGGTCCTGTGAGACCCCCTACCAGGCCTAAAGGGTCAGGGTGTTCCTACCCTGCCCCCTTTTCTTTTTTTTATAAGCATTTTCATCCCTTTTTTCTTGTGACTTGGTTTTACAGAGTCACAAGATGGCTGCCAACACTTCTTGGTTTAGAGTGTTGACAGACAATCAAAATGAAGCTCGTGCTCGGGAGGGTTCGCGAATCCTCCTCGGCCACCTATTATCAATATTTATTATTTTTTTAAGTTCTCAGGAACTACTGAACAGATTTACACCATTTTTAAAAAGGTTGCTTTCTGAACCAAGAGCTACCTTTTTGCCAAATTTGGTGTAATTCCATTCAGCAGTTCTGGCTGTAGCTTTGTCTAAAGTTGGAAATTAATGCGTTTTGGGACCCCCTTTTTCTCGGCCTCCGCTGAATGAATCACCCCGAAACTTTCAGAACAGGAGCTGACCTGAGCGAACCATTAGTTTTAAAAATTTCAACAAGATTCGTCAAACGGCGCCAAAGATATTGGCAAAAGAAAAAACGCTTTTTGAATAGAAACGAGGTGCTAACTATAACTACCTACTGGCGAAGGTAATATTTATATACATATATATATATACCCACCAACACCAGATAACAAAATTAAGGAAGGATATGACCACTAGATTAACTAAAGAAGAGGACAAAATCAAAATACGCAAAACGTACAAATTCAAAAGAGATCGAGATGACTATTTACATGGCCAGATTTTCACTTTTGACCGCCGCTATGACTCGCTTAGAGCAGCAACAGCCAAAAAACGCATTCAAGTAAATAAAGGGGCACATCAACAGCAACAGCAAGAAGAAATGTCTCCAGTCTCCAGTTCAGCACCAGAAAGTGAATCTGATAGTGAATGTGCTAATAGAACAACTGGAGTGAAATTGACGTTGGGGGAAGAATTGGACGTCCTGAAGCAAAGCAGGAGGGATACCTTGAGACCTCGCCCGCAAGAAGTAAAGGCAAAACAAGTAGTGAGAGGAGAAGGGGGAGACACCAGGCCCGCAAGCAATGTCGAACAAAAGAAGCGGGGGCGGGGCAGAGGTCGCAGGTATTAGAGGCAAAAGACAAAAAAGCAACATGCACCGGCACAACATCAGAAGATGAGAAAATCAAATCTATTAACAATCTCAGTACAATGGAACTGTCGGTAGCAGAAAGGCAATTATTGTGTTTGGGACTCAGCTTTTGTCCAGAATCGAATTTTCAATACACTAAAACAAGAGCTGATGTATACCAATTCATTCGCAAACTCAAGCTCAAGAAATATCATCTACAAAAAGCCACCATAGATCAAGGATTGAATTCAACCAATGAAATTGAGGCTCCAGGCTTGAAGATTTCAGACTTAGGCCTCTTGCAGGACATGTGTCAACTTGCTTCAGGGGATAACAGTATTACACAGGAAGCATCAGCATTTATGGGTCAGAAAAAATCGGAAACCCATTTTAAACCAAAATCCAAATTTATTCCTATCTCGTCAAGTGACGGCTTGGATGCATTTAATGAACATGTGGTTGCGCAAGTTAAAAGATTGACCCTCGCCAACAACAGACAAAAGAAAAAATATTCTAATGATGAAAGAAAGTATCAACATTGATGGAGAAATTGCAGAAAGGGGACCTGATAATAAGAAATTCGGACAAAGGTGGTAACATTGTCCTATGGCCAGTATCGGATTATCTCAAGGAAGCATATAGACAATTAAATGACATCCAATGTTACAGGAAAAGTAATTTATTGAAATATAAAGCAATGCAAGATATGTTATTTCAAAGTCTGTTAGCTTGGAAGGGTTTGGGACTTTTGAGTTGGGATGAATACAGATTCATAAAAAAAGAACATCCACTTGTACCATATATTTACTTCATACCCAAAGTCCATAAAAGCCTAATGGCTCCACCTGGGAGACCCATTATTGCAGCATGTAATGGGCCTCTTGAAAACCTTTCCCAATATATAGATTACTTTTTTATGATTCACATGAAGATGCTAGACTCCTATATACAAGACACTAGTGATTTTTTGAATAAAATCAAAGATCTAGCATGGAATCCTGATCTATTGCTAGTAACACTGGATGTGACCTCCTTATATACATGCATTAGGCATATGGATGGTCTAAGAGCAGTTGAGTATTTTCTGAGCAGAAGATCGATGGAACATACAGAACATACACAAATGCTGCTTAGTATGTTATCTTTTTGTCTAGAAAATAATTACTTCCTTTTCAATGACCAATTTTATCAACAGGTACAAGGTGTGGCTATGGGGGCCAGCTTCTCCCCCAGCTATGCCTGTTTGTTTATGGGCTGGTGGGAGGAGCTGGTCCTCAAGCGTGAATATGAACAAACCTGTAAGTGCAATATAGTCTCCTGGATGCGTTTTATTGATGATTTGTTTATTGTTTGGCGAGGTACTGAGGAGAGTGTTTTACAATTTGTAGAAAGTATCAACCATAATGATCTTAACCTAAATTTTACTTCCAGCATCAGTAAAAGCTCAGTGACATTTTTAGATGTACAGGTTTTAGTGTACAATAATACGCTGGCAACTACCCTTTTTGAAAACCAACCGCAGGCAATACACTGCTGCATGCCACGAGTGCACACCCCAAACATTTAATAAATAGTATTCCGTATGGGGAGATGCTCCGTATTAGACGCATATGCAGTGACCCAGTGGATATGAAATTAAAACAAAGTGAAAGCCAGGCTCGGTTTTTAGATAGAGGATACAGCCCCAGAGTAGTTAAAGCAGCTATGACTAAGTCACAGCTCAAGCCAAGGGAAGAACTTCTTCAATATAAAACTGAGATTGTAAATGAAAAAGTGGAGCCAGTTCGCCTAATTTTAACTTATTCAAGACAGGAAAGGGAATTGAGAAATATCGTTAGACGCAACTGGCATTTTGTCAGAGATGACCCAGTGATAGGTGGATTAATGCCCCCTAACCCAGCCATAGCTTTCCGCAAGTCCACAAGTATGGGCAATGTCTTGGCCAAAAATAGCCAGGAGCTTTGTAAAAAGGAGAGCTGGCTACTTCCTAGAAAAGGATTTTACAAATGCTCAAGCTGTAGGGCATGCCAATTTGGAATTAACGCCAAAACCTACAGGACATTTTTCTCTGACATCAACAGAGAAATTAAACAACATTTGACATGTAAAACTGAATATTGTGTGTATGTCCTGGAGTGTGACTGCCATCTTAAATATGTGGGCAGCACCAAATTGGCAGTCCACAAGCGAATTCTACAGCACTTAAGGGCAATAACAAACAAAGATCAGAACTATCCCGTTGCAAGGCATTTTGAAACCACGCATAATAGTGATCCACGATTCCTTCATTATTTTGCCATTGAATCCATCCCCATAACAAAGAGAGGAGGGGATAGGGAGGCTACCCTACGAAGGCTTGAGACCAATTATATATTGGAGTTCAACTGTAAGTGGCCGGGTGGTTTGAATACAACTGAAGATTTACACACCCTTTTATGAAATAAACTGGGAATGCAGGGTACCATATATAACAACAGGAATAGAGTGAAAATTGCTTTTTACGGGGGCTGTAGTCCTGGGGCATTGTTTTTTACAGTTAGTTTCAAGAATTTCATGGGTAGTTTTTATCTATGTGTCTTTTTATTGATTGTTTTAAACATGTCACTGGGCTGCTGTCTTTGTTTTAGTATTTTTACTCTCAATGATCTTACACACGCTACCTCCATAATGATGAACTATATCTCTTATCTCTGAATTTGCAGTTTTTTCAAATTTGTGTCCAAGGTATTTACGCAATGGTTTTATATGCATTTGTCACTTTTTTTTTTATTTTAGCGTATTAGGTTTCTAAGTATTTTATATACTTCGAATGATAGCACTATAGCACTTTATTTTGAAAAACTTTAGGATTTTTTAATAGTCCAGGTGAGCACTCAATATTATTAGTATACTGTGCAACAAATTGATTCATGAGAAAGTCAGATAAATTGCTGAATCTATACTTTTTTACCATAAAATTGCGTAATACTATTATCAATATACATATGAGGTATATAGGGCATTTATGCTTTTATTATATGTTTTAGATTCCCTCAATATATGGGGAATTTAATATGTGCGCAAAAAAAGTTTCTAAGTATGATAAATTATGTACATATAAGCATTAGTATGTTTTCCATGTCTATCAATGACGATGTTGCACTTGCACTTTAAAAATGGGCAATTCTGTGACGTATGATCAGGTGATCAAGGCCGCTTGGACGGCCGAAACGTGTCCTGACACAGAGGAAATAAAATAATAATGCTGCAAAAGTTGGTCTACGTTGGTGATTTCCGCGCGTAAGCGGGTGAATATCGCGAGTTGCTGGGATATATATATATATGTATATATATGTATATATATATATATATATACATATATATACCATTACCAATGACTCCGCCTCGTAAGAAGAGTCAGGCGCACACACGGGCTTGCAAGAACCAGCAATTTAATGAACTGGGCATGATGCGTTTCGGAGTAGTTCCTTCATCTGACACCCATTACAAACAAACTGTTTTGTCCGTGTTCGGTCTTTAAAAGGTGCTTGCTTCACTTCGATTGGCAAAAACCTAGAGGTGGGCGTGGCAAAGATACCGGCACCAGGTAAGTGCCTTTACTCCCATGTGGGTGGCGCTCTCGAACCTGTCAGGATCACCAGTTGGCCCAAGCACCGCACTACCGGCCCCACAAGCCCTTCATCCTGCCGCTTTCCATCTCCCTCAGGAAGTCATGGAGTGGAATCTCGGACCGGAGTCAGTCCCAATGCATGTTACTTCGATGTTGGATCAGCGGCGGCACGGCAGTTTTCCAAGTTCATTGAAAATCACCAAGTTTGCCACTCTGCCTGCCGCACACTTAAGGATGGGGCGCCTTTAGGTGCTTAGTGGCCACGCACCAATACATCACGACCAATGACTCCCCCTCGTAAGAAGAGTCAGGCGCACACACAGGCTTGCAAGAACCAGCAATTTAATGAACTGGGCATGGCGCGTTTCGGAGTAGTTCCTTCATCTGACACCTGTTACAAACAAACTGTTTTGTCCGTGTTCGGTCTTTAAAAGGTGCTTGCTTCACTTCGATTGGCAAAGACCAAGAGGTGGGCGTGGCAAAGATACCGGCACCAGGTAAGTACCTTTACTCCCATGTGGGTGGCGCTCTCGAACCTGTCAGCATCACCAGTTGGCCCAAGCACCACACTACCGGCCCACAAGCCCTTCATCCTGCCGCTTTCCATCTCCCTCAGGAAGTCCTGGAGTGGAATCTCAGACCGGAGTCAGTCCCAATGCATGTTACTTCGATGTTGGATCAGCGGCGGCACGGCAGTTTTCCAAGTTCATTGAAAATCACCAAGTTTGCCACTCTGCCTGCCGCACACTTAAGGATGGGGCGCCTTTAGGTGCTTAGTGGCCACGCACCAATACATCACGACCAATGACTCCCCCTCGTAAGAAGAGTCAGGCGCACACACGGGCTTGCAAGAACCAGCAATTTAATGAACTGGGCATGACGCGTTTCGGAGTAGTTCCTTCATCTGACACCCGTTACAAGCAAACTGTTTTGTCCGTGTTCGGTCTTGAACCTGTCAGCATCACCAGTTGGCCCAAACACCGCACTACCGGCCCCACAAGCCCTTCATCCTGCCGCTTTCCATCTCCCTCAGGAAGTCCTGGAGTGGAATCATATATATATATGTCATGTCAGCAGCTCCTCCACGGTCCCCAATGCTAAGGGCCGGCCCTGGGGAATGAGGTCCCTGGAGCCAGAAGTGGCCTGGTAGGGGGACCACATGGCCCCCCTCCCCTTTAATAAAAATAAATAAAATAAAAAAAGGAATGGAAAGGCCAGCCCCGGGGAATAGGGTACCCGGGGCCATAATTGGCCTGAGGAGGGGGGCGACGTGGCCCCCCCTCCACCCCAAAAATATTTTTAAAAAGGCTCGCCAGGCCCCGGGTAATGGGGTCTCCAGGGCCGAAATAGGCCTCCAGGGGGGGCCCCTTCCCATTTTTTTATATTATTTTAATAAAAAAGGGGCAGGCCCTGGGGGATGGGGTCCCCAGGGCCACAAAAATGCTAAAAGAAGGGGGGCCACACAGCCCCCTTCTAAAAAAACAATATATAAAAAAAGCCGGCATCTTGCACCAGTAGCGCGTTTTAAGTTGGGGGTTTAATTCCCCTTGAATACTGAGGGTCCCTGGGGGCCAACTAGCGCACCAGGTACCTCCAGTAAGCGCCACAGAGCTGGATTGCCCCTTTTTACACCACCCTGTAAAAGCACCTCTTGGCGCACTGCTGGTGGGGTGATGAGGTCCTCTTGCATCCTGAGTACCTCAGGACACAAGTGGACCTCATCCTCTGAGCAGCATTGCGCCAGGAGCCTCGTTTGCAGAGTGGTGTAAAAAGGGGCATCGCCTCGGACAACCTCTCTGCAATCCAGCTCTGTGGCGCTTACTGGAAGTACCTGGTGGGCTAGTTGGCCCCCAGGGACCATCAGGGTTCAAGGGGACTTAATCCCCTGACCCAGAACGCGCCAGGAGGTGCGTCTGCAGAGTGGTAGAGAAAGGGGGCGTGGCCTGGTATGAGAAGTTAGCAATCCTGCTATGTGGAACTTACTGGAGGTAATAGGAGGGGTAGTTGGCCCCCAAGGTTGACATTGGGGGCTAAATGCCCCTCCTGTTACCTCCAGTAAGTCCCACACAGTGGGATTGCTACGATGTGTTCGGAGGCCACGCTCACCTTTCTCCACCAAGCTGCAAACGCGACTGCTATGTTATAGTTAGAAATTAGCATTTAAAAAACCTTAGAAACTCACTGAGAAAACCATAGGTTTCAGGGATGTTATAGTTAGAAATGACCATTTAAAAAACCTTAGAAATTCACTGAAAAAACCATAGGTTTCAGGGACATTATAGTTAGTTGGCCATTTCACTCGTATAAAACCAGAGAAATTCGGCCGTTATAATTAGAAGAGCTAACTATAACTCGCTCCCCGCAATACACTGCTGATGACGTCACATATTACATCACTCATGACATGGTCAGTGACATCACTGATGACATCACTGATGACATCACTGATGACATCATCTACGTGATCATCTGATGCACCTCCTCACACCCTAATAAAACCTTTCATACACCCACTCTAAAATACAGACTACCAATATTGAAACCAGAGACAGACCAATAGCAGTTAGTACATACCCGCTTAGTGATTCATACGTCTACACAGATATCCACCCACTAACCCATATAGTCACTCATACACGCAGTCATTCATCAATACAGCCACTGATATATCCACTCATACACCCATATAGACACTCACACACTGCCACTCACCCAAAGAGTTACTCAAAAACCTAGTCAGACACCCAAAGAAATAATTACACTGCCATTTACTCACTTGTACAGTTATACACACACCAAGTCACTTATTCATACAGATACATACTGTCTTCAACAATTACTGACATAAGCACACACTTGACCATGCAGCCACTGTCACAATCACTCACTGTCACATATACTCACTTATATACTCCAACACTCACAAATACTGCCTTTCACATATGTAGTGATTTACACATATACCACTAAGACATTGATTCACTCACCAACACAGCTATGGGTACACTCACTCACTCATAAATGCATATACCCAGTGAATCACCCACTCACACATCCATGGAGGGAGTTACACACACCCCCACTCACACAGACACTCAAGCACCCACACAGGTTCTCAGCCAACCAATCATTCTTCAATATACCTTGGCATATATAGATATAACATTCTTGATCGTTTTAGAAACACTCAGTCACTGGATGATGTCATCAGTGATATCATCAGTGATGTCATTTGAGATGTCATGAGTGATGTCATCAGTGATGTCACTGAGCATGTCAGAGCGACCCTTGACCCACCAGGTAGGTCTCTCCCCCTCCGCACAGCTCCGCCTGTGTGTCCCTGCCCCAGCTGCCGCTGCTGAGGAATCGTAAGTTTGTTCATCTTCCGCCTACTGTTTTACTGTATTGCCTGTATTTTCTTTGTTGTGTCTGTGACCGCTGTTGTCTGTCTTCCCCCGCTGCCTGCACGTGGTCCTTGCCCGTTTTCTTTCCTTCTGCACCCCTCGCTGCCCCCGTGTCTCTACTCGGTTTTCCTTTCTGTACCCCTCGCTGCCCCGTGTCCCTCTGCCCGGTTTTTCCCTTCTGTTCCCCTCGCTGCCCCTGTGCCTCTCTGCCCGCTTTTGCCTTCTGCTTCCCAGCTGCCCTGTATTTCTGTGTCCTTTTTGCCTTCTGTGCCACTCGTTTTTCACTGACTTCTGTGCCCTTTGCTTTCTGTGCCACTCGTTTCCCCCTCGTTTTTGTGTCCCTTTTGCCTTCTGTGCCACTCATTTTTAATTGATTTTTGTGCCCTTTTGCCCTATTCTGTGCCCTTTTTCCTTCTGTTCCCTCCGTTGTCCCCCACCGCCGCTGTGTCCCCTGCGGCCCCGCCCCCCTGACTGCCCACTGCCCATTCGCTGCCCCCGCCTCCCGCCTCCCAGCTGCTCCTCCCTCCCACCTCCCCATATATGCCGGCCGCTGCGCGGCCGCGCAGCGGGCATGCCGAAGGCAAGCCCGTCTGCGCCCGTCCGCACCTGGACCGCGCCCAGCACCAGAACCCCTGCCCCCCGCTCCTGCTACGACGCCAGCACACTCCACGCCCTCAACCCCGGACGGACCCACAACTGCTTCAAGGCCGCCCCGAAACGCACACACGGTCCCTTCACCTGCCGGAACTGCAGCTACACCAGCCTCAGAACCGACGAACCACCCGCCAAGAATGATGACCGCACCCACCTGCGATGCATACTACTGAACACCCACTCCACGTGCAAACATGCCGTCGAGCTCTGGGACCTGCTCGACACAACATCACCAGACGTCGCCTTCCTGACAGAGACCTGGGTGAACGACTCCTCCACACCCGACATCACCATAGCCATCCCAGACAGCTACAAGATCCCCCGCAGAGACCGCACCAACGGAGTCGGAGTAGGAATCGCCATCATCCACAAGAACAGCATCAGGGTTGAGACTAGCACCGACGACGCCCTTAGCACCGCCGAACACATGCACTTCCAGATCCACACAGACCCCAACTCCAACCTCAGAGGCACCCTCGTCTTCCGACCCCCCGGACCCCACCCCCAGTTCAGCGACTCCATCACCGACTTCATCAGCGCGCACGCCCTGACCTCCACCGACTACATCCTCCTTGGAGACCTGAAATTTCACCTTGAGAACAACAACGACAACAACTCCACAACCCTGATCGATAACCTCGCCAACCTCGGACTAAAGCAACTCGTCACAACGCCCACCCACTCCGCCGGCCACAAGCTCGACCCCGTCTTCTCCTCAAGCCCGCACGTCTCCGTCAGCCACACCACCGAACTCCTCTGGACCGACCACCGCTGCATCTACTTCACCTTCCAGAAACCCACCACACACGACCGCACCCAACAGATCCCCCGCCGCTGCTGGAGCAAAATCACCAAAGACCAACTACATGCAAACCTCGCTCTCAGCCCACCCACCGAACCCTCCAACACCGACGACGCTGCCCACAGCCTTAGACGCTGGATCGAAGACTGCGCCAACACCCTCGCCCCGCTGAAGAAACCCCCCACAGAGACACCAGCAAGAGGGCCAGCTGGTTCTCCTCGGAACTCCTAGCCTCCAAGCAAGCCTGCCGGAAACTAGAGAAGAAATGGCACAGCGAACAAACTCCGGACAATCGCGCAGCACACAAGGACTCCATCCGCAACCACCACCACCTCATCAGGGCCGCCAAGAGAACCTCGTTCAAAGACTGCCTCGACAACAACGCACACAATAGCAAGGAGCTCTTCAACATCATGAAGGAACTCTCCAACCCCAGCTCCAACACCAACTGCATCCCGCCGTCACAAGCCTTGTGCGACTCCCTCACCACCTTCTTCTACCAGAAGATAGCAGACATCCACAACAGCTTCAACACCCAGACAGACCCAACAGACAGCAACACAACAGACCCTCCGCACACCATCGAACACGACCCCCTGCTAGCCTGGGCCAACGTGAGCATTGATGACACCATCAAGATCATGAGCACAATCCACTCCGCCTCTCCGTCAGATCCCTTCTTGCACCACGTCTTCAACAAAGCAAGCAGCTCCAACGCATTCCACCTGCGCAATGTCATCAATCTCTCCCTCGTTACCGCGACCTTCCCAGAGAGCTGGAAACACGCCAATATCAACGCCCGACTGAAAAAACCCAAGGCTGACCCAAGAGACCTCAAGAACGTCCGGCTCATCTTTCTGCTCCACTTCCCAGCCAAGGTCATCGTGAAAATCGTCAACAGACAGCTAACCTGATACCTCGAAGAAAACAGAATCCTGGACCCTTCCCAGTCAGGGTTCCACAGCAACCACAGCACCGAGACCACCCTCATCGCCGCACCGACGACATCAGGACCCTGCTGGACAACAGCGAGACCGCAGCACTAATCCTCCTAGACCTCTCCGCCACCTTCGACACCGTCTGCCACTGCACACTACGCACACACCTCCATGCCGCAGGGATCCGAGACATGGTGCTGGAATGGACCACCTCCTTCCTCTCCGACAGAACCCAGAGGGTCCGCCTCCCCCCATTCTGGTCCGAAGCCTCCAAGATCATCTGCGGCGTACCCCAGGGATCCTCCCTCAGCCCGACAGTTTTCAACATTTACATGGCCCCGCTCGCACACGTCACCGGACAGCATGACCTCAATATAATCTCCTACGCTGACGACACTCAACTGATCCTCTCCCTCACCAAGGACCCCATCACCGCCAAAGCCAACCTCCACGAAGGAATGAAGGCTGTCGCCGACTGGATGAAAACTAGCCGTCTGAAGCTGAACTCGGACAAGACGGAGTTCCTCATCCTCGGCTCCAACCCTTCAGCCTGGGATGACTCCTGGTGGCCGACGGCACTGGGAGCAGCCCTGACACCCACTGACCACGCACGCAACCTGGGAATCATCCTCGACTCAACGCTCTCAATGACCAAGCAGGTCAACACGTCTCCTCCTCCTGCTTCAACACCCTCCGCATGCTCCGCAAGATCTACAGATGGATCCCGACTGATACAAGAAAGACAGTCACCCATGCCCTCGTCAGCAGCAGACTCGACTACGGAAACACCCTCTACGCGGGAGCCCCGACCAAGCTTATCAAACGACTAAAACATATCCAAAACACCTCGGCATGACTGATCCTCGACGTGCCATGCCACGGCCACATCACTCCCCACCTGAGGGACCTGCACTGGCTCCCCGTCAGCAAGAGGATATCCTTCAAGCTCCTCATCCACACACACAAGGCACTCCACAAGACCAGCCCAGCCTACCGCAACAGACGGCTCTCCTTCTACATCCCCGACCGCGAGCTATGCTCCGCCGACCTCTCACTTGCCACCATCCCGCGCATCTGAAGAACAACCACCGCGGGAGATCCATCTCCCACCTCGCCGCCAAGACATGGAACACCCAACCACTGAGCCTACGACAGACCCAAGACTTGCTGACCTTCAGGAGGATGCTCAAGACCTGGCTGATCGATCAGTAGCGGCCCCCCCCAGTGCCTTGAGATCGTCGCGGGTAGGTAGTGCACTTTACAAATGACTGATTTATTGATGAGTGATGTAATATTTAATGTCATCAGCAGTGCATTGCTGGGGCGCGAGTTATAGTTAGCTCTACTAACTATAACGGCCGAATTTCTTTGGTTTTATATGAGTGAAATGTACAACTAACTATAACGTCCCTGAAACCTATGGTCGCCGGTAGGTAGTTATAGTTAGGACCTTGTTTCTATTCAACGTTTTTTCTTTTGCCAATATCCTTGGTCCTGTTTGACGAATTTTTGCTAAATTTTCAAAACTAATGGCCCGCTCCAGTCAGCTCCTGTCTTGAAAGTTCTGGGGTGATTCGTCAAGTGGGGTCCGAGAAAAAAGTGGGGTCCCAAAACGTGTTTTCCCCATGTTAATTTCCATAGGAATTTAAGGTAGCCCTTGGTACAGAAAGAGACCTTTTTTAAAATGGTGTAAATCCGTTCAGTAGTTCCTGAGAAATCAAAAAAACTAAAATATCGATATCTGAGCACCGAGGAGGAGTCGCGACTCCTCCCGAGCACGATCTGACTTCTGATTGGCTGCCAACACTCCAAATCAGGAAGTGTTGGAAGCCATCTTGTGACTCGGTAACCGAGTCACAAGAAAACAGTGAAAAAAAGATAAAAAGCAAGAAAAGGGGGCAGGGTAAAAACACCCTGACCACCTAGGCCTGCTCAGGGGGTTCGCAGGGCCCCCAGGCCCAAGAAAAGCCTTTATTTAAAAAAACAATTCAACAGAATTTGCCTTGGGTGCGCTAATCCTGCCTGAGAAAATGTTAAAAAAATGAAGCGTGGGCTCCTGCACTTCGTTATCTGTAAGCACCCGGGTGGGCCATGTCCCGGGGGCGTGGCACACCAACCCCACCACCCCCCATCATCCAGGATGCTATTCAGTACACTCTTGTCCACAATATGTTTTTTGTATGACCAGAGTCAAAACGCAGTCATTAAGGCCCAGGGGGGCAATGAATGACTTGGTGCGAGAGAGAGCGGAAGAGGAAATGTTGCTTTTTTGACAGATGAGAGAAATCCCCTCGGCGTTGGCCATGGAAAGAGACAGGGAGAAGTGAAGGCAGGCACCTGCTGGTGATGCACAGTATTAGCAGCACAGGCAGAGCAGAGACGACTGCCTCTTTCTTCCGTTTCTTTCCTGCTGCCAGAGACCCGACTGCTGTTCCGTGCTCAACTCTTACACCATAACCGTGGCAGGCCAGCCCTCTCCTTGCCCACCCTAAACACCGGATTAGCGTTATTTCATTGCGGGAGCACCTTTGGCTGCAGGAGCGGCCCTGCTCCGCCTGGACTCGCAATGACCGCGCTGGTAGCTCGTCCGGGCACAGGTGCCGCTGTTGTCTCTGGATTCAAGTTGGCAGGGAGCACGAGGACGAAGGGGCTCTGCCACCCACCACACTCTCCAGTTTGAGTGCATTTTTCCTGAAATCTGCAGATGATGCTGTCCAGGGAAGCCGTTTTTTTCCTCGGGATGCAGCAATTCACTGGATTTTAGTTCCGTGCAGGAAACCTGTACACGGCGAGTCTGGGGGACGCCTCTGAAGAGGCATCTACTAAACAAGGAGTTGGAGACGGGTCACTTGCTTTGCAAAAACCAGGGGAACTTAGAGCAAAGTGGTGGATTAATAAGGGACCAGCGCCACGAGACACCCGCTGGAGGATGTGTGTGAGGAGGACGGAGGGTGCAGGCTGAGTTTGATCTGCCAGCTCCGAGTCTGCACCGGACAACTTCTGACCACACCTCCTCCATTGCGCGGACAGTTATGGACCAAGAGCTACAGGTAGGCGATGAGCAGTCGTTGTGCCCCCATTCTGCCCAGAGTGTCCTGCACCGAGGACCACTGTTTCCTTTAAGGTGCAGAAATAACAACAAGTGTTCCTATAGTTCCTCGAAGAAGAGAGAATAGTGTCAACAAGAAGGCTGACATAAGTTAGTAGCACCTAATTGGAAAATCCATATGTCGGATTTGAATGCCCTCACACACCCTTGCAGGTGTCATGCTTCATCATTTGGGCTGCTCCTCGTCGGGCCGGCGGTGCAATGCCCGACGGGCTCCCTCGAAGGGGCACTTTAGCGGAGATCTTTAATCCGACTGCCGTATAGGTGAAGTGCAGGTAAGGGGCCTGGTAGTTGTAGATATGAGGTAGTGTGATTAAAAAGAGGTAAGGAGTGCCAGGTGAAAACAAATTTTATTCTGGTGGCCTCCTACCTGGGATTAAAAACGTGTGTACATGGCACTCATACAGGTGTAATGTCCATGATTAAAGTGGCATGTAGTGGTCAAAACTTGGTCAACATGTTTCTCGCAGTGAGTATCTCTACTCGCGATTCTTCAGGACCTTATCAAAAAATGTTATATCTACAATAACTGTGCCTATTTAGGTTGTGGTTGTAAATGGTCTATAAATCTAGACTCAATGCTTGTTGGTGTCAGGAACCTAATCGGTCATTTGCCTGTCTTCAACAGTACTCGGTGGACTGTACAGGGGATAGTATTCCTCAAAGTCATAGGAATGTCTGCTTCCCAAGTAGAGCACGTTCACCTACCCTCTCCACCGAGTCCTTTAAGGTGCACACGCGCGTGCGTGCGCACCTCTCTTAATGTGAGCGCGCATTGCTGTGTGTGGAGCGTGCACACATTCAGGACATCCCACGAGAGAGTTGCGCCGCTGCTTTAAAAAAGTGAGTGGCATGAAAAACAGGCACTTCCTGGATGCGGTGTGCCAGAGAAAGAGTCGAGAGTGCAGGTAAGGCTGGCTTTGGGGCATGGGGCTTGGGGGCTTGCTGCTGTTGGCACTTGTTAGTAAAGCGCGGGGCAGATTGTAGGCCTTTGTTTAAGTATTCATGTTAATCACAGCCCCTTCATGAGCTGTGATTAACATGAATACTTAAAGAAAAGCCCACAATCTTCCCCGCACCGCGCTTTACTAACAAAAGAGTAGAGCAAATTTAAAAACACAGCGTGTACTTTCAAAACAAAACAACAAAATACACAAACTATACCAAGAGGCACGTAAATAATCAGGTGATGGATTCATGGGTAAATCTGGATGATGGCTGTTTTGGTTGATTTATGTACACCAGTGGGAAAATGTGTTTGAATACACATCAGTGAATGGAAAGAATGGGTGCTTCCTGTGAGCATCGAGAAACTATATATTAGTATTAGCAACTTAACTAGCATTGGAGATAAAACTTGTCACTCAGGCACTTACTTGTGGCAATAGGCGATCCGTGACTGCACCTCGTGGACTCCCTCAGCAAAGTTGCATCATTCTGGCTCAGCTGCATGTGTTCTGGGCTGCTGAGGAACACTCTGGTGGTGTCCAAGGTCATCCACAGATTCACTCTGCCGGTGGGGTCTGATCCAGTCACGGGATAATTTACCCCAGTCATGCGAGCTGCTGCTCTGCCATTGCCATTTATTTTGCTACTAATGTTGCTCTGGATTGCTTGATCAGCAATCCGTGTTATAATTAAATGTGGCATTGTTTTATTTTTGGTATCTCCTTTTTCCTCTCAACTTTTCACATATGCCCCATTTGGTTTACTGTGACCTCTCTTTGTCACTTTTTCCCTTCTCTTCGATCCATTAGGCACACAGGGGGGACTGGGCCGGAGATAAGTGAGTCCTCGGCGCTGGACTCTGAGGCCCTGTGGCCTTCTCTCAAGGGGGCACAAGAGGTGGGAGGGCAAGCCCCAGTCAGTGCGTGAGAGACAGAGGAATATGTAAGGGCAGGCCAGGAAGGCACGCGACCACCAGCCACCACCTCAGCAATCATTTTGGTTTGGAATGCCGCTGCCCGCTTTAGTGCACCAGCCTGACTGCCTCTGCTGTGAGCCCTGTCTGTCTTGGCAGCTGCTGCATGAACCTTATTGGGCGTCAGTGAGTGTGATAGATCATAAAACTCTGATGACATCCACTGAACTTGCCTCTCCTTAGGCAGGGCTCAGCAATATTTAATTAATTACCACGGGCAGCGGCCATCATAAGGTCCACAGAGCGGGCGGCCGGGAGAGGCCGCTGCAAGCACTAAGCAGCACACAGCAACGCTGAGAGCCATTTGCCGCCCGCAAACCGGTGAGCCCCTGCACCTTCTTCACAAACTTCCCACGGCTCTCTGGCAGCAGGACATGATGCCCTCCCCCCGTGCTGCCACTGGCCAATTGAATCACAACCAGGCTGGGCCCAGCCCTGAAGTCAGGTTGTCTGACTCAGAGCCGCGCCGCAGAATCAAACCTGCTGATTCATTGTAGCACTGTGAGCCTGCCAGCAGCGCCCCAAGCCTGCAGGAACAGCGCACCACACCGCAGCTACAGAATGCGAGCTGCCAAATGCCACACACTCTAGTTCATTCCACAGGCTTCACAGTGGCAGTTGCCATATGCAGATATGCGTGCATTTCAGTGCGGTGATGCGAAGCACCACACTGAAATGCGTTAGTCTAACGCCTGATGCGTGGCACTTGGCAGGACTGTGAATACTTAAACAAAAGCCCACAATCTGCCCGCACCGCGCTTTACTAACTAAAGAGCACAGCTAGTTTAAAAACACAGCGTGTACTTTCAGAAAGTACACGCTGTGTTTTTAAACCTTAGCCTCAGGGGTTGGAAAATGGCTTTAGTAACGGCACAAGCATGGTAAGGCGCTGGTTGCCAGGCCTGCACTGAAAACCTTAATCAGGCTATCGCCATACTGTAGGTTCTACTTGATACAGGTCTGCTGGGGCCAAATCAAACTCTGAATTTGTATTCATCTTTTGACTCTCAATAGCTAGTTCTATCTCCAGCAGTAGGATGATCACACTGATGCTCCTGCCATCTTCTTATTTTGGTTAGCAGGTTTTGGTGGGGGGGGGTTTGTTAACCTTTGCTCACTGCGTGTAGCTGTTTCAAATTGTTGGCTAATTAGTGTGCACCTATACATGACCCCTGGAGATTTCCATATCCTCTCAAGCAATGGGATATGAGTTCCCAGAGAGTCTTTGGATGTTTACCTCTATCTGCCTGCATGAGTTCATCCCACATTCTCTAATGAGTTTGATGTTTTTGCAACTGTTAGCTTTTCATATTTTGTTCTGAGTTTGACAAAGTTAATCTTGTCCTTGGTTGAGTAGTGATGCAATGCAAGAGTGCAAGAGAGCTCTTGCTTTCTTTGCCAGCACTCCTCATCAAATCACTCATTTAGACAATGATCATGATTTGCCTCAAGGGGTTTGAGTGTAGTCCAGTAGGAGAAGGCTTTGTATTCACTCAGTTATAGGAGGTCAGTCCCATTTCATTGCTTCTTTCCCTAGAAGAAAGAATGTTCTTAGGATCTTAAGCTGATTCTTCCATTAACAATGGAACCACTTTATGTAGCTCACCATTCTCCATTTAATTGACCTATTGTTTGACTGGAGAATTGCTGGATGGTATACAATACCTTATTCTCTTGAGGAACATGGTGTCATTAGGGTCAGCATAATTGTGGCCACTTATGGATCATGGTCAATTTTGGGCATGACACAACCCCCATGTTCAAGACCCCAGCCTAGACTTTGATGTTGACCAGAAAATAGTTGATCAGACTTGACTTGTTTTCTGATCTATAGATTCTGCTGGCTAAAACATCTAAACAAGTCCAGTCATTAAAGAGATACAGGCAACAGCCCATTAACGGTGATGTTAAGCTTTTACCCTGCCTAGTTTTCATGCTCCGTCTCATTGTCGGCCTCCGAGATGCCAAGGATAGTTCTTCCTCAGTTGTTACATTTTCTAACATCACTTTGATTGGGCAGGAGATGTACTTAAGTCATTACATACCACTGTGGTATGTTGGGTGGCTTTAATTCTGCAGTTCTGATTGCCACACTGTACCTTCGAGGGCTGCGAATACAAATTTATCATATGCATTACATCTCAAAGGGCATAGATTTTCAGTACATCTAGCTCTGCTGCTAGTATCGAGACCCTAGTTAGCCTGAAATACTGGATACTTAAAGGAGTGTTCGCCACAATGTGTTGTTGGGCTGTGTAATAAAGCATTGTGGTGACCCAAATTACTAACCTGCCATCGGGGGCCTGTATTTTTTGGATTAACTGCTGGGATGTACTGTTCCACAAACCCATCCACTGAGATTTCTGACATAGCCCATCTTCCTTGGAAGCAGCAGATATCATTCTGCTTGATGAAAGGTTGCTAGACTAGATCTTCTGTTTTAGGGATTATGCCTGAGATGTTCCAGCTGAGTATTAGTGTGGCCTCAAGAGCAAACATACCTCTTAGATTTTTGCACTAATATGGTTGGTGAGATTTCAGGATGAGGTCTAGTGCATGCAAGCATTCAATTATTATGGGAGACCCAATTGGTAGCCCAAAACTTACATTATTTTCCCTTTCCGAGAATATTTTAATACCCATGTTTAACCCCTTCGACGCTCATGACGGAACGGTTCCGTCATGAGCGTCGGTTGAGCTGTGCTCATGACGGAACCGTTCTGTCATGACCACGCCCGCGCAGGTAACGGTCAGCACAGCGGGGGAATCCGCCCCGCATGGAAGGGGTTAAAGCACACCGGCTTTGTTAGACGGCAAAACATCATAGTAAAGGTCTGCCAATACTGAGCTACTTGGGCGAAGGCACTCATTTCTTTAACTATTTTCTATGGCAAAATAAGATCAAAGCATCTATTTTAGTATTTGAGGAACTCCCTTGAATAGGCCGCCCTACTGTGCCCTGTTCTGTGTCTTGTTTAAACTTATCTGCAAGTAAAATATGATTGAAGGTTATTCCCCTTGATGCTGATTTTTAAATTTTAGGCTGAATTTTTTAATTTTTTTATTTACTGTTCAAAAACACCCCTAACTTCTTACAATCAAAAGCTATGTTACTCTTCTGCTCGGGTGGTCTGTCGCAAGCTTTCTGCCATTGCAATGAATGGAAATGCAACTCTTTGATAGTTAATAGCTCACTGTTCTATATTAGGATTTAAAATTATAAACTGCAAGTAACAAAAGGGGCTGTCTGACAGACACAGTAATGCACTGACCTATTTACGTTGAATGTAATTTGTGATCTGCATGTTTCACCAGCTACTTTTCCTGAGGCATTTTGACCTCCTCTGGTACTTTATGATGAGTCAACTTTCACTAGACAAACCTCAGATCTCTCTGCAGCAGGTCCATCAATCTTCAGAGTTTTCCTGACACTTTTATGGTTGCCTGAAAATTGCTAGAAAGTCTTTATCATATTTATTGCACGCCACTGCATCATCTTCAGGTGGGATCTTTTGATGGCTTGTGTGCTGCTCAGTCCTCCTTGTGAATGTCCTTGTTCACCCACCTCAACCATTTGCACAGTGTGAATGCCAGGGAAAAGCTGCATCACAGAAAGTGTAACACAAAATACAGATTTAAGGACCAGTTTAAGATAATGGATATTAATAATGAAGCACATGGTCACATGCCTGTTTGGCCTAGACTGGAATCCCAGGTAATTATTTGCTAATTTTTCCTATTGGGGTCTCTAGACCGGTCCCATTCATAGTTTGTAATTCTTTGAGCGTTTGCTGATGATCTTGTCATCAATTGCAGGTTTCCAGTCTGTAAGATATTTGGATTTGAGTGGTCAGGTGCGAGTACCCACAAAGACAAGGTAATTCAGTTTACTTTCCTCGTTGGGTTTGGGGTTGCTGGGTAAATAGATTCACAATCTGCACCCCTTTTCTTTTGCAGGTTTGTGAGACCGTACTACGAATACAATTGCACAGGCAGACGTGAGTACAGGCAGAACAAACAGGTAATTGTTTGGTAGAGTTAAACTGGTGCATCTTCTGTTGCAGGTTTCACAGACAGTACCCCGCACATTTAAATAGGCGTATGTGAGTACAAGCAGAACAGGTCATTATTTAGTAGAGTTAAACTGTGGTGCATCTGATACATTGTAGTATAATATACTTACCCATGTTTTCTTCTGTTGCAGGTTTCGCAGACAGAACCCCATACATTTAAACGGGTTTACGTGAGTACAAGCAGAACAGGTAATTTTTTGGTAGAGTTAAACTATGGTGCATTTTGTACATTGTAGTATAACATACTTACCCATGTTTTCTTCTGTTGCAGGTTCGGCAGACAAAACCCCACACATTTAAACAGGTGTAAGTGAGTTCAAGCAGAACAGGTAATTGTTTGGTAGAGTTAAACTGTGGTGCATCTTGTACATTTTAGTATAACAGATTGCGTTCATGAGCATAGGTGTCAACGTAAGCCATGTTCCTTTATTTTGCAGGCTTTGTGGCACAGCAGGCTCAAACCGGCAGGCACGGAAATGTTCAAGCGCAAAGCTGTAACTTTGGAAGAGTGCGGTGCTTCACCACAAAGGAAGAATTGTTGCCTTGTATTCAAGGAAGAGTGGATTAAAGATATTGTGGAGGCTGAGACACAGAAATCACGAAGCAAGGTTCGCATGCAACTCGCGGAACTATTTCAATACAGTCCAGACGTGGGCTTGATTTGCAAAACATGTGCCGAAGCCAAGATTGTTGGGGACTTTTCTACAGGGAAGAAATAGAGTGATGGCTTCAAACCGGATTACATGAAACGCCATCTAATTAGCAAAGTACACAAGTCTGCCATGGTGATATTGAGAAACAGAACTGCTGCTGCCAGGTTTGGTTATGGAATGTGGGCAATGCTGACAGAAACTACCACTGACAAAGCAAATAGAATGGAAGTAGTTGAACGCCAAAGATCTATGCCTGAGGAGATAAAGATTCTCATCAACAACATGTTGCTGGCAGTCAAGATGAATACTTCAATGTTATCTGTACAAGACATCCATGACCACATAGCTTTGTATGTGAAGATACCATACAGCTGGAGGAGCAAGAACTATGCCTTTGAGTTCTTTGAGGCCCTCAATAGCGTGATACACTGTGAAGCTATGGCAGAACTTCGTCAGGCTTTCATTGATAATTGATGAGAGCACAGATATTTCTGTTACAAAATGCTCATCCTGTACTTCAAGTTCCAACCTGTAACATCAACAGAGCACAAAACACTGTTTGGGGGCATAGTGAAGCTGACTAGTTGTAATGCTGAGGCTATCACTACTGCTGTGAAAGAATTCTACACTGCCAATGAACTGGACCTCATGAAAATGGTCATGTTCACATCCGATGGTGCGTCTGTGATGCTGGGTAAGAATAATGGTGTTGCTACTCGCCTTAAACAATCCATTCCTCATCTAGTTGAGCAGCATTGTGTCGCCCATCGAGAAGATGTGGGAGTTGATGATTAAAGTGATGGAGACATTATTGAGGACTGTCTACATTGTGTTCTCCAGATCTCCTGCAAGGAAGTCCAAGCTGGATGAAATTGCATCAGTCAATGAATGTGAAGTGGTCTCTTTTCGACCACTGAATGAAGTCCGGTGGCTTTTAAGGCATTTTGCTGTTGGTGCACTAATTCGTAATTACGAGGCTGTTCTTAAGTACTTTGTGCATAAGAAAGTTGGGGAGAATGGTCCAGTTGCTAAAAATTCTTATAAAAAGCTACCAGACTCCAACTACCATATTTCCCTTGCAGTACTTAATGCCATTCTGGGTCTGGGTGAATTTGCATCTTTGTGCAAATTAATCCAAAAATGTTCTTTAAGCTGTACAGTATGCAAGAGCAAAGATTGGTCAAATTAAGGAACAGTATTTGGGGGACACTGTCTTTTAGAGCAGCAATGTAAGAGATCTGATGGTGTTGTACAAGGAAAGGCAAGAGTTTGACAATGGGCCTATTTTTTCTTTTGTTTCCCTTCTTTGTGAGCACATGCAAAAAAGGTTCCCTGAAGATGAGCTGAAAGAATGGGCAAGTTTTGAATTCCAGGCAATAGCAACACAATCACATTTTGATTTTGGGACTGAGAATATACAAAGACTTGTTGAAAAGTATAAAAATGTCTTTGTCCTGGGCGATTGTGAAACACCAGAAGATGTTGTTCGACAATACGGAGACTATAAATATGTGGTGGCAGAATATGTAAAGGGTGGGTTATTTACCACCTTTCAAGACATTGTGAATTTCACTGTACTCAATGCTGCTCAGTATAGTGTGGTGTCTCAGCTTGTTGATTTCTGCGCAACATTTAAAGCATCTAGTGCAGATTGTGAATGAGGATTCAGCCTCATGAATACTATCAAGAGTAAATTGAGGAATAGACTAGAGAAGAAGCATTTGGATATACTGATGAGGACAAAGGCCTACCTCCTGAATGGAAAAGTTGACCTCGATAGAGTTTATCAGCACTGGAAAAATAGCAAGGATCGCCGTGAGAAGCAACCCTTGTTTGCCTGGATGTTAGACTTTTACAAACTAAGTCTGGCGGGATAGCCCAACATTACTCAGGAGCTTTCACATCAAATTGTAAATATGTTATGTAATTTTGTAACTTATTGTGTATATGTGATATTGTATAAGCTCTCAACATTTCCCCACCCAATTAACAGTGCTCCAGTTAAGAATAGTTAGTAAAATCTTATGATGGTACCACCGTTGGAGTCTTGTGCTTTTCTAAACCTGAAGTGTACTTGCCTGTGCAACCAATGTCATGGCGTGTTTATCCAATTTGCAAACCGGCCTTAAGACCCTTAACGTGGCACTGTATGTGTGAAAATGCACCATCTTTTCAGTTTTTTAAGTAAACGTTTGGAGTGACATTTGGCGTTGCACACACGTGCGGTCTGGCTCTTGGCGCACATAGCCATGGTTGCAGCACACAGAGGAAAACAATTAGAGGGAACATTGCCGAGGACTGATGGTATTAAAGCGCATTGAAAGTCACATCTCTGGAGCTGCACGGCAGGCTGTTAGCAAATTGTCGGCCTCACTAGTTACCCCAGAGGGCACCGCTTCCTCTGCCCCACTCTGGCACACAAACAGCCCGCCATTAATCTGCATTCTTCCCGGGGTACAGTTGGAGACATCTCTCCTCCTCCTGGTAGGCGACCTCCCTGTGTTTCACCCTGCCCACCATGTAGAAGCACTTCCTCAAACCAGCTGCACTTTGTATTCGAAAATGGCCCCAAAATGTTTCAACCCTATAAAAAGAAAGGGCCCCCCGCCAAGCCCTCTCTATTTATAATCATTAAGGCGTGGCACCCAGGGCCCTTATAGTACATGCTTCACGCATTAGCGAGTCGAGAGATGAGTTTGGGAAGGGTCTGTATGCCCACCACACGGCACGACGAGGCACCTCATTAGAATGCAGCACCAGTGATATCATTTGAGATGTCATCAGTGATGTCACTGACCATGTCATGAATGATGTAATATATGACGTCATCGGCAGTGCATTGCAGGGGCGCAAGTTATAGTTAGCTGAACTAACTATAACGGCCAAATTTCTCTGATTTTGTACGAGTGAAATGTCCAACTCCCTGAAACCTGTGGTTTTTTCAGTGAAGATATATATATATATATATATATATATATATATATATATATATATATATATATATATATATATATATATATGTATTTCTGTATATATATATATAAATTCACTGAAAAAACCATAGGTTTCACACACGTTATAGTTAGGAATTAGCATTTAAAAAACCTTGCAAATTCACTGAAAAAACCATAGGTTTCAGACATGTTATAGTTAGCGGAAATTTTACTGATAAAAAACCAATGAAATTCCCCCGTTATAGTTAGTGCAGGCAACTATAACTCACGCGACCGCAATCCTCTGCTGATGCTAATACTGTATTTAGACACTTATTTGCCCATGTCTTCTTCCATAAATTTTTAGCTATACATATATTAGAAATATTTTTTTTCATAAAGACACATATGTCATCAGCAGAAGATTGCGGTCGCGTGAGTTATAGTTGCCTGCACTAACTATAACGGGGGAATTTCATTGTTTTTTTATCAGTAAAATTTCCGCTAACTATAACATGTCTGAAACCTATGGTTTTTTCAGTGAATTTGCAAGGTTTTTTAAATGCTAATTCCTAACTATAACGTGTGTGAAACCTATGGTTTTTTCAGTGAATTTGTACGGTTTTTTAAATGCTAAGTTACTTTACGCCATTCGTGGCGTGCACGCCCACTTAACGCAGTTCGTTCTGTGCGCGCACGGTGCGCTTCGCGCACCGCGCGCCCACTTTACGCAGTTAGTGCCGTACACGCAAGGTGGGCACGCAGTGCGCTACGCGCACCGCGTGCCCACGTTACGCACCGTGTGCACATGGAGGACATATTATGCGCTTCCTTGTGATAGGTAATCTGTTACATTTAATTTGTAAGTGATGACAATAATATGCCATGCACAGAGAGTTTTTTTTTTTATTAAAATTTTTAGCGTAAGCGCACCGTACGCGTACGGTAAGCGTAATCGGCGAAATTTTCAAAAAATAAAAATTTACCGTTTTTGGCCTTTGAGGACTCAACTAACATGGCTATGTGCATGGGTGCTGTCTAAACAGCCCCTTTATATGTTTTTTGCCTTTATTTACAGCCCCCCCCTCAGAGTGCGAGAGAGAAAATGGCGGCCGCCGCTTCCTGGTTTCGACCGATTCGAATGTTTACTTAGATGTAACAGCCAATCAGAATCGCGCTCGCGCACGCCACCGTACGCGTACGGTAAGCTTACGGTAAGCGTACCGTAAGCTGGCTCAGATATATATATTGATTTAAAGGCTATTTTCTCACAATCTACTGAACAGATTTACACCAAACCTACAAAAGGCACTTCCTTGACCTGAGGACTACCTCTCTGCCAAATTTCTAGTAATTCTGTTCTGCCGTTCGGGCTGTAGCCCTGTCTAAAGGTCCTATGGAAAAATGCATGGGAAAAACGCGTTTTGGGACCCCCCTTTTATCTCAGCCCCCGCTTGACGAATCCCCCCGAGACTTTCAGGGTAGGAGCGGAGCGTAGCGCCCCACTTATTTTGAGAAATTCGCGAGGATTCGTCGACCGGCGCAAAAGTTATTCAAAATAGAATGTTGCGGATTTCCTATGGAAAAGGGGTCCTAACTATAACTACCTACTGGCGACCGCCAGTAGGTAATTCACTGAAAAAGCCATAAGTTTCAGGGGTGTTATAGTTAGCTGGACATTTCCCTCATACAAAACCCTAGAAATTCCCCTGTTATAGTTAGTTCAGCTAACTATAACTCGCGCCCCCGCAATGCACTGCTGATGACGTCACATATTACATCACTCATGACATGGTCAGTGACATCACTGATGACATCATCCAGTGACTGTGTGTTTCTGTAAAGTTTAAATATGTCTTATATATATAGGGAAAGGCCTATGGAAGAATGATTGGGTGTATAAGTGTGTGAATGGATGATTTAGTAGCTGCGTGACTGACTCTATAAGTGAGTGATTAAATCTATGTAACTGCGTACTAGTGACTAAACTTTGTGAATGTCTATATCTGTCTTTCTGTTGGTGTGTAAGCAGCTGCATGGTTTTGTGAACAGCTACATGAGTGTCTATATGGGTTATTGATTGGTTGTCTAAGTATCTGTATGGGTCCCTGAGTGTTTGAGTGGGTGGAGTGTGTGTGACTCTGTGCATAGATGTGTGAGTGGGTGATTCAGTGGGTGCATGGTTTTAAGAGTGCATCTGTGATGGACTGTGGGTGGGTGAGTGTATGTATGGATGGACTGTGGGTGGGTGAGTGTATGTATGGTTGTGTTAGTGAGTGAATAAAAATGTCATTAGTACATGTGTAATTTACTACATATGTGAATGGCAGTATATATGTATGTTGGAGTACAGAAATAACTATAACTGAGAGTGTGTGATAGTGTGAGTGGCTGTATGGATGAGTGTATGCTTGTATCATTGATTGTATAAGACCATTAAAATTTTGCTAGTATTTGTATGAGTAATTGAGCTTGTGCGTGTATAATTGTATAGGCGAGTAAATGGCAGTGTGATTAATTACTTGCATGACTGAGTATATGTGTGAGGAACTCTATGGATGAGTAGCGGTGTGGGAGTGTCTATATAGGTGTATGAGTGCATATGATAGTCCTGTACTGAGTGACCATAAGTATGAGTGACTGTACAGATGAGTGAGTGGATGAGTGTTTAGACCTAAGAGTCAGTGATGGGGTATGTACTTATTGGTGTTGGATTGTGTATGGTTTTGAGAGTGGCAGTATGTAATTTAGAGTGGGTGTATCAAAGGTTATATTTGGGTGTGACAAGAAGCATCAAATGATCACATGAATGACATCATCAGTGATGTCATCAGTGATGTCATTTGAGATGTCATCAGTGATGTCATCAGTGATGTCACTGACCATGTCATGAGTGATGTAATATGAGACGTCATCAGCAGTGCATTGCAGGGGCGCGAGTTATAGTTAGCTGAACTAACTATAACAGGGGAATTTCTAGGGTTTTGTATGAGGGAAATGTCCAGCTAACTATAACACCCCTGAAACCTATGGTTTTTTCAGTGAATTTCTAAGGTTTTTTAAATGCCAATTCTTAACTATAACGTGCATGAAACTTATGGTTTTTTCAGTGAATTTCAAAGGTTTTTTAAATGCTAATTCCTATCTATAACTTATCTCTAAATCTATGATGCTTAATGATTTTCATTGGATTTCTAAATTTTTCTATTTCAGTGTGTCAATTCCTTTAATTATGTTTTTTTTAAATATTTTTTTTCACCATTTTTTTAACTTAATTTTTCAATTGATTTTAAAAATGAAAAAATATTATTTGTTTTTAATGTTTTTTTAAAAAAAATTGTAATTTGTTACAAATTTTTTTTTTATATTTGTTAAAATATTTTTTAAACTATATTTTCAATACTTTATTATAATTTTTTTTACATTTTTTGGGGGATTCGCGGACCCTATGCGTACCTTTCTCGATCCCTGCGCGTAAGCATCCGTGTATGGTATGCGTTGGGTACGTATTTTTGTGCACGATTGCTATGTGACCGGTACGTGACTACAAGTCCATATGCGACACGTACGAAGTACGTTACGCGACGCTCGTGCTCTTCCGCGTGACGTCATGTACGTGCTCAGCTCGGTTGATGCATTAGGAACCGCGCACCCTACGCAAGAGAAATCGTGCACCCAACGCGTTAGGATGCACGACTCCTAAATTTACCGTAAAAAAAAAATAGCCCCTATCACTAATTTTTATTGTCCCCGGGGACCCCATCCCCCGGGGTTTATTAAAAAACGTTGGGGACCGTGGGGGGAGCCCCAATGCCCCCACGGTCCCAGCCGGCTCCCCGCGTCCTTCGGGAGCCGGCATTGCTTTCCCACATGGGGAGCTGCTGACATGCAGCTCCCCGTGTGGAAAAGCAATATCGTTTGGATTTTAAAAGAGAGAGCAGGTTTCCCTGCTCTCTCTTTCAAAATCCAAATGAAGTTTGCTATGGGAGGGTGGGAGACTCCCGCCCTCTCATAGCAAACAACAGTGTCCTGGGGGTGGGCACCCCAGGACACTGTAGGAGCCGGCCCTTGGGGGTGGCGGTCCCCAGGGCCCTCGAGGGCTCCAGGAGGAGGGCCACACAACCCCCTCCCTCAAACAATAAAGCCCCGTGGGGTGGTGGTCCTCGGGGCTTGGGGGAGCCGTTCAGCCCCCCCACCCTGTCTATTTTCTAGCCCCGGGGGTAGCGGTCCCTTCTGGGACCCCCTAAGCAACACTTGAGGGTCAGAGTATTTCTACCCTGCCCCTGTACATCTTTCACACACTTATTTCCCTTCCTTAATCAGCCTCGCTTCTACCGAGGCACAAAATGGCTGCCAACAGTTCCTGGTTTCGAATGTAGACAGACACTTGACAGCCAATTAGCCAATTCAGCGCGTGATCGGGAGGGTGCGCGCTCGGTTCGCAGAGGGTGCGCTCAGGGTGAGCATAGGGTGCTCGGATCCTCCGAGGCCATAGATATATCTATCTTTTTAACTCTAATTTTCTCAGGAACTACTGAACGGATTTACACCATTTATGCAAAAGGCACGAGTCTGAACTGAGGACTACCTTTTTGCCAAATTTGGTGTAATTCCATTCAGCAGTTCGGGCTGTAGCTGCGTCAACAGGTTCTATGGGAAATTGCATGGGGAAAACGCGATTTGGGACCCCCCTTTTTTCTCGGTCCCCGCTTGACAAATCACCACGAAACTTTCAGGATAGGAGCAGACCGGAGCTGGCCAAAAGTTTGGAAAATTTTGCGAAGATTCGTCAACCGGCGCCAGACTTATTGGGAATAGAATGTTGCGGATCTCCTATGGAAAATAGGTCCTAACTATAACTACCTACTGGCGACCGCCAGTAGGTAATATATATATATATATTCAATGAAAAAACCAAAGGTTTCACACATGTTATAGTTAGCTGGACATTTCACTCGTAAAAAACCAATGAAATTTCCCCGTTATAGTTAGTTCAGCTAACTATAACTCGCGCGCCCGCAATGCACTACTGATGACGTCACATATTACATCACTCATGACATGGTCACTGACATCACTCATGACATCACTGATGACATCTCAAATGACATCACTGATGACATCACTGATGACATCATCCAGTGAATGTGTTTTTTTCTGAAAATTAAATAGGTTTTATATAAGTATATCTCAAGCTCGATGGAAGATTAAATGGGTATATAAGTGTCTAAATGGATGATTTTTTTTGAAAAATGTATCGTGTAACTGATTGTTAAAATGTATCATAGTGAATACATGGCTTAGTGAGTAATGTTTAAATATGTAAATATCTGTATCAGTCTCTCACTTTGTGTATAAGTGGCTGCATGGGTTGGTGAGTAGCTACATGGGAGTCAATATAGGTTATTAGTTGGTTTTTTGAGTATCAGTCTGAGTGTCTGCATGGTTCGGTGGGGGGTATTACGTAGTGCATAGGTGCATAAATGAGTGACTCACTGTATGTGTTGAAGACAGCATGTGTGCATGACTATATGGGTGGATGAGTATGTGTAAAGGTGTGTTAGTGAGTGAAAGACTGTCTCAATAGTGTCTCCATGAGTAACTACATATGTTTTTAACTGTTATATGTGTCTTTTGGTGTATATAACTGAGTATATGTGAGAGTAAGAGATTGAAAGAGTTCCTGTATGAATAAGTATGTGTTTCTGTAAGTGATTGTTTAAAAGACTAAGTATGTGTAAGTTTCTGTAGAAGTAGGTGTGGTGGTGTGTGTATAACTGTATATGCAAGTAAATGGATGTTTGATTCTTTATTAGCATGAGTGACTTTGTGTGTGAGTAACTCTATGGATGAGTGGCGTTGTGTAACAGGATGTACAGGTATATGAATACATATGATGAGTGACTACATGTATGAGTGACTGTATAGGACTGTTGGTGAATGAGTGGATATGTATGTGGTTCTTAGAATTACTGAATAGGTTGTTGTAACTGATATTGATATGTTCATTATTTCGAACATTTTAGTTTCATTTTTTTAAATGTGTGTATTAAAGGTTATATTAGGGGAAGAAGAGGTTTGCTACTATTTCACAAGGATGATGTCATCAGTGATGTCATCAGTGATGTCATTTGAGATGTCATCAGTGATGTCATGAGTGATGTCAGTGCCCATGTCATGAGTGATGTAATATGTGACGTCATCAGTAGTGCATTGCGGGCGCGCGAGTTATAGTTAGCTGAACTAACTATAACGGGGAAATTTCATTGGTTTTTTACGAGTGAAATGTCCAGCTAACTATAACATGTGTGAAACCTTTGGTTTTTTCATTGAATTTCTAAGGTTTTTTAAATGCTAATTCCTAACTATAACGTGTGTGAAACCTATGGTTTTTTCAGTGAATTTGCAAGGTTTTTTAAATGCTAATCCCTAACTATAACATGTGTGAAACCCATGGTTTTTTCAGTGAATTTGCAAGGTTTTTAAAATGCTAATTTCTAACTATAACGTGTGTGATACCCATGTTTTTTTCAGTGAATTTGTACGGTTTTTTAAATGCAATTTTTTTTTGTCATTTTTTGTAACCCTTTGTATATATATGTACTATATCCTGCATTATGGAAAGGGTTTTTTTTTTTTATTTATGCTTTTTTTTCCGTGCGCGTACAGTAAGCTGACGGTACGCGCTTCGTACGTCATAAGTACGGTGCGCGTAAGTGAGTGACGTACCCGTACACCCGGAAGCAACGTCGCGGGTACGCAGGGGCGTGTAATGCGCATGCGCGATACGCAATACGTGCGTGACGTACGCGTACACCCGGAAGCAACGTCGCGGTTACGCAGGGGCGTGTAATGCGCATGCGCGAGTGTGACATACGCGCTGCGTAAGCGCACCGTAAGCGTCACGTGCGCGCACGGCAGGTCATGTGACTTACAAAGAACACTTTTTATTGGTTGAAATTACTTTCACTTCCAGAAACTTCCCACACCACACCCATTCCCCTCATTACTGCTTGAAAGAACACTTTTCATTGGTTGAAACTACTTTCAGTTCCAGATTCTTCCCACACCACACCCATTCCCCTCATTTCTGCTTGTGATTCTCTAGGAGCAGGAGCTGGATTGACATTGGGATACAATGGCAGAACAGCAGACCTCTTCTGAGAGTGAGGCCAGCAGCACCACCATGATCCAGAGAAGGAGGAAACAAAAGACTTCTTTTGTATGGGAGTATTTCACTTTTCCAGAGGGGGAGAAAAAGGTGAATGCTCCATTGGTCACTTGCAAACTTTGTGGTCGTGTTTTATCAAGAGGAAATCCAAGGAGGAAATACTCCTTTGGAAATCACTCTATGAAGAGACACCTCCAGGACAGACACCCAAGGACCTTTGCTCGACATGCTGAAGAAAACCCTTCAGTAAGTCACCAGAGCCCAGCCTCAGATGCTCAGCCGAGTACATCATCGGCAGCTCAGCTGAGCCCTTCCTCTGATGTGGGAGCATCACCTTTTTCTTCTCCTGTGGACATCAACCCTCGATTTGGGAGCGTTGAAATGAGGTGTACAAAATGTGGTGGTCTTATTGTTTTTGGGGAGATCAGTCTTACCCTTATTAACAATAAGATTGACCAGCATGTTTGTAGACGCTTATAATACTCCCATTCTTTCTTTCCTCCATCCCTGTATGAACCCAACGGCTCTTATAAGAGCCAACCTTACCTCTCAACTTTTTTTTATTTTTTCTTTGAAACTTTTTTTTATTTTTTTTTACCGTACGCGTATTTTTTTTTTTTTTTTTAAAAACACTATAAATCAATTACCACATCTCAAGATCCTTGAGAAATTAATAACTAATTTTTAAAAATCTTTTAGAGATAAAGTGGACCAGACCACAAAGTATGCAAGTGACCAATTGAGCATTCACCTTTTTCTCCCCCTCTGGAAAAGAAAAATACATTATGAATCCACTTTTCAGATTCTTAAAAAAGCACATGTCCAAACTGCTTTTTCAGACCACCACCATGTGTATCCTGGGTGACTGCCTACATACCAGCAAGGGCAACCAGCCTTAGTGATGCTGAATGTATTTGCATTACAGACTGAAACCTCAAACCCCACTCGCTTGTAAATACTGTGCATGATTCCACATGGAAAGCAGCTGGGTGTGTGCTAAGAGTCTGCTTCTGCACCAAAAAATGACTCCCCCTTTTTACTACTAATGCAACTATGAAATCACCAGAGCAGTACACAATAAATCTCTGCCTGTAATTCCTATATGCACACAGAGTCATATTTTCACATTAGTCACAAAACGAAATTTCTTTGCCAATTTGAAAGCACACTTACTGCTATTTTCTTTGACAAGTGATAATCACTTTTACAGACTGACACATTATGAATCCACTTTTCAGATTTTTTTAAAAGCACATGTCCAAACTGCTTTTTCAGACCACCACCATGTGTAACCTGGGTGACTGCCTACATTCCAGCAAGGGCAACCAGCCTTAGTGATGCTGAATGTATTTGCATTACTGACTGAAACCTCAAACCCCACTCGCTTGTAAATACTGTGCATGATTCAACATGGAAAGCAGCTGGGTGTGTGCTAAGAGTCTGCTTCTGCACCAAAAAATGGCTCCCCCTTTCCATGTAATGCAACTGTGAAATCACCAGAGCAATACGCAATAAATCTCTGCCTATAATTCCTCTTTGCACACAGAGTCATGGTTTCACATTAGTCACAAAACGAAATTTCTTTGCCAATTTGAAAGCACACTTACTGCTCTTTTTTTTGACAAGTGATAATCACTTTTACAGACTGACACATTATGAATCCACTTTTCAGATTTTTTTAATTGCACATGTCCAAACTGCTTTTTCAGACCACCACCATGTGTATCCTGGGTGACTGCCTACACTCCAGCAAGGGCAACCAGCCTTAGTGATGCTGAATGTATTTGCATTACAGACTGAAACCTCAAACCCCACTCGCTTGTAAATACTGTGCATGATTCCACATGGAAAGCAGCTGGGTGTGTGCTAAGAGTCTGCTTCTGCACCAAAAAATGACTCCCCCTTTTTACTACTAATGCAACAATGAAATCACCAGAGCAGTACACAATACATCTCTGCCTGTAATTCCTATATGCACACAGAGTCATATTTTCACATTAGTCACAAAACGAAATTTCTTTGCCAATTTAAAAGCACACTTACTGCTCTTTTTTTTGACAAGTGATAATCACTTTTACAGACTGACACATTATGAATCCACTTTTCAGATTTTTTTAATTGCACATGTCCAAACTGCTTTTTCAGACCACCACCATGTGTAACCTGGGTGACTGCCTACATTCCAGCAAGGGCAACCAGCCTTAGTGATGCTGAATGTATTTGCATTACTGAGTCCAACCTCAAACCCTTAAACTATTCTTTTTTTATACCAGTACACCTTAATTTATCGTGAAAACATAGTCCATATTATTTTACATGTTCCTCACATTTAAATTTCTCCCAAAACAGAAAATGATAAACACAACTTCAACAAAAGGAATTCCATTTCTATTATTCATTTCTTAATTTACCATATACATCCCCTCTCAAACTCTAAACTCACCTTTAAAATTAGTTAGCTGTGAAAGAAATGTGGCACTCAAACAGCAGATTATCAGAGCCAGGATCTCTTTTCTTTACACCTCTCTCCTATTCTCTTTCTATTGGTTGAAAACCAACCCTTTTCCAAAAGTACCCTTCCCCCAACTTGACTTCTGCCTAGTACCCTTCCCCCAACTTGACTTCTGCCTGCTACCATAGCAACAGCTCATGGAACACTGCTGTGTGGAGTTAGGTCAGAAGTTCGCCAAACAATGTTTCAATTCCACAGAGCAAGAGTGCTTGACTTTTCAAACCTAACAGCAAATCCAAAGTACTGTTCTTTGGTAACACATTTTTCTGTACCAATACAAAACATGCTTCTATTAATTTACACATGCAGCCTAGTTTTTATTCTAGAATGGTATGAAACAGCCAATCAGTTCTTTTTTTTAATGAAAAAAATATGTATGCCTCCATTTCCAAACTGTCTTTCATTTCATTTTCCCATTCTACTGAATTACACCTCCTGAGTGCATCCAGATCTCCTTGGAAGATGTTCACAGTGTGGATTGTAGGGCACAGCTATGTCTTCTGGAGTGAAAAGTATGCAGAGAAAACAGGTATGGTGAGAGACCTTGCTTTGCCAAATGTAGACATTAAATGGATTGGTCAGAGAGGGTTAAAGTGGCACCAATTGATGCCATTGGTGAAATCCTTCATGCAAATCCAACACCCTGACCTCATAATAGTGCACTGTGGTGGCAATGACCTAGGCACTTTGACTGGGGTAGGTCTGGAAATGCTTATGAAGGACACCTTTGCACAACTGTTTTCACTTTTCCCTAAAACTGCCTTTGTGTTTTCTAACATATGCCAAAGGCAAAAATGGAACTGGTCCAATCATTTCTGTCCGCAGATTGACAAAGCAAGAAAGCACGTCAACAAATCTGTTTCTGCTTTCCTCCGTGACTATGGTATGGGTTCCATTTACCACAACAACTTGCGTTACGACATGCAAGACATTTATAGAGGAGATGGTGTACACTTCAATGATGAAGGGAACAGAGTCTTCCTCTTGAACCTTAGACTCTGCATCGGTACTTACTTGTAGGTACCACTAAAAAATCACTTCATAAACACAACGGCTCTTTTTAGAGCCCCCTAATATCTAAACACTTAAATCTGAATTTTATTTCTCTTTTTATTTTTTTTTTCTACCGTACGCGTACGGTAAGCTTACCGTAAGCTTACCGTACGCGTACCCCGCGATTTTTTTTAAAATCAATAAATGTTTTCTTTGAACTTTTCTGTCCTTCTTTGACCCCCTTACAAATGTTAGGGGGTCTGTAACTCTCCACCTTGCCCCCTTTTCAAGATATCACTCTTTTTTTTCTGAGTGAAAAACACGAAATGGCGGCCGCCGCTTCCTGGTTTCGACCGATTCGAATGTTTACTAAGATCTAAGGGCCAATCAGAATCGCGCTCGCGCACGCCACCGTACGCGTACGGTAAGCGCACCGTAAGCGCACAGTAAGCTGCCACAGATATATATATTGATTAAAAGGCTATTTTCTCAGATTCTACTGAACAGATTTACACCAAACCTACAAAAGGCACTTCCTTGACCTAGGGACTACCTCTCTGCCAAATTTCAAGTAATTCTGTTCAGCCGTTCGGGCTGTAGCCCTGTCTAAAGGTCCTATGGAAAAATGCATGGGAAAAACGCGTTTTGGGACCCCCCTTTTATCTCAGCCCCCGCTTGACGAATCCCCCCGAGACTTTCAAGGAAGGAGCGGAGCGTAGCGCCCCACCTATTTTGAAAAATTCGCGAGGATTCGTCCACCGGCGCCAAAGTTATTCAAAATAGAATGTTGCGGATTTCCTATGGAAACGTGGTCCTAACTATAACTACCTACTGGCGACCGCCAGTAGGTAATATATATATATATATATATATATATATATATATATATATATATATATATATATATATGTTCCACAGGTGAATGGGAACACCCGTTGCCTGCAGAACGAAGGGCGCGTCGACGAGAGACCTCCCAAACACGGTCACAATATTCAGCCAAACTTCTCCAAGAAAAGCAGTCGACGCCGTGTCTGTGCAAAAATTGAGTTTAATGTCAGCTGAAAATGCTAGACGCGTTTCGCCTGACCTGCAGGCTTGTTCACTAGCAAATTAATAAAGTTTTCCGTGACTATTTAACAGTGTGCATGTGATCAAGTCACATGGTAAAGCTACTACAATAGAACTGGACAACAGACTCGTAGTTGGTAAAGTGCAACCTTACAAAAAGGAAAATTCTGAATTGTAAATGACCACAGTACAATAAAGCTGTTACAAAATGAAACAACATCAATGTCCTTTGCATATTATTAAATTCAACATGTGTGCTAGCACTCCCAGTGTGTTATTGACAGGTAATGGTTAAAGTTAACGCTTAAATAGTGCCGTTAACCATCGAATGATCGAGTGATCAGATATTATCTAAAAACCTGAAATACGGTAGTGTACATTTATAAACATTCGTAAACATACAAACACAGCGTGCCGCCCAAGTGGGCAAAAGCACCGAAGAATTGATGCACATCGGTCTGTATATGATACTCATCGTCCAAAATAAGTGACTAAATCAAAACAAAATTAAAAGTATTAAAATTAAAAACCATAAAGAGCGGGAGGGGCCTACAGATGTGTATGTAAGTCTTCCTCCATGTTGAGGCCATTCGGGGTTTTGGTGTTTAATCTGATGATATAGCAAGACTCTAATTTGCGTAATTTCTTTACACAATTCCCACCCCGGCTGTTCATTGGGATGGCATCTATGACAAAATAGGACAAGCCTTCAGTGTGTCTATTGTGAAACTTGTCAAAATGACGAGCCACGGGGTAGGTTTTATCCCCATTTCTAATGGCCCGTAAATGCTGCAGCACTCTCTTATGGACAGGCAAGATGGTAGAACCTATGTATTTTAAGCCACATGGGCACTGGAGCACATATATTGCATACTCCGTCTTGCACGAGTATTGGCCCTTGATTTGTTGTGTCATTTTGTGGGAAAAACCTGCTGGATAGCAGGTGGTATTTTTCCCAAATGCACACGCCTTACATTTGAGGCATTTGATGAACCCGTCCCTCCTGCTTAACCATAGGCCAGACGGTTTCTTTTGAGTGTTGCTTGGAAGCATATTTTTGACAAGCGCTTGCTCTAGAGATCTTGCTTTTCTAAAAGTGAATTGGGGTCTTCTTTGCACAATTTTACCCAGCACCGGATCACTGCGGATAATGTGCCAGTGTTTATTAAAGATAGTCCTTAATTCAACCTGTTGTTTGTTGTAGGTGGTAATAAATCTACATTGATTCAAATCAGGTTGTGAGATATTGGTGTCCTTCTTGACTTTGTTAAAAAGTAAGTGTTCTCTGTTGGTCTTTTTCACTTTTAGGACAGCTTGATTCAAGCATCCTTCAGAGTATCCTCTAGCTCGAAAGCGGGATTTGAGACAAAGGAGCTCTTTATCCAACTCTTGCTCACTGCTGCAGTTTCGCATAGCTCTGAGACATTCCCCATACGGAATGCTCTTTACTAATTTGGCCGGATGGAAACTTGTGGCGTGTAATAACGTGTTCCCATCTGTAGGCTTACGATACAGTCTAGTTTGAAGTTTCCCTTCACTTACAAAGACCGTTAAGTCAAGAAAATTAATTTCAGAAGCACTGATGGTACTAGTAAGTTTCAAATTCAAATTGTTTGTTTGCAATTCTCTGACAAAATCCTGTGCACTTCTCATTGTCCCTTTCCAAATAACAAAAAGATCATCGATGTATCGACTCCAATGCATTACATTGTTTTGCCACTCTGCATGCCATTGCGTCTGGACCACCTGCTCCTCCCACCAGCCCATATGCAAATTAGCATAGCTGGGGGCGAAGCAGGTGCCCATCGCTGTCCCGCAAATCTGGTGGTATAGCTCCCCATTGAACAAAAAATAGTTGTTCTCAAGGCAGATGGTGATCATTTTGAGAAGCATTTGTGTATGGTGCCAGTATTTCGCCTGACGGGTACCCAAAAAGTATTTACATGCATTGATGCCATCCTTATGGCGTATGCTGGTATACAACGTCGTTGCATCAATGGTTATCAACAGGTAATCAGACTCCCAAGGCACATCATAAATCCTGCGCAAGAAATCACTCGTGTCCAGGATAAATGATGGGAGAGCCTTTACAAGAGGACACAGAAAAGAGTCAACAAATTTTGAAGTATGCTCAAAAGCACTGCCTATGGCCGAAATAATGGGCCTGCCAGGAGGATTCGATAAGTCTTTATGGACCTTAGGTATAAGGTAAAATACCGGGGTGGTAGGACAATCTATTGTAAGAAAAGACATTTCATTTTTACTCAATATACCTTGACGAGTCCATTCGATCAGCAAATTGTTAAAAGAAGAATAACACTCATGCAAAACATTATCATTTACCTTAACATAATTGGCCCTATTGTTCAGTTGTTTATAGGCCTCTGTTAGGTACTGCTGTTTGCCCCAGAGGACCACATTGCCCCCTTTGTCCGCATTGCGGACAATGCACTCATTGTCCCTGTTCAATTTATCAACCAGATTAAAATAATCTTTAGACTGTTGGGTAAATGCATTCCTCTTTTTCTTTAATGATTCACAGAGATTCTTAACTTCATTAGTGACTAAATCGTTAAATACATCTACTGAATCTCTAGCTGTGATGGGGGTAAACTTAGAAGCAGATTTGAAATCAGTTAATGTTTCAATACTCATATCAATACCCTCCTTTAGCGCCAGTGTAGTCATTAGTTCATTAGTGTTGTTCGTATCCGAAATAGCACTGGAACCTGCAGTGCAGTCGTCAGTGTTATTCATTTGATGTAGTTCAAGCATAAGATTCATATCATCCACTCCCAGATTTTCAAATTGCACTTGCGTGGATGAGTGCCCAGATGGCACCGGCTTGGTTGGTGCCACAGCAAAAAACTTTTTAAGTTTCAGAGCTCTTACAAATTTGAAAAGGTCTATCCTCGTTGTTACATAGTCCATATCAATTTGGGGACAATATGATAGACCAAGTTGTAGTATGCTCTTTTCTTTCTCAGAGAGCACAATGTCAGTGAGGTTGATAATTGCGGTTTCGTTGGGTATAATTACTTCTTCGGTTTGGATCTGGGCCTCTCTTTGCCGTTGACAGAGTTTGGAGCCTTTGCGCCTCTTCCCCCTCTGCCTCTTGCTCTTTGTGCTCTGTTGTTTACTGGGGGTCTTGGGCGTAAATTGAAGCGTCTCTCTTCCCTTAAAAAATCAAACTCATCGACAACAGAAGGAATGGGTGCTCCCATGAGATTGCTGGGTCCTTCCTCTGCATCTGTATCAAGTTCAGAGCTGGGGATACTACTTTGCTCCGATAGATGTACTTGACCTGTGGATGCGGCTGCATTCATTCTCAGGTTCCTCATACTTTCAAATTTCTTTGCAAACGTATAAATTTGCCCCCGGTCATAATCGTTCTTGTCGCGCTGAAACTTTTGCGCCTTTCTTTCTTTAATTGATGCTTCTTGTTTTAACAATCTCTCCTGCATTTCGGTCTTGAATTTAAGCACCAATTCCTGATCGGCCTCCCTACTCAACATGTCCAAAATCTGATCGATTTCCTCAAGGATTTTAACACGATCAATCTCCGCGTACTTAATGAGGATTGCGAGCATTCTGCTAGAAGACTCCTGGCTGTTCTCGGACCACTCTCTCAGCATGTTCGGGTTGGGGTCCTCGTAGGTAGGCGCTACCAAAATGCGAAGCCCTCTTGGTATTCTCTTAGCTTCCAAATAGCAGCGCAGAGATTTAGCTTCCCACCACTTGGAGACTTCTGTACGCTTCAATTTCTCCAGGCGTTTTAGTCGCGTCACTACATCCGTAGTTTTAGTACCTGCAACGCCTGCTGAAGATTTAGTGACCGTTGTTACTTTATCACAAAAGATCGTTAAGGCAGCTTCCTCCCGCTCTTTAATTTCCACAGCTGACATTTTTAAAACACAATGTTTTCCCGCGGTATGATCCGCATGCACAGAACCGCCAGTGTCCACACTTGCTACAATGCGTGTGATTTGCTTTGTATTTCACTGACTTTCCCTTCTCCCCGTCCGTGTCATCGAACGCTCACCTCAGCTTGCAGTCCACAAGCCCCGGGTCCTCCGACTCGAACTGGCGATGCGGTCTTAGGCTGGGTTGCTGTTTCCAATCAAACAGGGAGCGGTCCCGCTCTCCAGTATTAACGGTGCGGGGGGGGCAGCGGTATTCACACGTTCCACAGGTGAATGGGAACACCCGTTGCCTCCAGAACAAAGGGCGCGTCGACGAGAGACCTCCCAAACACGGTCACAATATTCAGCCAAACTTCTCCAAGAAAAGCAGTCGACGCCGTGTCTGTGCAAAAATTGAGTTTAATGTCAGCTGAAAATGCTAGACGCGTTTCGCCTGACCTGCAGGCTTGTTCACTAGCAAATTAATAAAGTTTTCCGTGACTATTTAACAGTGTGCATGTGATCAAGTCACATGGTAAAGCTACTACAATAGAACTGGACAACAGACTCGTAGTTGGTAAAGTGCAACCTTACAAAAAGGAAAATTCCGAATTGTAAATGACCACAGTACAATAAAGCTGTTACAAAATGAAACAACATCAATGTCCTTTGCATATTATTAAATTCAACATGTGTGCTAGCACTCCCAGTGTGTTATTGACAGGTAATGGTTAAAGTTAACGCTTAAATAGTGCCGTTAACCATCGAATGATCGAGTGATCAGATATTATCTAAAAACCTGAAATACGGTAGTGTACATTTATAAACATTCGTAAACATACAAACACACCTACCACCCCGGTATTTTACCTTATACCTAAGGTCCATAAAGACTTATCGAATCCTCCTGGCAGGCCCATTATTTTGGCCATAGGCAGTGCTTTTGAGCATACTTCAAAATTTGTTGACTCTTTTCTGTGTCCTCTTGTAAAGGCTCTCCCATCATTTATCCTGGACACGAGTGATTTCTTGCGCAGGATTTATGATGTGCCTTGGGAGTCTGATTACCTGTTGATAACCATTGATGCAACGACGTTGTATACCAGCATACGCCATAAGGATGGCATCAATGCATGTAAATACTTTTTGGGTACCCGTCAGGCGAAATACTGGCACCATACACAAATGCTTCTCAAAATGATCACCATCTGCCTTGAGAACAACTATTTTTTGTTCAATGGGGAGCTATACCACCAGATTTGCGGGACAGCGATGGGCACCTGCTTCGCCCCCAGCTATGCTAATTTGCATATGGGCTGGTGGGAGGAGCAGGTGGTCCAGACGCAATGGCATGCAGAGTGGCAAAACAATGTAATGCATTGGAGTCGATACATCGATGATCTTTTTGTTATTTGGAAAGGGACAATGAGAAGTGCACAGGATTTTGTCAGAGAATTGCAAACAAACAATTTGAATTTGAAACTTACTAGTACCATCAGTGCTTCTGAAATTAATTTTCTTGACTTAACGGTCTTTGTAAGTGAAGGGAAACTTCAAACTAGACTGTATCGTAAGCCTACAGATGGGAACACGTTATTACACGCCACAAGTTTCCATCCGGCCAAATTAGTAAAGAGCATTCCGTATGGGGAATGTCTCAGAGCTATGCGAAACTGCAGCAGTGAGCAAGAGTTGGATAAAGAGCTCCTTTGTCTCAAATCCCGCTTTCGAGCTAGGGGATACTCTGAAGGATGCTTGAATCAAGCTGTCCTAAAAGTGAAAAAGACCAACAGAGAACACTTACTTTTTAACAAAGTCAAGAAGGACACCAATATCTCACAACCTGATTTGAATCAATGTAGATTTATTACCACCTACAACAAACAACAGGTTGAATTAAGGACTATCTTTAATAAACACTGGCACATTATCCGCAGTGATCCGGTGCTGGGTAAAATTGTGCAAAGAAGACCCCAATTCACTTTTAGAAAAGCAAGATCTCTACAGCAAGCGCTTGTCAAAAATATGCTTCCAAGCAACACTCAAAAGAAACCGTCTGGCCTATGGTTAAGCAGGAGGGACGGGTTCATCAAATGCCTCAAATGTAAGGCGTGTGCATTTGGGAAAAATACCACCTGCTATCCAGCAGGTTATTCCCACAAAATGACACAACAAATCAAGGGCCAATACTCGTGCAAGACGGAGTATGCAATATATGTGCTCCAGTGCCCATGTGGCTTAAAATACATAGGTTCTACCATCTTGCCTGTCCATAAGAGAGTGCTGCAGCATTTACGGGCCATTAGAAATGGGGATAAAACCTACCCCGTGGCTCGTCATTTTGACAAGTTTCACAATAGACACACTGAAGGCTTGTCCTATTTTGTCATAGATGCCATCCCAATGAACAGCCGGGGTGGGAATCGTGTAAAGAAATTACGCAAATTAGAGTCTTGCTATATCATCAGATTAAACACCAAAACCCCGAATGGCCTCAACATGGAGGAAGACTTACATACACATCTGTAGGCCCCTCCCGCTCTTTATGGTTTTTAATTTTAATACTTTTAATTTTGTTTTGATTTAGTCACTTATTTTGGACGATGAGTATCATATACAGACCGATGTGCATCAATTCTTCGGTGCTTTTGCCCACTTCGGCGGCACGCTGTGTTTGTATGTTTACGAATGTTTATAAATGTACACTACCGTATTTCAGGTTTTTAGATAATATCTGATCACTCGATCATTCGATGGTTAACGGCACTATTTAAGCGTTAACTTTAACCATTACCTGTCAATAACACACTGGGAGTGCTAGCACACATGTTGAATTTAATAATATGCAAAGGACATTGATGTTGTTTCATTTTGTAACAGCTTTATTGTACTGTGGTCATTTACAATTCGGAATTTTCCTTTTTGTAAGGTTGCACTTTACCAACTACGAGTCTGTTGTCCAGTTCTATTGTAGTAGCTTTACCATGTGACTTGATCACATGCACACTGTTAAATAGTCACGGAAAACTTTATTAATTTGCTAGTGAACAAGCCTGCAGGTCAGGCGAAACGCATCTAGCATTTTCAGCTGACATTAAACTCAATTTTTGCACAGACACGGCGTCGACTGCTTTTCTTGGAGAAGTTTGGCTGAATATATATTTATATATATATATATATATATATATATATATATATTCCAAACGAAAGTTGCTCACGCAGATGAAGCGCCCACTCGACGTTTATGATTTCACCTCTTTATTTCAACTGACAACAGCGCGTCCAGCGCACCGATACAGGCAAAGTTAATTCAAGCCTCTCGCCGACGCGTTTCTGGAGACCTTTCTCCCTTCCTCATGGCAGGCTTATGGGGGAGAGATTCGGCTACCCTGCATTTTCATCTGTTAGCCAATTACAAAGTCCCGCCCCCAGGGGCGTGTTGCACCATGGCATTCTGGTTCTTGCAGTCAAAGTAATCATCATCCATAGTGGAGGCAGCAGTCACTCAACCTTCCCACATTAATATCCATTGGGTCGCTTGTACCTCATTGCGCTGGGCGCGTTGCTTCTCTTGTGTCAGAATGAACGGTGACGCCGTTCCACTGTGGTGTTCTCTTCTAAGAACATCCGGACCTGCACAATCGGCAGTAGGGCAGCTTCGTGACCAGAGCGGGCCACTAAATATTCCAAACGAAAGTTGCTCACGCAGATGAAGCGCCCACTCGACGTTTATGATTTCACCTCTTTATTTCAACTGACAACAGCGCGTCCAGCGCACCGATACAGGCAAAGTTAATTCAAGCCTCTCGCCGACGCGTTTCTGGAGACCTTTCTCCCTTCCTCATGGCAGGCTTATGGGGGAGAGATTCGGCTACCCTGCATTTTCATCTGTTAGCCAATTACAAAGTCCCGCCCCCAGGGGCGTGTTGCACCATGGGATTCTGGTTCTTGCAGTCAAAGTAATCATCATCCATAGTGGAGGCAGCAGTCACTCAACCTTCCCACATTAATATCCATTGGGTCGCTTGTACCTCATTGCGCTGGGCGCGTTGCTTCTCTTGTGTCAGAATGAACGGTGACGCCGTTCCACTGTGGTGTTCTCTTCTAAGAACATCCGGACCTGCACAATCGGCAGTAGGGCAGCTTCGTGACCAGAGCGGGCCACTAAATATTCCAAACGAAAGTTGCTCACGCAGATGAAGCGCCCACTCGACGTTTATGATTTCACCTCTTTATTTCAACTGACAACAGCGCGTCCAGCGCACCGATACAGGCAAAGTTAATTCAAGCCTCTCGCCGACGCGTTTCTGGAGACCTTTCTCCCTTCCTCATGGCAGGCTTATGGGGGAGAGATTCGGCTACCCTGCATTTTCATCTGTTAGCCAATTACAAAGTCCCGCCCCCAGGGGCGTGTTGCACCATGGCATTCTGGTTCTTGCAGTCAAAGTAATCATCATCCATAGTGGAGGCAGCAGTCACTCAACCTTCCCACATTAATATCCATTGGGTCGCTTGTACCTCATTGCGCTGGGCGCTTCATCTGCGTGAGCAACTTTCGTTTGGAATATTTAGTGGCCCGCTCTGGTCACGAAGCTGCCCTACTGCCGATTGTGCAGGTCCGGATGTCCTTAGAAGAGAACACCACAGTGGAACGGCGTCACCGTTCATTCTGACACAAGAGAAGCAACGCGCCCAGCGCAATGAGGTACAAGCGACCCAATGGATATTAATGTGGGAAGGTTGAGTGACTGCTGCCTCCACTATGGATGATGATTACTTTGACTGCAAGAACCAGAATGCCATGGTGCAACACGCCCCTGGGGGCGGGACTTTGTAATTGGCTAACAGATGAAAATGCAGGGTAGCCAAATCTCTCCCCCATAAGCCTGCCATGAGGAAGGGAGAAAGCTCTCCAGAAACGCGTCGGCGAGAGGCTTGAATTAACTTTGCCTGTATCGGTGCGCTGGACGCGCTGTTGTCAGTTGAAATAAAGAGGTGAAATCATAAACGTCGAGTGGGCGCTTCATCTGCGTGAGCAACTTTCGTTTGGAATATTTAGTGGCCCGCTCTGGTCACGAAGCTGCCCTACTGCCGATTGTGCAGGTCCGGATGTTCTTAGAAGAGAACACCACAGTGGAACGGCGTCACCGTTCATTCTGACACAAGAGAAGCAACGCGCCCAGCGCAATGAGGTATAAGCGACCCAATGGATATTAATGTGGGAAGGTTGAGTGACTGCTGCCTCCACTATGGATGATGATTACTTTGACTGCAAGAACCAGAATGCCATGGTGCAACACGCCCCTGGGGGCGGGACTTTGTAATTGGCTAACAGATGAAAATGCAGGGTAGCCGAATCTCTCCCCCATAAGCCTGCCATGAGGAAGGGAGAAAGGTCTCCAGAAACGCGTTGGCGAGAGGCTTGAATTAACTTTGCCTGTATCGGTGCGCTGGACGCGCTGTTGTCAGTTGAAATAAAGAGGTGAAATCATAAACGTCGAGTGGGCGCTTCATCTGCGTGAGCAACTTTCGTTTGGAATATTTAGTGGCCCGCTCTGGTCACGAAGCTGCCCTACTGCCGATTGTGCAGGTCCGGATGTTCTTAGAAGAGAACACCACAGTGGAACGGCGTCACCGTTCATTCTGACACAAGAGAAGCAACGCGCCCAGCGCAATGAGGTACAAGCGACCCAATGGATATTAATGTGGGAAGGTTGAGTGACTGCTGCCTCCACTATGGATGATGATTACTTTGACTGCAAGAACCAGAATGCCATGGTGCAACACGCCCCTGGGGGCGGGACTTTGTAATTGGCTAACAGATGAAAATGCAGGGTAGCCGAATCTCTCCCCCATAAGCCTGCCATGAGGAAGGGAGAAAGGTCTCCAGAAACGCGTCGGCGAGAGGCTTGAATTAACTTTGCCTGTATCGTGCGCTGGACGCGCTGTTGTCAGTTGAAATAAAGAGGTGAAATCATAAACGTCGAGTGGGCGCTTCATCTGCGTGAGCAACTTTCGTTTGGAATATATATATATATTACCTACTGGCGGTCGCCAGTAGGTAGTTATAGTTAGGACCAAGTTTCCATAGGAAATCCGCAACATTCTATTTGGAATAACTTTTGCGCCGGCTGACGAATCCTCGCGAATTTTTAAAAATAGGTGGGGCGCTATGCTCCGCTCCTACCCTGAAAGTCTCGGGGGGATTCGTCAAGCAGGGGCTGAGATAAAAGGGGGGTCCCAAAACGCGTTTTTCCCATGCATTTTTCCATAGGACCTTTAGACACAGCTACAGCCCGAACGGCTGAACAGAATTACTAGAAATTTGGCAGAGAGGTAGTCCTCAGGTCAAGGAAGTGCCTTTTGTAGGTTTGGTGTAAATCTGTTCAGTAGATTCTGAGAAAATAGCCTTTAAATCAATATATATATCTGAGCCAGCTTACGGTGCGCTTACGGTACGCTTACCGTACGCGTACGGTGGCGTGCGCGAGCGCGATTCTGATTGGCTCTTAGATCTTAGTAAACATTCGAATCGGTCGAAACCAGGAAGCGGCGGCCGCCATTTCATGTGTTTCACTCAGAAAAAAAAGAGTGACATCTTGAAAAGGGGGCAAGGAGGAGAGTTACAGACCCCCTAACATTTGTAAGGGGGTCAAAGAAGGACAGAAAAGTACAAAGAAAACATTTATTGATTTTAAAAAAAATCACGGGGTACGCGTACGGTAAGCTTACCGTACGCGTACGGTAGAAAAAAAAAAAAAAAATGAAATGAAATGCAGATTTAAGTGTTTAGATATTAGGGGGCTCTAAAAAGAGCCGTTGTGTTTATGAAGTGATTTTTTAGTGGTACCTACAAGTAAGTACCGATGCAGAGTCTAAGGTTCAAGAGGAAGACTCTGTTCCCTTCATCATTGAAGTGCACACCATCTCCTCTATAAATGTCTTGCATGTCGTAACGCAAGTTGTTGTGGTAAATGGAACCCATACCATAGTCACGGAGGAAAGCAGAAACAGATTTGTTGACGTGCTTTCTTGCTTTGTCAATCTGCGGACAGAAATGATTGGACCAGTTCCATTTTTGCCTTTGGCATATGTTAGAAAACACAAAGGCAGTTTTAGGGAAAAGTGAAAACAGTTGTGCAAAGGTGTCCTTCATAAGCATTTCCAGACCTACCCCAGTCAAAGTGCCTAGGTCATTGCCACCACAGTGCACTATTATGAGGTCAGGGTGTTGGATTTGCATGAAGGATTTCACCAATGGCATCAATTGGTGCCACTTTAACCCTCTCTGACCAATCCATTTAATGTCTACATTTGGTAAAGCAAGGTCTCTCACCATACCTGTTTTCTCTGCATACTTTTCACTCCAGAAGACATAGCTGTGCCCTACAATCCACACTGTGAACATCTTCAAAGGAGAACTGGATGCACTCAGGAGGTGTAATTCAGTAGAATGGTAAAAAGAAATGAAAGACAGTTTGGAAATGGAGGCATACATATTTTTTTCATAAAAAAAAGAACTGATTGGCTGTTTCATACCATTCTAGAATAAAAACTAGGCTGTATGTGTAAATTAATAGAAGCATGTTTTGTATTGGTACAGAAAAATGTGTTACCAAAGAACAGTACTATGGATTTGCTGTTAGGTTTGAAAAGTCAAGCACTCTTGCTCTGTGGAATTGAAACATTGTTTGGTGAACTTCTGACCTAACTCCACACAGCAGTGTTCCATGAGCTGTTGCTATGGTAGCAGGCAGAAGTCAAGTTGGGGGAAGGGTACTAGGCAGAAGTCAAGTTGGGGGAAGGGTACTTTTGGAAAAGGGTTGGTTTTCAACCAATAGAAATGTGTGATTACATTTGAAAAAAAGGGGGAAGCACTGAGATTTGAAATTAACATGTATATGTGTGGAAAAAGAGAGGGAAAGTTTGCCATTATCTGGTTCTGCTGAGAGGAGAGAGGTGTAAAGAACAGAGATCCTGGCTCTGATAATCTGCTGTTTGAGTGCCACATTTCTTTCACAGCTAACTAATTTTAAAGGTGAGTTTAGAGTTTGAGAGGGGATGTATATGGTAAATTAAGAAATGAATAATAGAAATGGAATTCCTTTTGTTGAAGTTGTGTTTATTATTTTCTGTTTTGGGAGAAATTTAAATGTGAGGAACATGTAAAATAATATGGACTATGTTTTCACGATAAATTAAGGTGTACTGGTAAAAATAAAGAATACTTTAAGGATTTAAGGTTGGACTCAGTAATGCAAATACATACAGCATCAGTAAGGCTGGTTGCCCTTGCTGGAGTGTAGGCAGTCACCCAGGTTACACATGGTGCTGGTCTGAAAAAGCAGTTTGGACATGTGCTTTTTTAAGAATCTGAAAAGTGGATTCATAATGTGTCAGTCTGTAAAAGTGTTTATCACTTGCCAAAAAAAAGAGTAGTAAGTGTGCTTTCAAATTGGCAAAGAAATTTCGTTTAGTGACTAATGTGAAAACATGACTGTGTGCAAATAGGAATTACAGGCAGAGATTTATTGCGTATTGCTCTGGTGATTTCACAGTTGCATTAGATGGAAAGGGGGAGCCATTTTTTGGTGGAGAAGCAGACTCTTAGCACACACCCAGCTGCTTACCCTGTGGAATCATGCACAGTATTCACAAGCGAGTGGGGTTTGAGGTTTCAGTCAGTAATGCAAATACATTCAGCATCACTAAGGCTGGTTGCCCTTGCTGGAGTGTAGGCAGTCACCCAGGTTACATATGGTGCTGGTCTGAAAAAGCAGTTTGGACATGTGCTTTTTTAAGAATCTGAAAAGTGGATTCATAATGTGTCAGTCTGTAAAAGTGTTTATCACTTGCCAAAAAAAAGAGTAGTAAGTGTGCTTTCAAATTGGCAAAGAAATTTCGTTTTGTGACTAATGTGAAAACATGACTCTGTGTGCAAATAGGAATTACAGGCAGAGATTTATTGCGTATTGCTCTGGTGATTTCACAGTTGCATTAGATGGAAAGGGGGAGCCATTTTTTGGTGCAGAAGCAGACTCTTAGCACACACCCAGCTGCTAACCCTGTGGAATCATGCACAGTATTCACAAGCGAGTGGGGTTTGAGGTTTGAGTCAGTAATGCAAATACATTCAGCATCACTAAGGCTGGTTGCCCTTGCTGGAGTGTAGGCAGCCACCCAGGTTACACATGGTGCTGGTCTGAAAAAGCAGTTTGGACATGTGCTTTTTTAAGAATCTGAAAAGTGGATTCATAATGTGTCAGTCTGTAAAAGTGTTTATCACTTGCCAAAAAAAAGAGTAGTAAGTGTGCTTTCAAAATGGCAAAGAAATTTCGTTTTGTGACTAATGTGAAAACATGACTCTGTGTGCATATAGGAATTACAGGCAGAGATTTATTGCGTATTGCTCTGGTGATTTCACAGTTGCATTAGATGGAAAGGGAGAGCCATTTTTTGGTGGAGAAGCAGACTCTTAGCACACACCCAGCTGCTTACCCTGTGGAATCATGCACAGTATTCACAAGCGAGTGGGGTTTGAGGTTTCAGTCAGTAATGCAAATACATTCAGCATCACTAAGGCTGGTTGCCCTTGCTGGAGTGTTGGCAGTCACTCAGGTTACTCATGGTGCTGGTCTGAAAAAGCAGTTTGGACATGTGCTTTTTTAAGAATCTGAAAAGTGGATTCATAATGTGTCAGTCTGTAAAAGTGTTTATCACTTGCCAAAAAAAAGAGTAGTAAGTGTGCTTTCAAATTGGCAAAGAAATTTCGTTTTGTGACTAATGTGAAAACATGACTCTGTGTGCATATAGGAATTACAGGCAGAGATTTATTGTGTATTGCTCTGGTGATTTCACAGTTGCATTAGATGGAAAGGGGGAGCCATTTTTTGGTGCAGAAGCAGACTCTTAGCACACACCCAGCTGCTTACCCTGTGGAATCATGCACAGTATTCACAAGCGAGTGGGGTTTGAGGTTTCAGTCAGTAATGCAAATACATTCAGCATCACTAAGGCTGGTTGCCCTTGCTGGAGTGTAGGCAGTCACCCAGGTTACACATGGTGCTGGTCTGAAAAAGCAGTTTGGACATGTGCTTTTTTAAGAATCTGAAAAGTGGATTCAAAATGTGACAGACTGTAAAAGTGTTTATCACTTGCCAAAAAAAAGAGTAGTAAGTGTGCTTTCAAACTGGCAAAGAAATTTCGTTTTGTGACTAATGTGAAAACATGACTCTGTGTGCATATAGGAATTACAGGCAGAGATTTATTGCGTATTGCTCTGGTGATTTCACAGTTGCATTAGATGGAAAGGGGGAGACATTTTTTGGTGCAGAAGCAGACTCTTAGCACACACCCAGCTGCTTACCCTGTGGAATCATGCACAGTATTCACAAGCGAGTGGGGTTTGAGGTTTCAGTCAGTAATGCAAATACATACAGCATCACTAAGGCTGGTTGCCCTTGCTGGAGTGTAGGCAGTCACCCAGGTTACACATGCTGCTGGTCTGAAAAAGCAGTTTGGACATGTGCTTTTTTAAGAATCTGAAAAGTGGATTCAAAATGTGACAGACTGTAAAAGTGTTTATCACTTGCCAAAAAAAAGAGTAGTAAGTGTGCTTTCAAAATGGCAAAGAAATTTCGTTTTGTGACTAATGTGAAAACATGACTCTGTGTGCATATAGGAATTACAGGCAGAGATTTATTGCGTATTGCTCTGGTGATTTCACAGTTGCATTAGATGGAAAGGGGGAGCCATTTTTTGGTGCAGAAGCAGACTCTTAGCACACACCCAGCTGCTTACCCTGTGGAATCATGCACAGTATTCACAAGCGAGTGGGGTTTGAGGTTTCAGTCAGTAATGCAAATACATTCAGCATCACTAAGGCTGGTTGCCCTTGCTGGAGTGTAGGCAGTCACCCAGGTTACACATGGTGCTGGTCTGAAAAAGCAGTTTGGACATGTGCTTTTTTAAGAATCTGAAAAGTGGATTCAAAATGTGACAGACTGTAAAAGTGTTTATCACTTGCCAAAAAAAAGAGTAGTAAGTGTGCTTTCAAACTGGCAAAGAAATTTCGTTTTGTGACTAATGTGAAAACATGACTCTGTGTGCATATAGGAATTACAGGCAGAGATTTATTGCGTATTGCTCTGGTGATTTCACAGTTGCATTAGATGGAAAGGGGGAGACATTTTTTGGTGCAGAAGCAGACTCTTAGCACACACCCAGCTGCTTACCCTGTGGAATCATGCACAGTATTCACAAGCGAGTGGGGTTTGAGGTTTCAGTCAGTAATGCAAATACATACAGCATCACTAAGGCTGGTTGCCCTTGCTGGAGTGTAGGCAGTCACCCAGGTTACACATGGTGCTGGTCTGAAAAAGCAGTTTGGACATGTGCTTTTTTAAGAATCTGAAAAGTGGATTCAAAATGTGACAGACTGTAAAAGTGTTTATCACTTGCCAAAAAAAAGAGTAGTAAGTGTGCTTTCAAAATGGCAAAGAAATTTCGTTTTGTGACTAATGTGAAAACATGACTCTGTGTGCATATAGGAATTACAGGCAGAGATTTATTGCGTATTGCTCTGGTGATTTCACAGTTGCATTAGATGGAAAGGGGGAGCCATTTTTTGGTGCAGAAGCAGACTCTTAGCACACACCCAGCTGCTTACCCTGTGGAATCATGCACAATATTCACAAGCGAGTGGGGTTTGAGGTTTCAGTCAGTAATGCAAATACATTCAGCATCACTAAGGCTGGTTGCCCTTGCTGGAGTGTAGGCAGTCACCCAGGTTACACATGGTGCTGGTCTGAAAAAGCAGTTTGGACATGTGCTTTTTTAAGAATCTGAAAAGTGGATTCATAATGTGTCAGTCTGTAAAAGTGTTTATCACTTGCCAAAAAAAAGAGTAGTAAGTGTGCTTTCAAATTGGCAAAGAAATTTCGTTGTGTGACTAATGTGAAAACATGACTCTGTGTGCATATAGGAATTACAGGCAGAGATTTATTGCGTATTGCTCTGGTGATTTCACAGTTGCATTGGATGGAAAGGGGGAGCCATTTTTTGGTGCAGAAGCAGACTCTTAGCACACACCCAGCTGCTTACCCTGTGGAATCATGCACAGTATTCACAAGCGAGTGGGGTTTGAGGTTTCAGTCAGTAATGCAAATACATTCAGCATCACTAAGGCTGGTTGCCCTTGCTGGAGTGTAGAAAGTCACCCAGGTTACACATGGTGCTGGTCTGAAAAAGCAGTTTGGACATGTGCTTTTTTAAGAATCTGAAAAGTGGATTCATAATGTGTCAGTCTGTAAAAGTGTTTATCACTTGCCAAAAAAAAGAGTAGTAAGTGTGCTTTCAAAATGGCAAAGAAATTTCGTTTTGTGACTAATGTGAAAACATGACTCTGTGTGCATATAGGAATTACAGGCAGAGATTTATTGCGTATTGCTCTGGTGATTTCACAGTTGCATTAGATGGAAAGGGGGAGCCATTTTTTGGTGCAGAAGCAGACTCTTAGCACACACCCAGCTGCTTACCCTGTGGAATCATGCACAGTATTCACAAGCGAGTGGGGTTTGAGGTTTCAGTCAGTAATGCAAATACATACAGCATCACTAAGGCTGGTTGCCCTTGCTGGAGTGTAGGCAGTCACCCAGGTTACACATGGTGCTGGTCTGAAAAAGCAGTTTGGACATGTGCTTTTTTAAGAATCTGAAAAGTGGATTCAAAATGTGACAGACTGTAAAAGTGTTTATTACTTGCCAAAAAAAAGAGTAGTAAGTGTGCTTTCAAAATGGCAAAGAAATTTCTTTTTGTGACTAATGTGAAAACATGACTCTGTGTGCATATAGGAATTACAGGCAGAGATTTATTGCGTATTGCTCTGGTGATTTCACAGTTGCATTAGATGGAAAGGGGGAGCCATTTTTTGGTGCAGAAGCAGACTCTTAGCACACACCCAGCTGCTTACCCTGTGGAATCATGCACAGTATTCACAAGCGAGTGGGGTTTGAGGTTTCAGTCAGTAATGCAAATACATTCAGCATCACTAAGGCTGGTTGCCCTTGCTGGAGTGTAGTCAGTCACCCAGGTTACACATGGTGCTGGTCTGAAAAAGCAGTTTGGACATGTGCTTTTTTAAGAATCTAAAAAGTGGATTCAAAATGTGTCAGTCTGTAAAAGTACTTTTCACTTGCCTAAAAAGTAGTAGAAAGTATGCTTTGCAATTGGCAAAGAAATTTCGTTTTCTGCCTAATTTCAAAGCATGACTTTGTGTGCACACAGGAATTATTTTTAGAAATTTAATTTGTGAAGGTGTTATTGTGATTTTCATTTATAGGAAAGGGGGTTTATAGTATTTTAAGATTTCTAAAGAACATAAAAAATGTAGTAATATATTTAAATAAAATAAAGGAATTTTTTTTTAGTTTTTTCAGGTATTGCTGAAGAGCAGTGAACAAAATTTAAGATGCCAACAAAATCCAGAGTAAAGAAAGGCCACAAAAAAAACCTATATTTGAAGACAACTGGAGGACCTAAGTTAGTTGGAGATGCTCATGTTGGGAAAAAGAAAAAATCTTCTGGTAAGCAAACAAAAGATTTTTTAAAGAACATATTCAAAAAAAGGAAAAATGTACAAAATGTCTGTACTGGAAAAAATGTTTTCAATAGAAAGGGAGAGGAAAAAATTGAGCATTTAGTTAATGCAAATATACCTTCTGCAACTAAAAAGATAAACTTAAACATAAAAACTGCGTTTAAAGAGATACGTAGAAAAATGTTTCAGAGAAGAGTTATGTCCAATTTGATAAAGGATGTGAAGAAATATAAGCAAAAGGCTAAGTTTTATAAGAGAAAAAAAGAAATTGAAGCCATTGCAGCAAAGGCATTAGAATTAAAAAGGAAACTATTCATTTTAATTTTGAATAGGATGCGTACATTAGATAAAATGGTTAATGTACTGAAATCACAAAGCAAAAGGAAAAGAGTAGTGAACAGAACAAACTTTTGTAAAGTGTTTTTAGGAAAATGGATGCATAGTTCAAGTAGTGAACCTTTTTTTAATGAAGAGAGCTATTTTCAAAGTAATAGTTTGCTGCATGCAGTTGACACCAGAGGTCGTGCTTACGAAGTGAAAAATGGTTGCATAATGGAGAAGGAGATAATGGTTCCAAGAGATGAGGTACAAGTGATGGCGGATGAGGCTATGGGGAGACGTCCTAAAGCCCCAGTATACACTTGGAATTGTAGTAGTATTTGCACTGTGCGTCAGGAATCTATTGATAAATTTCGTGAGTTTCTAAGAGAATATAGTAAAAAAAGTGTAAAACAGAAGATTAAGGTGCTTCAACGTCTGGATCCATGCAGAGTGAGAGAGAATACTGGTTTGCAGGGTCATTCTCTGGCTTGTCTATCTAGAAAAGTGTGTAATAGTGTTTTCCATCATTTTAGGATGCTGGCTGTTCATCATACTGAAATGAGAAAGTTTGTGAGACGGTTGTATTTTGCTAAAAGTCCAGCAATAAAGTTAGATGAATTGAATAGGGCTCTGTTCCATGGATCGGTATCAGATGTAGAGAAGGTTGTTGATGAAATTCAGTTTTGTTACTTTGGTCCTGAACAAAACAGTGCAGAAAAGGACACAGTAAATGAGGAAGAAGTGGAAGAGAATGTAGAACCCTCTGTAAGTAAGACATTTAATGATCACATAACAAAATTTGCAATAATCTCTAATGAAAGACCAAATATTACTTGTATTTGTTGCCGCAGAACTCATTATAGAAAACAAACCAGGTATGTTGATCTCTATAGAAAAAGTGAAAATGAAGATAATTATAAGTGGAAGGATTTTGCCACATATATATTTCTTGAAAATTGTTTTGAATTGGGTGAAGTTCAGCGTATTTGTAAATACTGTTACAACAAGTTAGAGGAAAATAGAATGCCGACCAGAGCTGTACATAATAATTTAGAATTGGATGCAATTCCTGCTGAACTTTCTGAATTAAATACATATGAGTCTATACTCATTCAATGTGTTCATCCGTTCCAGACCATAGTACGTATGGAGCCCAAAACTGGTAAATTACCTCCTTCAGATTTACTGAGAGGTTTAAAAGGTAGAGTGGTGTATTTGCCCTTGGATTTGAAAAAAAATATGGAAACTATTGATGCGGATACTTTGGAAACTGAACCATTAATTATTCTGGTTAATGGTGTACCTACAAAGAATAAGAAGATTTGGCAGGAGCTGGTAGATGTACGGAAAGTACAAAGAGCAAATTTGTATTTGAAAAGGAATAACAAATGGTATGAATCAATTTATATAGAAGAAGAAGAAGATTTACAAGAAGACACAGAAACACCAACTGGACAAATTGAAAAAGTGGACAAGTCAAAGGAAGAAGAAATTTATGAACATTTTAGCATACATCCTCTTCATTCAAAAGAAGTTATGGGAGACAATATTGATTTGTTTCAGATGAAGAAAGCAAAAGGAACTCACGTGAGTGTATGGGAGGAGAGCTTGGAAGCTCGATGTTTTCCCCAGCTGTTTCCTACAGGAAAAGGAGGACGATACGATGAACGTCCGGAACAGATTCCAGCTTCTGAGTATCGGACTACAAGACTATATGCTGAAGATCCCAGATTTCGACAAAGTATTCCTTATTTGTTCCATCTTTTATTTGAAAGCGACTTGTCTGCACTGTCTTATGCAGTAAATCACATTTTAAAAAGTGGAGTACATTTACAAAATGTGTCTGCTAAGGATTTTATGGAGAAAGTGCAGCACCGAGATGATCATTTGGAAACACAACTGATCAATCTGATGGCTTGTCAGCGTGGGACAAATGAATATTGGTACCGACGTCATGGTGAATTAAAATGCATGTTACGGAATTTAGGAACACCAACATGGTTCGTTACCCTAAGCTGTGCTGAGTACGCTTGGGATGATTTACTGGATTTTCTACGAGAGGCAAATTCAAACATTAAAAACATCGAATACAAGACAGCAGGAGAACTGTGCTCATTGGATCCGGTTAATGTTTGCAGATATTTCAATCATAGATTTGAGGCTATGATGTCGTTCATCTGCAATAAAAAAAATCCACCTCTAGGAGAAGTAGTGGATTTCTTTTGGAGAAAAGAGTACCAGGCAAGAGGTGCTCCTCATATTCATATGCTGTTGTGGATCAAGGATGCCCCAAAGTTTGGAACAGATGCTGATGAAGCAGTGTTATCTTACATTGAAGAATATGCAACATGTGCTATACCAAAAAGCACAGAAGATAAAAAGTTAAAGGAGCAAGTTTTACGTTTCCAAAGTCATCGGTGTGGAAAATACTGTCGACGGAAATACAAGAGCAAAGATAAATACTACACTAAACGTCGATTTGGATTTCCTAGACCTGTTCTTTCAAATGGAAGAGTAAACAGTTTTATGTCATCTGTGAGACATACTATCACAAGAAAATCACCTAAGAATACCTACAACCTTAAAAGAAAAGAAGAATCAAAAAATATAAATGACTACAACCCAGTCATTTTATCCATGTGGAATGCTAACATGGATATACAGTATGTAGCTGACAATTCCATTGCTGTTGCTCGATATGTAACGTCTTACATTACGAAATCAGAAAAAACAGAATTGAAGGAAATGTGGGAAGAGATTTCTCACGAGAAGACTGTCAGTAAGAAGCTGTACAGTTTCAGTTTGAAGATGTTATCGCATCGAGAAATTGGATCCTACGAATGTTCAGATAGGTTATCTTCTGCAAGTCTCTACTCGAAATCAAGAAGAATAATTTGGGCAAGTTTAGGCCTTGCAGCAATGAGAAATCGGGTACTGAAATCTGTTGGAGAAATTGAATATTTGGCCGAGAATGACCCAGAAAGTACAGATATTTTGAAATCAAACATGTTGGACACATATTATCCCAAGAGAAGTCATCATCTGGAGAACATGTGTCTCTATGAAGTGCTGCAGAACTACATTTATTCACGGAAAGCCACAGAAGACATCAACAATGGAAAATATAAAGTTATTGGTGAGGAAGGATGTTTGGTGAAGCAAACAAAAGGAAGTTTGATAAATCACAGGAAGCTGAGTTGCGACACTACTGACAAAAAGGAATTTTACTACTTGGCTCTTTTACAGCTGTTTAAACCATGGCGTACAGAGGATGAACTACTGGGAGAATTTCAAAGCTATGAAGATTCTTTTAATGCTTGCAAAGACAGCATACAATGCAGTACATTCTCAACTTATCTGCAAATGTTAAATGAAGAAATTGAACAGGAAACTACAATTGCAGCAGAAATAGCTAGAGACAGTTCTCAGGACAGCCAAAGTTCAGGAACACTCAGTCAAGATCCCCTAGGACAACCAATCGTTGAAAATGAAGCATCAATAGCCATGAATGAAGTGGAAACAGCTATGAATCAAGTTCAAGAAGCATTTATAGACTTACAAAATTTGGAAAGACAACTGAACGAAGAGCAGCAACAAATTTATGAAGAGATCAGAAACAAAATTGATCACGGATTTCTACATGAAAAAAAAGAGTGCTCATGCACATCATTTCATCCAATCAGGATGTATGTAAGCGGACAAGCTGGAACTGGAAAAAGTTTCCTTATAAAAGTCATCAGAAGCTACCTACAGCAAAAAACGGATTCTACTTTGTCTTGTGTGGTTACTGCTCCAACTGGGTTAGCAGCATATAACATAAAAGGAATCACTTTACATCGTTTGCTAATGTTACCAGTGGAGCATGAGAACAAAATACAATACAACAAGCTAACTGGAGAAGCATGCTTGGAAGTTTCAAGAGTATTGAAGAAGATGCAAGTTCTCATTATTGATGAGGTGAGCATGGTATCAAACTTAATGCTTGCCTTTGTGCATTTAAGAATGCAGCAAATTCTGAAGACAGACTATGACGTGTTATTTGGAGGAAAACACGTCATAGTTTTTGGAGATCTTTTGCAACTTACTCCAGTTAAAGGACAACCAGTGTTTAATACTGTGACACATGAAGACACAAAGAAGTCATTGGGAAGCATTGGTAATGCAAATATTTGGTCCTTCTTTGAGTACAAGGAACTTACTACTAATATGAGGCAAGCAAACGATGAAGAATATGGAAGTATTCTGAAAGATATCAGAATTGGACTACTCACTGAAGCTGGCAAAAAAGCATTACAGAGTGGGCTGCTACATAATTTATTTCCAAAGGAAGAAATAGTTGCAGAGAAGATATACAAGAACATTGCAGAAAAGAAAAGTGTCATCTGCTTAATGCCAACTCTACGTGAATGCTCAATATTCAATGAGGAGCTTTTGAAATTGGAAAAGGAAGATATCAGGAAATTGGAAGCAGTGGACAAAATTGAGGATGGAAGAATTACTGTCACATTAACAGGCACACTGAAAAATAAATTGGATTCACTTGAGAAGAACATTTCCAAAACAGCTGGATTAGAAAAAAATCTATATGTTTGCATGAACTGTAGAGTATTTTTAAGGAGAAATTTGGATGTTGAAAAAGGTTTAGTTAATGGAGCTATGGGAAGAGTTGTGGGTTTTATTAATTATCAGAAAAAAGATGGAATTGAATGTTTAAAAATAAAATTTGATCAGATAGAAGAAGTTAAAGACATTTGTCGTTGTTCAGTTCGTTTCATGCTTGTGAAAGATTTATATGTACGTAGGAAGCAGTTTCCGTTTTCTCTAGCATATGCTGTAACTATTCACAAGTCTCAAGGATTGACTGTAGATAGTGCATTTGTGAACATTGGTTCAACTGTGTTCAAAGAAGGTATGGCATATGTTGCTTTGTCACGAGTGAAAACATTATCAGGTTTATTCATGATAGACTTTGATGACTCAAAAGTTAGTGCTGATGCACATTGTGTAAAGGAGTATAATAGATTAAGAAGAAGCTATGCTCCTCATTTAGGTCAGTATCCTGTGTTGGAGAAACGTGTAGTTTCTCGTAAAAGGAGAAATGAGAATATCTGTAATGAAGATGTAGAGAGGAGGAAAAAAAAGAGGAGTGATGTAATTGCAAGCAAAAAGAAAAAGGAAAATGAAGAACAGGTTGTAGGATGTCATTTTGAAAATAGCTCTGGTGTCAACTGCTACGCTAATGTAGTGCTGAATGTTGCATTTTATCTGGAAAGTGTGCAAGAGCAGATAATAGTAAATCAGGGAAAACGATTCTGTTCTGAGTTGAGTCTCCTTTTTCAAAAGCTGAGTAATGATAAAACTCAAATAGAAAGTGCTACTGAAATTAGAAAACTTTTAGATGTATGTTCAGGACGAACACAGTTTTCTCAAAATGTACAGCAAGACGCACAGGAATTCTTGATGTTTTTTCTTCAGGTACTGGAAGAAGAAGGGGTTCCCATTAAAAATGTATTTGGTCTCTCTTATAAATGGGAACATAGTTGTGAAAACTGTTATAATATATGTGGCTCTAATGTTGATTCTGAAAGGTTTATTTATTTAACATTGCCAGAAAGTAAAACAGTCACTTTTGCTAAATTAGTTAAAGATGCTAATCATAGCATGGAATGCAGTGAGTGTCAATCTGACATGTTTTCAACGTTAATTTTAAAGGAATACGGACAGTATGTAATTTTAATGATGCAACGCTGTAAAGCTGATGGTTCAAAATTAGATACTTTAATAAAGAAGTTTACAGGACAGCAATTATCAATTTCAGGAAAAACTTTTGTAACAGTTGCAATAATTTTCCATGATGGACCTACTGTAACTTCTGGACATTACACAGTTTATCTTAAATGTGAAAAAGGCTGGACACTGTGTAATGATTCCCAATTGATTTTTAAGCAACGTTTGCCTTTTGATTTAGCAAATTCCTATCTAATCTTCCTGAAACCTAAATTTTAGAGAGATTTGGCAACATCTGGACAAAACAATGTTACCATTTTATTGGATTACCAGTGGAATTTTCAAAAAAAATGATTTTACAAATTACCATTTGGCCTAATGGAAAGGTAACCAATTGTAATGTGGACTTTTTCAATTTTAAATGAAACTTTGGAAAACCAAAAATTTTGAAAAAATCGGTAACATCTGCACAATTTAAATTTTGGAATGTTATTGGATTGCCATTGGAAATTAATTCAAAAAAGATTTTTAAAATTACTATTTGGCCATGCGGAAAGGTAAACAATTCTATTGTGGACTTATTTAATTATTACTTAATCTTTCGGAAACCAAAATGTTACAGACAATCGGTGAGATCTGTACAATTTAAACTTTAGATTTTTATTGGATTAACATTGGAAATTTAATCAAAAAAGAATTTTAAAATTACTATTTGGCCTAAAGGAAATGGAACCAGATGTATTGTGGAGTTATGTGAGATATATTTTTGTGATTATACTTCTGAAACAAAAATATCAGACGGTATTTTAAAGAAATAAGTATTGATATTAGATGATATTTTTTAAGAATATTATGCATTTCTATAAAGTTATGTTTATGCAAAAAGAGATTGTGGGCTTTTTTAAAACAATCTTTGAGATTGTTAATTTTTTTTTTGCCCGCTGTTAAATGATGAATGCAATTGCTTTCACAATTTATAGTGAAATGCAATATATTCTGAAAACAGCAAAAAAGGCAAAATTTTTTTTAGAAAAATATGTAAATATGTGTACTGTATTATACAATGTTTTATTAAATATTAATACTTTTTTCTTTTTTTTCAGATTGAGATAGAAAATTTTCGAAAACTAGAACCATTTTTAAAGCAATTAAAAAAAAATTTAAATGAATACATATTTTTTTGAGTGGGTATGGTAAGTCAAAAATATCATGGTCCCTTTTTTCCACTTCTCCACAATCACATTTTCAGTTTTTCATTGTAGTCTCTCAAGGACCTTGTAATGTGATAATTGATTTTTAGTGTTTTTTAAAAAAAAAAAAAATAATTACGCGTACCGTACGCGTACGGTAAAAAAAAAAAAAAAAAAAGTTTTAAAAACATATATAAAAAATAGATGAAAGGTAAGGTTGGCTCTTAAAAGAGCCATTGTGTTCATGCAGGGACAGAGGAAAGAAAGAATGGGAATATTAGACGGTACGACAAGTGTGCTGATCTATTTTATTGTTCACTAGGGAAATACTGGTCTCCCTATAACAAATTAGATCATGACAAGTGGCGCACCGTATTTCAACCCTCAGAAACCGAGGGTTAATTTCCGGAGGAGAAGAAAAAGGAGATGCTCCCCCCACAGATGAAGGGCTCACCTGACCTGCAGAAGAAGGACTCGGCCCTGCAGATGATGGTCCAGGCTGAGCTGCTGTGGATGTGCTTGGTTGATTTACTGAAGGGTTACCTTCAGTAAGTCGAGCATGTGTCCTTCTGTGTACATCCTTAAGGTGTCTCAACATGGTGTGATTCCCGAAGGAATACTTCCTGTCGGGATTCCCTCTTGAAAGTACACGGCCACACAGCTTACAAGTCACTAAGGGTGCATTTACCTTTTGCTGGCCCTCTGGAAAAGAAAAATACTCCCATATGAAAGAGGTCTTTTGTTTCCTCGCTCTCTGCCTCAAGGTAGTGCTGCTAGCCTCACTCTCAGAAGGGCTCTGCTGTTCTGCCATCGTATCACAAAGACAACCCAGCTCCTTCTCCTAAGGGATCACAAGCAGAAATGAGGGGAATGGGTGTGGTGTAGGAGAGTTCTAGAACTGAAAGTAGTTTCAACCAATCAAAAGTTGTGTTTCATGATCACATGACCCACCGTACGCTTACGGTGCGCTTACGGCAAAAGTACGCATGCGCGTAAAAAAGACACGCACTCGCGAGCATGCGCAAAACAGGCACGCCCCTTCACTGCCGCGTAACGTGCGCGTGCAGCGTACGCGTTACGCGCTGTGTGTGCGTGACGTGCGTCAACGCAAATTGCGTAAATGAACGCAAACAGCGTAGAAATCTAACGCAATTACAGCAAGACGTGCGCTTACCGTACGCGCACGGTAAAAAAAAAAAAGGAAAAAAAAAAAATATGTAATACTAATAAATTTTACCTGTTTATTTAAAAAAAATGGTAAAATAAAAACATATTGTAGAATTTTTAAAATTTAACCATAGTCTTTAAAAAAGGATAGACAATTAAAATAAAAATATGTAAAAAAAAAAAGAAGAAAAAAAAAAAAATTAGCATTTAAAAAACCTTGCAAATTCACTGAAAAAACCATGGGTTTCACTCACGTTATAGTTAGGAATTAGCATTTAAAAAACCTTGCAAATTCACTGAAAAAACCATGGGTTTCACACACGTTATAGTTAGGAATTAGCATTTAAAAAACCTTAGAAATTCAATGAAAAAACCAAAGGTTTCACACATGTTATAGTTAGCTGGACATTTCACTCGTAAAAAACCATTGAAATTCCCCCGTTATAGTTAGTTCAGCTAACTATAACTCGCGCGCCCGCAATGCACTACTGATGACGTCACATATTACATCACTCATGACATGGTCAGTGACATCACTCATGACATCACTGATGACATCTCAAATGACATCACTCATGACATCATCCTTGTAACAGAGTGGTAGACCTCCTCTCACCCTAATATAACCTTTGATACAAACATTCAAAAAAAGAGACTGAAATTTTCAAAAAAATGGACATACCAATACCAGTTACAACAACCTATTCAGTAATTCTAAGATCCACATACACATCCACTCATCCACCAACAGTCCTATACAGTCACTCATACATGTACTCACACATCATATGTACTCATACACCTAAACATCCTGTAACACAATGCCACTCATCCATAGAGTTACTCACACATAGTCACTCATGCTAATAAAGAATCAAACATCCATTTACTTGCATATACAGTTATACACACACCACCACACTTACTTTTACAGAAACTTACACATACTTAGTCTTTTAAACAATCACTTATAGAAACACATACTTATTCATACAGGAACTGTTCCAATCTCTCACTCTCACATATACTCACTTATAAACACCAATAGTCACATATACTAGTTTAAAACATGTGTAGTTACTTATGAAGACACTATTGAGACAGTCATTCACTCACTAACACACCCATGCACACACTCATCTACCCATACAGTCCTGCACACATGCTGTCTTCAACACATACAAACAGTGAGTCACTCATTCATGCATCTATGCACTACGTAATACCCCCCACCGCACCATGAAGACACTCAGACACTCATACTGAGACTCAAAACCAAATAATAACCTATATAAACACCCATGTAGCTACTCACCAACCCATGCAGACACTTATACACAAAGTGAGAGACTGATACAGGTATTTACACATTTAAACATTACTCACTTAGCCATGTATTCAAAAAGATACACTTAATCAGTCAGTAATACAATCAATTTTTCAAAAACAAATCATCAATTTAGACACTTATATACTCATTTATTCTTCCATCGACCTTGAGATATACATATATTAAACATATTTAATTTTCAGAAAAACACACATTCACTGGATGATGTCATCAGTGATGTCATTTGAGATGTCATCAGTGATGTCATGAGTGATGTCACTGACCATGTCATGAGTGATGTAATATGTGACGTCATCAGTAGTGCATTGCGGGCGCGCGAGTTATAGTTAGCTGAACTAACTATAACGGGGGAATTTCAATGGCTTTTTACGAGTGAAATGTCCAGCTAACTATAACATGTGTGAAACCTTTGGTTTTTTCATTGAATTTCTTAGGTTTTTTAAATGCTAATTCCTAACTATAACGTGTGTGAAACCCATGGTTTTTTCAGTGAATATATATATATATATATATATATATATATGTATATATGTCTATATGTATATCCAGATATACAGATATTACCTACTGGCGGTCGCCAGTAGGTAGTTATAGTTAGGACCACGTTTCCATAGGAAATCCGCAACATTCTATTTTGAATAACTTTGGCGCCGGTCGACGAATCCTCGCGAATTTTTCAAAATAGGTGGGGCGCTACGCTCCGCTCCTACCCTGAAAGTCTCGGGGGGATTCGTCAAGCGGGGGCTGAGATAAAAGGGGGGTCCCAAAACGCGTTTTTCCCATGCATTTTTCCATAGGACCTTTAGACAGGGCTACAGCCCGAATGGCTGAACAGAATTTAATGAAATTTGGCAGAGAGGTAGTCCCCAGGTCAAGGAAGTGCCTTTTGTAGGTTTGGTGTAAATCTGTTCAGTAGATTCTGAGAAAATAGCCTTTAAATCAATATATATATCTGAGCCAGCTTACGGTGCGCTTACGGTGCGCTTACCGTACGCGTACGGTGGCGTGCGCGAGCGCGATTCTGATTGGCCGTTAGATCTTAGTAAACATTCGAATCGGCCGAAACCAGGAAGCGGCGGCCGCCATTTTCTCTCTCGCACTCTGAGTGGGGCAGCATAAATGAAGCCCAAAAATGTGTAAAGGGGCAGTATATTGAGATAATAATCACCCAGCAGTGATATACGGGCCCCCAAACAACCCCCAAGGCCAAAAAAAAATTTTATTTTTTTTTCGAAAAATCGCCGATTACGCTTACCGTACACGTACGGTAAAAATTGGTTAAAAAAACTGTAGGCAACTATAACTCACACGACCGTAATCCTCTGCTGATGACATATGTGTCTTTATGAAAAAAAAATATTTGTAATATATGTATAGCTAAAATTTAATGGAAGAAGACATGGGCAAATAAGTGTCTAAATACAGTATTAGCATCAGCAGAGGATTACGGTCGCGTGAGTTATAGTTGCCTACAGTAACTATAACGGGGGAATTTCATTGGTTTTTTATCAGTAAAATGTCCAGCTAACTATAACATGTGTGAAACCTATGGTTTTTTCAGTGAATATATATATATATATATATATATATATACACACTGAAAAAACCACAGGTTTCAGGGACGTTATAGTCCCTGAAACCACAGGTTTAAAAGACATTATAGTTAGTTATATATTAATAACTTTGCGAAGTTTGACGAATCTTCATGAAATATTCAAACTAGTACGACAGTCACTTTAGCTGGAAAGTTTTGAGGTGATCTGTCAAGCAGGGGACGAGAAAAAACGGACATCCTAAAACGCATTTTCCCCATGCAATTGTCCATAGGGATTTTGAACACAAATACAGCCTAAACCACTGAACGGAATCAAATTTGGCAGAAAGGTCGATCTTGATCCATAAAGAGTCCTTTTTCTAATTTGGTATAAGTCTGTTTATTAGTTTTGGTTATATTAAAGAAAAAAGATTTATCGATATCTAGGAATGTGGATCCAAGACCGCCAAACCCATAATGAGACCAGCCGCCGGATTCCAACTGGAATGCAGGTTGGGCGGTCCTGCGGCAGCTGGCCCGTAGTGGTGCTGTGCTAAGGTTCATATGTGAGCTTTAAGAAGGCACCGCAATGGGAACGGAATTGCACATTGCACTTTCCTGCATGGCATGGACGATGACGTCCATGCTGTGCAGGAACTGGGGGTGCATGCCAACAGGGGGGCACACCATGTGCCCCCCTGCATGCATCCCCTGGCACAGAGGCAACAGGGTGCCCTGTAGGGCCCCCTTAGTTTCCTCACCACCACACTTTTCATGGCAGGCTCACCGCTAAGAAAACTGTGGAAGTGAGGAAACTTGTAATATGCTTGGTGGTGCCACAGCGGTACCGCCAGCATATTGTGGCCTTAGATTGCTGCACCACTGCCAAGGGAACGTGGATCCCCGGTGGTAGCAGTAGTCCAGTGATGGTCCAATGGCCATAGTCAGAATATGGCGAGTGGACCGCCTCGATGATTACAGTGGTTCAATGGACCGCTGTAGTCGTGATAAGACCCTTGGTGTTCGCTCTGTCCAAAAACACACATATTGAACTTGAGGAAATTGTTGGTAACCAGCTGGTTGACCAGTTCCAAGGCGCACTACTAAAATGAGTCCACAGGCTTTTAGGTGTTGAAACAATGAACAAAACTTTTGGAAAACACAAAAGATGTGTGAAAGTTCTTCAGTTTCAATTCTTTAATAGTTGTTTGGAGGTATAAATTTTCAATTTGTGACGTTGTTATACTCCATCAACAATTCCATTGAAATTTCAAATTTATGCTCATATAAAGTGATAAACATCTCGCTTCACCAGTATCCAATACTTATAATGGTAAGTACAAAAATATCGAAAAAAATATCGTTGACACTAATATAGTCTACATCTTTGGGTAAAAACCCTTCATCAGGGGTAACTGTAATAGAATATGCAAGTGTATATCAAGAACGGTTCATGGGAACCTATCTAATTGTACACAAATAGTGTGCTCACCGTATATTCAACCAAGTGCAAAACATACAACTAAAATAATCCAAAGTGCAGAGGTCTGCATCGAAAAAGATATGTGACTATATATTGGAAAGACATGCCAACCTAATATTACCACCGAAATAAGGAGTGTGCAATCCAAAGCTATCATGTCCCTACTGTTACCTAAGATAAATGAACATATAACTAACTGTATTCTACCTAAAACATGCTATATGTGCAGAATTCATCATCCCAACTGCTATTTTTCACGATGTCAAAGATTTGCGTTGGTGATAAAGGAAACAGTCCTATACAAAGTAGTGACACGCAAGCTCAATGAAGTGCCCATCGTCATGTTTATAAACATTAAGAAGGGCACTTCATAGAGTTTGCATGTTACTACTTTAGATGGGCACTTCTTATAATAAAATATTAATTTTATGCGGTACTATTGTTTATATAAATGTTATTAGTATTTTTAAATATAGTTTGTAATTTCAAGTGATTATGCATTTTTTAAATGAATTTTTAATATTAATTTATAGGGTCCTAGCTGGTTGCTGGGTTTATAGGGGGATAGGCAGGAAATGTAATTAGGTTACAATTAATTATGAGCTACTTAATACATTTTATTTAACTATATGATTGATATTTGTTATGTAAATTAAGTAATATTACTTTCTTTTTATTATATGGTGTTTGCAGGCTGTTAGGTTTATAGGTGTATAGGGTGGGAAGTTAATTAAGTAATAATCAATGAATTACAAATTGTTAATTCATTATTTAATTGATTTAATTATGTAATTTATGGAATACTTATTAATTTTACTAATATTTTAGTTGCAGGCTGCTTGGTCTGTTGGGGAGTAAGGTAGTAAGTTAATTAAGTAATAATTAATTCACACTTTATTATTAATTAATCATTTAATTGATTTTCAACAATGTAAAGTAAGGAATACTGACTTATTTTACTTATATTTTAGTTTTGGGATGCTCAGTTTGTAGGGGTATCAGATGGGAAGTTAAATAATAATGAACTATTATTTATAAATTGATTATTTAATTTAATTTTAAATATGGAAATTATGGAATACTTAAAAAAAAATCATATTCTAGTTGTGGGCTGCTAGGTTTGTAGAGGTCTACACTGGGGAGTTAATTAAGTAATACATAATTAATTATTCATTATAAATTGGTAATACATTATTGAATTGATTTTAAATATGTAAATTATTAAAATTATTAAATACTTTTTTTAGTTATATTTTTGTTGCAGTCTGTTTTTAAGGGTGTGGGGTGGGAAGTTAATTAATGAATAACTGAATAACAATTATTTATTAATTGATAATGAATGGTTTTATTGAATAGTAATTATGTACATTGATTTCGTTTTTATAACATAAATATATATATCTCATAGTAATTAATAATTTTAATATTAAAAGTTTAATATATTTTTCCACATTCATGGTGATACATTTATATGTAATGTGTTTGATGTGAAGTACTATCATTGCTGCTGTTTAGACTGCAGTAGGAATAGTAAAATGAACATCTTTGCAGTTGAGTGCTTTGCTTCCGGTTGCACTGTTTGGAGTGGCAATAGTAATTTTCAGCCCTGCAAAATCCTACACTTTACCTACTGTTTCACAGACTAGAGTGGGAATGGTAAATATTACCCCTCCTAAGTCCAACGCTTTCCCTACTATTGTCCTATTTGGTCTGAGCATAGTGAATTCAATCCCTCTGAAGTCCAACGCTTTCCCTACTGTTGTGCTGTTTGGAGCGGGAATAGGAAATGTAACCCATCTGAAGGCCAATCCGTTCCCTACTGTTGAACGGACTGCAGTGGGAATAGTAAAAGAAACCCCTCCAAAATACAACATTTTTCCTGCTGTTGCACAGACAAGAGAGTGAATAGTAAATGTAACCGCTTTGAAGTTGAACACTTTCCCTACTGTTGTTTACACTGAAGTGGGAATAGTGAATTTCACCTCTCCGAAGTAAAACACTTTCCCTACTGTTTCACTGTTTGGAGTGGGAATAATACATTTTAATCACTCCAAAATCCAACACTTTCCCTACTGTTGTCCTGTTTGGAGTGGGACTAGTAAATTTAACCCCTCTGAAATCCAACACTTTCCTTGCTGTTGCACAGACTAGAGAGTGAATAGTAAATGTAACCCCTCTGAAGTCCGACACTTTCCCTACTGTTTACACTGGAGTGGGAAAAGTATATTTCATCCTTCCAAAGTCCAACACGTTCCCTACTGTTGCTTAGATTGGAGTCGGTGTAGTAAATTTAACCTCTCCGAAGTACAACGCTTTCCGCACTGTTGCACTGACTAGAGTAGAAATCGGAAATATAACCCCTCAAAACTCCAACATTTCCCTACTGTTGCATAAACTAGAGTTGGAATTTAATATTCTTAGACTACAATAGTTTTCATAAAATTGGTAAAACAGATTTTATAAAATAGCATTTATTGTTTAAAAAAAATATATATTATAATATTTGTTTTTCTTTTTGAATTAATTTTAATATTTATAGTATTTTTAGCAAGCAATTTGTCTGCACCACTTAAATCTTCATAATCACGCCCAGTGGGCGCGGCCACTAGTGAGGCAGACAAATTGCCTTCCATCAACGCTCCAAGTCCGGTGCCTTTGATAAAGTGGTCATCCACGAAACGCGTCAGGCTGGACGTCAACTGGGTGATGCAGAGCTAGAGTTTCCTTGCATTTCGCTCAAATAAAGATTGTTGGCTACAGAACCTACCTGCTGTGGGCTTCCTTCTTGACAGGCAAACTTGTTTGGTTGGAATTTAGCGGCTGGCCTGAGCCGAGGAGGGGGCCCAGGTGCTTTTCCAGCACTCCAGCTGTGATGCCAACCGACATCGCTGTTATGGCAGCAGGAGCCTGTTATTTAAAGCAACACCAATATTTGCGGGGACTCGAGCTGTGCATCACGACCCACTGTGGTTCTATTGGACAATTTCAGGGTTGATATGATGACAGCGCACTGAAGAAATACTGAGCACTACGTTTACCATCATGCCTCAGTAGTGGCCGTGCCCACTGAGCGTGATTATGAAGATTTAAGTGGTGCCGACAAATTGCCTTCCATCAACGCTCCAAGTCCGGTGCCTTTGATAAAGTGGTCATCCACGAAACGCGTCAGGCAGGACTTCAACTGGGTGATGCAGAGATAGAGTTTCCTCGCATTTCGCTCAAATAAAGATTGTTGGCTACAGAACCTACCTGCTGTGGGCTTCCTTCTTGACAGGCAAACTTGTTTGGTTGATATATATATATATATATATTCACTGAAAAAAACATAGGTTTCACACACGTTATAGTTAGGAATTAGCATTTAAAAAACCTTAGAAATTCAATGAAAAAAACAAAGGTTTCACACATGTTATAGTTAGCTGGACATTTCACTCGTAAAAAACCAATGAAATTTCCCCGTTATAGTTAGTTCAGCTAACTATAACTCGCGCGCCCGCAATGCACTACTGATGACGTCACATATTACATCACTCATGACATGGTCACTGACATCACTCATGACATCACTGATGACATCTCAAATGACATCACTGATGACATCACTGATGACATCATCCAGTGAATGTGTTTTTTTCTGAAAATTAAATAGGTTTTATATAAGTATATCTCAAGCTCGATGGAAGATTAAATGGGTATATAAGTGTCTAAATGGATGATTTTTTTTGAAAAATGTATTGTGTAACTGATTGTTAAAATGTATCATAGTGAATACATGGCTTAGTGAGTAATGTTTAAATATGTAAATATCTGTATCAGTCTCTCACTTTGTGTATAAGTGGCTGCATGGGTTGGTGAGTAGCTACATGGGAGTCAATATAGGTTATTAGTTGGTTTTTTGAGTATCAGTCTGAGTGTCTGCATGGTTCGGTGGGGGGTATTACGTAGTGCATAGGTGCATGAATGAGTGACTCACTGTATGTGTTGAAGACAGCATGTGTGCATGACTATATGGGTGGATGAGTATGTGTAAAGGTGTGTTAGTGAGTGAAAGACTGTCTCAATAGTGTCTCCATGAGTAACTACATATGTTTTTAACTGTTATATGTGTCTTTTGGTGTATATAACTGAGTATATGTGAGAGTAAGAGATTGAAAGAGTTCCTGTATGAATAAGTATGTGTTTCTATAAGTGATTGTTTAAAAGACTAAGTATGTGTACGTTTCTGTAGAAGTAGGTGTGGTGGTGTGTGTATAACTGTATATGCAAGTAAATGGATGTTTGATTCTTTATTAGCATGAGTGACTTTGTGTGTGAGTAACTCTATGGATGAGTGGCGTTGTGTAACAGGATGTACAGGTGTATGAATACATATGATGAGTGACTACATGTATGAGTGACTGTATAGGACTGTTGGTGAATGAGTGGATGTGTATGTGGTTCTTAGAATTACTGAATAGGTTGTTGTAACTGATATTGATATGTTCATTATTTCAAACATTTTAGTTTCATTTTTTTAAATGTGTGTATTAAAGGTTATATTAGGGGAAGAAGAGGTCTGCTACTATTTCACAAGGATGATGTCATCAGTGATGTCATCAGTGATGTCATTTGAGATGTCATCAGTGATGTCATGAGTGATGTCAGTGACCATGTCATGAGTGATGTAATATGTGACGTCATCAGTAGTGCATTGCGGGCGCGCGAGTTATAGTTAGCTGAACTAACTATAACGGGGAAATTTCATTGGTTTTTTACGAGTGAAATGTCCAGCTAACTATAACATGTGTGAAACCTTTGGTTTTTTCATTGAATTTCTAAGGTTTTTTAAATGCTAATTCCTAACTATAACGTGTGTGAAACCTATGGTTTTTTCAGTGAATTTGCAAGGTTTTTTAAATGCTAATCCCTAACTATAACATGTGTGAAACCCATGGTTTTTTCAGTGAATTTGCAAGGTTTTTAAAATGCTAATTTCTAACTATAACGTGTGTGATACCCATGTTTTTTTCAGTGAATTTGTACGGTTTTTTAAATGCAAATTTTTTTTTGTCATTTTTTGTAACCCTTTGTATAAAATAATATATGTACTATATCCTGCATTATGGAAAGGTTTTTTTTTTTTTATTTATGCTTTTTTTTCCGTGCACGTACGGTAAGCTGACGGTACGCGCTTCGTACGTCATAAGTACGGTGCGCGTACGTGAGTGACGTACGCGTACACCCGGAAGCAACGTCGCGGGTACGCAGGGGCGTGTAATGCGCATGCGCGATACGCAATACGTGCGTGACGTACGCGTACACCCGGAAGCAACGTCGTGGTTACGCAGGGGCGTGTAATGCGCATGCGCGAGTGTGACATACGTGCTGCGTAAGCGCACCGTTAGCGTCACGTGCGCGCACGGCAGGTCATGTGACTTACAAAGAACACTTTTTATTGGTTGAAATTACTTTCACTTCCAGAAACTTCCCACACCACACCCATTCCCCTCATTACTGCTTGAAAGAACACTTTTCATTGGTTGAAACTACTTTCAGTTCCAGATTCTTCCCACACCACACCCATTCCCCTCATTTCTGCTTGTGATTCTCTAGGAGCAGGAGCTGGATTGACATTGGGATACAATGGCAGAACAGCAGACCTCTTCTGAGAGTGAGGCCAGCAGCACCACCATGATCCAGAGAAGGAGGAAACAAATGACTTCTTTTGTATGGGAGTATTTCACTTTTCCAGAGGGGGAGAAAAAGGTGAATGCTCCATTGGTCACTTGCAAACTTTGTGGTCGTGTTTTATCAAGAGGAAATCCAAGGAGGAAATACTCCTTTGGAAATCACTCTATGAAGAGACACCTCCAAGACAGACACCCAAGGACCTTTGCTCGACATGCTGAAGAAAACCCTTCAGTAAGTCACCAGAGCCCAGCCTCAGATGCTCAGCCGAGTACATCATCGGCAGCTCAGCTGAGCCCTTCCTCTGATGTGGGAGCATCACCTTTTTCTTCTCCTGTGGACATCAACCCTCGATTTGGGAGCGTTGAAATGAGGTGTACAAAATGTGGTGGTCTTATTGTTTTTGGGGAGATCAGTCTTACCCTTATTAACAATAAGATTGACCAGCATGTTTGTAGACGCTTATAATACTCCCATTCTTTCTTTCCTCCATCCCTGTATGAACCCAACGGCTCTTATAAGAGCCAACCTTACCTCTCAACTTTTTTTTATTTTTTCTTTGAAACTTTTTTTTTATTTTTTTTTACCGTACGCGTACGGTAAGCGTATTTTTTTTTTTTTTTCCAAAAAACACTATAAATCAATTACCACATCTCAAGATCCTTGAGAAATTAATAACTAATTTTTTTAAATCTTTTAGAGATAAAGTGGACCAGACCACAAAGTATGCAAGTAACCAATTGAGCATTCACCTTTTTCTCCCCCTCTGGAAAAGAAAAATACATTATGAATCCACTTTTCAGATTCTTAAAAAAGCACATGTCCAAACTGCTTTTTCAGACCACCACCATGTGTATCCTGGGTGACTGCCTACATACCAGCAAGGGCAACCAGCCTTAGTGATGCTGAATGTATTTGCATTACAGACTGAAACCTCAAACCCCACTCGCTTGTAAATACTGTGCATGATTCCACATGGAAAGCAGCTGGGTGTGTGCTAAGAGTCTGCTTCTGCACCAAAAAATGACTCCCCCTTTTTACTACTAATGCAACTATGAAATCACCAGAGCAGTACACAATAAATCTCTGCCTGTAATTCCTATATGCACACAGAGTCATATTTTCACATTAGTCACAAAACGAAATTTCTTTGCCAATTTGAAAGCACACTTACTGCTCTTTTCTTTGACAAGTGATAATCACTTTTACAGACTGACACATTATGAATCCACTTTTCAGATTTTTTTAAAAGCACATGTCCAAACTGCTTTTTCAGACCACCACCATGTGTAACCTGGGTGACTGCCTACATTCCAGCAAGGGCAACCAGCCTTAGTGATGCTGAATGTATTTGCATTACTGACTGAAACCTCAAACCCCACTCGCTTGTAAATACTGTGCATGATTCAACATGGAAAGCAGCTGGGTGTGTGCTAAGAGTCTGCTTCTGCACCAAAAAATGGCTCCCCCTTTCCATGTAATGCAACTGTGAAATCACCAGAGCAATACGCAATAAATCTCTGCCTATAATTCCTCTTTGCACACAGAGTCATGGTTTCACATTAGTCACAAAACGAAATTTCTTTGCCAATTTGAAAGCACACTTACTGCTCTTTTTTTTGACAAGTGATAATCACTTTTACAGACTGACACATTATGAATCCACTTTTCAGATTTTTTTAATTGCACATGTCCAAACTGCTTTTTCAGACCACCACCATGTGTATCCTGGGTGACTGCCTACACTCCAGCAAGGGCAACCAGCCTTAGTGATGCTGAATGTATTTGCATTACAGACTGAAACCTCAAACCCCACTCGCTTGTAAATACTGTGCATGATTCCACATGGAAAGCAGCTGGGTGTGTGCTAAGAGTCTGCTTCTGCACCAAAAAATGACTCCCCCTTTTTACTACTAATGCAACAATGAAATCACCAGAGCAGTACACAATACATCTCTGCCTGTAATTCCTATATGCACACAGAGTCATATTTTCACATTAGTCACAAAACGAAATTTCTTTGCCAATTTGAAAGCACACTTACTGCTCTTTTTTTTGACAAGTGATAATCACTTTTACAGACTGACACATTATGAATCCACTTTTCAGATTTTTTTAATTGCACATGTCCAAACTGCTTTTTCAGACCACCACCATGTGTAACCTGGGTGACTGCCTACATTCCAGCAAGGGCAACCAGCCTTAGTGATGCTGAATGTATTTGCATTACTGAGTCCAACCTCAAACCCTTAAACTATTCTTTTTTTATACCAGTACACCTTAATTTATCGTGAAAACATAGTCCATATTATTTTACATGTTCCTCACATTTAAATTTCTCCCAAAACAGAAAATGATAAACACAAATTCAACAAAAGGAATTCCATTTCTATTATTCATTTCTTAATTTACCATATACATCCCCTCTCAAACTCTAAACTCACCTTTAAAATTAGTTAGCTGTGAAAGAAATGTGGCACTCAAACAGCAGATTATCAGAGCCAGGATCTCTTTTCTTTACACCTCTCTCCTATTCTCTTTCTATTGGTTGAAAACCAACCCTTTTCCAAAAGTACCCTTCCCCCAACTTGACTTCTGCCTAGTCCCCGTCCCCCAACTTGACTTCTGCCTGCTACCATAGCAACAGCTCATGGAACACTGCTGTGTGGAGTTAGGTCAGAAGTTCGCCAAACAATGTTTCAATTGCACAGAGCAAGAGTGCTTGACTTTTCAAACCTAACAGCAAATCCAAAGTACTGTTCTTTGGTAACACATTTTTCTGTACCAATACAAAACATGCTTCTATTAATTTACACATGCAGCCTAGTTTTTATTCTAGAATGGTATGAAACAGCCAATCAGTTCTTTTTTTTAATGAAAAAAATATGTATGCCTCCATTTCCAAACTGTCTTTCATTTCATTTTCCCATTCTACTGAATTACACCTCCTGAGTGCATCCAGATCTCCTTGGAAGATGTTCACAGTGTGGATTGTAGGGCACAGCTATGTCTTCTGGAGTGAAAAGTATGCAGAGAAAACAGGTATGGTGAGAGACCTTGCTTTGCCAAATGTAGACATTAAATGGATTGGTCAGAGAGGGTTAAAGTGGCACCAATTGATGCCATTGGTGAAATCCTTCATGCAAATCCAACACCCTGACCTCATAATAGTGCACTGTGGTGGCAATGACCTAGGCACTTTGACTGGGGTAGGTCTGGAAATGCTTATGAAGGACACCTTTGCACAACTGTTTTCACTTTTCCCTAAAACTGCCTTTGTGTTTTCTAACATATGCCAAAGGCAAAAATGGAACTGGTCCAATCATTTCTGTCCGCAGATTGACAAAGCAAGAAAGCACGTCAACAAATCTGTTTCTGCTTTCCTCCGTGACTATGGTATGGGTTCCATTTACCACAACAACTTGCGTTACGACATGCAAGACATTTATAGAAGAGATGGTGTACACTTCAATGATGAAGGGAACAGAGTCTTCCTCTTGAACCTTAGACTCTGCATCGGTACTTACTTGTAGGTACCACTAAAAAATCACTTCATAAACACAACGGCTCTTTTTAGAGCCCCCTAATATCTAAACACTTAAATCTGAATTTTATTTCTCTTTTTATTTTTTTTTTCTACCGTACGCGTACGGTAAGCTTACCGTAAGCTTACCGTACGCGTACCCCGCGATTTTTTTTTAAATCAATAAATGTTTTCTTTGAACTTTTCTGTCCTTCTTTGACCCCCTTACAAATGTTAGGGGGTCTGTAACTCTCCACCTTGCCCCCTTTTCAAGATATCACTCTTTTTTTTCTGAGTGAAAAACACGAAATGGCGGCCGCCGCTTCCTGGTTTCGACCGATTCGAATGTTTACTAAGATCTAAGGGCCAATCAGAATCGCGCTCGCGCATGCCACCGTACGCGTACGGTAAGCGCACCGTAAGCGCACGGTAAGCTGCCACAGATATATATATATTGATTAAAAGGCTATTTTCTCAGATTCTACTGAACAGATTTACACCAAACCTACAAAAGGCACTTCCTTGACCTAGGGACTACCTCTCTGCCAAATTTCAAGTAATTCTGTTCAGCCGTTCGGGCTGTAGCCCTGTCTAAAGGTCCTATGGAAAAATGCATGGGAAAAACGCGTTTTGGGACCCCCCTTTTATCTCAGCCCCCGCTTGACGAATCCCCCCGAGACTTTCAAGGAAGGAGCGGAGCGTAGCGCCCCACCTATTTTGAAAAATTCGCGAGGATTCGTCCACCGGCGCCAAAGTTATTCAAAATAGAATGTTGCGGATTTCCTATGGAAACGTGGTCCTAACTATAACTACCTACTGGCGACTGCCAGTAGGTAATATATATATATATATATATAACCAATTAATAAACATATTTATTTTACATTAAGGTGCCGATTCCGATCCGTTAAAATAATTTGCGTACGACCCGTATCCGTATTTTTTTACGTACGAGTCGTAGAAGCACCGTACAAACGGCCAAGTACGATTCGTCCGTGAAAAATAACTACGAATAGCGTCGGGAAAAGTCTACGAGAGTGCGTCGGAAAGTTTTCACGTCCGAATATTGTCGGGAAAAGTGTACGAAAGTGAGCCGGACAGTCTCACGTACAAATCGTAAAACACAAGTCCGAGTGCGCAAGTACGATCCCGACCGTCCGTCCGAATACACAATCGCACGTAAAAAGGCCCGTACGGAGCCAACGCAGTAGCACACATGTACACGGGTAAACCCATGCCCGTGTACAGCCCCCCCCACCCCCAAATATGTCAGCACCGTACACCACCCTGTCCGCACTGCACCCCAGGACCGCAACTGTATGCGCCGTACCCCCCCCATGTACGCGCAGCACCCCCTCATGTACGCGCCGTACCACCGCATGTATGCACCTTTCCCCAGGGCCGCATGTAGGCACCGTACCCCTGCACCGCATGTACGCATTGTACCCCCAGCCCCCCACCGCATGTACGCACCGTACCCCAGCACCACATGTACGCACTGTACCCCCAGCCCCCCCACCGCATGTACACACCGCACCCCTGCACCGCATGTACGCACTGTACCCCCAGCCCCCCCACCGTATTTACGCACCGTACCCCAGCACCGCATGTACGCACTGTACCCCCAGCCCCCCACCGCATGTACGCACCGTACCCCAGCACCACATGTACGCACTGTACCCCCAGCCCCCCCACCACATGTACGCACCGCACCCCTGCACCGCATGTACGCACTGTACCCCCAGCCCCCCCACCGTATTTACGCACCGTACCCCAGCACCGCATGTACGCACTGTACCCCCAGCCCCCCACCGCATGTACGCACCGTACCCCAGCACCGCATGTACGCACTGTACCCCCAGCCCCCCCACCGCATGTACGCACCGTACCCCTGCACCGCATATACGCGCCGCACACCAACACCGTACCCCAGCACCCTCACCCAGCATCGCGTATGTAAGGATCGTACCTACGCGAAAAAGACTCATACAGAACCAGGACACTGTAAAACAGCACAAGGAGGGTCAAATCGACTCGCACAACAACACAAAACACGTCTACACAACAAAATACATCTCAACGACTGACCTGCCACATCCAAACAGGCCAACAGAGGCCCCAAACACAACCACCTCTTATAACACACCCACCAAAATTCAAACACAGCCACACCCAAAAATAGACCAATAAAAAGAGCCCACACACACAAACCATGAGCCTTTGCAACAGACCTACTGCGGACAGAGCCCACACACAAACAACCCCACATAACTCATACCTTTGCTACACCTTCACTCACACACCTTCACACAACCACCTCCACAAACATCCCCCCTTCACATTCACACACACATACACTCACATTCACAACCACACACCCACAACCATCCACACCCACACCCACACCCCACACCATGCCCACAGACAAGAATCCAAAGTTCACAACGGCGGAGCTGGACATCCTTGTCAACGAAGTCATCAGAGTCGAGCCACAGCTGTTTGGAACATTGGTCAGACAGACCAGCATATCTGAAAAATCCGCCATGTGGCAGAGGATTGTCGATAAGGTGAATGCTGTTGCGCCCATCCGAAGGACCAGGCATGAATGCCAAGCCAGGTTGTATGATCTGCGCAGGGCGGTCAAGAGGAAGATGAATGAAGAATATGCCCTGACCAACATCACTGGAGGTGGGCCGCCCCGCAGACCCGTACACTACCATCCCTGGGAGGAGAAGGTGATGGCCATGCTACCGCCGGTGGGAGTACACGAAGTCGAAGGAGTCGCAGAGCCTGGTGAGTACACAAACAACTCACGTAACATGGGGGGAATGGCATCCACACCCCAACTACAACGATTGCACGCACCTACCCCCAAGCACTCACCGCACACAACCACACTCAAAAACCACGCCCATGCCACTAACGTCACCATTCACCCTTCACAAATCAAGGCAAGGCCATGTCCAAGGCTACAACAACCACAACCACAAGACTGGATGTCCGGGAGGCTGGGAGGGTGGGCCCCACACAACACATTGTGAAAATGAGACGCAGACAACAATGTCCTCAGCCCATATGGCATAGGTACATACCCATGCACAATGCACAGGGACTGGCAAACTACTAACAAGGTAGCTGACACTGGGCCCTGCTGTATGCAGCACAAGGCCCTCCTGGGACCACTGTACACTCAAACACCAACTCCACAAGCACAGGTACCTAGCACAGGAACTCACACACACTGTCATGCCAGCATGCACCATGAGGGGACACACACATCACCTGGGAGACCCAATTACAACTCACACTACACACAACAGCACGTCCGGTCACACCCCCCCCTAACACAAGCACACACCCCCGGGGCAGGCAACGGATACACACACTCCCACAATGGACATGTGACACAACAAGACCAAACCAGAGCCAAGTAAGCATCAGAGCCAACTATCTACAGGTCACACACTCAGGAGAACATCCCAATCTGTCCCCCGCAACATACCCATCCCCAAGTGGACACTGAGAGGAATGCTAGGGACATCCAACTAACTGGGGGAACTGTGTCAACTTGAATATGTATGAAACATGGATGTGGCATGAAACAGCATTAACATTGTCTCTCTCTCACACACAGGGCAACGTCGACGATCTCCCCTCAACACTGGGGGGGGGAAGAATCACAGTCCCAGGCACCGCGTGAAGACGATCCCACCGGCAGCGATGACTCTCACCACTCCGTGAATGACCCCAACCAACCTGGCCCCTCTGGTGTTCAAGCCCCTGCAGCAACTGCGTCAGGTACATCTGTGCCAACCACCACCCCCATTCCTGCCACATCCCAGGACACACCCAGGATCCCTGCTCGCACTGAACAACACAGCCAGTCTGACCAGGAGGGACAAGGTTCTGCGGGCACCCAGGAGGAGGCAGACAACCCTGCAAATACCATCCCTCAGGGGTCCCGTAGACCCGATGTGCCCACAACAGCAGGCCAGGCTCATGTGGGCAGGGGTGGTGGGAGTAGTGGAGGCAGGCGGAGGCGCGAACCTGACCAGCCAGCTCAGGACCCCGGTATGTCACACATACGCAACATCCTGGACTCATACCGGCATGACACCAGAGGCATGGACCAGGTCGTGTCCAGACTTTCTGGGATGCAGGGGACCCTCGATGAGATAAATAACCTGCAGGTCGAGCATCATGCCAGTCATCAACAACACCAAGGACGGATGGAGGCAAGACTGGCTGAGATCCTGGCGGTGCACAGGGACGTGAGCCAAGCACTCCGTCAGATCGCCCAAAGTCTGGCAAACCCTCCCTGTGCCACCAGGCGTAGACCAGCACCAGACACAGGGAGGGAGGAGGAGGAGGCTTCATCTGACGGAGCGTCCCCAGCATCGTCAAGGCCTGCATCTGAGGGTCCCCGGAGGAAGGTGGGTCGTCCACGGAAAAGACCGTGAGAGTCAGCGGACCATCCCCATCTCCCAGGTCACCTGGCCTGGCACCTGGCCCTCTGGCGCAACAGCAGCACCTCACCCAATGACATTCTCTGCCACATGGACTTGCTGGTCACAGTCTGACCAATGATGACCAACACTGTGGTCTGGACTCTGATGACTTCCAATGCCAAGGATGCCATCTCCCCCAGTGAACTTTGGATTCTATTCCCCCGGTAGAGCACCTTAGCACATCTACCAAAAGACTCACCCCACCAAAAATAAATTCATATTGTTCTGCACATGAGATGTTGCTGTCATTTTGCATTATTCAACGACATATGTGTGTGGAAATGTCTAACTATGCCTGAGTGTTGAACCAACTCCAGCCATCCATACCCTGGGAACAGAGTCTGGTACAGGACACACATGGGTCACAAGGTATCATTCAATGTAGGCATGGAGCACAACACTCACCTGTGATGGCCTCTGGCTGCTGAGGGGGTGCTTGCTAAACTGTGCGGACAGACCTATTTGGGAGATCATCATCAAGGCATAGAGGTCATGGCCTATGTGGAGGTACACGGGGAGGGAGTCCCAGGTATGTGTGGCCAGGTGGGAGAACAATGTCCTGTATGCTGGAGTACGGTGGATGTGGAGAACGGTGGCCAGGGCAAGGTTGGATGCACAGAGATGGACCAACGGGATCTAGGATGACAGACGTACAAGGTTGGTGTGGGGTCAGGTTTGTGGACTGCCTCCTGAGTGTGGGTGGGGAGTGTGGAGGTCATCCTGCAGCAGACAGTGATCCATTGCAGCTATCTATGGTGGACGGTGAAATGGCTGGGGCGCAGGGTGTAGAAGCTGAGGTGTGCAGATGCCCCCTGGAAGTGGACCAGTTTCCTTGGAGTTTGGATGTACTTGCTCCGTATAGGGCAGGGCATTATATGATATGGATGTTGTCATGGACCTGGGGGATGGTCTGTCGTAACTTGGAGTGGATCTATCTGTTGATATGTGCATAATGCAGAGGGCGTTGCAGCATGAGGTACAGATGCAGTGGACTAGCATGGCATATGTGAGCGAGCCAAACATGATGCACACCATCTTGTGTGTGTGGCCACTGGGTGCTTGTGCAGGGCCCGTAGCAGCAGGCGCCATCTCCCTGCCAAATGCCCCATTTTGCACACAAAGACTAGGATGTCAGAAGGACAACTGCAACAGGTGCGTGTGTAAAGTAAGGAGTGTCCAGTGTCACATGGCACACCCAGAGACAATGCATGCACAATCACCAAAGAGCCATTACACCGGATCAGGAAACTGAAGGGCGACCTGCGCACAGGAGACACACCCTCAGCAGCTGGTGATGGCCCATTGTGTGGTCGACCTTGCTAAAAAACATACACGACCATGTACTTCATGCCCAATAGGGAGCCTAATCCATGATCAACTACATGCATGTCGCTAAATTACACATGGACTCCTATGCATTATCTACAGCAAGTATGCCAGAGATGCCGCATGCCAAGTGGCAAGAGACCTGCATTGACAGAGATGAGGCACCTTGGAGTGTGACGAACACCTTTATTACTCATCCTCACACTAATGGAATTGCATCCATTGGAACAGAATCACAGGTCATTCGGCTGACCATGTGTGACCTACACTGGACACCCCCTGCAACACACAGATGTGGTAAATCCTACTGAGCTGGCACACAAGTGAAGGGGTTGAGCCTCACACCCCTTGCTGCAGACGGAGAGTCTACAATTCCCCATTGAGCCTCATATGGGGATGTCCCACACCATGTCCACCATTAGCATCCCGTATGTTCCTGAGGGACGTTATACACACATTGATGCCTTCATCAGAATCCACAATCCATGACAGATGACTGTCATGAAGGGTGACTATCAATTCATGGGAGCCATGCAACACGGCACGTGGCCCATGGTGAGTCGACATGTATGCATGGTAACACAACATGCACAGGAGCAGTCCCCACATATCACAAACACGTACCACCCACAAAACGCCTTGCTGCACTCCTTACCCAAAATGACTTTTCACCATGTCTGTGCATGTAACTCTGATCCAGCACACGTTGCAATACTCATGAGGAATAGCAGGAGTGCAATGATGACATGAGCAGACGACAGCCGCAGGAACCTGGGGAGGACAGACACACAACAAGTCAGCGAAGAGCCAGTAATCCGCAGACATGTACATGCACTCTACAGGATTGATGTTGTCACCATGGTAATGATGAATTTTGTGTTCCCGCAAAAATTTGGGGAATGACATTATCACTTGAATGACACATCAGAACACACCTCCAAGTCACTTGGCACACAGTCAGCTTGACACACACATTGCAACACATGCCACACAAGGCTCTAAGCGTGCACACTCAGACACAGGGACTCACCATCATGAGAAGAAGTTGCGGATAAGCTGACTCCGGATGTCCTCATCCTCATCCTCATCCTCACTTGCCCCGTACCCAAGCCCTTCATCCTCCACGGGTGGATGATCCTGCTCATCCGGATCCAGGATGAGTGGCACGGCCTTCTCCACCGCCATGTTGTGCAGCATGCAGCACACAAGGAAGATTTTGCAGACCTTCACCGGGGCATATGGGAGTGCGCCGCCGGTCTTGTGGAGGCACCGGAATCTGCTCTTCAGGAGATCAAACGTCCTCTCAATCACGCGCCTCGTCTGCCCATGGGTGTCGTTGTACCGGTGTTCTGCGGCTGTTCTGGGGTTGCGGAGAGGCGTCATCAGCCATGGCATGTTGGGATAGCCAGCGTCCCCTACATGGAAACATCATGGACAGAAGTGGGTCAGGAGAAGCAGTAAGATATTAAGATACCGCTAAATACAGGACTAACAGAGTATACCCACCAACAAGACATGCACGTTCGTTGCGCAGCTGCAGCATCATTTCAGGCACCCTGCTACGCCTCATGATGTAGACATCGTGTGCTGATCCTGGAAAATGGGCACAGACATGGGATATCATCATGTTAGCAAGACATACCTCAAGGGCATTGATGGAGTGGTAATGTTTGCAGTTACGGAAGGCTGCCTCCTGTGCGTGTGGTGGTACCAAAGCCACATGTGTCCCATCAATAGCCCCAATGACATGGGGCATCCCTCCCAGGGCATAGAACTCACCCTTGACACCTGTCAACTGCTCACGAGTTGAAAAAATGTATGAATTCATCCAGGTGTAACAACATGGCCTCTAACACATCATGCAGGACACAGCTGAACATGGTCTGGGACATGCCACCTACATCAGCTATGGTCAATTGAAACGTACCCGTGGCAAAGAAATGTAGGGCTGCCATCACCTTCATCTTGGGTGTCAGTGCAGTAGGATACCTGTGTAGCGTTTGGAGGTGTGGCTCCAGCCTTGTGGTCAAGTTGTCAATCAACGGTTGGGAGAAGCGGTAGCGGCATATACAGTCACGTTCCCTCATGGCAGCCAAGTCTGGCATTGGTCGGGGGAGAGGCGGTGCCCTGCAGAAATTTGGAAGGAATAACGAAGATTGAGGACAGCACTACACCACTGTCAATAAAGTGAGAACATGTTCAACAGCTAATACACATATGCTACATACAGAGTCTGTACTGTAAAATGCATCCAGGACACGTATGCCAGCCAGGTAACACCCCTACCAACAGTCAGCTACACACGTGGGTGCTCAAGGTCAACATGACATGCCATGGAACTAGCTGTGGGCCAGTGTAAGTGAACAGGCAGACGCATTACAGGAGTGACAGACATCCACATATGTGCATAAGAAGGATGTTTTATCATACAGACCGGTTGCGGAACACTAGAGGCACAGGTCACATGTCCTTGAAATAGGACAGTCCACACACCTTGCCATGAAGGGATACATGTCAGGAATGATCACACATACATTGAGACTATGCAGATATGTCCTTGTCTCGCAAGTCCATGTGCGATGCATACATACACCCGTTACGTCTGATTCCACATCTGGCCTGGTGTGCGTAATAGTGTGCCATGCCCATCGACAACCACACACATGTTGGATGCAGCAACTGCAGATGCATGTCACGGAACAACTACAGCAAGCTCATGGGAACACATGACACACACATGACATAGTCACATCGTGCAACGCAGGTAGTTACATGTCAGGTGTCATTATCCGTGTCCCTGGCATCAGGGGACAGTTGCGGGTGTAGGTGACTGTGCCATGCCAGTGATGCAGTGCTCGACTGTCCCCAGAGAGTAGCTCCTCTGTATCTATTGATATCAAGTAATTTGCTGTTGTGTCATGCTCCCCATTGTTTCCCAGTGGCATGGTGGGTAAACCAACTGTGTGGTGCAGGGCCTACATATGTTTGTAGTATTGTAGATGTCACTCATGTTGCTGTTCATGCTATGCGCTGTGTCCTATGTAGTTTGGACTCATGTGTCATATGTAAACAGGTGTCTGATCATTTCCTATCTCTTCACCTTGGCCACAGCATCGTTGGGGGAAACCGAGGGAGACACTGGCACGGACGTGGGGGAGGGATCCAGCACCGGGGCCACCAGTGCTGGGGAGTCTGGCGCAGTAAGTGGCACGGAGGCCGAGGGGAGTCAGGCGGAGGACCTGTCCAGTCCCAACACCGACTATGACGCTGCCGGGTCCGAGGCAGAGCTCCCAGAGGGGACGGAGACTGCTCCCAGAGCTGAAAGCAGCACTCCATCTCTCGCCGCACCCTCCATTCCCATCACCGCCCTCCCACTTGCTCGGGTCCCTTGTGTCCGTGCTAGGCGACAACAGGTGCGTGTGAGACGGCAAGGAGGTGTATTTAAGAGGTGAAGGGTGCACTTCCACTCCGGATCATTCTGTGGTGTGTAGGCACATTCAATTGCATGGTGCTTGTCACATGCACGCTCATGATTTAGCTTGTATTCTGAAAGGGATTCGTGCGCCAGTTATGACCCCGTCTTGTACGCTGCTTGCTAACGGTAATCATGTGCTATTCAATGATGAAGCTTGCTGTGGGATGCTTCCGGGAATTCCTCACATCGTGACTGTATCACTACGAGTGGTTTTCTGTCATTGCGTCCTTTTCCCACCCCCGCATGGCCGACTCGATGTATCCATCTGGCCTTCCATTCCAACCTTGAAAGCAGAGTTCAACAAGATGAGCAGAATAAGGGCTCTATTGTCTCAAAAACAAGTCGTGTTGACTTCCTCCCGAGAAACATTTGTCCTTCACGTAGCTCACACGCGCACAGAGGTGCAAGCGCTTTTTAACACTGATCTCCCACTACATATTTGGGACTCGGATTCAGACTATCTTTCATGCCTCGTCAACAAGTGGCCTGGATGTTTTTTTCTAAATTGTGGGCTCCGGCCTCATGACCTCCTTCCAAACTCTGTTTGGTGTGATCCCCGCATTTCATCATTCGATTTTTTCTAGCGTCTTCGGAGGTGTCCCTTTGCTTCTCTCCCTCGTAGCTGGGGTGCTATAATTGATCTGCGTACTACGCTGTGGCTTCACACCTTGCGTTACAAGACAGCATGCACCGGCTGCTCCATCTTCGGAAACAGATGCTTGAATTCTACGGCACTCTGCCGCTGGCGACCTTAAGCAGTGCCTATGGATTGTCCTTCCGGTTTCCCTTCTTTACCTGCGTGCAACCTGTCTTTCATTGCCTAGATTGTCCATTCGAATGGGCTCTGGATTTGTGCCTGTCTAACTCGGTGTCTCCTGACCCGGATTATGATCGACTGATGAGCCCCTTAGTGGCTCATGAGTTGGACTGTTCTGGCGTCAGGATCATGGCCTGTGCTGCAGCACATGGAGTCCTAGGGAATTGGGACATCGGAGCCGCTGCAAATGAATTCTTATCCAAAAGTTATCTTGATGTCCCCACCTGTTGTCCACAAATGGTGCTGGATGCCCCGATTGTTGAGGAACACGTGTGTTCTTTCCCCCTGCTGAACAGGATGGCAGATAATTTTGCGGAACGTTCAAATGATTTCCTCTTGGAAGCTGTTGCAACTTATTGTGCTTATACCTTGATGGATTGACTTTAGCCCTGCTCATTTCATGGTGCATCCATCGATGTTATATTTTTTCCCCTTTTACATGGTTAATTTCCCTTCTACATCGTTCATAATTGACATTTCTTTTCTGGCTTTTTCGCTTCCCTTCTATGGACTTCCAGTTCATGCCCTTGGTTCCGTTCTATCAAACGTGAACTCTGCGTTCTCGAATTTGCGCCCCTAGTGGTTAGTGGTACGAACAAAGGGGGGTGTAGTGATGATTCCTATCTCCCTATGTACAATGCTAAGTTGGCACCACCGCGTTAGTTGTTAGTAAGCCATCTTTCCAATTTTGCTACTTTTGCACGCGACACTGTAGTTGCGTGTTATTACTTTTGAAATGCCTACTCGAGTTTGCTTCACATGAGGACTGTCTGTTGTTTGACATCCTTCACAGTGAGCAGCGAGCTTGTACTGTACATTGTGTACACAAACAGTCTGGGTGACTAGACGGTGCATGTTGTTGTGTGCAGGTTGATCGTCCCACTATTTAGCCATTACATGCACGCAGCTGCAGATACCTGATAGACGAGTGCTGGCCATATTGCAGTGCAGCACGTTTTAGTTTCATTGTGATGGAGGACTTTCGCAGGAGATGGGACTAGATGATCCTGTGATGTGATTCCACTGAGCTGATCTGTACGGTGGGGGGTCCCCCGTTCAAGCCTAGAGACCTTCTATTAGTCGAATAATACTACTATTGGTTTACTGGCGACAGGAAGGTTGCTGTTTCCACTGTCATTTTCTTATGATTGCTCCTTTCATTGTCTATGATATTGCAACAATGCTGATGCTTCTGAACTTAACCATTTGTCTCCTTATGTTAGCCACAGTACTGCATCTTAGGACGCGAGGTTCATTGAATGAACTCTTTCAACTTTACCTTGTCTGTGTCTATTCTGTTGTGGACTGATCTGAGAATAATGACGAACAGGTATGTCTGATTCCCACCATTCCTGAGATTGTTGTAAGTCGCTTGTTCTGGGTTGTCTATACATTGGGACCGCCGAGCTCAACCTCAGCTAACGAATGGGACACTTAGCTAGTCGGATAAGGGGTTCTGGGTTCTGAGGGGAGTTTGTGGTACACCAAACATGTCTCCTTCGTGCCAGGCACCGCACCCCCTGCCACTGTCTCCCCTGCTGCCGTCAATGCAGAGTCTGTGGACATTCAGCGCCAGTTGCAGGGTGGTCAGACATCGCTGCTGCGTGTCCTCCATGGCCACACCAGACTGCTGACACGGATGGTGTCGTACATGGAGGGCATGTCATCAGCGATGTCTGACCAACGGATGTTGCTGACGGCAGCAGTAGGTCTCCTGCAGCGCTCCGTCCCCCCCTACCCCGGCACCATCCGCACTTCCCACTCCCATGCCTGTCCCATGCACACCCAGACGTCCCCATGCACGCACCCCACCAGACACAGGCAGCACACCACCATGGAAGGCCAAGCGCACACCTCCTGTCACGCACACACAGGGGGGAGAAGGCACAGGCACTGGGTCGGGGGGCAAACAGCAGCCACGCTGTCACAGTAGGAGTCCGCAGTCCTCATGACCCACTACCTCCAATACCACTCCCCTTGGCTCTCCTGCCCAACAGTTGGACAGAGAGTCCTTCATGGCCAGTCCGTCCCTAAGCCCCAGTGTGACACCACCCCGCAAGCGTTTGAGGGATTCCCCGGGCCGGGTAGTTGAGTCCCCCCCCCTGTCCACACCCTCCCCCAGTTGCGCTGCGACCCATCCCTCCGACCCCCCCCTCCTTGGGGCCTGTGGTGCCTTCGGGTGCAGGGGAGACACTGGAAGAGCTTGCGGCTGTGTGCAGCGCCATACTGCCCTCCTCCTTTGGCGCTGCCCCACCCTATGTGGTGGAGTCGTCCGTCCCTGCACCCACGACACCTACCCGTGCCCTTCCTGTCCCTGCGGTGCCTGGTTCTTCCCCCCACATGATGCCCCCCCCTTCTGTGGATGATATGGTACAGTGAACTGTGCAGGCAAGCTAGGGGAGACGCGTCCCAACGTGTCCCCCCCAGGACTTTGCATCTGGCGTGGCCTATGGGCTTGTTGAATAGTGTACTGTAGCTACTTTTCTCCGAGATGCTGAATGTGGTTTTTTGTTTTTCGTTTGCACACTATTGCTTTTCTGGTATTGCTGTTGGTGCTGCTGCTCCCTGAGTTGGGGTGGTGATAATGTGTTGGGTGTCTGGGAAATGTTGTAGTGTGCTGCTCATGGGGTGGACCCTGGTATCTGCATGCTGTCACAAGGTGTCTGCATATATTCATAGGTCATGTTAGCTCTTACTGCATGGTGACATTGTCCCAAGGTGTGTTCCTTCCTCTGTGGCACCTGACATCTTCCCTGCAGGGTGTTTCCCAATTGTTGCGCTGAGCTGTGTCAACATTTCCTCGGTGTGTGACACATCCCTTCGACTTTGGCCATGCATACTCTGCAATGTCTCCACCTGCATCGTTTGTGGCATCCTTGCTGGACACTGTACTTGTGTATGGAGTATATTGACATCACATCATGTGGACATTTTCTCTTTTCCGCACTAAGCATGTGTGTACTCCCTGCCTCACACACATGTGTTACGTGTTCTGCAGGGTATTTGGGCACCTGACTGACAATTGTGGGCATTGTATCTGTGTGTACTCCACCCTTTTACTTCCATGGGAGGCTACGACTTGTTGGCTGCCCCGGCACCTGTACATTCCTATCAGTCCTGGAATGTGGGTGACAGTGTGTGTTCCCTTAGGCTCTCTTAGTTTAGTGGTGTTTGACATGAGGATGCAGTCTTGTTGCATGATCTCAGTGTGTGTATTGTGCTGCCTCCGCCAGGGGTGGGTATGCATGTGTAATTTGTCATCACACCCACATGTGGTGTGTCATGCAGTGGGGGAAGGACGTCCATCCTCATGGGAGTGGGATACTGCTGTCAGTGATGTGTTGTCATGGAACTCTCAACATTGTCGCACATTGAGTTTTGCTCATCGGAGGGTTATGTACACACCCCCATGTCTCTGTCCACTGCAGGGGGTTCTCTGCACCCACCCCCATGTGTCTGTCCACTGCTGGGGGTCCTCTACACCCACCCCTCATTTGTCTGGGCACTGCTGGGAGTGATATGCACCCACCCCTCATATGTCTGGGCACTGCTGGGAGTGATAGGCACCCACCCCTCATATGTCTGGGCACTGCTGGGAGTGATAGGCACCCACCCCTCATATGTCTGGGCACTGCTGGGAGTGATAGGCACACACCCCTATGTATCTGTCCACTGTCGTGGTACGAGCCGTACCCACGCGCTGATGGACTGGGTAGGGCCCGTACCCCTAGGGCACCCCAACTTTGGGGTTGCAGCCCGTACCTATGCCTTTGGGACGTGGGTACAGGCCGTACCGCCATTGTTGGTGTGACGTAGGGGTAGGCGTGGTACGGTCCGTACCCACGCTCTGGGGGGTGTGGGTACGTACCACCATTGTGGTGGTGACGGGTACGCGTCCACGTCCACTTCCGTTGTGGTGGGATGTGGGATTGGTGGACACGCCCCCCGAAGTGACCAGACCATGGAGGTAATTAATGTGCAGGATGTTTTAGTAATTTGTGGGGTGTGGGTTATGTTTCCTGCCCCTTGCACACACACACACACACATCCCTTTTCCCCTTGGGGTTGTTCTGACCTTCTGCGGCGTCTGCGGCAGTTTCTGTACACAAGGTGGAAGGCTATGAGGGCCGGGATGACGCGTAGGTTGGGGTCCATCGCTGTCCGTCGCATACCGGGGCTCCTTGTTCGCGTCGTCCTCAATTTCCCGGCAGTTTTTGGCTCCCGTAAAAACTGCTGCGTGCGGAGTGACGTCGGCACGAATCGTACTTGCTGGTCCGTAGAACGCTGCCTGACTTCGTCCGGACGTCGCGTATGCGCCGTCCAGAAGCAGATTTGTATGTATTTTTTTGCCGGTCGGTGTTTTTTACGACTCGTGCGGTAATGGTATTTCTGTGCGAATCGTACTTGCGAGTTTGTAAGGTGTTTTTCCAGGGTACGAGTCGGAACATTCGTACCCGGGTTTTACAGGATCGGAATCGACACCTATATGTTTATTAAATATGTTAAATGTATTAGTACGAACATATATATATTTTTATGGTAAGACGTAAAATATTTTACAAATCATAAAATGTAAAATATTTTTTGTTATTAATTATGTTACACTATGTATATATATATATATATACCCACACGCACACACATATATATATATCTCCTAGTCTCCCATCCATCACTTTTAGAAAGGCTCCTTCAATGAGAGATGCCCTTGTAAGACCTATGCTTGCGCCCAGTACCAAAGGCACTTGGCTAACTAGGACGGGCTTCTTTAAATGTAATTCTTGCCGAGCGTGCACTTTCGCAACCAATAGTACACACTATAAAACAGCTTTCAGTGACATGAGATAGCTATCCAAGGGCATTTAACCTGCCGTACAGAATATGCTATTTACAAACTCAAATGTACTTGTAATTTAGAATATATAGGCAGCACCAAACTTCCTGTGCATAAGCGTATTCTTCAACATGTAAGAGCTATCGTCAATTCTGATCATAATTACCCGGTTGCTAGGCACTTCAAATCCATCCATGAGAATAAATTAAAGGATCTGGAATTCACGGTCATTGGGTCAGTTGCCAACCCCGGATGGGGTGGCAATCGTGACAAGTTATTGAGACAACGGGAGTCCCATTTTATTCTAGCTCTCGATACAAGAGTTCCCAATGGCCTTAACATGAATGAAGATCTGCACAATTTTTAATAATTGCTGTATTACACTCATTTTCACTTTTTAGATTCATTGTCTGACATGTTTTATTTTACATTTTTATCTATTTGACATGTTCCCTCTCATTGACTTGCTGCTATTGCTTTTATAATTTTTTGTATTTTATAGCGCTATTTTGCACTGTTCGTTCACGAGCACCTTAGTTTTTAGACTGTTTACAGACTATTTATTATAGGGGTACTTTTATGTATAGAGGTTGTTTAACAATTATAAAATATATTTTTTAGGCATTTTTGTACTATGAGATTTTAGCTATTTATGAAGTCCGGCAGTTTCCATTGTTGCACTGATATTGTTGAATTTTTCTGTGTGGGCTTTGTCTTGTCACCAATTGTTTTATCTTATGTCTTTTAGATTTGTTGATATTTTTTAATTGGTGATAATATGAGTTTCTTAGTCTATTTTTATATGTACATTTGAGTGTGATACTTGCCTGTCCTAACATAATAATGGGATGGTCGTATGTGTCCTCATGCTTTGTCATATGTATTGTTATATTCAGCTACCTCTCTATGTTTTTTTACCTCTTAGTTGGTTCTTGGTCTCAATCTTTTAATGTCCGAAGTTAGGTATAATAAATTATATGTTTTGTTAGATGCATTTTGTGAGTTCGTTGTGGGCATTTTGAATGGACACTTGTCCTTGATTTGTTAGAGATTTTTTTACATTTTAGGTACCTATTGAGGCGGATTATATGCACTATGTATCAATTTTGACTACCGCCCGTTTGTTACCTATTTGTATTTTTTGACATTATTCAACCCACATTACTATTATTATTTACTTTTTTGCATCTGACATGTATGCCTTCCATTTTTCGTTTTTTTTCAGATGTTTTGAGACCTTTTCTGTTGATAGTCTTAGTCTTTCCTTCATTTTCACTGAATTTTGGTGTTGTCTTTCTATTTATTTCGTCATCAAAATGCGATGCATCATGTGATCAAGCTCCCTGCGTGGAGCGAAACGCGTCATGGAGGACACTGGTCCTGTGATTTACTGACATCGATCTATTTGGGAGAAATTAAATACCTGCTTCACCCACTCTTTGCTGTTGTGGGATTCTGTTATTTCCTACGGAGGAGAGAGGTCCGTACCTTCATTTTTCTGCTGAAGTGAAGAGCAGAGAGGGACTGTTTCTATTTATATATATATATATATCTATATACACATATATAAACACAAATATATGTCATTGCTTATATAAGTATATATTTATATATAGTATTAAGCATTAGTGGCATGCATTTAATTTACATTATATTAAATGTATATATTGAAATGTTTAACATTTACTGCTCTGAACTGTATTTATATTTGAAAAAAGCTATATTTTTGTACATTTTCAGACTGTATTCTGGCCTTATTATGAGTCTGGGGTCCACGGACCACCTTACTCACGGTGGCGATTTCCCGATCGCCCTATTACAGCTAGGGCAGTCAGGCCAACCTACGACCCCTGCAACCACCAGGGAACCGCCGTTCCCTGGCAGTTGTGCTGCGGCCCTAAGGCTGCTATATGCTTGACGGGACCGCTGGGGTGTCGCCGAGCATATTACGAGTTCCTCTCCACCACGGTTATCATGGTGGTAAGCCCGCCATGAAAACCATGGCGCAGAGGAAACATGTTTCCCCACGCTATGTGGATGCACACTGGGGGGCTCAACATGTGCCCTCCTGTGTGTTTGCACCACAGTACCTACACAGCATGGACTGCAGCAGTCCATGCCATGCAGGCACTGCCTTTGACGTTCCCATTGCGCCCTGGGAAAGCCAAAGAACTGCGCGCCAGACCAGGATAAAAATTCTGATCTGGTGGGCAGTACGTACATGGGTTTGGCTGTGCATGAGTGGGCGGTCCCGCTGCCGCACTGCCGAACTTATAGTTAGGCCCTTAGTGTCTACTAAATCTTTTTTAGATATTTTTGTACTTACCATTATAAGTATAGGAGTGCGATATTGTCGTAAACTATATAATATTTTTGTCAATTATATTGTTTGCTATTTCAGTGCAAATGTCTATATGTGCAATTTAGATGTTGGCTACTCCCTTCAAAAGCGCAAACTTTGAAATGGATTAATGCATCTTCCAATTCCAAATTTTTTCCAAGCTGTCCTAATATTGAGGAAGCGGAGGAGCATTTTATGTTTTTCTGTCCCCTATATAGGAATGCGTGCAAGAAATGTTTGTTAGCTGCACGTAACCTCATCGGAGTGAGCATTATTGGGAAGTTGTAAGGCTTCTTAAGAATAAGAGCGACACTAGAGAACAACTAGCCTTTGCGGTATCTCGATACTTGCATTGTGCCTGGAACCAAAGGAAGAAGGCCCTAGATAATTGACAAACTGTTTTTATTTTCCTAATCAAGTATTGGTTTTCTTTTAATTGCCATGGCTTTACTGATCAAAGTAAATGATTATGAATTACTTTTATATATGTTTACATGAACTTACTTAGATTGTTATTTGCACTAGAGATCAATTAAGTTTACTTTAAAATAAAATTATATATAGTAGTGACATGAACTGTATTTATAATAACTAACCTCCACTCTTAATCTATTTGTATTTAAATATGTGCAGAAAGGAAGTCTGTATCATATTTGTTGTTACTGGATATTATGTCTGTAAACTTTTTATGGCATGACAGCCGAACTAAAAGATATTTACTTATATTGTTTGCAACAATATTGTGTCAGTGATCGGGCTGTTACCAAGCACAAGGCAATAGGACTTCATTCAATAATGTCTTACCATCAAACCACCTCTTTTTCAGAGGGGAAGAGAGCAAACTGGAAGACATGTGCCCACCTGTCACTTGGAGAGGCTCACTCTGCATGCTACTGACTGTGAGTGGGCCCTGTCGAGCCACGTACTGTCTGTGGCGTGACTGATATTGGCTGTGTGAGGAGCAAAGCTCTGGTTCCAAATGCCATTCTTTGGTCCAGCTTAAAAAAGGTGCACCTTCACTTCTGATACTTCATTGCCCTTAGTCTCTCATGGTTGGCAGCACTCAAATAGTTTGCATACTGCACATACATTCTCTAATAATCAGGGCCACTGGAATTATGCAGCAGGGACTACCAAATTAAGCAGCAGGGTTGACTAAAGTAGGCGTCAAGAAAAGGCAAATTATGCGGCATAAGGAGGTACATTATTTGATAGTATTCCATCATTATTTTGGCATTTTTACACAAGATATTACTGTCTGGGTGAAAATGTCATCTCATTAGTACCAGTTTAAGAACCAAAAGGTGACCTGTGACCTATTAACCTTTGCTAAGGGTCTTTGACTACGTACAAGAAGGTTGCAATTATTTTAGTAACTTTTGATCCATTTGAGCAAGAAACAATTTTTGTTTTCAAATCTGCAGATTATGCAGCGGATGGTGGATTATGTGGCACATGCGGTAAATTCATAACTATGCGGAAAAAACTGTGGCGGCCGCAGAATCGTAAAGTTCCAGTGGCCATGCTTATAACCTGTTAGTTCATACTTGGCTTGTCTCAGAAGGTACCCAGAATTGCAAACATGTCCATTATTGAAGCCTTCAGGTCCAAACGTAATCATTCATGAAACAGGACACATTCATCATCTATCCATCATTCATAATCAGGAGTTCACCATTCACCAGCCTTCGATTTACCATTTGCTAGCCTTTATTCTAAATCCATCCAACTTTCTCCATCCATCCACAGACTCCCCTGCGTATGCGTACACCCATTCTCCTATCAATATAGTCATTCACACATCCACTCCCTTATCCATTTTCTCACTAACTCATACATTTTTCTATAAATAGTCACTTGTCCACTCCCTCATCCATTCAATCACACCCTCACACCAGAGTAAGACACAGTAAATTGATACTTGTATAGCGCACTACTCACCCGCAAGGGTCTCAAGGCGCTAGTACGACTACCGCTGTGGAACTCATCCTGGCTTTCCCTGTGAGGTGTCCACTCCTGGGCACCCCCAGGGTGGAGGCCAGGCATCCTTAGCGTTGTGGGGGCCGTTGTGGAGATTAAGCAAGCTATTGCCCAGAGTTGCAGAGTGGGACTCCATGATTGGAATGGCACCAAGGTGAGAATTATCAGATCCGTGGAATTTTTGAGCCCAAGACCCGCTGAGGCGGGGAATTGAACCCTGGTCCCGGGCTAGACCTCTGCATCAGGGTCTGCCGCTCTAATCATTGAGCCACACTTCTCCAGTAATTCTGATGTAGTCTCCTGAGCTGAATTTATAACTCCAGCCCTGGGTTACAGAGCTGGATGCAATCCTTCAGGCCGCCAGAGAGAGTGCATTAAAGGAAGCCTTACCAGTGACGTGTACAGTGGTAGCATACAGGCACTATTTTCCATGTTCAAGCTCTACCTCTGACCACCAAAATCATTCCTGCTGTTCTGGCAGCATTTTAACATTGTTTTCCCAGTGTACGATAATGCATTATAAGAACTCCAAGATACTACGTGATAATGGAATCTGGCACTTTTGGTGCAAATTCAAATCTGCAAATGTAATGCCTGTTCAGTGAGAAGGAATTTGAAGCTGGTGTTGCCCTGTTACTGTTCCTTGCATGTGATGGAAATTTACACTATTGCTTTCACTGTAACTCTTCATCACAAGTTAAGCACTACATTCTAGTCCCTGGGCAAACAAAAGTTTGCACCGGGATCAGAATGACCACTTGTTTGATAATTATCACAGCCTCGCAGTTTTCCCCTGTGAAAATCCAGCAGGTCAAACCTACAAAAATTAAGCGGGTAGGAAAGACCAGACAAATAGAAAAAACATAAGAAGTCAATCTGAATAAATGATTCTGCATGGTTTACCTAAAACACGGAAAAGGAGGTATACTATTTACCACATATGGTATATATCTCTCACTGAGTTAATGGTATTTACCATGTGTGATAAATACCCCACCCTATACTGCTCCACTTGTAAAGTGGGCCTATGTGTTTAGAAGGATTCTTGTACTCCCAAGGCACTTTGTGTGTGTGGTTGATGTTTGGCTTACAGCCTTCAGTACTGTACCCCTACAGATAGCACGAGGGAAGCTTGTATTGATGCTTTCAGGTTTTTCGTTGTGTTGTATGCCTGAAGGAAGCCTATCCTGCTGCTTTCTTAGCTGTGCCTGTGTTTCGCACGATCCGCAGTTACTCTGGTGCAGTTGTCGGTGCTGTATTTACGTTGTTTTGTGTGTGGTCTCTAGGATAATAGCATCTTCCTCGAACCCACCCTGATTCGTGTTCAGATCATCATTACAATTAGTTCCTGGTCTTGCCAAGATAAAGAAAAAGAGAGAGAGAGAGAGAGAGAGAGAGAGAGAGAGAGAGAGAGAGAGAGAGAGAGAGAGAGAGAGAGAGAGAAAGAAAGACTGCTGCTTCCTGTGAAGCAGCATGGGTCAGAGGGCAGTATTGTACCAGTGTGTGGTGTACAGATGAAACCTGCATGGCTGCTCCTGTGGGTACTTTAACAGCGTTATTTATATTAGGAAGCTTGCACTGCTGTTGTTTACACTGTGACTGTTCTGCATGTGTGAGGGAAGCTTGCACTGCTGTTGCTTACACTGTGACTCTTCTGCATGTGTGAGGGAAGCTGCCACTGCTGAAGCTTATACTATGACTGTTCTGCATGTGTGAGGAAAGGTTGCACTGCTGTTGTTTATGCTGGGACTATTCTGTATGTGTGAGGGTAGCTTGCATGCACCGTTGTTTGTGCTGTGGCTGTTCTGCATGTGTGAGGGAAGCTTGCACTGCTGTTGTTTAAGCTTTGACTGTTCTCTTTGTGTGAGGGAAGCTTGCACTGTTGTTGTTTACACTGTGACTCTTCTGCATGTGTGTGTGAAGCTTGCACTGCTGATGCTTATGCTGTGACTGCTCTGCAAGTGTGACGGAAGCTTGCACTGCTTGTTGTTTATCCTGGGACTATTCTGCATGTGTGAGGGAAGGTTGCACTGCTGTTTGTGCTGTTGCTGTTCTGCATGTCTGAGGGAAGCTTGCACTGCTGTTGTTTATGCTGTGGCTGTTCTCTTTGTGTGAGGGAAGCGTAGGTGGCCTTGGTATTCGGCAACACTGCGCTTGGCAGCGCGGGTGGCATTGAGAACACCTTTTTTTCATAACACACTGATGTTGCGCGCAAATATGAAAGAGGACTAGAGACTGACATCACAAAAGACGTATATATACACAAGAGCCTAAAATAGGGCTGTATGCCGGCAGCCCATGCGCTCAATCTCTGCTCCTGGTCCTCTAAAGAGTTCACCAGGCCAAAGCCTTTCTCCAAAGATTGCTTACTTAGGGGGTAATAATGCACATAGCCGACATCATTAATTCGGACCCAACACAAGTCAAGCAACTGACCGCACTGAAAAAGTACGCAATCCATCTTGATCATAAAAAGTCTGCTATAACACCCTGAAATATTGTAGTGACTGCATTTCTTGTAAAAGATAGGGTTAATTATAGAACTATGCTGTACCCATGCTCCATACTCTAGAATGGCATTCATGGTAATGTGATTTGGAATGTAACTGAGGTCAGACTTGCTGGGAAACTGACAAGGAAGGGCGCTTGGCAGGGGTTGTAATAAACTACTCAAGACTCAGGTCTTATTTCTTCACTAAAGGATGCTGCACACACACATTAGGATTAAGCACCAAACAGTGCTCCTGTGCTTCAGTGGATTTTCCCATTTCAGATGCTTACACTGGTGTTGACTAAGATCCCCACATACCTGGACTTCCTTCAGCTCTTTGGGTTTGGCCATGCCTCGGTCGGGTCTGAGGAGCATCAGCCCCACTCGTCTGCTGGATGCTCTCACTCTATGGGATGAACGAAACAGCACATCATGGGTCACTGCGTTCAAAGGTGGCAGGCCTAGTGCTGCACCGGAAGTCAAAATTGTAAAAGCAGTGAAGACATTCCTAACTAGATGGTCCCTCATGTATACAGAAATTTAGCAACCACCTTAAATATTGCTAGAATCTCAAACGTGGCAACGCCTTTTAATCCCACCAGGCTCCCGTCATGCCGTCCCGTGCTGTGTGCAGTATATAAAACGGGGACTTGGCAAGAGTGTTTTCCCTTCTGCTGGATCCTACCTCAATGATATGCTTATGAGCCACACGGTGCGTAGATTCCAGTGTGAAAGGACCTCATTCCTTCTTGTCACCACTCCAGCCGAAAGCAGGACGTAGACGACAGCTGGTTTTGCTCCTGTGACGTATTCTGCATCGGAGGAGGTTGTGCAGACTGGCTGTGCACAGACTCCCTTGCCCTGAGCTGACCGTGCGTACAAGATGGCCGCCTCATAATTTTGCTGATGTCACAATGAAACTCTGCCAGCAGTTCTCAAAGATCCTTAGCCTGGTGATGTCACAGTCCAATGCAGGAAGTCGTATTACAGTAAGAAGCAGGCACAACACAAGGCATGAAGCAGAGCGCGGGGGTTGCAGTTATTGCCTCCTTGACTTGTAGACTGCAGTTCAGATGGGAACCCCAGTGAGAAACTGTAGGAAGGTTTCTTTCAATAGTGCACGGTTAACTCATTTTAATCTTACGTTTTTGTACAACTCCCTATTACACTTTTCACGTGCTTAGAAGGTAGCATGCCAATTGGAGGTAGGCTGATCCATCAGACAGGAGAGGCTGGTTAATTTTTACTGCAAATGGTACGCTAGTTTGGGCAAGGCGAGCTTCAATAGAACCATAGTGGTTTCAATTTCAAAGCCTTGATCAGAGAAGTAAAAAAACCCTGCTCCCGACTCCCTGCTTTGGACCATGTGAAGTTATTTATGTCTGATCTAAAGTTTATGACAGTGATTCACTTGTTCGGAAAATCTTTGTTACAAGTTCATGCAGTGATGATAATGCCCTTGATATAAAGTCTTTGTGGATATAAGGGCTTTGTGTTTCCAGTCATCCCTGAATTACAGGATTCCAGGAGTCTTAGGGATCCATTAGGATGGCGGGCGGACATCAGTCCGCTGCCACCCTAGTGGTGCTGGGACCGGCCGCCAGTGGTGTGGCGGTCCCGCACCGCCAATTAGGATGCGACCGCCACTATGGCGGCCGCATCCCGCATATACAACATTGTGGCTGGTGGTGCTGTGAGCAGCACCCGCCACAATGTTGTAAATGCATGTTGTGCATTGGCATGCACAACGTGACAGGCACAGCGCGGTGCCTGCCACCTTGAGTATGCCAATGTAGGGGGGTAACATGGCCTGCAAGGCACCGCCACCATATTGTGGGCCTTTTCCGCCCGGTAGGCAATCGTGACGATTGTCTACCGGCAGAAAAGCGGCGGACAGTCTTTCCGTCCGCCGCGGTACCCCCCACCATGCTAATGTGGCAGGGGTAACAGGCTGTCCAGCGGGGTGTTTTGGCGGGCGTATCGCCACCGCCGGTCAGGCGGTGGCAATCCGCCTGCCATGCTAATGACCCCCTTAGTCATGAGGACCCTTCCTCTTAATCTTTTTGTAATTAGCTGGCCAATTGGGCCAACTATTGGCAGAGGCTGAATTTAGTCATCTGGTTTGGCTGCAACACTTTACTTAGGTATAAAGCGGAGCAGATGTGCAAGAAGTTATAGACTAAGTTTTGAAGAAGGCCTTGGGAGATGATGAGGTAAGAAAATAATATTTATTTCAAACTGAAATGCCCACGACCAGGAAAGTCAGACCAGATCAGAGTGCTGGCATCAACTGGACCGTTGGTGCAAGAACCTCGACCCACGTTCCAGAGCATGGAACACCACAACAAGCCTTTGCTTAGGCAGCTGATGAATAATAAACCATTATAACACTATGCATGAGCCATGAATTGTGATTTAATTTGCAGCCAGTAAATTGTATTCAGTTCTGAATTTAAGTGGACAAAGTGGTGAAGTTCACTACGAGTGTGACCATGGTTTTGTGGTCTCAGAACTGATCAATGATGTAACATGGCATTAGCGGTGTAATATGTGTGGTCATAAGCAGTGCATGATAGGGGTGTATGTCATGGTTGATTTACTAAACTACAGCTTGTCTTTCAACATTTTCATTCTTCTTTCATTATATTCCTTGACAAACTCTTGTTTACTTTATTCAAACAACATGCATACTCCTGTTTAATTTTGTTAGTACCATAGTTCATTTATGCAACTGTACACAGAAATTTACCATACTTTTCTCCATCTTTAGAAATAGGAAGGTCTTCCAGCGAAATGATGAAATCCAACAGATATGGCGACATAAATTAATGGTTATTAAATATAGTAACACATTTGTTACATGATAATGCATAAAAACTGGAAGCTGTAAGTAGGTCGCACCTTCACCTGCAGAAGACAGGAGAAAAGGACAAGCAAAACAATTCTTGACCCAAGTACGCCCACACGCTCAACCAACATTTTAATATATATGTTATTATAAAACCACTAACTAAAAATTTCCCTGTGTTTTAATGTAATAGACCCAACACCATTATGTTCTGTAGTAAATTTAACCACGGTGGAATCAAATCCCACCAGAGAAATGAGGCAGAACAATAGTCCAACTAAAACTATTAGTGTCATTATAAAGGAGATCAAGTCAATAATTTTCCAAAATCTGCTATATGCCATTTCTAATGATGTCAAGAACAAAAAGGAACATAGAATGTTGAAATAAGCATTAAAAAAATATGTTTTCAAAACAGTAATATGACGTTTTTTTTCTTTCGCTTTTGATCGACTTTAACCTTTCATTCTGTCAGTGCTTTCTTTTGCAGATTTTTTCACTGCCTTTAAAGTCTCCACTCTTACGACTTCTGCTGAACCTTCTCCACTCACTAACTGACCTGTGTGCAAGGCTGGGCTGGCCGTACAGGCCATCAGGCATTTTCCCAGGAGGCTGGAAGGGTGGGGGGGGACTTTTGTTACAGGGTGCCTGTTTTGTAGGAATGCAGCAGTTTTAAAATCACTGCAGAGTTCCTTCTATATACAACAGTTTTCAGGAAACAATAAAAGTGCCAAGATAACTCTGGTGAATAATGTACCTGCTGGAGAGAGATTTGAGTTTTGTCTAGTGGCAGTTTTCATTCATCTAGGGTAGCACAGAGGGCTAATATGCCTGCTTCAAAGAGCATGTACTATGCAGATCACAGCACAGTATTTTATGTGCATAGTTCTTTGGTTCAACGCTTTAGTTATAGATCCTTTTGTTACTGTGCAGTTCATAAGTTACAATTGTAATCTAGGTTAGAAAGTTATATTTTTGCCCCAGTCTTTCATTTTTCTAATTCTGCTAAAAAGGTTTTTTTTTTTGTAGAAATACATTATTTGTGTAAAGTCAAACCTAGTCACTGGGTTACGCTCGGAATCCTGAGTTTGTGCTTCCCCAGACCAAGCACTCTTAAAAAATGCCTACCAGTATGGATGACTTGTGAATCCTACACCTTATAGCGCCCTTTGTCTTATGTAACATTTTCTATACACTGATTTACACACGTATGATTCATTGTCTCTGCGTGTGTGTGTGTGTGATGTAAAATGCTCTGACACCCTACAGTGGTATAAGAAATGCTATAAAACAAATGAAATACATGTAAGAGAGGGGCTATGGAGAGATGAAAGCACAGTTGGGGGGTGATAGTTAGGGAATCATTGAAGAACCCCAATAAAGATTGCCGTATCCTGGGGCCCTGTAAGGTTATTGTAATATTCCCTCCTTGCCTTTTCTGTTGCTTCATTGTGTTTTCATCTTATGTCTATTTCCCTTTAAGTTATTTGTTCTTTCCCTCGCTCCATCCCTTTCTAGAATGTTTCACATTGCATCTTGTTCATTCATTCCCTGAGCTCTCTGCTGTGAAGTACTCCCTGCTGTGGGTCCTTTATACTTTGTATCCTGTTTTCGTTGAATAAATGCTACATTCTTCCAGCAAGGTTACAGCGGCTCCTCATTTCTTTGCTACCTCTATGCTACATTTTTGGTACCAGGAGTGGGGTCAGCAATAATTTCCACCAGCGTTTTACCTATATTAATAACTGCTGTGTCAGACGACTCTTCCGCTTATCGAGGACATTGTTGGAAACCTCCGACAGGACCCACAAGCCTCAAGGTGTGTGATAATATTGTTGATACTTTTAAAGGCCTTCCTTTCTTTTACGCCTCAAGTGCCTTCCATTTGAATCTCGCACGCGACCTGCCTTTAATCGTCTTTCTAGCGCACTTCATGCGCGTGTCAATCTATCCGACAGCTCTTCGTTGGTTACCGCAGCAACCCTTGGCATTGTTTCTTTTGCGCATTCCCTGCATGTGTGATGGCTCTTTGCTAGTTGCCGCAGCCACGCTTGGCATTGTTTCCTCTGCGCATTCCCTGTGTGTGTGTGAAGGCTCTTCGCTAGGTCTCTCTGCAACTCTTGGCATTATTTAATCTGTGAGTGTGACACCCTTTTCCCTGACGCCTTTGCATTGTTTTGGCTGTGGGAGCTCTGCTGCAGCTGCATTGCTGTCTTTTGAATTTGTTGTACGATTCCATGGTAATGCCTGCCTTTGTTTTGGCTGTGGGAGCTCTGCTCCAGCCCTCGTTTTGCTTATAACTCTGACCACATTATTTTTAGAACTCTCTGCAGTATCCCGGCTGTGGGAGCTTGGCTCCAGCTTTTGCTGCTCTTCTTTTCTCCAGTGTGCACTGTTAATCAGCTGTGGGTAACCGCTCCAGCTCTTCAGTTTGTCTTGAAACCTGCTTTCTGCTCTACTAAGCTGTTGGAAACCGCTCCAGCTATTCAACTTGACTCAGCAATTATATTTTTTGCTTTCCTTGTTACTATTTCTTGTTTTTCATCTCTTCTCCAGTATTTTATTGTCTTATAATTGGATTTAACCTTTTCCCTTTCGGGTTTTCTCTTTTTCTTCCTTTTTCTTCAATAGGTCTTCATCGGACAACACACTTCACCCACCACCGTTTTTACTAAAACCAGGTAAACCTGAAATTCTATGGAAACAATGGATTCATATTTTTGAAAATTACATGATGGGTATTGATGGTTTGGAATACAGTCCAGCAAGGAAAAATGCACTTCTATACAACCATTTAGGCATTGCTGCACAGAATCTTTTTGCCAATTTACCCCCCATTCCAATACCTCCTGGTAATGACGTTTGGAATGTTTACCTTGAAGCTTAAGAAAGACTTAAAAAACAATTTTCGGTTACATATCCACCCTCCTTTGTATTTGTGGCATGAAGATGACTTGTAACTGCTATGCTATGCTGTATTGTTTAATGCTGGATTCTTTTTTCTTGTTCACAAAACAAATAATATTAACTATAAAAGAAAAATCTGAAGAACCTAATGTTCTTTTAGAAAGACACAGTTTCTTCAAACGTAAGCAACCCAGTGATGAATCTGTTGAAGAATATGTTGCTGCTTTGCGAGTGCTAGCCTCTACTTGTGATTTTCAGAACTCTGTTGATTTATGCATTAGAGATCAGTTTGTCTTTAACTGCTTTCTAGAAGATGCAAGAAAAACTTCTCACTTGTAGGAATCCTTTTCTTTCAGAGGCAATTGGCATTGGCAAGAGCATTGAACGCTCTATTATTTCCTCCCAAGCCATGTCTGGTCAAGAAGGACATTCTCCAGTGTCTTATGTCTCTGACAATTCTGAAGGTGCTACAATTTCCGCTTAGAAGTCAAGTAAAGATAGAAGCAAGCGTCTTGTTTGTTACCGCTGTGGTTCTAAAACACACATTGGCAACAATCCCTCCTGTCCTGCCTTAGGCAAAATGTGTTCCAAATGCATGAAATTGGGACATTTTCAAGCAGTTTGTAGATCCCAGTTTACTGGTGAAAATGTCAGGATCCACAGTCTAGATGTACAACCTTCCTCTACTTTCTCTACTGGTGCTGATGTCTCCAATTGTACACAAAGGTTTTCTAATTTTCTTCTAACTATTGATGAACCTTATGAATCCGTTGAAAGAGAACATCCCCTTTGCCAAGCCCTTATTGATGGAAATCTCTAGAAAATATGGCTGATTCAGGGGCTCCCATCACTGTTTTAGCAGACACCACATTCTTTGCTTTGTGGTCCCAGTCTCTCGTATTTTACAAAGTCCTGATACATCTCCCAAAGCCTTTGGTGAGAAAGATATTGATCTTCTGGGTTTCTTTGTTGCTACTTTGCAAATTTTAGGCAGATGCACCAATACTAAGATTTACGTGGCTGTTAAAGGTAGAGATTTGGTTGGTTGGAAAGATTCAGCCAAGCTAGGCATTCTTTTGAAACCTGGCCACAAGAACCCAATTGTTTTAGGAGATCTTCCGCTTCTTTTAATCAACAATACCTCCCATTTAAAACTCAAGGATGTTGACCTTCTCTCCACTCTGTTTTTAGTGATAGAATCGGAACTATTAAAGGTTTTGAGCACACCATTACATTAAAAGCACATGCATTGCCTGTCACTCAAGGTTAGACCTGTTCCTATCAAGGTCAGAGCTGATCTTAAAAAACTTTTAGAGGTTTTAACTAATGATGGCATAATTGCTGAAACTGACTCCTCAGAATTTCTCCCATTGTCCTAGCTAAGAAGAGGAGCAGTGACCTTCGTCTTTGTGTAGATTTGAGGTCTTTGAACCGCAATATGATTGTGGATTGCCATCCTCTTCCTCACATTCAGGAATGCTTGCCAACATTGCCACTCTAAGTATTTTTCCACCGTTGATTTACACTCTGCCTACTATCAGAAAGCCCTAAGTACTGAATCCCAAGAGTTCACTACTTTTGTTACACCGTTTGGAGACTATAAGTACTTACGGCTACCTTTTGGACTGGCCTCAGCAGCCTCAGTCTTTCAAAAAGTAATGGATATTTTGTTCAAGGATATTCCTCATGTCCAAGCCTTTCAGGACGATATTCTTGTCTTCACTGAAACCAAAGTACAGCATTTAGCATCCTTGCACAATGTTTTTTTCTATTCTCAGTGCCAGAAGTATTACTATTCAACCGGAGAAGTGTAAGTTCTTGGTTGAACAAATCGATTACTTAGGGCCTACCATTACCCCTGAAGGCATTAAACCCAAGTTTTGTAATTTGGAAGCTATTGTACAAGCACCTCCTCCTCCCGATAAGGATGCCTTGAGATCCTTTCTGGGTCTCTGTGAGTAATATGCCCGGTCTGTTCCTGATTATGCCTCCAATGTTCAACCCTTAAGAGATTTACTCAAAAAAGTCACTAATTTAGTTTGGACTGAAGAAGTCAACACTGCTTTTACCAACATCAAAAACCTTGTGATTAATGCTCCCGCCTTGAGTCCCTTTGCTACTGGTCATCAATGTACTGTTACTGTGGATGCTAGCTTGAACGGTATTGGAACAATTTTTGGGCAACACAAAGGTAACAAAGAACTTACTGTAGCTTTTTCATCCAAGAGTTTGTCTGTTGCAGAAAGTAAATACAGTACCATGGACAGGGAAGCTTTAGCTTGTGTCTAGGTTGTCCATACATTTAAAACATACCTCTGGGGCAGTCATTTTGTTACTTTCACAGATCACAAACCCCTTGTTTATTTATTACAAGGTGATGGTGTAGTGAAGACAGGGTTCTGCTTGCACACATTGCTATGTTAGCATAAGCGTATTAGAAGTTTAAACGCCGTTTTCACCTTGGCCGCTTTTGCACATGACACAACGTGTATCTGTTATTGTAAGTTAAACTGCTTGCTTTTCTTCACATGAGAACGGTCTGTTTTTCACATCCCTAGACTTACACCGCGACCTTAGTCTGTACACTGTGTGCAGAAGTCTTCAAGGTCAAATAACAATGTATGCTGTTGCTTCAGGTTGATCGGCCCACTCTCTAGACACAACACACACACAGCTGCAAATATCTGAAACTCGAGTGCCTTTAATATTGCACTGCATGCATGATGCTGGCACTTGGAGAAAACCCTTCCATCTACAGAGAGCGTTGCTGATCCTGTGATGTGATTCACCTCTGCTGATCTTGGAGCTATGGGGTTCCCCATTCAAACCTAGAGACCTTCTATTATTATAAAACTAGCTTCTAGCCAGGGGAGGGTGGTACACAAGGCGCTATAAGACCTGTTTCCACTATCATTATAACATGATTTCTCCCTTTGTGTTTTATGGAAATGTAACAATGCTGATTGTTTTATTTCTAATCATATACCTGCTTATGTTAGCCAAAATACTGCATCTTACAGAACGTAGTCAAAAATAAACATTTTAAACTTTTCCGTGTCTCTGATTACTCATGTTAGGGACTTGTATGAGAACAAAAACGAAAGAGTGTTCTTGATTCCCACTATTCCTGAGAGTACCCTAAGTCGCTTGTTCTGGGTTGTCTAATCATTGGTAGCTTCGCTGTAGTACGGAGAACGAATGAGACACTGATGCTAGTCGGTGAGGGGTTCTAGGTACTGAGGTGAGTTTTGTGGTACACCACAATTCACTGAGGTCCTGGTTTCCTGTGCATAGTTCTGTGTATGAGCAGAATCCCCGCAACATGGCGCACCTAACGTTTGGTCTTGTATTCGAGATGCTTTAGTAGTGCTTATATTAGTCCACAACACCCTCACTCCTGTTTCCGGTTGACAGAAGTGACAAATTAACCTACCTATATGGATACATTATAGGTTCATTCAAGCTTGACAATAAAAAAGGTTTGCGTTTTGGATTACTACCCTTTTTGTGCTACACTGTTTTCCTACACTGTGTCTTTATGGGTGACATTAATATTGCACCGCATAGTCGCGGGGCGCTCCGGCGTCATCTGACGTAGTTTGGGGTGCCTGACGATGGTATGTCTGTAATCTTTGTGGTGAGTGCCGATGCAGCGTTCCCCTTTGAGCTTTTCTACTCTTGGGTTAAGTTTCCTGCAGTTGATGCAGATGATAACACATTCCATTCTTACACTCCCACCGCGATACCTGCGAATTACACACCATATAGGACTCAGGAGATTCCGATTTCGGCATGGCAGCATCGTATTTGGTTTAATGGCGCCCTTCCCCACGCCGTAACTCCGGTTTGGTTAGGTCCCTTGTCTATCCCTGGGGCCACTTGGCCAGTCTTGGCCGGGTTCACACTACATCCATGTTATTTGCAAGCCCCAGTGGACGACGTACGTCAGCTACATACCGCCTTGATAGCGGTACACAGGGCTTTAGTGCAACACGTTTCACGCAACCTCCAGGTGGGGGCACCTGGAGTTGTAATGCAACCAGTTGGACCGGCCGGGATTTCTGTTAGTGCCGTCATGGTTAATTCGGTAATGTGCAAGCGCCCTCAGAATAAGGACGATATGCCTTCATGGCTTGCTGAGAATTTTGACCAGCTGGAAACAGTATTTCCTAATACGACTCCTGTTGAAAAACACAAGATTCTGACAATTAGTTTGCAGAAAGACTTAGTACCTGAGGTGACCGATTGTGAGAACTGGGGTAAAGTATTTGCAGCAGTCTATGCGAAGAGCTTTGGCACACCATCTATGACTGTGCTGCCCTCCACGATTAAGCGTGTTCAGGAGGAGCACGATCCAGAGGCGGCGGTCGAGTTGGGAATGAGGCTTGTCGGAGTATTTGACGTAGTCATCCTTGCTAACGTCAAGGGAGATGCAGTTAACTTTCAAGTGTCAAATGAGTTATGCCTCGTCGCCGACGTCGATAAACCCCGGCAGTTAATGAAAATTATTGCAGAGGCTTATAAAACCATTGGCCGCAATAGTTTGGGTGTTTGGGTAGTTTGGGTGTTTGGCTGCTAAAATAGCAGCTCAACCGCAAACTCAGACGGCTAAGTCTACTAAAGACGACCGTCCAGTTTTTCCTAAACAAAATTGGAAAAATAAGAAACAGGGGAAGCAGCAACAGAAACAAGGGTCGCATCCTGCATCACCAATATCAGTGTCTACTGAACACACAAATGAGTTGCACGATCGCACAAGAATTAGGTCTGATGACAGATTTCAGGTTCCTGATCAACATTCTCCTCATTCTTCACAGGAAACATCGGTCTCACAAGCCAGTGGAGGAGAACGCGGCAGAGGTCGGGGTGCCCCGCAAGGACATAAACACCCCCGCCCGGCTGATGGTAAAGGCAAGCAGGACGACTTTCCACGTCAACGCCCTCCATTTCAGAAAAAGAAAGTTGCTGCATTAACAGCGAGGTATGCCACAGATAGTGAGAACACAGCTTCAGAACCTGACATGGGCGCTAACGCTGCTAGACAGCGCAGCGCAGTTTACAATAGTGCGGCAAGCACTGCATCCGTATCTGAAGGTGACAGCAACTGACACGTTCCTTACTGTAGAAACTGCTGACACTAGAGTGGCTCCCCCTGACAGACTTTATGAAATAGTCCTTTTAATTGAGGGTGACATACAACGTACAATAATGGGGATTTTATGGGAAAATCTGACCTCTACATACAACATTTTGTTAGCGGAGGCGGACTGGCCCCCACCATTCGTTTTGGCCGCTCCTAGAGGGGAGGAGGTAATCCTCCCTAGTTTTGCACATACTGTGCCAAAGGAGCAGGCACAGAGCTTTGCAGAAGAGTGGGCTCAGGTGCTTGCACCAGCGTTATACCGTACTCAGGTCGTTTGGGATAAACTCTCGCCCAGGCATGAGATTCCTTTGAGGTCAATGCCACAGCCACAACCCTAATATCCCATGCGGCGGGAAGCAAAAGCTCCCGTTGCGGAAATCCTTGACCAATTGGAATATCAAGGCATAATTGAAACATGTGTGTCACCCATGAATAATCCTCTATTCACTGTGACCAAACCTGATGGGTCGTATCGCCTAGTTTTGGATTATCGGCATTTGAACTCTCATTGTCGGATGTGTGCGGTACAGAATACCCACAGTTCAGCCCTGGTCGATAGTCTCGTGCGAAAAAGGTTTAAGACCACACTTGACATTTCCAATGGCTTTTATAGTCATAACCTGTCCTCTATTAGTAGTCAATGGACAGCCTTTACGTCTGGTGGCAAACAAAAACAGTTTAAAAGATTAGCCATGGGCTATAAAAACGGCAAATAAAAACAGCTATAAAAATAGCTTTGCTGCACGTGTAATCTCTCTGTTAGAGAGCATTGACCCTGATGCGTACTCGTATGTTGACAATATTTATCTCACAGACAACGAATTATGGCAGCATCTGTGTCGCGTTGACCACATCATTGTCATGTTTGCGGACTTCGGTTACAAATTTAACTTTGCAAAATCACACATTGCAGAGTACACACTGCTGTTTTTGGGCTACGAGCTCAACAACGAAGGACGAGGTTTAGCACCTCACTTCCTGGAGAAATGCGCGTGTTTGCACGCTCCAACAACTCTGAAAAAACTACAATCTCTGCTGGGTTTTTTGAATTTCGGGCGTACTTACATTCCCGATTAGGCCCAGTGTATCAAGCCTCTATATGCCTTGATACAACCTACTTTTACCAAATCGTGCTGGCTTCCAGAACATTCAGCAACACTGCAATCTTTGCAGGCTGATCTTCTTGCATCTAAATACTTACTGACACGTGATAACCACACAAACCTGGTAATAAGAATTGTGCCAGGCACAGTGGGTTTCACGTACTTGACATTTAATGAGGGAGACACAGTCCCTATTGCTTACAAGTCACACATGTACACTTCGGCTGAAATGTGCTTTTCTTCTGTCGAGAAAGTATTGACTGCTGTCCAGATGGCGATTCTAAAAGAGAGAGCGCTGTCGCAGGGGAAATGCATGTTGGTTGTCGCACCGTATCCTGCCCTTGAGGCAGTGACGAGAGCCAGTGCACCGGATTCTAAAGCTTTGCATCCACATTGGATACAATAGGCCACTTCCTTGACATCTCCGGATGTCACGTTTATCTTTGATTCCTCATTGCAAACTCAGGAGTACTTGCAGTATGAATTTGTTCATCCAGCTCCTCAGTCCATGCGCCCGCTTGAGGATTACCATTGTATCATTTACACTGACGGTTCGGCGCAACCAGTGATGGTTTCAAAGCATGCTTATTTAGCAGCCGGCGCAATAGTGGCAGGTACCATGGTGAATGGTGAATTCAAGTCCGATGTCGTGCATACGCAGACATTAGGGGACTGTACTGCCCAGTTGGCAGAGCTACGTGCTCTGGTGCTTGCACTAGAGTTTGCTGGCCCCGTGTGAATACTCTTATTGTAAGTGACTCTTACTACTGTGTACAGTCTTTCAATGAAAATGTATTCTTTTGGACTCAGAATGCTTTTCGTGATTCCAAAGGTAGCACAATCAAACATAAAATGCTTTGGGTTCGAGTTGCAGAACTTAAAGAACATCTGCCTCTCGTGAATGTAATCATACTCTTGGTCACCAGTGCTTAGGAGTACACGCTGTTGGTAACAGTTTAGCTGACGAAGCAGCAAAAACCGCAGTGGCGACATAACTAGTAGCAGCAGTTACAAGATCCAAAAATAAGATTGATGATGACATCTTGGCAGCTATTGCTGCAACAAAGAAGGGTGATAATTACCCTAGAGGTTTCCCTTCTAAATACTCGTATCATTTAAGTCCTGATAAAGTTCCCTACGTGAGAATTAACAACGTTGGTGACAGATTGATTCCCAACGCGGACCGCAGAGTAGACTATCCTTGATAACAGCAGCTCACGAAGGCATGGCCTCGGCTCATGCAGGCGTTTCAGCGACTGTCACTATCTTGCAGCAACGTTACTGGTAGCGCGGATTGTATAAACAGACTCGTGATTATGTCCTTACTTGTGACATTTGCCAGCAGATTAAACCTTCGACTGCTGCGCGTCCACCACAAACACAGTTGTACATATCTAATAAACTGCTTGGGTGTGTTTATCTAGATCACTGCGGTCCTTTCTCCTCTGATACTGCATATAAGTTCATCTTAGTTGCAGTGGATTCATGCACACTTTTTCTATGGGTTTGGCCACAAAGAAGTGCCAATGCTCGAACTGTCATTAGGGATTTGCGTGTCTTTGTGGGAATATTTGCATGTGGCACCCTCCATTCTGACCAAAGTCCGGCGTTCGCCTCTAAGGCGTACAAAGAAGCCATGAGGTCTTTGGGGGTCCAAGTCAAATTTTCATCTCCATACCGGCCTGAGGGCAATTCTGTTGTGGAGCGAAAGAACCGTGACTTAAAACAATCTTTGACAGCTAGGGTTTCAGGTACTGACAGAAACCGGTAGGCCCATTTGTTTAGCGTACAACGTGCACTTAATAATCTCCCTAGAAGGTCTCTGGGTGGGCGGACCCCATACCAAATACTCTTTGGCATAAAAATGTTTGTCCCGGGCCTTGATGGTCTAGACATGGCGGCGTCGGCCGCACCCTTTGACGTAGATGATCATTCTGCTGTGTTACAGAATCTACAAGAGACTCGAGACAGTCTTGCAAAGGAACACTTGCCCTCCACAACTGATGCTGCACTTCAGATTCCGGTAGCAGGCTGGCTACCTCGAGTCGGAGACCTGGTCCGTGAGAAAGTGGAGAACAAGAAGGAGTTTGGCCCCTCTTATCGCGCACCTGTTCCAGTGCTTGGTGTGCAGGGTACAAGAACAGTCATTTTACCTCCTCTTCCTGGTCGCAAGGATAACAGGTACATCTCCATTGACAATGGCAAACTACAACGAGTGGCCGATTCTTCTTAGTATGACTCCAGCGGTCTCTTGTCCAGCAATGCTGAGAAATTCTGTTTTGGCCTTTGCAAATACGAACAGGTCTGACATTGCCATCGAGATACATACAGTTACTAATCCTTTATTGACTACACCGGCTGGTGATCCCCATGAAGATACCGAGTATACCTATCCCACAGATGTGTCGTTGCCTGGTGTGCAGGCAAGTGCAGTTGACCAGTCACGTTTTTCATTTGACACTAACTCAACAACATTGAGTGCCCCATCGAAAATTTCTATTTTTGCTGTTTGGTTTAAAAGACATTTTTTAATTCCCCCTCGGACTTACATTTGGTTGGTGCTAATTTCTATTTTTTTGTTCATGTCGATTGGATTTGTGGTTATTCTTTTTTCGTCTAGTGAATGGACATTATCTTACAGAAAGATCTGCAATTAGATTAATTGATAGAACTTTGGCACCCCATTTCTCATCACACATCATGAAGAGGAACCATACTTTTGCCAATGTTACTGCCTGACCTGTGTTAGATGGGATTGTATGGGATGCAGTAAAATTTCAAATTCATGGCCCTACAGAGGTGATTAATGTCCCCAATGTACTTCGTGTTTCAATGGGGGATGTTGTGAAACAAAACATACATTCTGATGATTGGGATGTCCAAGCCGTTGAGGCTCTTTTTTCTGATTTGAAATATTATGCCGCTTTTGATGCTGAAGATTTGTACTTAGACTCAGCGAACTATGCAGAGTTTTTTTGTTACCAGCACTATGGCAATCATTTCCTGCATAAAGCTTATACATTTAGCAATGTGGTTAATTACACTCAATGGGAACATTGACCAGCCCCCATTGAAGGTAGTTCAAAAACTCTATTGAAAAAAAGTACATATTTTACTGATTTTAGTCGATCCAATCCTGAAGCCTTTTATTTCAAAATAACTGCTGGGTTCACTTCTAAAGTTAGACTCACACACACTAAATGACTGTATTCAAAGTCCTTTATGGACCAATTAGCTATAGGGGCTATGAGCTGTAGAAAGATACAATTGATCTTAAATCAGTTTGGGGTACTAAAAGCTGGCTAGTGCAAGGCATAGAAGCTTTACATCGTGTGTGCCTTATCCCTAACCACATGTTATTTTTCTAGTGTTTCCCAAACTACTTGCTTTGGATTGGCTACTTCTAAAAAAATGAATGCCCCTACCATTCCTGATCTGGGTGTTTATCCTACATAGGACAATCACAGATATGTCCCTTGATGAATTGCAGTCCCTAATTACTAATGACTCCTTCAATATTTCCAACTTGGATCCCCAAGGATAGTTATTATCGCAAAAAAGTTTGGATTCATGCCAACATCGTTTTCTGGGTCTGGCCCCAGGCAATACACGGGTTAGGGTGGATCCTCGTTTTGAAACCTCCCATTCTGTTTTCTACCTTTTCAGTAGGCAAATTATGTCAAAATTGGCTTAAACATTCCACCTTAGCATCAGTTAAACTTCATTTATCCCAATTGACTGACGATGTTGATTTGAATGACTGTGTTAAAGGCCCTGAAGGAGGCAGGTCCAAAAGATGGGTATATGCTATTTACAACGAGTTTTGGAAATTATCTCAAATTGAAGCTGCTTCTAGATTGAGGGCTATTGATCAAGCTAATTTGGAAAAAGTGCTTGCTGTCATTGATAATAGCATTAATACCCTTTCTTCCAGAATTTACACATTGGATAATATTGTTTCATCTGTTGTGGATATTGTATAGGATGACGTGTCTGTTTTATACCATGGTCAAAATCAATTGTGTTCTATAATGCAGTTTGCATGGACTTTACAAACATTGAAGTCTGGGAAAGTTCCCTGGGACTACTTGAATACCTCATCTCTGTTTTTACCATTTAATCTGACTGATAAACAATAGTTTATGTGCATGAAGGATGCGATATATTCGCTTTTGCATATTGAAAAGTTGGAACCTTTACCATTTTCTGTGGCCGACTCTAACTCGGCTGTACGGCTCATTCATGGGTTAATAACACTACCTTTTCCCTTGTTTAAGTTCAGTTCATGTATGAAACACTATGCCTTAGGCAGATATGAACCATTAGGTAGCACTTTTCTCCATGAAGTTTGGTCACTCCCATTCACATATAGGTGCCTGAGAGAGGGAAAAGAAGCTTATTTAAAAGGAAAGGCGTGCACTTCTACGCCTGATCACTCACTAGTATTCGAGAATATACAATTGCACGGCGCGTGCAACATCCAAGCCCCGAATTTAGCTTTCATTTTAAAGGGAAATCCAGTGCCAGCGATTACACCCACCTTCACATTACTAGCTAACGGTAGTTATTTGCTTTTAAATAATGAAGCATGTTGTGGGATGCTAGCAGGGATTCTGTACATTGTAACTGTTTCCCAGCGTGTAGTTTGCTGTAAAAATGTAACGCAACAATGGTTTGGGTAAGGCTTCTGCTCGACTTGTACGTTTATTATCCAAACTGCAAGAACATAATTTCACTATTAGGTACATACAAGGTTACAAGGTGGTAAAAATTTCAGAGCGGACTGACTCTCCCGCTTACCCTTACCTTCTACGGATGACATTGATTTTGAATGTGTGGTGGCAACCATTGATGCGTCATCTTCTTCCAATGGTGTTATTTCAGAAAACGAGTGGGTTGATGCCACTTCTCATGATGCCATTCGTCAAAATGTGTGTGAATTCATCATAAAAGGGTGGCCTCCCCATCGCAATTTACCCCATGATTTGAAGCCTTTTGCTCAAGTTTCTGCTGAATTGTCTCTTGAGAATGATCTCTGTATTAGGAATGGTTGTTTTATTCCTCCTTTAACTCTAAGAGAAATACTCATTCAACGTGCACATGAAGGGCATCTAGGTTTCACTGCCACCTGCAAAAAGCTAAGAGAAAATTATTGGTGGGCCTCCATGAATTCACAGGTTTCTTCATTTATTGAATTGTGTCCACAATGTGTTGTTTCTGACAAGCATTGGAGAACCACACAAAATCCTCTTTGTCCAGTTCCTTTACCTGAAAACCCTTCTTCGAAGGTTGCATTGGACTTTCCTGGTCCTTTCAATCTCTTGTCGCCTGTTCTAGGTTTTTATTAGTTCTTATTGATTATTATTCCGAGTGGATTTATTTTTCATTTGTTGAATCTGCTACTACTCAATCTGTTTTACATTTTCTTAAAAAAAGAATTTTCTCTAGAAGGTGCTCCCAAGGAGCTTGTCACTGACAATGGCACTCATTTTGTTTCTGCCTCCATGAAAAGCTTCTTCAATGATTGTGACATTAAACATATTCAAGTTGCTTTGTATTGTCCCTCAGCGAATGGACTAGTTGAAAGAGCTAACCGTTTCTTAAAGGAAGGTGTTCAAACAGCTCTTTTGTCTGGGTTGGATTTTAACTTATACCTCTAAGATAAAGTTAATGCTTATCACAACTCTCCCCATTCCAAAACTGGTTTCACTCCTTTTGAGCTGTTGAGGGGTAGTAAGTGTAGATCTAAACTTTTATCATCTTGGCATTTCGAGCAATCTGCCTTCACTGACCAAGCATTTGGCTCTGATTCTCTTATGCGCAGCACTGTGTCTTTAGCACAACGTAAACAGAAGCAATACTATGACAATGTTAAACATGTTCATGACAAGGATTTTCCTGTAGGGTCATGGGTCCTTATCAGAAAACCTACCAGGGTTAAGAAAGGAGAGTCTTTGTTTACTCTTTCTTGTAAAGTTGAGAAAAACGGTGGTCAAAGTGCTTGTTTTTTGCAGGTAATGGGGTGGTGGAACAAATGCAAACTTGTACCCATTTCTGATTTACAAGCAAATATTTACAAGTAAACGATTGTACCATGTGATGAAGATGAGTCTATTCTTTTTGAGCCACATGGAAGTTCTGATGTTTCTGTATCTGATTTCAATGATCGCTCTCATGTCAATGATTCTAATGTTACTCTTACGTGCGATTCTTCCTCCTTATATTCACAGGTATTGCCTGCTAAAAGGATTTCTAGGTTGCCAGCTCGTTTTAATGATTTTCTTATGACTTAATTCTTTGTGGGAAGGGAGATGTTGTAATATTCTCTGCTTGCCTTTTCTGGTGCTTCATTGTGTTTTCATCCTATATCTCTTCCCCTTTAACTACTTCAATTCTTTACCTCGCTTCATTCCTTTCTAGAATGTTTTACATTGCATACCGTTCATTCGTTCCCTGAGCTCTCTGCCGTGCAGTACTCTCTGCTGTTGGTCTTTTAAACTTTGTTTCCTGTTTTCATTGAATAAATGCTACATTCTTCCGGCAAGGTTACAGCGGCTCCTCATTTCTTCGTTACCCTTACGCTACAGTTATCATTTACTATGCTTAAAAACGAATACAATTGAAAATATAGTGAAAAATGTGTTGTAGAATGCACCTCCAAACCCCCTGTAGAGGTCAGGCTCACTCGCTGAACTCGCTATGTGCCGTATGTGGGCTGATCTGACAAAATTTGCGAGGGCTGCTTTGGGTTACAAGTCCAGCCCCGTCTATGTGCCCCTTAGCAACACCTCAACTCACTGTGAACTGTTTCCTTCTTGTCTGGGTTCTCAGGACTCAAATGTTCAACTGGAGCCTTTCACTGGTCAGATCAGAATCTACTTCTTCCTGCTTCCACTCACGGCTTTGTCACAGCTCTTCTCTCTGACCCTTGATTTAAAACTGGTTACTGGTACTTTCATCAGGCTATTCACTTTCACTATCACCAACAACTTAACCAGAATCTTCACCAGTTTAAAAATGTTCTTCACTCCACTCTGGATACAAACTGCAAACTTGAACATGACTCTGATTCAGTGGTTGTTGTCACCACTTCTTCATCAACCACCTTCGCTCTTTTCATGTGAGTGGAGTGGATCTACTGCTGGACTCCGACACACTTTACAGCAGTGTTAGCCACACGTACAAATTGTAAAGTGCCTCTCCAGTGTTCCTCAAGGCAACATTTACAAGCATGCTTCTTTACAAACACCCTTCTGGGTTCAGAGTATGACACTGAATTTCATTTGAGAAACAGGCTTCACAGCATCAGCCAGACTCTTGTAGTAATCAAGCACAATATCATCAGGCATTGAAACAAGTGTAGGTGAAGGAATGTAGGTCAACCAAATTTATGTACTTATTAGCACTTCATGGGACGAAAGACCAGTCTTTTTATCTGAGGTACTTCTAATGCTCATCAAAACAGGAGGAAGAGCATTCGGCCTTTTCAGACCAGTGAATGCACACTCTTTGGACTCTTTGTCTTTGATGGTCCCATTCATCCTCTCCATAACACCAGATGATTGAGGAAAATAACTACAATGGAATGTTTGATCATTTAGAGAGCTGCACAAATCAATTTCAAAATTTTATTTTAAAAATGAGAGCGATAATCTATCTCAATAGTAAATGTGGAATTAACTCCCTCAACAAAAGCTTGGCAACTGTCATGCTGTCTAATCTCTGGGTGGGGTAGGCCTCAACCCATTTAGAAAATAAGCAATCACAAGCATGGAATTAAGGCCATTGTAAACTGGCATTTCAATGAAATCTGATTGAAGGTTCATAAATGGGCCTTTTGATTTGCCAAAAGGATTCATAAGGACCGCAGTCCTTTTTCCTTGAATATGTCTCTGACAAACTAAACATTTCTGACTTAAATCTTCTACAAACATCCCTGAACTTTGAATTTGCCCAGTAAATATTAAAAGTTCAGGTCATAGCATCCCTCCATGCATGTGACTGTTTATGCAAATATCTAGCCATGCTGTTCAACATCAAATCAGGTAAAAGGTATTTGTACTCAGGTGTGATCCACACATCCTGGTAATTCTTTTAGAAACCCAACATTTCCCACCTTCTTTTCTCATTCTCAGCCACTTCCTCCTGGAGGTCCCTCAATTCACTCAAGGAAGTCTGTATTGAATTTAACAAGAAACAATGTACATTTTTCTGCACCTTCAACTGGCATCTCACTTGATTAAATTTGTTCTATCTCTTGAACTGTAATTTGTTCGTTAGATCTCACTGTTTCATTCCCAAGTGCAAAATACCTGGCTACCAGGGATGCATGTTAATTTTCCAAGTGTGACCATATATTTTCCAGTCTTATGGTCAGTACACTTAACTGCTGCAATTTCCTTTGGCAATTATATGACTTAGAACAAATCCAAAATATAGGAACTGTTCCTGATGGGAATTCCAGAGGATGTCATAAAACCCCTTTGTGACCATAATGTCCAAGGTCATTGACCACTCCAAAACCATATTGTTTGTCTGTATGTATTGTAACATTCAAATCGTCTGCAAGGCAACAAGCTCTTGTCAATGAAATCAACTCTTCCACTTGTGGTGAAGTTACATCAGGCAGGCATGATGCTTCAAGAATTTCAGAAATGGAACATATTGCATAGGCAGCCTTCAATGTTCCACAATGGTCTCTCAATGCAAGAACCATCGACAAACAAAATCATATCGGCCTTTTCAAGAGGAGTTTCATTGATGTCTTGTCTTAGGTTAGGAGATAACTCTGTGACAATAACACAGTCATGCTCTGATTCATCACCACCATCATCATCACTCCTGTCTTCATTGTTATCTAAATCAGAAAGCATTGCCGTAGGATTCAGAAAACTACACCTCTTGGATAAAGTTGTTCTCAGCTGTCAGCACGACTTGTTCACACCTGGTCAGGCAACTGTTTGTCATGTGCTGATTCCAAGTATGAGTCAGCAAAATACCAGATGAATGTGGAACATACACATTTCACCTATGTCTCATCACAATGCCTTCACTTTGCTCAATTTCAATCAGGACAACTGCAATCACTTTTAGACAACCAGGAAGAGCTATAGCTACCGGGTCTAACACAGCTGATAGGTAGGCTATTGGCCTCATGACATCACCATGTTTAAGTGTAAGGAAATACAATACGCACCCGCCTTTGCATGACAAAAAAATAGAACTTCATATTGTAGTCAGGCATTCCAAGGGTGGGTGTATTATACAATCTTTCCCTCAAATCGCGGAAGGCCTCTAAACATTTGTCATCAAATGGGACCGGGTCTCTGACATCACTAATGGTTAGCCTTACTAAAGGCTTTGCAATCAGAGAAACTTTGTGATCCACTGATGACAGTAGCCAATAATTCCCACGAACATCCTCGCATCCATCTGGGTAGTTGAAAGGCACATCTTCAGAATTGCAGAAAAGTGTTCCGCCTTTTCTCAATGTGATGACCAAGATAAATCACTTCTTTTTTACAGTACTGCATCTTTGTAAGGGAAACCTTGTGACCATTGTCAGCTAGAGGATTCAGAAGTGAAATAGTATCAAGTTTACAATCCTTTCTCTTAGATGTCACCAATAAGTAATCTATATATTGCACCAGGACAACTGCACACTCTCCAAATCTTTCTTTAGGGTTTGACAATATTTTGAAGGGCTCTCAGTATACCACTGTGGGATTCAACATTAAACCAGAACTTTATTTTGGAACTGAAACTTGAAAATAAATTTACTATCCTCAATCAGAGGAATGGAGAAGAACACTTGACATAAGCGGATGACTGGATACAAGTCTAGTTCTGTTGGATTGGGGAACAAAATGACTGCAGGACTTGGTACCACTGGACAACACAGAATCACTATTTAATGTATTTTTCGGAGTCCTTGCACAATTCTCCACTTACCACTTGTGTTTTTTAATGCACATCACAGGAGAATTGCAAGGACTACCAAGCACTTCCTGGAGAATAACTTGTTCAATCTATTTTTCAATTACGGGCTTTGCTCCTTCTTCTGCTTTTTTTAAAGTCTGTGTTGTCTAATTCTAAGGAAACTGCATTTAGTTTTACATTCATTTTGGCTTTGCAATTTTTACCAATCCAATCTCTTTTCTTGTGAAATCCCATTCTTCAACAGTATGTCTTAAATTCAGACGCAAGCCATCTTTGGTAATAATTGGAAATAAATGAACTCTTGAATCAAGTGATTTAATTTTAATTTTAAATATTTAAATATTGAGGCAAGTATTTAAAAGCCACTATTGCCACAGGAACATCACTTTTAAAGAGGTTCCTGTGGCGATACAGGCCTCGCCTTATTTACAAGGCAATGTTAAGCCACTTAATATGGCTAAACGCTGCCTTGTAAATAAGGCACCCTGTCACACTAAACTTAGCGTGAAAGGGGTGGGCAATGGGTAGTGCAGTGGGCGTTCTGCCGCAGCACCCATTGATTTTGATGATCCCCCCTATTTACAAGGGTGGCACAAATAGAAGGCAGTGCCAAAATTAAATCCTTAAAAACCTGGTCTTAACATGGCAAAACGAGAAGAAATGTTTTTTTGTGTGCTGGATTTTGCAGCACACATAGAAACAGCAACTTCCCATGGATGATTGTTTATGTGCAGGAAAGGTGTACCTTACTGCATATAAACAATAATTAAAAAATGACAAGTTGCAACTTCTATGTGTGCTGCACAAAGCAGCGCACATAGAAGTTAAAAGTTGCCATTTAAGATTGTTTATGTTCAGGAAGGGACCTTCCTGCACATAAAAATCGTTCCCCACAACACAAGCACCCTTGCACTATGGTGCAAGGGTGCATGCGTTGGTGCCAAGCAGCTAAAATTAGCACCAGTGGAGGGGAAAACGCAGGGCTGCATCATATTGTTGTAAATACGGTGCAGCCCGTCGTTGCAGAAGTTGCAGAGCGCAATGTTTAGCCAAGAAGGCTAATGCCACGCTCCGTCACTTCTTTGTAAATATGCCCCTGAGTCTTCTCCTTGGGTTTCAATTGCAACACTATCCCTGTACAATAAATCACACTGTCCACCTTGCAAAACAAGTCTCTGCCCAACACAGCAACAGGACTCAAATGACACAATAAGAACTGATGATTATTCACTATTGATTCTATATTAACAGGAGCAACTATAGTAACCTGGTTAACAATCTGTTTATAGCTAATGCCTACAATTGGCCTTTTCTTCCCAAAAGATGTAGGTTTGGAACTTCCACAGAACAAACTGTAGAACAGGTAACTCCTGTGTCAATCAAAAAGGACACGGGTGGCCATTTCCTCACCATCACATAAGGGCCACTTTAGTCTACCTCCAGGACTGCTCCAATTAAGCAATCCTCCTCCCCCTCCAGACACTGTCATTAGGAATTAGTCTCTGGAGAAACTGAGGAAAAGCATTATTCATAATCAATGTCTTCTGCTGGTACCCTGAACTGCAAAGCATTTTGTTTCTCACGTTTTACTGGATCACCGAAGCTACAGGAATATTCATACTAATGGCCGCTCGTGGTGGAAACTGACCTTTTGCCTTGGTACACCGCATTGAGGACTGCGAGGCCCAGCAGCCCTCCGCTTCCTGCTGCTGCTGCCTGCCTCTTCCTCTGGACCCGCCCCTTGACGGCACAATATTCACTTGCACACACCAATCCGCAGCGCGGATCGCAGCGCGGGCGAAGCCCGGGACAAGGGCGGGCCCGTCTGAGCCCGTCAGAGACCGACTGAGGCCGGGACGGGGCACCCCTCTTGGTTCTGCTGTGAAACAGGTGAGCCGTGCGCCAGTGAATGTCGTAATACTGCACTGTATAGCTGCCCAAGACCATAAGACTTAATCCCCCCGTTTCGGGTGCCATTGGAACATTTCCTTCCTAGCCGCGAGCTGTTTTGTTGATATCTCCTTACGCTAACATCTGAGCATGGCCACTGCCGGCGCCGGAAAGGGCCGGAAGTCTGTGATTGGGACTGGAGTAATTGGAACTATGGACAGTTTTATAACCAGAGCTGCATTTGTCCTACAGAGGGAAATTGAACTGACAGAGAAAAGATTGTCTCTCGAACTAGTCCTTGACAAGCGCTCCTCTCTGGGTAACATTGCTTCTGCTAAATCACCGGCAGCATCCACACACACACCTGTATTAGTCCACCGCACAGATGTCCCACCTTTGAGTGGGAATGAGTGCGTGGATGTTCCAGCAAATAACAGTGTTTGTGTTGTGATTGACCCTGGCGATTCTCGTCGCCCAGTCTCCTCAGTTGATGCGATATCGGAAGGCACCACCAGATCTGGCCATTCCATCCGCCCCGATGCCACCTCTACTAAAATGCCAGAAAAGGCGGTGAAACGCAAAAGGGGTGGCCCACCAGCGTCGACTAATAAAAGATCCAAAGTGCAAAAGCGGTGTAACAAGGGGACATCTGAACCTGCACCTACTATAGACTTGATGGCTGACTGCCTAGAGGCACCACCAAGCCCCGCACAGAACTATGATTTTTGGCAAAAGATGGAACAGCTTTTTACTGCAATCTGTCGCCCCATCTGTAACAGACTCGATTCCCTAGAAAATGGTCTTACTAATCTTGAACTTATGATTGCTTCAGCTATTAATTCTAAGAGCATAGAGGGAAGAGGGGGAATAACAGCTAGCCCTGCTGGGACTGGTGTCCCCGGCAACTCTGCCCAAATCCCACCAACTGCCCAGACAACCATTGTAGACCAACCAATTGCCCAAGGCAAGGGCCAGAGTCAGGGACTGTTCATTGTCCCCCAAGTAGCCGCCCATGCTTCAGCTAGCATAGGGAGCACCAGAAATAGAGTGAGCACTGTAACTCCCAACATACCTAACACCTCACCATCTAAGTCTACCGGGCTCCCCCAATCCCCTAGCAAGCAGTTACAGCCCTCCTGTGACCAGAAATTACCCTGTCTGGACCTTCCTCCCGAATCGGCTCCATATGTGGTGATCCTTGCTGGTGTCCCCACTTTGAACCAAGGATCAAGGGAGTCATTTCTTGATTTAAAAAACAAATGTATACATTGGTTAAATTGCCACAAACCACTCCCGAAACCGTGCTCAAGCGAGATTTTATTCGCCAGGCGAATAAATTGGGTTGGACATCGAGCCAAAGATGTACAGGGAGATTGTATAGTCATCAATTTCAGGAACACAAACACGGTCAGACACATCTGCACATTTCAGCCAGGCCCTAACTCTAACAATCACTCAGCAATTAGAGCTCTCCCCCTCACCTATTTTTACCCAGGTCTCCATCATCCCAGTATTATCAATCCAAATAGGGTAAGGGTGGACTTTGCGCGAACTGATAGGGCTGGTTTATTACCCCTCGACTATAATACATCTCAAGGTCCAGACCGACCCTGTTCATCTTCGTTTGAAGTTTTCTACCACCCTAACAGATACAGCACTCTTGAGCAAGTGGATTGACGTTTGAACCCTAATACTGCGAAAATGGCCCTAACCCCAGGGAACAAGCCAGAAATGGAAGGGCTGGCAAATAGGCCCTTGTGGGAAATTACAGAGAGGGCATTGAGTTCTTCATCCGCTACTACCCCTGTTGCTGACCCGATCCCATCCCCTAGTAAACCAAAGTCGAGCCCTTGTTTTCTATCTTGGAACGTGGCAGGTCTCAAGAGCAAACTGGTCTGCGAGGACTGGGGTGTCTTTATAGACGATTTTGATATTTGCCTGATGCAAGAGACCTGGGCATTGGAAAATTCGCACAGGGTTGGCTTTGCATCTTTTGACATATTGGCTGTATCTAGTGGTAGGGGCAGACCCTCAGGGGGTCTTACCACCTGGGTAGCGCTTCATCTGGGCGCCGTGGCAAGGCAGATATACACCAACTCGGAAGACATTCAATGTATTCTTTTAGTGTTGCCTAATAATATTCATTTGGCTCTTCTGAATGTCTATTCGAGACCTTCCCAGGGTGGCCGAGAATCAGAGGTTATGGAATCGCTCAATAAATTTATCTTGACCCTGGACTCAGATTATTCCGTGGTCGTAGGTGGCGACTTCATTTGCCAATACGAACCACTCTGTGTGTCGGCCTTGGACGATCTAAACACAGAGAATGAATACAGAAATATCCCTGATCCTATGATTCCAAAGGTCAAAGCGTGGTCCCCTCTGGCCCTTCAAATCTCCGCTCTCACACTTTCCTTGTCACTGAGGGCTTGTAATGGGAGATTTGATTCTGACAGACCTGGTCGAGCTACTTTCAATAGGGTAGGTCATACTTCCATTCTCGACTATATCCTTATTGAAACTAGATCTTGGGATAAGGTGCTTGACTTTAGGGTGTTAGATCGCAATGATAGCGACCACAATGCCTTGGTTATAACCTTTAAACCAGGCTGTTGGGGTATGAGCACCTATGATGTACCATCACCCACCACTGCTCAACACCCCATATTATCCAACAACAAACGAAGGGTGAGATGGCCGCACATTGCCGCAAGCCCTAATAAAATCTCCGAAATCTATAGCCTTGCTCTTCCTTATCTTGTGGAAATGTCTGAGGTGGAATCATCACGTCTACCACCTGTACACGCAGCCGGACCCACAGGCATCCACCTACAGTTAGTAGATAAACTCTCGAAGGCGTTTTGCCTGTCAGGGCCCGTGAGGCCCCATCTGCCTAAAAGGCAACCGTGGTACTCTGCTGAGTGCAGGAAATCGAAGAGCGAGCTACTCATCGCCATCAAAACCCTCGATAGAGATAGGATTAAAGTAGCTAGGGTCAAACACAAACAAACTTTAGAAAGGGCCAAAAAATGCTGGGAGTCTGATATTTGGGAAGAATTAAGATCTACTCTAATAGCGAAGGATTTCAGGGGCTTTTGGACAACCGTGAGCAAGGGGAGGAAAGAAGCAGGAACGAGCCCATTCCCAAACATAGCTCCAGCTGTATGGGAAGCACATTATGGAGGTCTCTACTCAAGCACATATACCAATACTCCTCCTTTGCCTATTTTCTCTCCCGGATCTATCACCCAATGCGCGGCCTCAACGATGATAACCATAAAGGAGGTGGAAAGGGCTATTCATCTCTTAATACCAAACAAAGCTCCAGGATTGGACAAAATCCCGGGCGACCTCTATCGCTCTGAACCTATGATTTGGGTGCCATACCTTTGTGTCCTATTCAATTCCATCCTGTCGGGAAATGATCCACCAGAGTCATGGTTAGGAGCGGAGATTGTGCCCATATTTAAGAAAGGCTGTCCCCTAAAACCCTCAAATTATAGGCCCATCAGCTTAATCGACATCACTCAGAAGCTGTTTGGGCGTATAATACTGGACAGACTCCAGGCCTGGGAGACTGAAAACAACATCTTAAGTTCACTGCAAGCAGGATTTAGAAAGGGCACCTCCACTGTGGACCAGATCTTCCGACTTCAGGTCATACATTGGAAGACCGTGAGTTTAGAGGGTGGCAGCCTCTATCTCATTTTTGTTGACCTGAGGTCGGCCTTCGACCTGGTTCCGCGTGAAAAACTGTGGAAGGTGCTCCTGGCTCTTAATGTCCCCTTGTATCTTCTGGACATTATCTGCAGACTGCACACAAAAATTTTTGCACAAGTTAGATGTGGCAAATACGGTGAACTTTCGTCCCGTTTTCCTGTAAACCGTGGAGTCCGACAGGGATGCGTGTTGGCACCCACATTATTTTGTCTTTATATCAATGGGCTTATTAAGCACTTGGCAGATATTAGGGACATTGATGCGCCCAGACTTGCCACAGGCCTGGTGCCAGCGTTGATGTTCGCCGATGACACTCTTTTGTTATCGCGCACATCAACCGGCATCCAACGCATCCTGAATGGCTTTGTGGATTTTTGTGCAGAAAGAGGCCTAGAGATCAACTTGGCCAAAACCAAATATATGATTCTAAATCCCCCCAAACACACACGGCCAAACCCAGTTCTGAATGGTGTATACCTTGAGCGGGTAACCACATTCAGCTATCTGGGGATTTTACTACAGGAAAACTTTGGCTGGGGTGGCCAAGTTGCAAACTCCGTGCTAAAACTTGCACAAACCACCGGGGGAATCTCTCAAGTATTCAGGGGTTCGGTCTCCAAACCAGTGTCCCCTGCTTTGGAAATATATCGGACACAAGTAAGAGCAGCCTCCATATATGGAGCGGAACTGTGGGGCCACACCAGAATACACAGCTTGACTGGGTCAGAAAATTCATTCGTGAGGAGCATGTTGGGCCTTCCATCTAGCTCCCCACTGACCCCTATCAGGCTGGATTGTGGGCTACTACCCATTGAACAAGTGGTAATGCTGCGTCCATTGTTATACTGGAAGAGATTATGGTCAAATGAGGAGTTAGGATTTTATCGTGAGGAATTTAAGGGAGTCTGGTCCCAACTCAAGAGCAAGAATATTCCATGGCTGAGATTTGTCAGGGATTCCTGCACTAAGATTGGCCTTCCAGAATTATGGTCTACTCCGGAGGCCTCATGTCTGGCCCTACCCAAAGCTAAATTGGTCGAACAGTTTAAAAATCATCACCTTGCGTGTCTGTATGAAAACCCTAAGATCGGCAGGCTGACGGCCGTGTTCCTCCAAATTAAAGATACTTACAGGAAAGAGGAATTCTTAGACCTGGTCAGTCCACCGGCCGCAAGGAAACTTTACTGCCAATTGAGAATGGGTTGTCTTCCGCTCAGGTCATTTACATCTGGATGGGACGCCAATAAAACCACTGCTTGTCCGGCCTGTAGCTATATACTTGAGGATGAAAAACATGTCTTTTTCTTCTGCCCAATATATCTACACCAAAGGAAACGCTGGATTAAGCCCCTTTGCAATAATCTTGGTTTTAGAGAATGCGAAAAAGCAATGAGAATTTTAAAATATGACACAAAACCTCTGATAGTTTTCGCTGTTTCCCGGTTCCTCAACTCTGTCTGGTTATCACGTAGGAAATTTTTATAATCGATTATCCTGCCAAACATTTTTCTGCTCATCTTGAATGTAATGTGTTATTTCGAAAATGTTTGGATTGGCTCTACTTTTTAAGATTTTTATTTGTATTATCTATTGTGATAATGATTGTCGCTTTTATGGTCATTGAACCGAAATAAAGCTTTTAATGATGATGATGACTAATCTGTCCTTGATTTTGCATATCCTGCACATAAAATTTCACTGCATCTGGGGAATAAAATCCTTTTTAATTTGATATGGATTCTGTTTACATTCCAGCTTTAGATAACCGATCTTCCACAGAAATAACAAGCAGTATTCTTCTTCAGAAAATCAATTTTTACATCCACTCCAGAATTAATCACAGCTCCCCTTCCATGACCTTGCATCTGCACCTGCACCATCACATTTCCCATTCTCACTCTTTGCATCAGATACACTCAATTATTTACAGACTTCTCAAGTGACACACCCCACAACAGAATCCACCATCTGATTCCTTTCATTTCTCAGACACTGTTTTGTCTGAGCAATCATCAGTTTCTCTTTGATCTTTTTTTTCTTCGCATCAAACCAATCACTAATGTACTTGGCATACTTCAGATTTCTAGTAATACCCTTAGTCTGCCAACATGTCACTTTGCTGAATATGTGAACTAAGCACAGGATGCAAACCCATAACAAAAGCAGACACTAATCCACTAGCACCATCTTTCACTGGATCATCGACTCCACTATGCTTCTTAGAAAGCTGCATGATCCTCTCATAATAAGCATAGACGGATTGCTTTAGCTCCTGTGTTGGTCTTAAGATCATCGGCCAATTAATTTCTTTCTCTGGCACCTTCTTTTTTAAATGCTTTATCAGTCCTCTGTACCGGTCAGAAACGTATTCAGCGTTATTATCTGCAACTCTAGCTAGTTCTTCAGTCACCCAGGCAACAGCAACTTTACATTCAGTCCAGAAATCACTAGGAACAACAATCTCAAACAGCGTATCCAAATCAGTTCAAAGCATTTTCGAAATTGTTGTCAATCTATGAGCTTCTTTGTACCATTTTTCCGGTTCCTCTTGCAATTTTGGATAATCGTCATAAAAAAAATAAAGATCACCTCTTGTTGAAGGCACATGCACATATTCCATTCATGTACTTCTCTCAGTGGAAATGCTGAAGCTGCCTCTAATTCGGAATCACCTTTGCTTTCTTTCCTGCTTCTGTAGCTTTCTTTTTAGTAGTAACTTTCTTCTTCCACTTGGCCCTGTACTTTTTCATATCCCTCCAGTTCTATATCTTTTTGAGTAAATCCTTAATGTAAGCTCGTAAAATCGCTAAACCCAACTCTTGTTTCTTTCATTTTTATAATTTCTCTGCATATTCATCAACTAGTTCCACAAGTTTATCATGTGCTTCATTCACACACCTTGCTGCTTCTCTGATCAAGTATCTCATTTCATCCACATTGTATGACATCAATCTGTTTAAATCAATGGTCCCTTGTAAAATTCCTCTAAATTCACTTTTCACAAGACCAACATTAATGTCTCTTTCTTTAGGAGACTCAGCAGAACTAGCAGCAGATAAGTCATTTGGAACCAGAGAAACAACGCTAATGTCTATGCTTGTACTCAGCAAAGTTGTCAATGTACTCTCAGGTGGGGCACTCAGAGATGCCCCTGCAACTGCACGCACTGTCAGTTTCTGTGCCTGAACATTCACACCTCTCCCGCTGCACCCATGTCAGGTACCATGGGTCCCTGCACCTGTCTCTGGATCCCATCTGTGTATGACAGAGGTCTATAATTCAAAAGGTCATAAAAAATGTATCTTCCTCCTCTGAATCTTGTTCTCTGCTCTGCTTTTCTCTGATCGGTTTTCTTTTTGTCTGTTGTTTCTATGACTATTGCAGAATAAACTTTCACTCACTCTACTATAACCTCTCTCAAGCATTTCGCTTGATGATCCCATTTGCATTCCAACCACTGTCTGAATGAACCCTTCACCTGTTTTTTCCTTTTCTTTCTCTCCTTCTCTGACGCCATTCAGTCCCATGTATGCCATGCCTCAAACTGTGTAGGTCTAGGTAACGGCTTCCTCTCATTCATAGTCTGCCATTAGGAAATCTAGCTTTATAAAATTAAAGGTACCCTCCAAAGGAAACTGCAAGTCCTTGTCAGAAGAGGTATATATATACATGACAGTCGCAAATCCAGGTACATGTATAAAACCCAATGTTTCTCATCATTTCATACGCAGGCAAACACTATACAGGTATTTTCTAGCTCTGTGTAGATGGTAGGCTAGATGTTTTAGGCTTATTTAACACTGCACCCATTAGTCTCAACCAGTCACAGCGTGACTATGCCAAAGGTCAACCAATCACAGTGCAGTTTTGACACCAATACAGGTTCCGACGAGAGAGTTGAAGTTTGGTACGGTTTTCCTCCTTGGACTCCGGTTGCATTCGTTGCCCTCGGCTTTTCTGTTTTTAAAGACCCAAAGCTGAGAAAGCCATATACTATGGCATGATGGATTATTACAAACATAGGAACGTTTGCGGCACCAGACATCAGACAGGGGCGATGTCCTGTGGCATGATTAACATGGGTTACCAATGATTTTAAAAGCGAGAGAAAAAATTGGTCTTCGCTTTATCTCGGGTCCTGATGAGGCTGAAAATATATTGAAGGGCGAAATGCATTGACCATTACCCTCTGGGAGAAGTTAAAATCCACAAATGGAAATGAGGAATCAATTATCCTGGGTTGGAGAATCAAATTAGAAAGTCTTAACAAGCATTGGCATAGACAATAGGTCTCGCCTTTGGGACCTTATAAGTGTTTAGCCATGCAACAGTTGCATAACTAAATACTTATAAGGTCCCAAAAGTGAGACCTATTGGCTATGCAAAGCGGGCGTGCGGCCGCGAAATTTAAAGTGATCGCGATCGGGATCACGATCAAACATCAAAGCGGCCGTGCGGCCGCGAAAGTGAAAGTAATAGCGGTAAAGCGCGGGGCGCGCGCCCGCGCACATGCACTGTAGCTCTAGGCTGGCCTGGTAGCACTTTTTGGAGCCCTCTCAATAAGTCTCGGCAGACCAGCGCATGCGCTGGGTCAGGCGAGACCTAAAAATGGCTGTGGTCCACGTACATTAGCTTGTGGTTGGATTTCAAACTAGTACGGAGGGAGAATGGAACCAACATTGAATATGTAAATTTTGACGTAAAAATATCTCTAAGGAAAATAAAACTGTGTCAATGAATAGGTTTGGAAATATATGGTTTCATGATTTCTTTTAGCTATTTGTTGCCATAATTACTTTAGATGGCGCTTCAGACACATTTAGTGTGTTTGTAATAAGAAATACTGATTAAAAGTTATTCCTACACTCACTTTTTTGTTGCTGTATGGTTTGTTAGCCCAAGAGTGGCAGTGACGCTTGGGCACCCCCCTCTCATTTAGCGGGGCAAGGGAGGGCGGCACACTGAGACTACAGGAGATATGGAGCACAGAGGGGCTGCTGAGTGCAGGGGACACATGTAGGGGAAACGGGGGGCACGCAGAGGAGGTACAATGGAGACTGACCATATAGCAGGGGGCACACAAAGGGCCAGCAGGGGTGCAGTAGGGCAGAACCTAGAATCTTTTGGTGATGGGAGGCACAAATAAGGGATGTGGGGGAGGCAGTGGATACAAGGACAAGCATTGAGGCACCAGTGGCGGAGCAGGGCTGCACAGAGTAGTTGCAGTGGGACAGGGTCTCTCAGGGGCAGCAGTGGAACGGAGCACAGAGAGAGGATGCAGAGGGCACATCTGGAGGTTCTCAGGGGAGAGGCACAGTAACATGTACAGGGTCTTGCAAGGTGGGTGGACAGAGGAGTTCCAGAGGTGTAGAGGGGCACACAGAGAAGTACCAGAGGAGTGGCATCCAGTGCAGGAGAGTGGAGGCACACACAGGTGCTGTAGAGAGGTAAGAGAGACATTTTAGGGGCTGTAGAAGTGAAAGCTGAGGACACACAGAGGTGCTGCAGGAGGTGTAGCTGCTTTATCAAGAAGCTTTCAGGGGTAGGGCAAAGCAGGAACACAGACTGCAGGAAAACAACCCGAGACTGTAGGAAAAGGGACAAGGCAGGCACATAGACTGCAGGATAGTGGGTCACACCCATGATTATATCTCCACACAGCCAATATTATATGCGAACACACCCTCCTTTATATGTACACCCAACCAACATTTACAATGACAATTTTGCCAAACTTTTGTTTCATGTTCAGGACCACCAGTAAAGTCTGGTGGCTCCGAACAGAAAAAAAAGATCAAACCCTGGGTGAAAGCTCTAACGGTTTCAGGGTCAGTCGTTTTTTAGTTTTTCAAAAACAAACTCCTGCTTTTTGAGCATTTTTTTATTTTAATTTTCCTGTGCAGCCGCAAGGAGCATGTTGGCAGACTTACAGTGCCTTTATGAGGGCCATTGTGACAATGGGCTCCTCTGAAGGCATAAACTATCTCTCTCTGCTTGGTGAAGACTTATAAAAATGGCATGCTGTAGTCACCACTGCAGGGGAATACATGTCTCTGCTGCCCCAGCAGAACAGAGTACAGCTCGTCAGTCCCTTAATAACACCCTCACTACATCACGCATCCTTTTTCAAACATATAAAAATAATCAGTGATTCACAAATACACATCTCAATTTTAGCTTTCTGAAGTAATAACATGGGTGGTAGTAAAGGTTCACTTAGCAGGGCATTGTTTTTACACAAAGATAAAAGTACTTTAAAAAAAAATCATAAAAATAAAAATAAAGAAAATTCCCTCAAAATATAAAGTGGAAATGTGTTAATGTTGGCAAATTTGTTCATAACTGCATAGTCAGAAAAAAGTGATGAAATGGCCAAGTTAAGATGCTACCTTCATCTTGTACCCCAACCACACTCCTCTACGTGAGTCTTAACTTTCAAGTCCACCATAGAATATTTCATGAATCACTTGTCCAAACAACACAGAACATACTACACAATCTAAAATATTAAATACATCATATGCCAATGACCTACCATTATATAATTCTTCACACAATTAAGCCACCTTTCCACACCTGCATCTGTCCAGAATCATACGACAACCCCACCACTGTGATACAGGCATCCACCTAACATCGTATATGACTGCAAAAGCACAATTATTTGTAAACACAAACACACCCATCACACAACCACACAGCTATGTTCATGTGTTCATACCTAGCAACATACATCAATTGGCTACTCATTTATCATTTTGCATATTTAAAAACATGTTAAACGATTGGCTCAGATGTATTGCATTGATAGCTCACTTAAGTAATAGCTGAGTCGATACAGTCACCATTGAAAACCCAAACAGACATAATTATACAGCAACACAACTAGGCCCATACAGTCAAACACACATAGTAAAACACTCATACACCATTAAGTACCAATATGCAATGCATCATGCACCCACACAGCCACCATAACACTCAAGAGTCATTTCAAAAGCGTTATCACACTATCATAGAACCTTTCTCACACTTATAAACAGAATCTTTATAAAGAAATAATGGGGTGGGAGTTATGATTGACTGAGCAGAGCGGGTTTGGAAATAAGGAGAGAGTAGCATTCTAACTAGGATATAAACACACATAAATATATTTATATGTGTCTGTAATTGGGATGTTTTGGTGCTTTTACTGCACAAAATTCAGTAGTATAAAACCTGTATTTCACAGTTCCCCTAAAATATGGATTTCGTCATCATGGCAACCCCAAACCACTCTGTTGCACGTTAGCATTGTCAAGGCTACTAGAATTATGTGGCATAGAGAGCCAAATTGTGCAGCAAGCTTAATACATTTATACAGCAAGAAAAAAACAAGAATTGATGTGGCACATTTTCTGGCAGAACAATGTTATCTGAGCTGGATTTTTTTTTTTTAAATCTGCAAGTTATGCTATGTGTGTGGCAAATTATGTGGCAAATGTAGTAAATACATAATATGCGGTAAACGCAGGCCCACGCTTGTATAAAAATATTAGCCCACACCATTTTCTATTGTTTTATCAACCGTTTATTCATGAAAGTTAAACATTTTCAATCAGTGGCCATTGTTACCTGCACTTTAAAGGAAACAGGGGGTTCGAGCTAACTACCCCAAAATAAACATGTAATATAAAACAAATAACAGGTAAAATGTGTGATATAGTCCTATACTGCCATCTTGAGATTCTGGTCAAATGTTCAAACCACTCAACATTCAGCCTCGTGGTTTATGTGACCAGAAACCACCAATACCAATACTGGACCATATTTACATGGTCACATGCTGAATATCCGCCCTGTCTCACTAAACAAAACAATAAAACTAAGGTTAAAGTGACGTCATAGTTAGGTGAAAATATCAATTTAAACATGACATTTTAAACTAAAAAAACACAATGAGATTCACCAGCTATAGTTAACTGAAGTCATTATAACTCACTCTCCTGCCATGCACAGGGATGTCATCAATCATGCCATTTTAGATGCTATCATTTATGTTATCAATTATGTCATAGAAAATGTCATTAATGATGAAATATGTGAGGTAATAAGCAGCAAATTGCCAAGCCATGCTCCCAACCCCCCATGGGTGGCCCCTACCTTCAGCACATGGTCTTCAGCAGTACATGGTGCGGGGTTGACCGTACGGCTTGGTTTGCAGCCAGGCCCTATACCCTGAGGGCAGCCAACCCACCGCCCTGCCGCACATGGCCTTTGGCTGTGTGCAGCATGGGGTTGACCACATGACCTGACTTGCAGCCAGGCCCCGCACTCAACTCCGACCATATTTGTTTAATTTTTAGGACTTGGTGACCGAGTCCACATGTCCTGTAATGCAACTGCAACATTTCTCTTCATGTTGCAAACAGTCAATAAAAGCGCTAGCTCCCACAGGACTCAAGAATGGAAGGGAGATGGCTGACAGGAAAAAAGCCCCCTCAGCCAATCAGATCACTCAGTTATTTGAAGATGCATGCCTGTGGGACTCCCATGGTACAGCCGCAAACTTCACCGTCCATATAGTTATAAATTGTGAACTTACATTTTTCAAAAATTACTGGATGGATTTACAGCTAATCACAAAATTTGGTGTATTTCCCTTCAGCCATTTTGGGTGTTGTGATGTCTAAAATTTCCTATGTAAATTGCATGGGGAAGTTGCGTTGTGGGATCCCCGCCATCTTTTTACCGTCCCCACTTTGTTGATCATCCCAAAATCTTCCAGGAAGAAGCTGAGGTGGATGAACTTTGAATCAGTCACCACTGGGTAGTTGTAGTTAGGATGCCTTTTCCACAGACAAGAGGTCTTTTGTTTTGCTATTAACTTTAGCGATGTTTGCCAAATTTTCGTGGAACTTTCCCCCAAAAAACACAAATTTGCCTCAGCTCCTTCCTGGAAGGTTTTGTGGTAATGTTTTAAGTGGGGGCTGAGAAAAAGGGGGGATCCCAAAAACAAATTTGGGGTTGGCACCTGCTGAAGGGCTGACCACAGGGCCAAGCCCTGTGACCAAGCACCCGCTGCGCAAGGCCAAAGGCTGTGCATAGCATGGGGTTGGCTGACTCCAGGGAGTTGGTCATAGGGCTTGGAGCACAAGCTGCAGTAGTAAAAGGCATGTTTGCAAACATCCATGCACCATGTTCCAGGCACCATGTGGTGTCTGGCACATGGTGCATGGATGTTTGGGGGATTACCACATACGCCCCCTTGGCCACACAGCAGAGTCCCACTGGGGATGGGGGGCCTGCAAGAGCCCCCCAAAGTCACTTTCCGACAGCTTTTCCGTGGCGGTGGGACTGCCATGAAAAGGCTGTGGGAAATGGACTTTGTAGTCCCTACAGCAGTGCCTGCGCAGGCACCGCCTTCATTGTAGGGATTCCTGTCTGACTGCCACCCCAAGGGATCCTTGAGCCTGTTGGAGGAGATGGTATTTTCCCTGCCCGCAGCGCTTTAGCTGCCAGTATCTTAATCCGGCAGTCAGCCCATTGCCGTGGATGTCGCTTGGATCGCAACCGACGGCCTGTCAGTGGTGGTCCGCCTGACATCCTACTGAGGCCCTAAATCTGGCAACTCTTTTAAATAGCTCCCCCTTTAAAACCTAAAGAATGGAGTAAAAGACATTTGTACCTTTCAGGTCTGATTCTCAGAACACCTATAGAACCTAAATATGTTTTGAATGCATTAAACTACTGCTTCCATATAATCCGTGGTTCATCAGGGCTTTTGAAAAATGGTGGTGGTGGGTTTACAAGTTGCATGTCTATGGTGAGCTGATATCAACAAGATTTTTTGTTTTGATATGAAACCCCCAACCCTTATGTCATCACTATATAGAAAGGCTCAAGTATTAATAACAGATAAGGTAAATCCTTTAATAAAACAGTTGACCATCATTTGTACCCTAAGTAATGACTGTTAAGATAAAAAGCCAATATAAGAGATACCCTATCTCAACATGGTAAAGTATAGGGAAACAAAAAGTTTATTTGACTTGAAATGAAATATTAAAATTATTTTTATACTACATTTTTATATAAATCATTATATATATTAATTTTAAATGTAGAACAACGTAATTGTAAAAAAACACTACTCACTTAATTTTGAATTAAACCTTTAATACATGGAAATATAGTAAACTTAATTGCAAATATTTTCTGAAGTTTATATTAAAAAGTGAAAGTTCTCATCTAAAATATATATATAAATATATATATATATATATATATATATATATATATATATATATATATATATATATATATATATACACGATTTTTAAATGGATTAATAATTATTAAAAGTTATATAGAGAAAAGTGTATTAAAATATTTTAAAGTAAAACATATGTATATACTATATTTATATTTTTAACTATTTTAAATATTTTGCTATAATTTAACATTATTTTCAATGGATTTTATTTTATGTTGCTGCCTCTATTATTTTCCATGAGGAGGTGTTGCAGTACAAGTGGTTGCCCATGTGTGGTGCTGGACTTACGATTGTTTATTTTTAAAGTGGAAACTTGCACTTGGATTTTGTGAATAAACAAAAAAGTAGTAAACATACTCAAAAGTGTAAATTCCTCAAACGTTTAAGTTAGCTTTGTGAATTAGGCCCATGGTGTGCATATCATCGCTGTGACACACTGTGATGATAATATTTTTTATGTTTAATACACTTTCCTAGTGACTGGAATAAATGTTCTATAACACGCTGTGTTAATACAAATAATTCAACTTAACGGGTGTGGGCATTACCATTTCTCACCTGACAGGCAAACATTAGTGTGCACATCACCTTCTGTTATGGAGTGCACAGAGATCTATTGTCTGATCAGCAATGTGTCTTCTGGCAACTGGGGGCCCGATTCACCAAGGTAAACTTAGACCTGAAGTCTATGTTTAGACCTGGTGTCTAATTTTAGACGTGAATTCTAAACTTAGACTTCAGCTAAGTTTACCTTGGTAAATCGGTCCCTTAGCGTGACACACTCCATCAGTAACAAGAAGCCACCTGACAACTGCCCCTGTGAAATGCTCCTTTCTGGGCTTGGAGGAATGGTGTGTGGCATGCCTGGACTGCGTTCATCACTGGTATGATAATAAGGCATGAAACACACACCGTCATTCCACTGCACTGACTACTCTGTGCCCTCTCAATCGATGCAAATATTAAATGCTGGCAGATACCCCTTCAGTCAACAAAAATAACTCCTTACTCGAGTTGAAGAGAAAGCTTCACTTGAGGGAGACTTGGGTATGTAGCTTGAGTCTCTGACCCTTTGCATTAGCTTGAGTTGGGTGCAGATCAAGACAGCTTAACGTGGATGTATAGTCATCACAAAAAAGACAATGTGGTGTGTCGTAAAATGGGAAAGACAGAGCTCCAGGAATTTATTCAAGAAAAAGAGAAGACAGCGAGCCACCCCGATGTTCACTGGCACAGGAGTTAACTCTAGATGCCTAGATTCAAACATCATTTTAAATAGAAGAAGAGAAACTTGGCCACAGAAGCTTCTTCACTCAAGAATATTGCAAATAGAGCAAGATCAGACACTACTAATGACTATGTTCTATTGGACGGACGGCCTCCATTGCTAACACATATTGTATCTTATAATAAAAAAAGATTACAATGACTGGGGTACTATACAAGGTTTCGAACTATCTCTTGTTCTGTTTGGTAAAGAAACTGTTGAAAACGTGTTTCTGATGTGCAGAAAATGTGGATTTCATCAAAGGCATGGAGTCTACGATTATTTATTAATCCTTTATTGCTGCCCCCACAGCAGTATCAGAGGAAAGAATTTCAGAAGGAAGAATTTAAAACTTCAGTATAATTCTAGTAACTAATAAAAGTCCATAATACTTAGGGGTCTATTAGGATGGCGGGTGGAGCGCCCGTATGGTGGAGGCGATCCACCCGCCATTTCCCCCCGCCATATTACGATGGCGGTGGGGACCCAGGTAGACGGAAAGACCGTCCCCCAGTTTTTCGCCGGTAGGCAATCCGCCCGATTGCCTACCGGGTGGAAAAGACCTGCAATATGGTGGCAGTGCCTTCCAGGCACCGCCATCCATATTACGATGATGGCGGTCTCATGCCTTTCCATGGCGGAGACTCCGCCATGGAAAGGCATGTGGAGAATGCATTTGGGGGCCCGTTGCGGGCCCCCAGGGAGTTGGGGGGGTGGGTGGCTGCACTTGGGGGGTACCAATGGTACCCCCCGACATTTGCATGCACAAGGTGGCAGGCGCCACGAGGTGCCTGTCACGTTGTGCATGCAAATGCACAACATGCCCTTTTAACATTGTGGCGGGTCCTGAATACAGCACCGCCCACCACAATGTTAAATATACAGGATGCGACCGCCATGGTGGGGGTCACATCCTAATTGGCACAGCGGGACCGCCGCACCACTGGCGGTCGGTCCCAGCACCACTAGGGTGGCGGGCGGACGAAAGTCCGCCCGCCATCCTGTTAGGCCCCATAGTTCCCTTCCTTCTTAAAATGCTGCAAACAAGATATAATTTTCCATATACTAACACATAACCAACTGAAATAGTGATACAAAATCAATCCACATGCTCCATGGTTGATCTCAGCTTGAGAACACTCTTCAGCATTAACCTGAAAATATAAGCACCAACTCACAATAAGAGTGGATTATATAGGGCAGTATAATTTTAGCCTGTGTCTTTAATAAAATCTTGATTTTCTACCAATCAGACTGAGGAAAATCTAAATTTTATGTCAAGGCATAGAGTCGAACATTATGCAAGTTCAAATCCAGCTAAGACATTACTTAACCAATCCTTCACAGGCTTAAAACAATGACTTCTAAACATCTTAACCCTATCGCTCTACGATCATACTTGTTTAAACAAGCCCCTACCCAAAATCTCACATTATAATTATAACACAGGTAACAAATACTGTTCTCAATAATGTTTTAGTTCTCCTTTTCTGGAAAAAAAGCAGACTTTCTCAGGTTGAAAAGTCCTATTTTCAACATCCCAAGCCCCTACATCAGAAGTCATTTTAAAAGACAGTTGACAATGTAGCATAGTAACTTTCCATGCTAAACTTCTTGAATCCTAACTGTCATTGCCCTCACAGCTTTTCAACTCCCGTAGCACCACACTAACATCCCATAAAGATGAATAACTTGCCACTGTGAATTTCAAATCTTGCATGCTCCTCATAACCTTCCGTACAACCACATCTTGACCTACTGAAATGCTGTTCTCTATTCCCCACAGCTAGCTATTGTAAACCTACACAAATGAACTGCTCTATACTAAAGTCCTGACTTAAAAAGCTCTCAGAGATAATACACAACATTAACAATACTCGTTAATCCACATGCCTTTCTAGTACCTGGTGCCCAGGATTCTCAAAAAATATGTGAAAGACATTCCTTCATGTCTCCTGAAATCTTCCAAGCCATCAGTGGCAACTGTCTTCGAATGACCATTGTAGGCAACTTTCCCCATGGTCCCATGAGGAAGACTAGTAGCTTCAAAGGGAAATCTACCGACATTTCCATTAACAATGTGAAGCGGGGGGTCGCTAGAGGGCACACTGCGGAATGGCTGCACTCTAGTGCTGTTCCGCTAGCCAGAATACAAATCCGTCCAAAAGATGCGTAATTGGCCTCAATAACGGATCAAGGGAGATCAAGGGAGATACGTCATAATTACGGGGCATTTACGTGGGCATCATGTAGGACTTGTTAATGTATACGGCCCTAATATGGAGGACCCCGAGTTTTTTCAGGCTATATGGAGAGCATTAAGAGAACTGCCAGATGTAGACCTGATCTAGGGAGGGGACTTAAATGTATTGCTCAATAAAAAATTAGACAGATCCGCTAATACGAAAGAGCCACATAAGAAGGCGGCAAAAGCTGTACACAATGGCATGTTTGAATTTCAAATTATGGATGTGTGGTGTGAGTGATACCCACAGAAGTTAGTAAGCACACACACCTCCACAGTTCATAACAGCTGGTCCCGCATCGACTACTGGCTGGCGACAGAGATGGCCAGCACATGGTTACAGGACATCACACACTTACCGAAAACAATGTCAGACCATAATCCAATCCTGCTTACACTGGCACTCCCCAATTATACTCCACCACCCTATATATGGCATTTCAATGCCAAAGCACTGCTTGATCCATTGTATAAAGAAACAGTTAGAGAGGCTATAGAGGAATACTTTTCTCTGAATAACCACTCAGTGGAAGATGCTAGCCTGCTCTGGGAGGCATTTAAGGCCACAACACACAGTATCTGCATAAGCACAAAAGCAGGGATACTGAAAGATATACAGCAGCAACTCACTCGATGCAAAAAAAAAGCTAAAAGACCTAGTGCAAGACTATGATCGCACGCACAATGCCACTATCCTTGCTACCATTAGGGACACGATATCGGAGTATCAAGGCTATGCTGACAGCGAGCTGAAATATATAAATACGAGACACACTGCAAGAGCATATGGCGAAGGGGGCAGAGCAGGGCGTATACTAGCACACAAAATAGACACAGACCGTGCATCACACACAGTCCTTAAAATAAAGGATCACCAAGGTAACACACAATATGGTACCGCTGGCATATTATGGACACATATAGTGAAATGTATAGATCTAGAGACACGGATAATGCTAGTGAAATCCTGGAATATTTGGAAGTTATAGCAATAGCTTGGCTCTCGGACAGCCAGAGGGAACTCCTAGTGCAGCCAATCACGAAAGAGGTGATACTAGCTGCTATTAAATCTTTACCCAATGGAAAAGCCCTAGGGCCAGATGGCTTCACCGGTGAATTTTATCAAGTATACCAGGACGTAATATGCCCATATCTGGCAGGCATGTATAAAGACGCATATGATAAGCAAATACTCCCTCCTACATTACGTGAGGCACTGCTAATAGCACTACTAAAACCAGATATAGAACAAGATCTATGCATATCGTATCGCCCGTTATCACTGATAAATACAGATGCAAAAATATTAGCCCCCTCATGATGAATATAATATTACCTGATAAATCACGCTTCATTTATTTATTTATTTATTTATTTTTGCTATTTTTAAAGCGCGCAAATACCTATGCAGGTGTCTCGGCGCTGGCGTTCAGAGAACTCCTTACTCTTTAAGGGGATTTAAACAGAGGAGAAAAGCCACGTCTTGAGGCTCTTTCGGAACTTAATGAGGGTGGGGGCAGTTTTTATATGCAAAGGGAGGGTGTTCCATAATTTAGCAGTGGCTGTAGTGAAACACCTATCTCCCCAAGTGGCTTTTTTTGTCCGAGGGACAGACAGCAGAAAGGTTGTAGAGGATCGAAGTGTTCTGCTATGCTCTAGTGGATGGAGAGCCATTTTTAGGAACTTAGGCCCTGGATAGTTCAGTGTCTTGTAGGCTATGCAAAGAGCCTTGAATTTTATTCGGCTCCTGATGGGTAGCCAGTGGAGCTCTTTGATGTGATGGGATACTGATGCGAATTTGGGGATAGAAAGTAAGATTCTTGCGGCCGCATTTTGAACAGTTTGGAATTTATTGAGGACTCCTTCTTGCGCATTAAGAAGCAAAGAGTTACAGTAGTCCGTTTTTGAAAACACTAAAGTACTGATAAGTGTTTTACCGGCTGACTGTGGTAGATATGGAAGAAGTTTCTTGATCTTTTTAAGTGTATGAAATGAAGATGATAAGACGGTATTTGCGTGATGGTGGAAGGTCAGTTTGTTGTCGAATATGACTCCCAGGTTGCGGACCTTAGTCACCGGTTGGGGGGGGAGTCCCAGCTCCGGTGGCCACCATTTTGGGGACCATGCTGGTTTCAAGCTCCCGAATGTCATCACCTCCGTTTTGTCGGAGTTAAGCTTGAGGCAGTTTGATGACATCCAGGAGCCTATTGCCTTCATGCCCTCCTGGAAGTTGGCTGACACGCTAGCTCCGTTATTGTACACCGACAGCACTAGTTGCGTGTCATCGGCGTATGTTGTCAGGGCAATGCCATAGGATTTTATCACCCTCGCCAAGTCCGATACATAGATATTAAAAAGCGTCGGACTTAGCGAGGAGCCCTGTGGAACGCCACAGGGGAGAGAGAAGGTCCGGGAGGTGAAATTGCCCATTTTGACAGTCTGCGGCCGATTGGCGAGGAACGAAGCAATCAGGTCTTTAGCTGTTCCTCCTATTCCCAGAGCTGCGACACGGTCGATCAAGGTAATATGATCGACCGTGTCAAATGCAGCGGAGAGATCTAGGAGTATCAAGACAGCTGCTCCTCCCTTGTCCATGGTTATTCTGATTTCGTCCGCGGCTTTCAGTAGTGCCGTCTCTGTCCCATGTCCCTGCCTAAAGCCAAACTGTGTATCATCTAGCAAGTTGTTGTCATTGATGTATTTTGACAGCTGCAAGTTCATGGACTTTTCAAAAATCTTTGCTGGAAATGGGAGACAAGCGATAGGTCTGTAGCTTGCTGGGAGAAGAGGGTCTAGCGTTGGTTTTTTCAGTAGTGGCCTTATGATCGCTTCTTTCCAGACTGAAGGATATATTCCTGTTGCGAACATTGCGTTGCATATGGTGGATAGTGAAGGGGAAATTGCTTCCGGTATGCGGTTAAGAATAGAAGGGGGACATGGGTCAAGGGGAGAGCCGGATTTAGTACTGGCTACTAGACATTGAATATAGTCTTTATCTACGGGGTTAAAAGACAATAGAGTTGATGGAATGCTAGTAGTAGGAAGAATCGCAGAAGGTAGAGGGATAGTTCGTGAAAAAGTCTGGAAGATGGAACTAACTTTTTCCTCAAAGAACCTGGCCAAGGCATCAGTCAGTGGTTGAGAAGCCTCTAAGGGCGGCGTCGGGGGGTTGGATAGGGTGGTGACTACCCTGAATAGTTCTCCTGACGAGTTTTTTGCCTGATTGATCTGAGTGATGAAGTGATGGCTTTTCTCGGTGGTTATCGCTCTTTTGTAAATAGTAAGGGCATTTTTGTAGTTGGATTTGTCTACCGGGTTATAGTTGCGACGCCATTGTCTTTCAAGGTTCCTGCAGAATTGTTTGTGCATACGTAAAGCTTCAGTGAACCATGGGGCTGAAGGTGTAGGTCTATTTCGATGTGATGATTTAGGTGGGGCTAATTTGTTACAGGCCATGTTTATGTTGGTCAAGTAATTAGAGGATGCTTTGATAGGATCAAGCTCAGTGGGGTCAAATTTATCCTGTATCATCTCTGCTAATTGTGATAAATCAGTGTTTTTCCAGTCTCTGAATGTTGAACGAGCTGGTACAACGGAATTAGATTTAATGTAATTTGTTTGTACTGTGAAGCAAATAGCAGAATGGTCTGTCCAGATCAAAGGGATTATCTGGGTGATATTTATATGAGGGCTATTTGTAAATATTCCATCTAATGTGTGACCAGCTCGATGGGTAGGAGAATTAATAAGTTGTCTTAGGCCTACAGCTTCAAGGTCTGTAATAAGTTGCGTGGAATCATGATTGTTTGAAGTCTCGAGATGAAAATTGAAATCGCCTAGTAGCGTGAAATGAGGGGCATCAGCGACTATTTCGATTAGATTCCCTATGTTAGCTAAGAACTTAGCTCTTGAGCCTGGCGGGCGGTAAATCAACATTCCCTTGAAGGATGATTTTGCCGATAAGCCTAGGGTAAATGTGAGAGACTCATATTCTGAACATAAGTGTGGTTTAGTCGTAAGTTTGAGGTGGCTTTTATAGATTATGGCAATGCCGCCACCTCTTTTTATTGGTCTGTCAAGTCTACAAACATTGTAGTTGCTGGGAGTGGCTTCTGCAAAATCGGGTCCTGAGGCCTCATCGCCCCATGTCTCGGTGATAAATGGTAGGTCAAGTTTTTGCGCATCGATCAGGTCGGCGATTTCTATTTTATGTTTGGGAAGGGATCTGGCGTTTATTAATGCTGCTTGTATTAAAGGTAAATTGATTAATGAAGGTTTGCCTGGACATTTGGTACAAGTTGGACAAGATAGTGGGCCTACGATATGATTGGAGTATCTTACATGAGGGAGTTTATGCGGTTGATCCGCTAGGTATCTCAGTTGTTGTAGTTCGTCGGTGGAGTACGTTAATCTTACCGTAAGTGTAGGAGGCCGAGGTGCTGGAGTTGCAGGGGGGGTGGCCGTTGGCCCGTCCTCGGCGCGGACGAGCGCAGACGAGCTTGCCTTATGCGTGCCTTCGGCGCGCATTCGTCGCGCCCGCTGCGCTCGTCCGCTGCGCTTCCGGTTGCAGCACATATTTATGATTGTGAGGCTGGCCTAGGGGGTGGGCGTGGTCACGTGATTGGTCACGTGAGTGGGTGGGCGTGTCCGCTGCTGTGAGGCGGCGTTGCCCTAGCAACAGGATGCCGTGTCAGCCCTGAATCGGCTGGACGGTCTTAGTCCGGTGCGCTGCAAACAGGAGGGATTAGCAGTTTTAAAAGCAGTGAACATACAGTTTTAAAATATAAACGTGCTAACTCCCTGGACGGTCTTAGTCCGGTGCGCTGCAAACAGGAGGGATTAGCAGTTTTAAAAGCAGTGAACATACAGTTTTAAAATATAAACGTGCTAACTCCCGGCTTCCGCCTCAGGAGTGGAGTTCTATTGAACGCGCGATCTAAGTCAGCGCGCGCTCATATAGAGCTGGTGGGCGTGGTCGCGTGATTGGTCACGTGAGTGGGTGGGCGTGTCCGCTGCTGTGAGGCGGCGTTGCCCTAGCAACAGGATGCCGTGTCAGCCCTGAATCGGCTGGACGGTCTTAGTCCGGTGCGCTGCAAACAGGAGGGATTAGCAGTTTTAAAAGCAGTGAACATACAGTTTTAAAATATAAACGTGCTAACTCCCGGCTTCCGCCTCAGGAGTGGAGTTCTATTGAACGCGCGATCTAAGTCAGCGCGCGCTCATATAGAGCTGGTGGGCGTGGTCGCGTGATTGGTCACGTGAGTGGGTGGGCGTGTCCGCTGCTGTGAGGCGGCGTTGCCCTAGCAACAGGATGCCGTGTCAGCCCTGAATCGGCTGGACGGTCTTAGTCCGGTGCGCTGCAAACAGGAGGGATTAGCAGTTTTAAAAGCAGTGAACATACAGTTTTAAAATATAAACGTGCTAACTCCCGGCTTCCGCCTCAGGAGTGGAGTTCTATTGAACGCGCGATCTAAGTCAGCGCGCGCTCATATAGAGCTGGTGGGCGTGGTCGCGTGATTGGTCACGTGAGTGGGTGGGCGTGTCCGCTGCTGTGAGGCGGCGTTGCCCTAGCAACAGGATGCCGTGTCAGCCCTGAATCGGCTGGACGGTCTTAGTCCGGTGCGCTGCAAACAGGAGGGATTAGCAGTTTTAAAAGCAGTGAACATACAGTTTTAAAATATAAACGTGCTAACTCCCGGCTTCCGCCTCAGGAGTGGAGTTCTATTCCCAACAAGATCCCCCTCACACAATATATGTACTCTATTTGCTTTTATCACAACAACTAAATCCAGACCTGGAGGCAGCGGAAGTACTCCTCGATGCTGCCAAAGCTTTTGGCTTGGTCGAATGGAAATATCTCTTCACGGTGCTGTCTAAAATGGGTATGCCACCGAGCCTTATGCAATGGATCAAAATCCTATATACCAAACCAGTAGCATGCATAAAGGTGAACAAGCATATATCGGACCCACTACATATTACTCGTGGCACAAGACAATGATGCCCACTATCACCACTTTTGTTTGCAATTGTGCTAGAGCCGCTAGCATGCAAAATCCGACAACAACACAAAGCCACAGCCCTGCAATTCCCGCAACATCCCTTAAATATCTCCTTATTCGCGGATGATATGGTGATATATGTGAGGGAACCCACAGTGAACTTATCGCCCCTCCTTCGGGAATATATTCAATTTGGTAGACATTCGGGGCTACAGATAAATTGGAGTAAATCTATTATTATTCCATTAACGGAAATAACCAAGCCCCAGATCACAGAGTACCCACTGGAGTGGCAGGATACCCCTGTTAAATATCTAGGGATCTGGTACCATCGAGACCCAGCCACAGTAATACAGGCAAATTATAGTACGGCGGTAACAAAACTAGAAGATCAAATAGAGCGGTGGATTCGCCTTCCACTATCGCTGGCGGACAGGATGGCCATAGTTAGAATGAAGATACTTCCAAAATTTCTATATTTATTTAATAATATTCCCATAACCCCCCCAGCGCCAGTGTTTCAGACACTAAAATCACTGCTAACGCGGTTGATATGGGCTGGTAAACAAGCACGTCTTGAACTTCAAACGTTAACACTACCCTACAGCAAACGGGGATTTGCGGTACCAGACCTCTTATTATATTATCTCTGTGCACAGGCACAATGCGCACATTATTGGTTTCATCCGGTACCATATCTGACCCATGTAGCAGTAGAGGACGGGGATGCACACCCTATACCGCTCAGTAAAATCCTCACACACCATCGCCCACATATAGCCAGAAATGAAATAAATACTATACGCACAACTAACTCAGCATGGTGACACCTGGTTAAATTAGCACACAAATTTCCACTATACGCACCGGCATTGCCATTGAGACATCATCAGGCTCTCTTGGTGAAACAAGAAGAAACAGGTGTGAACATACTACTACAAGCAGGTCTAGACACAATGGGAGATCTATACACCAATGGCGTGTTTTTGGAGACCACCGATCTCAGTTATATTAGCAATCAGACGCTATTATTTCAATTTACCTACCATAGACTGAGAGGGGCAATCAAGCAGTTATATCAGAACTTTCCTGCAGAGCTACCAACACTATAAGCTCTTCAAATGATCATTACCAGCCCGACCAATGCGCATTTAGTCTCAAAATTATAAAAATGATTGCAAGAAGATATAGCAGGAAATACTGTAAAAGCTAGAGAAAGATGGAATGTGCATCTGGAAACACTGTTAGACGAGGCTGAGTGGTATGCTTGCTGTGTATTAACTGAAATGTTAACTCGTAACGGAAACCTGAGAATAATACACTACAAATACTTACACCAGACATACCATACTCCCTTGAAGCTGCAAAAATGCGGATTAAGAGATGATGCGCGATGTAAACGATGTGGGAATAACAATGCTGATTTTGTTCATCTAGTGTGGGAATGTGTAAAAGTTAGGGAATATTGGGAGGAAGTTGTGTCTATATTAGGTAAAATGCTGGCGAGTACAATGGAATGTACAATACAAACCTGTCTCCTGGGTCTAGTGAAACACCTGCGGCACTATAGCATTGTTACTAGCGAAAAGACGGATCTCCATCTGTTGGGATAGGAAAAACAGCCCTAACAGTAAGCTTTGGCTAAAGGATATGATATATTGTAAAGACACATTGAAAACCTACGAAGAAGAGCTTCCATTTGGCTCAAAACCAAGAGACTATTGGACAACCCTCACTGATTTGTTGCAGTCTCATCCAGATGTTCTACAGTCTACTAATATGTAATTGTCGTTATATTAATGTAAGGGTATATCTGTATAAAAGGTACTGTACTTAATAGGTCAGACAACAGACAGTCATACTGTAGTGAAGAATGATGGTATTGCCTGTTTTTTTTGTTGTATTATAATGCTAGATATACAATATGGTACGCAATAAAAATCTTTAATAAAAAAAATATATATATATGCATAAGGGAAATATAAAAAAACCAAAAAAAAAATATGAAGCAAAGCATGCTTGTGATCTCCATCAAAGAGTCAATACTGCTACTGTCTCCCAAAATCGGCGCACTTGTAACTGCAATCTCGCTACCACTGAAAAAACTGGAAATGCATAAGGAGCTAGACTTCACCAATCCTGCAGAAACACATTCACTTCAAAAGACCCCAGGTCTGAGTTCCAACTAAAAAATGTTGGTAGTAGGGAATTGAATTTGTTTGCAAATAAATTAATTCAGAAGGCCGCTAAAGTCTCTTGAATCCTGAGAAAATCAATTCCCCTCTCCTTTGGTTAAACCTGGAATAGGCTCTTCGAGAACCAAAATTGCTTTGCTCGGACAAAACTCCCAAAACACTTTCGCTACCTGTGACAATCAATTTGATCTTGGACCACCCAAACTTTTGACATTGCTACTTGTTGTCCATTCGCAACATGACACAACAATTCAACCACCTTCTTTAAAACATCAAATTGCAAATTAACCTGCTAACAGCTATAAACAGTTTATGTGCAACTTGGCCTCTTGTACAGAACAACAACCACCCATTGATAATTTTCCACAACCCTCTAATTGCATCTGACTGTCACAATATCCAGCGTCTCCCTGAAAATCGCCCGCCGCTCAATGCCTTCACATTCCTTAACCACCATTGTAAAACTTCTCATCTACTGATTCACTCTTTTCCCTTGTGAATACTTCATCCCTTTTTGTAAATGCACTATCTTCAACCTCTGTACAGCACGGTAGTAAATCAGGCTCGGAAAGATTGCCTGAACGGTTGAGGCTGAGAAGCTTATAATCCTTGACAATGTCTCAATTAAATGTCCTACATCTTCAATACTTTCTGAATTTCTCTTCGTGACTTCTTCAACTTTTTGTTGGGTAATCTCAACTCGCCTACTGTTGTTTGAACAATAATCCTAAGAAACTGAGTTTCTTTTTTTTTTATTTTTTTTTTTAGAAACCTTTATTACACATTAAAAAGATACAAACAAGGGCCTACAACCACAAGGGCCGGCCGCTAGAAAGCTCGGGAGGCAGCAAGGCAGCGCCATACATTCAAATGAGCCAGAAGCAGAAGCTCCCGAAAGTTCGTAAGCACATATAACAGGCCGCGGCCACAGTCCGAGGGCGATCAAAAAGGACGGTTTCATATTTTCTATTACAGAAAAAAAAAAAAAAAATAACACACAAACAAGGCAATGAGAGTACGAAATAGCAGCGTGCGCTCCCCAGGACGGGGGAAGATCCACATTATCTGGAATAACTCTTGACAGGAGGTGGTAGTGGGGGGCGGCGGAGAAGAGGACAAAGCATACACAATTACGTAGAATGCGCGGCTAGGGGGACAAAGCGACGTCGACCTCTCGCGGCAGAGGCGGAGCGCAGATATTTCCACGATAGGAATTCCATGGACCCCACACCTTAGTCCACCTCCCAGGCTTGCCTCTTGCCACATACACCGTCTTTTCCCTGAACATACACCAATCCATATTCTCCTTCCATACCGAGAAACTGAGTTTCTTGACTTAGAACTAAACAGGATTTTTTCCTGTTAACCACAAAGCCAGAGACCACATATCCTGGGCCATGAGTAAAATATTGGCAAGGCAAATTATAAATTTTACCCTCTGGCCCTCAACCAAGACACCATTGCGTGTAAAATTGGATAATGTTTTTAAAAACATTAAGAGGCATATGATAATCCAAAAACGTGACTTTTGAACATCCACAATTTTCTGTTCCAATGGTACTGTAATGCCCTTTGGTACAGTTCCCCGACTGGTAATATTAATTAAGTATCCTTCAGATCTAACCTTGCCATCCAATCTTTAATTTTTACAAACCATCCCTCAGCAAATGAATTCCTTCCATTTTGAAATGATGGTAAACCACCTCAATGTTAAGTTTACTCGGATTTATGATGGGATGCATACCTTTGTCCTTGTTTTCTACCAGAAAAACATTGCTCACATAATCTATTGTACCTTTACAGTTGCCTCTTTTAGCAGAATGCCATATACCTCCTTGTCCACCAATGACTTATTTTCCTTTGAGAAGGTAATCTATTTTGGCAACCTGAATAGGCTGGCTTAAAAGATCTATCCTGTAACCCACTACAGTTTCTAAACCCAACGAATCCCAGGTTATTTACTTCCATTTTCCATAATATTGGGCTGGTCTGCCACCTAGTTTTATAGGGGTATCTATAAGGTCTTGATCGCCACTTACTTGTACTTCCTCATTGACGTTGGTCTCCTCAGAAAACCTTACTTGAGCTCTCTGTCTCGGAGGGAAAAAATTCCTGGCTTGAACCAAACTCTGATCCAAATCCAACGCTACTGAAGAATGGTCTAATCGCATGGGCCATAGATCCCCTTGGCCTATTAAGAAATCGCCTGGGGAACTGACCCCTTGTTCTCCATGGCCTGGTAAAAATTCTATCACTAAAAACCTTTTTGACATCTTTTTGAGGTTTCTGGATGGAGCTAAAGACTTCTAAAACCTTGGCAATTTCTTTAATAATATCCTTTACAAAGAGACAGACCTTCGAAGCCCTTCTTTAGTCGCTACCTCCAGCAATTTCGGGTCAATAATAAGCAATATGCTCTTTTGCCTTTCTTTTGCAAGAGCAGTGTTTGCATTGCCTAGAAGTCTAATTACTGCTGTACCCACTTTTGCAATGTCCAGAAATCGGTCCTGACAAGATTTTAAACCTCTATCAAGGCGCTTACTGGAATCTCTGTCCCATTTACTTATAAATGCTAAAACCTTAGCATCCAACTCCACTGTCACCACCACTCTATCTGTAAAACGGTTCTGGGACATTATGATCTCAAACGTGATCTCACCTCTTTCAGGATCTTTCTCCTTAACCAGCATTACACACGCTGTGCAACATGTAAAGCGGGAGTACTTTCCAGTTGATAATGAGTGAGTAAATAAATGAGGATCAAACATAACATTTCCTAGTGGATCTACCAGATTGTCTTTAGAGGCCTTGCTTGCCTCAAGAGTTGCTCCTTTTTGTGTAGTCAACACCTCAAAATCTGAATCAAAATCAGATGAAACAATTGGGAATCAGCTGCATTATGTCTTGCTCTCTACAGAACATCTTTCAAGCCTTTTTTTGCCCCTTGTCAGTGCCATATGCACTATTATTATGCTTACCAACTTCCAGAAAGCATACCCTATATTCATCTTCAGTTATCTCCTTTTTCCTGAGAATCCCAGAACTGTCCTTTTCTGAAATCCTCTGTTGACCCACTCACTGCAACCTGTGCTTTCACTCACCTCATATTATTGTCTCATATTTTCCTAATCAAGCCCCTTATTCAATATAGGCCAAAAACTCTCTTTTTCTGAAATTATGTTGTAATAGAACCTACAAATTCACCAAGTGCTCTAGCAACATACTCCTCATGTTTTCCTTCCATGTCCTTATTAATATACTTTCTGACATCCAGCCTACCTCTACCACAATCACCTGTTTTTAAGACTTGTCGTCATTATATTTAACTGAAATCTTGTAATCCAAAAATCCAAAATGTCAGACGCATATGCTTTCACTATGCCTATTCAAACACTTAAGATGGCCGCCTGACACTCATGATGTCCCATGCACGTTACATAGGTATGTCTAATAGTCTTTCCTCTAAGGCTCCAAACGCCGCACCACTAGTTGAGGCCATGCAACAAGATACTACTCCGATTAACAAAAACTGCACTCTTTATCCACAGCAAAACTTTAATAGCCTTTCAATCCTAAGCTTGCAGAATGGACTCCCTCAAGAAGCATCTCTGCCAGCTTCAAAATCATAAGAACTGCCAATTAGTCACCCGCGAGTACGCAGTATTAAAATACGCTGCTACCATGGTTACCAAAACAAGGCACGTCATGCTAAACTGCGATGCTTCAAGGTATATCCTCAAAATAATTTCTCTACTATTTGAAAAAACCTTGCAAAAAGAGACAAACTGCTATTATCTTGGGCACTGTTGTTAAAAGGAAAAACAAACCCAAGTGATTTAAAACAGCTTAAATGCATTTACATCTAATATATAACGCTAAATATTATCCCTGATGCTAACTACACCTTAAAAACAATTTACCTCATAAAAACTATACCTTTCTACTCAGTATGGAAATACAATACCAAGCCCATATTTGTAAGCTTAAAAATGCAGCAGATACTTATCTTGTGAGCAGCAGCAATAAAAGAAGGAAGAGAGCTGTGAATCCTGGACTTTTATAAGTTACTGGAATTTTACTGAAGTTTTAAATTGTGTCTTTTGTTGATTCTGTGAGTGAGCGCAATAAAGGATTCATGCATAATGCTAGACTCTGTGCCTTGACATAAAATCCTTGATCAATGTGGATCAGGCTGCATATGCACATTTGATTTTGGTGGAGACTATTTGAAATTTGAAGAGCACCGGTCAACATTTATTACAGTAAAAATCAAAACATGTTTTGGGAATTTTCTTAGGAGTGGAAAATGCAACCTTTACTATATTTCTATACTTTTTTCATTTTCATGATGATACAAGTATTTTGAGGGATAGCCATCATCGAATCTACAACATGTTGTTCATATTGATAACGTGTTCAAATATATTGCCCCTAACCACAATTTCACTGTCACCAGGGGTTGTAAATAAAATCCTATAAAAAGTAAGAAGCACAACATAAATGAATCCCTTGCAGTTCAGTATGGTTTTGAATAACCATGATTTCTTTATTAAAACAGTGTCCATTGTCCATGTTATGTCTGCTTCTCCCTAAACATCTTGAAAGGGTTTAGCTCAACTTTAAGAAAGCATAAATGGGTTAAATATGGTTAAGAAGTGCATCGTCATCAGCATCATATGATATCACGAGGCGTGAAGATTATCATGATCCACTGGACAATTAGGTTGGTGAATGTGAACATGTAGACTTCTTTGTTACAGCCCTTGTAGTTGTGGTAGTGAGGAAAGGTCCAAATGCTGCCTGCAGGAAATGAGAGAGAGGAACAGAGGTTGAGAGGCTCACATCTGTGATCTGGGCTTTGGCTAGAACTAGCCACATGTATTGCTCTACATTTTGATAATATGATGTCATGCCCTTAGCACCACACAGTGACTACAATAGACAGCCTCGTTCAATTGAAATTGGTATCACGCGATTCTGCCATCTTTTAAAGGCACTCTGTGTTCTGCTGTCCTTTTGTCATTCAGTGTTCAGATTCTTCCATTATCTAGTGAATAGCACTTTGGGCCTCATTCCGAGTTTCCTGTTATCTCTACTGGGAGATATCGGGCCGGATTTAGCAATACTGGACGGTATCTTCACGTGAGCTAAAAGGGATTACGAGCCCCCTAGGAATGGGGAATAACATGCAGACCCAGGAAAATACTGGGTCCACATGTTTCCCCCCTTCAGCGTGAAATAAAGGGCCCAAATCCACAACCATTCACCACCACCAGTTGGAATTATTTTCTGGTCGTAGGGAGCGGTCTGGGGGCAGCAGGAGGGCAAAAATCCATTCACTTTTTCTGCCCCCGAGAGCTGAAGCTCGAGGGTGGGTGGGGGTCAAGTATGGCAGCCCACACAGCTCCTAAGAGGTCTCAGGGTAACGAGTTTGAGCTCCTGGTAATTCCAACCCCCGAGACGTTGGAAAACATGTAGTTGCCCGGAGCAGCATCCCACTGGGACTGCTCTGGTCAACGCATAATGAGGGTCTTTCTGTTCACCCATCCTTTCGAGAGTGGTACATTTGTGTGAGCCTATCACCTTGTTAATGACATGTTAGTCCACTATTTTATAATGCTTATTTGGGCCTTCATCATGAGAGGCCCATAAGAAACCCTGTTACTAGTCCGTCAGGAATTACGCGTCCCACAAACTTACTGCTAACCCCTTATAATTCCCCTGGAGGTTTCAATATTGCGGGTCACTATGTGAATCAGATCTTGAATTACCAATGGACCTCATTACTTAAGGCGGTTGTATGTCAAAACCTTCAATACAAAATATCGACCTGCAACATATAGACTATACAATATCAACTTGCACAATATCACAGGGCTGTGTAAATTTACTATTTTAACTCCACGTCTATTTAAATTGACAATATTATTTTAGACCATATCTTTCAGTCAATACTGTTGCACTTTGAAAATTAAAAGTTGATATTGGGGTACCACATTCTCAGAGGACCCCAGAGTTCAATCTGAAAAATCTCTTAATTTTGCATCCTCAGAGTAGGTATCATTAACTCTGGGAAAATAAAATTAATACATCCACTTAGTAAGGCCGTCTGAGATCACCTACAAAATTTGGATAGAAAACTCACCTTGCAGTTCAGAAATCTCATTCGGAAACACAAATAAATTACCTGTAATCAACCAAATGAACCAGAAGATGGCCAACAAGCCAAAAGTGGTTTGGAAGAATTTGTGGCTATGGAGTATCGTCAAGAACGAGATGACGAGCATCGATACCAGAGTGATCCCGTTGGTAATAAGGTAGATGGGGATGAAGCGCTGAAGGGGACAGAAGTTCAGACACAGCGAACCTGGGAAGGTGAAAGAAACAGACCTGTAACCAGAAGCAGTTACACGTGGACCATAAACACCATCAGTTGTCATTGCATTAAAAATGTAGGAGGTAAGGAGGGATTTCAATCTGACCCTGTTGCAATCATGTGTTGTGACCCATCTCTACAGTATGACTGACAGTCTTCCTGCCACATGAAGATCAGAGACCTACATTGCATTTTTAAGTAATGAAAATATATATACACACACCCCAGTTCCAGCATGGGATTTTACGACCAACCAACTGCAGTTTGGATTTTGTAGTTGACTGCTGTATCATAAAAACAACACCAGACAAGCCTACCTTCTCAGCTAGACATCTGGCTCTCAGCAGACCCTCTCTCTCTCTTCCATTTGAATGCCTTCTTCTCCGCCACACTCATCTTCCTTTTACTCTCAGTTTTACTCTATTGCTCACTCGCAAGTTCAGTTCCGAAGGAATACAGAAACTGGGTCTCCATAGATATCCCTTTCAACAGAAAGAAATCACCTCTCACTCTCCTCTTCCTGGTTCCATTCATCAAATATGATGCCTTCTATCTGCGCCCTCCCCCAACAAATACTATAAAACCCCTTCTTCAGTTGTCACCGGACCTCATTTAGCCACAATGGATTCCCTAATCCACACTGTCTCTGTGGAGCGACTGTGATGGTGATGCATGTTCGCTTTGGTGACTTTTTTGTGGTTTCCGCTATCCCTGATGTGGCAGGTCAGGCAAGGAAAGTAAGTTGTTGAAGACGGTGTTGAAGTTTGTGGACATCATGCCCTGGTTTGTTGCCTCCCATAATTTGCGGTGATGGAGGTGGTCTCTTGCTCAGCACACCGGTCATTTGAGTTAAAAATTCCAGCTGCCTGTTAATTTTGCTGCATTGTCTTCAAAGAAGTTTTGCTTCAAGTCTGTAGGTGGCCAGAGGGGACATGAGAGCCAGTTTTGGTCCCGTCTGCATCCCCAGAAGTGGAACTCTCTCTCTTGATAGGTCTCCTGGTCGAAAATGTGCCAAGTTGTCAATGAGCTGTGGGGCACCAAAACTGTCCCTGTGGATACTATGATGGCGAAGCAGACAGGAAGGTTGTCTAAGTCTGCAGAGGACATGTCTCTTGACAACACTTTTGACCACAAGTTTGAGGCTGCTCTTGAAAAAACGTATGCCGGCTCCTTCCTTACTTTGTAGTGGTTGTCTATACTAGCTGTGTTCCGAGTCCCCCCAAGAAGGAGTTCTCCATCCCGAATGACATGATGCAGGACGAGGTGAACTATCCTGATGTGTTATCTGTGAGGTAGTGGCAGGTGGAGTTTCTTGCTCATGTTTCCTTTGACTCCGTTTTCATGGCTGGATTAAGGTGGAGGAGGGGATCATTGTTGAAAACCCAAGGGGCTTTCTGGGCAAGAAGCAAAAGACAGCTGCCATCCAGGAAAAATACTCATACATTTGCCTTTTACAGGTCGAAAGATTTTTGCCCAAAATTCGGATGAGATGTAGAAAAGATGTTTTGATAAAAGCAAGTACTCTTATTACTGACAGGGCAGCTCCAAGGTGGAGTATTCTAAGTCAAAAGACCCCTATCAGAGGTTTTGTGTTCCTTCTTCCAGGTATTCTGGACAATTAAAGTGTTGGTTTGGGCCGCTCTCAGGGAAGGGATATCACCTTTTCCAGCCACTCACCAGGAAGAAGCAGAATACCCCTTGCCACACGTTATCTGCTAAGTCAACCTGCAGTCAACTTCCATGTGCTCCAGTGGGTGGGCTTCTGCATCTCTCCTAGGAGACATGGTTAGCTTTGGTGTTGTATCAAGGAATCCTAAGATTTTGACTCAGAGTTACCTGCTTGTATGCCAGGGCCTTCCACCAGATTCGGGAGCGTATTGGGGGATTTGTGGTTGAGGAAAGCGGAAGAGGGGATCTGTGTCAGCCAATATTGTGCATCTGCTATTCAAATAAGCTTTTGTCCCAGTTCTAGTTGCAGAGATCAGGGGTAGGTTTTACTCAATTGACTTTGTGGTACCCAGAGAGTTCGAATTGTGCCTCAACATGAAGAACATTCTAATTTGCAAGCTGCCTTTAAATAAGGAGACTCTACTGCAGCAGATTGCAATGAGCAGGCTGGGGGAATTTGTCCCATGCTCAGACCTCCAGCAAGATTGTGGAGTTTCACTGGACATTTCTCCAGTTCACATTATGCCAGCTGCACTTCCAATTCACTGTCCCCCGGTTTGAGGTAAAAACTGCGCTTAGAGTGTTCACGAAGATATTTAACCCTTCTTAAGGAGATGTTTCGCTTGAAATGGGCCCATTATCATCCGTATTCAGAGGACCTGCTGATCCAGGCTCCCTTGGCCTCTCAGTCAGTCTAGGTGACTCAGAGAGTCTGAAAGGCTCTGAGGCAGCATGGCCTTCAAGGAGCTCTTTGGAATTTGCATATCAAGTCATTCCAGTCTCAGCATCTCACCTGGGTGCTGTTTTTGACTTTACAGGTGATTGTTTATTCTGGGGCAAGGTGTTCTGTTTCTGCAGGGCCCTTTGAGGTCTCTGGTGCAGTCCCACAAATCTGAAGTTCCTAAATGGCATCAGATTCCTTGACATCCAGGGTGTTCTTGGTCCTTAGGTGGGACACCATCTGAAACATCTAGTGTTCTTCATCCTGGTCCGATGGAACCTATTGTCGGGGTCTGTATGACTCGTGTCTTCCAGTACTTGATGACTGGAACCCAGGGATCCTATGTTGATGGTGACCAACACCAGTGCAAAGGGCTTGGGTGCCACCTTGAGTCAGATGGAGGCTACATGCAAGTGATGCTAGAAGGATTCTAACAGATCACCTTATTGGCAGGAGCTGGAGCGATATGGCAGGGTCTGCTGGCCTTCTCATCTTTTATACTGTACAAGGATGGGGTGTGTTGCATAAATAATACTGTGGCCAAAGCACCTGCCAGTTTCCATAGGGCCAGTTCTCAAGCCTGGTGACCAAGATTTTCATGTAGGGAGAGCGACCAATGACCTCTTTGACAGTCATCCATTCTGGGGGAGGGTGGTAAATCAGCGGATAGGCTGTCTAAGCTGACTGGTACTGCCCTTGTACGACTTTTGCATTTAAGACACTAGGGTCCAGGGCCTGTGTGAAATGTTTTACCTTTCTTGCCTGGACCTCTTTGCTGTACTACTTGCTCTTTCCATTAGGGACCACGTGCCACTGTAATGAACTTTCCTCTTACAGCTGCTGTTTTCTTAAATGTTAATCCAACAGCTGCCCTTGAAAACTGCCTGTATTACAGCTCCCATGGACCATTGCTCTATTAAACAAAATCCAACTGTGGGAATCTGTGGTCTCTGATAATATTGAGACAGTGGAAACCCCAACTTCTTAGTCCCAATAAAATGGTAGCTGGATATTGTGACATATTCCTGCCTAGTTTTTAATAAAGGGGTCTGCAATTTGAAATTACATGTATTCAGAGCTACAACATTTCTAACAGAAACTCTCTATAGATCAACAAAGAACTTCAAATAAAAACACATAACAGGTGCTGATTCTTGATGCATGGCGAATACGAAAACGTCACTACTTGCAAGGGATGTAAAGAACATACTACACATATATCATGGGGGTTCCAGGGTTCACATGCACCAGGGTTGCATCCCCGGAGTTACTCCCTTTATAATTTGCTGCTAGTTTGTTCCTTCTGTTCCAGCTATCATTTCTCTTTATTTTCTCTTTTGTATCCATCTTTCTGATCTTGTCTTTGGTTCTGCCTTTTGTTTTTGTTCTTTGCTCTGATTTCTGCTCCCCAGTCTCCCTGTTTTATAAGTCTACTACTTATGTTTCACTTTTTGCAGTATTTAGTTACATTGTCCATTTTTATTACTAGGTACAGTTTTAGCATACATTCACTTGTCCCGAACATGATTCCTAGTATTGTGCCAGTCCTGCCCTGTTCATTTTCTCCTTTTCATTGATGTCTTGTTCTTCTGTTTATGTTCAACATCTTAGACTCCAGTTCATAAATTCTATGGTAGGACTGGAGCCTTCGGAATATGCTTCTCTTTCTTTACTGTTAAAATACAGCAGCCAATGAAAATACTCAACGTTTTAAACTACATGTCCCATGAGCCCTGAGCCCAATGTCTCTACCAATCAGTGGGTATCAGTCCCCATATATAAACCCATGAAACAAATGTCCATCCTCTTTCTTTACGGCTGCAGCGTCAAGAGAAGTTCAATTAATTTTCCTTTATATAATTGTTTTTTTATTACATGAGAGTGTCTCTGGTATAAAGAGTGGCCATTGTACCGCATTTGTGAGTGACTCTGTCCCTCTTTGGTGTATTTGAGCCAGAAGTGGAGCAGGAGTGGGGCCTTTATGTGTGCGGGTGAGGTCGGCGACGAGGACTCAGTCCTCTTTTTATCGCAAGCCCACGCATGCGCCTCTTGACGTGCTACATGTGAAATCAGCTGGCAGGAGTGTTCACGAGCCACCGAGTGCATCCTGATACCTATGGTCCCAGAACGCCCAACGGGGTAGTAAAAGTTCTTGGAGGGCCCAGCCCTAGGTGAGAGTGACAGGTGGCTCCCTCCACACTATAAAAACTGCCAGTTGGCATGGGCAGTGAGTTCTGCCTTTATTTGCTCATCTGTGGGTCCCCTCCCCTGTTAACTTCCTCCTGTATCATTATTGGCTTGGATTCCTTTTGTTGGTGTAATACGTCATTATGGTCCAGTATTTCGATGAGCATGATTCCTTTGGGGCCTATACTGATGTCCCTTATGAGCATCAGGCAGAGGAAAGGTTGATGGAGGCACTGGACACTGATGGGCAAGAATCTGTGAACAGAGCCTTAGTGCAGGCACTTTCTCTGTTTACACAACCTCTCATTCATTATGGCAGGCGAGAGTTCAGCACTGGCTCTTTAGGGATATAATCCCCATCCTGGAAATGAACATCACTACCACTATTAGACCCAGTAAGGGTTCTGCTGGATGCCCTTCAATGGAGGAAGGGGCGCAGAGGGCCTCTTCTGTTCATTTAGACCATGAGTATGGGGCCTATTCTGCACCGAGGCATTCGGGGTTCCTTTCAGAAAGGACCACAACATGGAAGACTCCTTCTCTCAATCTTCTCACCATTCATAAGGAGAGTCTCAGCCCGCTGTAAAGCGAAAGCGCAAATCTTGTTATTCTGATGAGGACACATCCGACAACCACTCTTGGAATCGCCTTTTTAACTCAGATGACATCATTCATCCTCACTCTACAGATTGGGTGCCATATCCTGAGGTGGTGGACTATGTCCAAGCTCGCTTACGAAAAGAGTTTGAGAAGGAGGTGCACAACATCTTATGCTCTGAATGCCCATGACTGTCGCTTATGTGCAAGGTTGCAGATGCTCCCGAATTGGACCCTAACATGGTGACATTTGTCAAAAAAATCACGAAGGATACCAAGAAAGGGATTGATTGTGCCTGGCACAGATGCCAGGACAAATTGTTAGATCACTCCAGCCCACTCACAAAGATTTTGGAACTGGCGGTACAGGCCAAAAATTCTAATTCTACTGTTGATCCAGATGTTTTGCTTGAATGGTCCCACCGTGCTCTCTGCCTGCTGTGCAATGCAAATTGTGCCATGTCGGCAGAACGTCGCAAATCCCTATTGATGAGGACAGACCCTAAGTTGGCCAAACTGGCTTCTACGGAAGCAGGCCCTTCAGCAAACAGCATTCTATTTGGTGATAGATTTGTGAAGGATCTGGGCAAGTACATTGCCATCTTTTCCGCTTTGGACAAGGCTCAGTCTTCTATAAAAAAGGGCTTTCACACTGGCCTTTTTGCAATGGCTGGGCACTACAGGGGTCAGGCGAAGTTATCCTCAGACCTACTCAAGAGGTTATGCCTATGCTCCCAGAGATAGATGTGCCACGTCCTACTCTGGGTCTTCCAATTTCTACCAGGCACGACATAGAAGAGGTTGAGGACGCTCACATACAGGGGACTACCGTGGTGGAAACACAGCAAGCGACACTGCCTTTACAGGTAAAACTCATTCCTTATTCAGAGGTCGCACTGGAGGACAGAGTTCAATACTTCTTGCACAATTGGCGGATGATCACTCGGGCCCCTGGGTTCTGGAAACAGTGCAGGGCTTTCAGACAGATTTTTATGCGACTCCTTCTCAGGAGTCCATCCCTCCCCTTCTCCTTTTTTCCCCAGTCAGAGAGTCTGTTTATCGATACCGAAGTTCAGGCCCTGCTTACCTATAAGGCGATTACCCCGTCTCTTCCTCATGCCTAGGGATTTGAAGCCCAATTTTTCTGGTACAGAAAAAGGCTGGAAGCTTTTGTCTTGTGCTCAATATCAAGTAATTCAACTCTTGGGTGGTGGATCGCCATTTCAAGATGGAGGGCAAACACCTTCTGAGAGAAATTTTGCAGGAAGGGGACTGGATGGTGTCATGGCACAAAGCAGGGAGACTGTCTTACCCCACTTTTCGTGGGCTGTGCAACTCCTCCAAGATTTGAGTTTCATAATAAATTGAGAGAAGTCTCTTCCAGCTCCAGCTCAGAGTCTGGAGTTCTCAGGTGTTCTTGTAGATTTGGTTCCGGCCCTGCTCAAAATACCCCTTGCGAAGATTTCGTCCATCAAAAAGAAGTTGAAGAAAGCCCTTGCCTAGCAGACTATATAATTCAGGATGTTGGCCAGGTTGATGGGCCTTCTGGCTTCATCTTTTCAGGCTGTTTGCCCAAGTCCCCTTCAATATCTGCTGTTACAATGCCTCAAGATTCTGCACAGCCAGAGGGGTTTATCTTACTCAGAACACATAGTGTTGTTGGAGTAAGCCAGGATGGAAATCTGGACCATATGGATGTCAGGAACGGAAGAGCAATTTTTGCCTCTATTCGGAAGATGGTCATAGAATCGGATGCCAGCAGAAGGGGCTGGGAGGTGAGATGCGGCCTAGTAGAAACAGGAGGCAGGTGGACCCTGGATGAACTGAAACATCACATAAATTACCTCAAGCTACTGGCATGCTTTTGTGGTACGGACTTTAACTCCGCACAAGGAAATGCTGCATCCTGCTTGAGATGGACAATGTTTCAGGGATTCACTAAATCAACAGGTTGGGGGGAGAAGTTGTGTCTCCTAGAAGAGATTGCCAAGGACTTTAGGCATTATTGCCTACAACATTAGATATGGGTGACTGCAGAATACATTCCTAGTCATCTGAATGAGGTAGAAAACTGGAACTCTTGTTTTCTTCAGGATTCCAGTGACTGAAGGCTTCACCTTCACATTTTCAGAGCTCTCAACAGTTTATGGGGCACCTGTGAGGTGGACTTGTTTGACTCTTGCCAGAGTACTCACCTTCCAACGTTTTACAGTTAAAGGCCGGACCCACGAGCGGTGAGTTCCGATGTCTTTCTCCTGTCTTTGTCAAGGAAGTTGCATTATGCGTTTTCCTCGATCCCAATGATCCAGATGGTCTTTCCTCAGACATGTCGTCAGAATCAGAACTGATTTTGGTTACCCCCTTTTGGAAGGCTCAGTCATGGTTTTTGGTGGCGATGGCACAATCTTGTGCTCTGCCAGTCCGGATCTTGCCATTCAAGGATCTTCTAGTGGGTTCGTCAATGCCTCCCACATCCATTGGTGGTTCAGGGCTGTATGTCAATTATGGCATGGAGAATTTCTGGACACAATGACAGGTGCCAGGAGTTTCAGACCAGGCTATGTTCTTCTTGTCCCAGTCTTAGGACCCCAGTACTCACAAATGATATGCTGCCTCCTGGCGCAGATAGGTTAATTGGTGTAGTGAACGGGAAACTGATCTCTTCAGGGCCAGTGTTCCAGTGATCGTTAATTTCCTCTCTAACTGGCTTCCCAAGGTTTAGTCTATCGAACAGTTAATAATTTTCAGTCTGCTATTTCAGCAATACACCCATGTTTTGACGGCAGGCCTGTAAGTGAGCACCTGTTCATTTGTAAGCTCCTTAGGGTTATCAGGCTGGTTTAACCCCACCCCCATCGAAATATTCTGTTCTGTGAGATGTGAATGTGGTCCTCTGGTTTTTAAAGGCTTCACCAGCAAACTAAGACCTTACGAGGAAACAGTTATCAGCAAAATGGACTCTGCTTTTGTGCCTCATTTTTTGGAGGTGAGTATCCGATGTGAGGGCTTTGAATAATAACAGGTAGAGTATTTATTCCTACATGTATCTCTTTTCGGATCACTAAGACATATTCACGTTGTGTGTCTTATACGGCTTTTCCTGACAATCAAAAATTGTGGGTGGTAAGGTGCCTTAGGGCCTATGAAGATTCAGCACAAAAATTTAGTTGAGACCCTTGAGGTCTATTGCTTATATCGTTGCAAAAGCCTTTTCACCCGTTACTTCCGCGACGTTGGCTTGTTGTGTCACATGGCTGTTGGCTGAAGTGGGAGTTGATGTGGCCACTTTTGGGGCCAATTCGGTCTGTGACGCTATCACATCTAAAGCTTTTTCCACTGGTTCCCAGTTAGAGAACATAATGGCAGCAGCTGATTAGTCTTCTGATTCACATTTAAGATTTTTTATTCTAAGCCGAATATAGATGTAGCTTCATTGGTGTGGAGCAGCTTTAAACTAGCATAATCCGAAGCCTCCTGTCCTGGATAGAATAAAACAAATTCTTGCTAGCGCATCAAGGATTTTTAACTCTATTTAGGACACGTAGGGGAGGATTTTTCCACTTGGTGTTATGATTGATTCTGTGTAGTATACACTATATTATTGATATTGTTAACATAATGGTGATATATTTGATTTCCTGTTGTATAAACCACTCTATGATTTCAGCTTCCTCTTTGGAGAGGCATGGTGTTATGATTCTTTTTCTTATCAGCAGGTGCAGATAACAAACTAGCGTAGACGCAGTTGGGAAACGAGTGGTTGGAGATCCATCTGACAGGATCACAGGATCATGATCGAAAGTACGTCTCTGAGGTGTCATGTTTGGATAAGCCTGTTGGTGTGAAGCTGCAATTTGTCCCTGGTATCTACGCTGGAGACAGGTCGTTCATTCACATTTGAACTTGTTTTATTTAAAGACAGAGGAAGGACATTAGTTTCAGGGGTTTATATATGGGGACTGATACCCACTGATTGGTAGAGACATTGGGCTTATGGCTCACGGGCTATGTAGTTTAAAGCTTTGATTATTTTCATTGGATGCTGTATTTTAACAGTAAAAAAGAGAAGCAGAATCCGTGCCTCTGTGTCCTTAATAGAATTGAAAATTCTTGATGTGCTAGCTACGAACTTTTTACTCTATTCGTCTCTAACTTTGCCCTTTTCTCTTGCTACTCAAATGCTTTCATTCCGGTTTATTCAGACTTACCAGTCCTTGTTAACTTATGTGGTTTTCTCTCTGCTGCTTGGGCTGCTTGCCTTGCACTTCTCATGGGCTCTTAGTATTTTGTAAGTGTACTGTTTTGCTCTCACCTGTGCATATTTGTATTTCTTAAAGGGGCTGGCTCTTAGATTCCAGGAAGCAATAACTGCCCCATCCTTTGTCTAGGGTAACATTTAGCCTTAAAGTTTGGTCACTTGTATGTGGGTACAATCCTTGTTTGTGCCCTAGGATCAAGATGTAGAATCAGTTCTGCTGCCCACAATCTATTATGTTGGCAGAATGACTACCTGTAAAATAATCTATACACCGACAATGCGTTCCCTTATCACTATGTTACTTTAAGAGTCTTAACTTTTACAACTCTAGTGATAAAGCATGTTTATTTATTTACTCTTTCCTTTCCCTGAATATACACATTAGGGTTTCCTACCTTGTTACTTACCCTGTTTTGCGCATGCACTTCTGTGTGTGCATGTCACTGCTCCTCTGTATCAGTGGACAAACTCTCGGCTCTATACTCCAAAAATATTGTGTGACTGCCGTCGTCCAAGTCTCGAAATAAAAACTACGGGGCTTATTTGCAAGCCCCTTGCGCCGCTGGTACATCACTTTCAATATGGCGCTGACCAGTATTTTGCAGCTGGTAACATAACATGCAGCCCTGCAGATCTTCAAATGGAGCTGTACTGCTTAATTTTAAGTCCGTCTGAGACTTATATTTTATTTTTTAATTACGAATTGCGCCCTGATCTAAACAGGTGTGTCCAAGAAGAGGAAGACTGGTTTTGAGGTTAGAGTTTATTTTTACTAAGTAACAAAAAACACACTACGAGTGTCCAGAAAGAGGAATAAGAGGACTAAACTACGCATCATCAACAGCCATCAAAATGCAATAGTGCCCCCGTGAGGAGTACGAGGGGAAAACACCACGTTTTTGTAACAAACCTTTCTGCTAACCAAAGTTCACAACAAATGTTGCCAATTCACAAGCCTTTATTAAATCCCAGGATTCTCTTGCTTTTTTTCTAGCTTAAGGCAAGGAGCTCTTTGGAAAAATGCTATACTTTCAAGGCTGCTTGGAGTAGGGGAGAAAGGGTTATTCAGCATCAGGTGGCCTTTCCACACAACAAACTTAAAAATACGAGTGGAAATTTCAGCTTCAGCCTGAACATATTTTCATGTAAAAAAGTATTTTATTGCATACCTAACTAAAACCTTCGCAAAGCCAACACACAATAAGTTAAAAAAAGATTCACACATGCAATTTAGAGCGTGCCTCAAATGCGGGATTCTAGAAAGTCAAAATGTAATTATGAAACTACATTAGCTTAAAACGTAATTAGTACTTCAAGTGCCAAAGTTGTTTTAAAAAAAAGTGTGCGTGTTAACATGTCAGTTCAGTCTTTGAAACGTGGTTTGCTGGCAACTACTCCACACAAGACTACAGTTGATCCAGAATGTGGCAGCTAGACTGCTTCTCAACCTAGCCTAGAGAACCCACATCACCCTGCACGTGAGGGACCTCCACTGACTCCCAGTTCAGAAGAGATGCCACTTCAAGCTCCTGACCAATGCCTACAAAGCCCCACATGACTAAGGACCCGCCTATATGAACCACCGCCTACACTTCCACCAGCCACTCAGCACACCTCGCTGGCGCAGAGATACCACTCATATGCCGTAGCTGCTCCAGAGGACACTTTCTCCCACCTCACTGCCAAAACCTGGCAAAACCCTACCCCTCCACTTTTGTGCAGAGTTTTATATAGCGGGAACTTGACCCGAATCCAATCGGGTATCAGAGCGCTTTACATAGCACCAGTTACGTTACATGAGGACACACATTCATTTTTGTTAGGCACGGGGAGATTAAGTGATTTGCCCAGAATCACAGGATGTTCAGCGTCATTACCGAGACTCAAACCCAGTTCTCTAGGTCCGAGGTCGAGCGCCCTAGCCGTTAGGCCAGATGGTGCAGTGCCTAACTCCGTTAGGCACTGCAGCATTACTGACCAAATTCAAGAAGGGACTCGACCTGGCTTTTCAACTAAGACCAGCAGCTAGGTCCTGAATACCCTCCTGGGTGACAAGTTGCGCTCTAGAAATATGACTTGATTGATTAATTGATTGACTTAGGTGTCTACAGCAATGGAGTACCACATTAGCCCCAGCGGTGCGCGGGGGGGGGGGTATTGTGGGCCCCCTCAAAGTACTTTGCATAGAGGCTTCTCTCAAGTTTTGTTACAGCACTGGTCGACAGGAGTCTTTTTGCCACGATCACTAGTAATGTAATTACCTGGGAGTTAAGCCTGATGTTGTTCCCGTTGCAGCACTCTATGATGGCTTGTCCACAACCGGGCACTTCTAGGGAATTAAAGTGGGGGCAACAAGAGTTTACATTCAGGTAGAAGTGCCTGACAAAAGCAGATTACGTCAAGTATTGATTCTTGTTCTTGGTAACGTCATCTGCATGCTGTATCAGTAGTCTTTGCCAGCCACTTGGGCTGTTAGTCCACACCTGGTAGATCACCCAGGTGCTGGTTCATGAACTGGGTTTTAACCCCTTTCGGGTAGCTGCTGTCCAGGCAGGGCTCAATTTGTAAAAAAATAAATAAATCCAGGGCCCTTGTTACCAGATCATTGCAACTTGCACCACCCTTTGGCCTTGCCAGTGCTGCCACTGACAGTACCAACACAACTACTAACCATCAAACTCCTACAAGTGTAACAATTCAGACTATTCCAGGCCCCAAACACTATAAGAATGGCTGGTGTCCAGAGGTTTAGGGGATAAATGGCTTAACGTCCTTGGCCTAGGGCCTGCGCTATGCTTTTTCTCCATTCAAGGCAATTCTGGTTTGGGTCTGAAGGAAGTGGGTGCAGGTGGTGTTGATTGCACCCAGGTGGCCTCGTGCAAATTAGTTTCCTCTCCTGGACTTGTTGAAGTGCGACCTAGAGAGGGTTCTTCCTGTGGTTCCATATCCGTTGTTTTTTTCTGCTTCATCTGGACACCTTAAGGAAGTTGCACTTGACGGCAAGTAGGTTCAGCGGAGGTGCTTAGCTGGCTTTGGTGCCCCTGAGCAGTTGGCTGTGTCATTGCAGGCTTCTTGAAAATCTTCTATGCTGCTTTCTTATACCAGACATTAGAGAGCCTTTTCGGCCTGGTGTGTTAGGAAGCAAGTTGATCCTACTATGGCTGATCTCTTTTAGGTTATGCAGTTCCTGCAGGATGGTGCCCTGTGGGGTTTGTCCGTTGCTACGCTGTGGCTAAAGTGGGAGACCATTCAGGCGTTTAGGGGTTCCTGGCGCAATTTGCAGGATGACGGAGGCCTGATGCCTCGGTTTTTTTCAGGGTCTTTTGCACCTTTTCCCCTGTCTGTTAGTTAGACTTGTTTCTTGGTGGCCATCATGTCTTCTAGGTGGTTGGGAGAGTTAGGGGCTTTGTCCTGTAAGTTTCCTTTCTGCAAGATCTTTTTATACCGGGTGGTGCTGGTGTGGGTTCCGTTTTTTGCCCCTAAAGTAGATTTGGCTTTCCATCTCAGTCAGGAGGTGATTTTACCTGAGTTTTATCCAGAACCTACTTCGGCTGGGGATTGTAGGCTTCCCTGTTTGGATGTGCGGCGGACTTTGTTGTGGTATTTTCAGGTGGTGAAGTCTTTCTGGAAGAGGGACGCTTTGTTTGTAAATTTTGGTCCTGTTAAGAAGGGGGAAAAACCATCCATGGCTACTTTGAGTCGTTGGATTCAGTCTCTGGTCCTTTTGGCTGATGAAGTGAAATGGGTGGTTCCTCCAGTGGGGATGCAAGGGCGCTCTACATACTGTATGGTGGATATGGTGGCTGAATTGCAGGGAACCTCAACTGTGGAAATTTGTAGGGTGGCGACTTGGTATTCCCCTTCCACTTTTGTCTGCCACTGTTGGATTGGTGGGATTGAACGTTTGAATAATGTCCTGAGCCACAGAGTCTTGTCCTCTATGACGGAATAGGGGAGCTGGTTTGTGATTTAGGCACAATATTAAAGTGTGCTCTTCTTCATCAGTTGTCCATCTCTGGTTATGCTTGCTATTTCCTCATTGGTTTAGAAGGAAGGTGAGGGAGGGCTAGACATGGGAGGTAATGCGTCCATTACTTACTGATAATGACATTACTCCTAGTCCCACTTCCTCGCCTTCCTTCAAGATCCCTCCCGCCCTCCCGGTGCGGACCAACTGAGTTCTAGGCTCGGTTTGTTTATGTACAGGAGGTGGTGGGAGTGGGGATGTTTTTGTAGGCTGGGGTGGGTCTAGGTGAGGCAAGGGGCCTCACTGGTTAAGAAGGAAGATGACAAATGGGATGGGCTTTGGTTTGAGATGTGGTCTGTGTTGTAATATATACTGTCAGCAATGAGTTGCATGGAAATGATGTCATAGCTTCATGTGTTGGCTGAGTGTACACCTCGTTAAAATCCAATAAAATTGAGCATCAAAAAGAAGTAAGGCGAGGGAATAGGACTAGGAGTAATGCCATTATCAGTAAGTAGTCGATGCATTCACCATAAGGCCTTGGTAGGCCTCCCTACAACAGCGTTCTGTGTCTCAAGTGGGCAAAAGTTCTTGATTGATGCCCGGCCTAAAAATGACGGTGGTTAGAAGAGAGTTAGAGGGGCGCTATGAATCAAAAGGAAGAAAGTAAAAAAACGGGACAGGAGAGCCACCTGGTCTGGTCAAGGAGGGCGTGACAGATGTAGAGGAAGGGGGGGATAGTGCTTTGTGACTTACCTACTAAAATTTGTGAGAAGCCAAGCATCCACACTGCAAGAGAGAAGAACATATCATGAGCGAGCACCACAAAATCAGCAAGATCAATAACAGGCCAAAAGAAGGTGTGTCTTTTGGTAGAGGAGACATATTTACTGGGAAGACATTGAAGCTCAGCTCAGTGAGAGAGCAGGGTTTGGGTGCTGTGTGTGCAGAACCAAAAGAGGGACCATTGACAAGGACATGCCATGAAAAGCCTGAATACACTCTAAATGAGAAGGGTGAGACATCCACCAGTGTTGGCACACACCCTGCATCTACCAAACTCTATCTATCCCCCTTTGTCTGCAAGTCAGGCGTTTTAAGTAGAGGCTGAGAGATAGTTTTCAAACCATCCATACCACAGTGCTACTTTCACCATTCTGTCTTCTATACCAGTGTGGGAAAGCCATAGGTAGTAGTGCGTAGCACAGGGAGACACTACTTACTTTCTTAGGGCATGATTTAGAATTTGGCGGCTGGTTTACTCCATCACAAATGTGAAGGCTATCCCAGCTGCCTTTTACAAGAGCCTTATAGTCTATGGCCCTTGTAATAAGACAGTCTATGGCCCTTGTAGTAAGACAGATAGTCTATGGCCCTTGTAATAAGACTGACAAGATATCAGTCACGTTTGTGACCCATCTACCAAACTCTATATCAGTCCCTTAGTCCTTTGAGCAGTTTTCTCATTTAGGGATTTGTGAAGCTGCTTCTTTGTCCCAGGAATTTCATTTGAGGAGTCAAGCACATAAACAATACGCCTCGACACTCTGACAGTACCCAAACCACCTTCTTCTACATCAGGGATGTCAGAAGCCAGTGCCAGCTGGAGGAGGGGAATTTAGTGCCTAGAAGCAAGGAGCCAGGGGTCACTTCTGGAGGACTTATAAAGCACACACTGATTGACTTTCAGGTCTCTCTTGCTCTGCTGATCTCATAGGCAGGATTGCGAGGCGTAGTTCCATGAAGGTCAGATCCATGCCAGATTTTAGGGGAACCACTAACTATGCAAATTATTTCTATTCAGATGTATTTGTGTAAAATGATCTTATGGTTTGGCTTAGTGGGCAGGGATAGAGTCTACTTGCAGACGCAAGTTGGGTTGGTAGGGGAAAGGTTAGGTCAAGCAGCCCCCCAGCATAAAAAAACATAGAAGCAATAGTGATACAAATAACAAATAATTAACTGTGGCAAAGCTTTCCTGGGTCTTAAAATCAAGATTACAACATAGAGCCTTCTTAAAAGTATACTACAGCTGCCCGACGTCAGTGTTCTGCGTCGGGAAGGCGTTTGTCCTCCAGGCAAGCTGCTACACCTTTGGGTGTTTTTGTTCCTGTTTGCCTGTCTTTCTGTTCCTGAATTTTACCCTATTCTCATTTTCTTCACTCCCTGCTTTCCTTTCACTGATTTTATTTACGTGGTGGTCTAGTTGATTTTACTTTCATTGAGAGAGCTAGCTGATGGCAAATCCAATGTGTTATGCTCTGCTAATAGAACAATCTAATCAGGGGAGTACCTATCAACAGTGCAGCAGGTGCAGTGGCACCAATCTCCAGGGGTGTGAGGGGTCCACTGTATTAGTTAAAGTTTTCTAAACAAAAGGAATTGGGGACCATTTTCTTTTCTTGCATTACGACTTGGCAACCTTGCTACTTCACTTTGACTGGTAGCTTTGTGGGAGAATTATGCCAAAATAGACAAAATGGGAAGGAGAGAGAAAAGAGTACTATACTCCACGGGCCTGATTGACAAAAGGACTCCGCAAGGGTGGAGGAGATTCCGCCCATAGGGAGGAGACTCCCCCATGACTGTGGGGCAGGGCCGGACTGGCCGTAGCGGGCACCGGGCGTTTTCCCGGTGGGCCGCTAGGTTGGGGGCCGGTTTTGGGCCCCAGGGGGCCGTTTTTGTTAGCGGGGGTCGGCAATATCGGCCCCCTGTAACAGAATCGGCTGGAACCGGCCCTCGCAAACTGCTCGGCTGCACCCCCTTCACCTCAGGGGGGGCTGGCCGAGCAGTTTGCCGGGGCCGGTTTCGGTTCCCACTCCGGCCCTGCTGTGGGGCCTCTCTCATGAGTGCGTATGCCCTTTATGAAGTAGGCCCACCATGTTTTGACTCTTGTCCCACCAGTTTCTGCTCTAGCCAAATTTCATAAGGCTCAAGAGAGAGAAGTTTGATTATGGAACCTGAACTAGGCCTTGCTGCCCGGCTGAGGTTTTCTACCCCTAGAACCAGCACAAGGCAGATGCTAGGGGACTTTGTGAGGGGCACAGAGGTACTGGGTCCTGCCACCTATGCTATCCATGGTCCGTGAACAAATGAAGGGCTTCTTTTTCAACTGTAAACTACTAAGTGACACCAGGGCCGGATTTAGCACTGGTGGCGCCCAGTGCAAAAATCCTTTTTTGGCGCCCCTCCCCATAGGACCTTCTTCATGGATTCTCTCACTACCACCCTGCAAAAGTGCCCCTCATCTCTCCATAGTGTCTCTTAAATACAATTCACTGTTTTAAAGCGCTGCTAATGGCTGGCTTTACTAACCGACTCAGCTATCCACATAAAAAACAGATCTGTTCTTTGCAGCAGGCATATTAACCCTCTGCACTACTTCATGTAGAGTCAAAACTGCCACTAAACAAAACTCTGATCTCTCTCTAGCAGGAACATTAATCAACATTGCCTTTTCTAAAAATTTGGCGGATGTTATTATTCCCCGTGCTTTACGTTTTACGCACTATCTCTTCCTGGGTGATCTTAATATTTATTTCGCCCAGGCAGATGTCGGGGATATCAGGGAATTCCTAGACTCTTTAAGCCTTGCCCAGCTTAATCAATGGGTCAGGGCACCCACTCATTCAGGCGGCCATATCTTTGATCCTAACTGCTCCAACTTCCCCATGAAGGTGGAGGATCCTCTTACGGTGCCATGGTCCGATCATTTCTTGTCATACTTCTCCTGGGTCCCAAAAGACAACATTCCTCCAGGCCGAGCCGGTCAAGGCCGGGCTTTTGACAAAATTGACCCGATGACTTTCAGCTGTGCTCTGGCTGAGTCAAGACCAGCCCCCTCTGATGATTTGGAGGGTGCTCTTGAAAGCTTCTCTAGCTGGATCAAGTCTGAGTAACAGACTCATCAATCTGTCCCTCCAGGAGCCCTATGTTCCTTCAGTATGGAAACAGGCCAAGATTTTGCCACTTTAAAAAAAAACATCTCTGGATCCGCTGAACCCAGTCAGTTATTGCCCTATATCTCTTCTCCCAAGTTTGGCGAAAGTCTGCGAAAAAATGATCAACAAACAACTTGCCGACTTCGTTGATGGCTCTGGACTACTTCACTCGGCTTAATCTGGGTTCAGAGGCTCTTATAGTACTGAGTCAGCCCTGGTGGAAGTCTCAGAAGCTATTCTGGAGTGCTTGGATTTGGGCGGTAGGGCAGCTCTAATTTTGTTAGATCTCTCGGCAGCATTTGATACTGTCCCCTACTCTTTGCTGCTAACCCGCCATGCGGACATGGGAATTTCAGGTGCTGCCCTGAGTTGGCTGAAACCTTTTTTGGAGGGGCGTACTCAACAGGTCGAGCTCCCCCCGTTCTCCTCCTCACCTCAGGAGGTGACTACTGGGGTGCATCAGGGGTCCTCTTTGAGCCCCCTTCTTTTTAATTTATATGTCACCCCTCCGATTCACTTGGCTGAAGAGTTGGGAGCCAAAATTATAGCATACACTGATGACACTCAGCTTCTGTTTACCTGGGGAAAATCAAGAGTGTTCCACGTCCTTGGCCAGAAATTGTTTGTCAGCACTCGTTCAATGGCTTTCCTCAGCACAGATTAAATGTAACGAGAACAAATCAGAAATTCTCCTTTACGGGACTTTTCCCTCCCAGTTCAGGGAAGTATTATGGCCAGCCGAATTCCCCATGCCAGCCTTGACTGAGCAACCCGCTAAGAATCTTGGAGTCTGGTTCGAAGAGATCTTTCCTTTTCTACCCAGATTAAGAAGCTAGCGGGTAATTGCTTTGGGATACTTAAAACCCTTACAAAAATTTCTCCCACTTCTCCCTAGGGCAGCTAAGGAAACGGTGACTCGGCCCCTGATACTTTCACGGATCGACTACGCTAATGCCTTGTATGTCGGCCTTCCGGGTTACCTACTCAATAGACTGCAGGTTGTCCAAAATGCTGCAGCAAGACTTCTTTTTAACATCCCGATGAGAAGAAGCGTTAGACAGCATCTGTGTTCACTTCATTGGCTGCCTGTGGCCGAACGAGTCAAGTTTAAAGCCCTGACCCTGGCCCATCGTGCTCTGCATGCCTGCGGCCCCACTTATTTAAGGAAGCGTTTCCTGTACTACCCTCCTGCCAGACACCTCCATTCATCATGTCAGCTTCTGGCCCACATCCCTCGCTTCCGGCTTACGAGAGTGGGGCGAAATTCTCTTGCTGTCAGAGCCGCCACTGCTTGGAACTCGCTTCCTTTGGCTCTTCGCAGTATTCAAGACTTCTGTCTTTTAAAAAAAAAAACTGTAGACGCATCTCTTTGTTCAATCCTGGCCCTCTTCCCCTCTCTAGGCTCACACCGGGACACTCCTTGGAGTATCTGTGCGCGCTATTAGCTTAAATAATATAACATAACAGTTATCATGACATTTTTATTGCTGCCTGAAAGCTGGACGCACAAAGAACTCTGCAGCAGGTGCTTTTAAAGTCCACATTACGGCTAAACACAGCAACTCCCCCCCCCCCCCTCCTTTGAGGTCAGTGCCCTCCCTCCATGTCTAAGCCCAGTGCAGCTGTACCAATCGCACCACCCTAAAGCCGGCCCTCAGTGACACCCACAAACAGCGAACCCTCTTGAGGAGACATTACAACATTAGAAAAAGAAAATAATAGGAAGATGAATCAGGCACTTACTGCAGAACCGAAAGATACAGGCACAGGTGCAAAGAGATGGATCCTAAAATAAACAGAAACAATTACAGTCTATTTGAGGTGGAAACTTGTTTAGTGCATCCACATGCGTAAAATATGCAGATATAACTCTCCTGGTCCCCCTGGCGTACCTCTTAGGAGGAAACGACTCTGGTTTGGTCTAATCCTAGTTACTGTAAATGTCTCTTTTCAAGTCTGTTGATCTGTTTCAACAAAGTTTTTGGCACTACAGGCAGTGCTTAATTTGAGCCTGTGATTTCGGTGCTCGCCACTAGCACCTAATTGCCAGCACCGGGGCTTATGACAGTCTGCCACAGGGTGGCACAGCCTGGATTATTTCGGTATGAGCTCAACTACAGCCATTTATTAGTTCAATTTACATTTACAGTGATTAATACCGGCCTACCAAGCAATTCTTATAGCTTTGGGGGCCTGAAATAGTATGAATTGTCACACTTGTAAGAGTGTGATCACCTTCCTCCTACCCTGCACTCACACAAGCACACCGCTCACCCTGCTCGCACATGACACTACACTCACTTGTAACTTTCACCACTCACCGTACACTCACAACAATCACACTGCACTTACACCGTTCATCATCCTTCTACTCTATGTTCACATGAGCACACTGTTCACCTTGCACTCATAGTGACCACACTGAATTCATACCCCTCACCATGAATGTATGCTATTCTCCCTCCACTTACCCTGTGTTCGCATGAGCACACCGCTCACCCTGCACTCACAGTTCTTAAACTGCACCCACACCCCTCACAATGCACTTACGCTTTTCACCCTGCACTTACTCACACGAGCACACTAATCACCATGCACCTATGTGATACTTCACTCACCTGTCACTCGCACATCTCTCTCTGCAATCTCACACAAACACACACATCCTTCACCATGCATTAGTTCCTCCCACTTTGCACTTTCACCCACACCCAAATTCATCTGTCACATCTCTCACCCTGCAGTCACTCCTCTCACCCTACTCTCGCACTGTGCACTCATAGGCACTCCTGTCACTCACACAGCTCACCCTTCACTCACATTGGCACAGCACTTCCCCTGCACTCACACCACACAAACAAGCACAGCACTCACCCTGGAGTCACACCACTCACCCTGCACTACCTCCTCACACCCTGCACTCACACAGACAAGCCTGCATTCATATAGGCACTCTGTCTATGCTGCCTGCACACAGGGACAATAGTCTGCCGGAAGTCAGAAGGACACACACCATTCACTCTGCACTAACTCTTCCCACCATGCACTCACCAGTCACTCTCACGGATTACTCTTGACTCTCGCCACTCACCCTGCACCACACACAGGCACACCATTCACCCTGCATTTACATGGCTCACACCACTCTGCACTCACTCCTCTCACTCTGCACGCACTCCTCTCACTCAACACTCACATGGGCCCTCCTCTCACATTGCATTCATGCTGCTTACCCAACACTCACATTGGCATATTTTTCACCCTTCACTCGCACCACTCATGCTGCACTCACACTATTCACCATCATCCTACCACTTACATGAACACACATTTTAATCTGCACAGATACAAATAACACAACTCTCATGAAAATACACATATTACTACAAAGGAACCCACAGAATACCTGCTGTTTCTGTAGGACTTGATGCCTACTTAATTCCATCTGCAACAATGGGACTGGTGCAAGAGGGAAGAATGGACTGAGAATGTGGAATGGCACAAGGGGATGGCACACGATCCTCAATCCAGCACCATACCCCAAAGCCTTATCCCTAGCGCTGAGGCTATTTCTGACTTTCCACTCACCACAATGTTTCATTCTGAGACATGTCGTTTTTTTTACATTGTAAGTTGAGTGTCAAAAACCTCAAAATGGAAAGTATTACTGGAGAAAATCCATGGCTTCTGAAGAAGTTAAGGATTTCATAAGATCAGTTGGATGCTGTGATATTACAAGTCAGAACAGGTTATACAGTTTGCAGGAGCCTGGCACTTAGGCCTCCCTGCGCATGACACTGCACTGGTGGATGACAACTTGAGGCACTCAACTGTTCTGAGACACTGTGCCTCTGGGGGAGGCATCGTGGTGGCGGGACCAACACATAATTGGAGACCCATGGTTGCCACAAAGGGCTGAAAAGGGGGTTGATGGGCTTGAATTCACTTACACTGGAGTCGGGGTTGGCACCTATCTGATGACCTATCCACGGTGCTGAGACCGCCTCCTGATGTTGGGGTGGGGCCCCCCACGGGTGGGTTGCTCATGCTGCCATGAGGCAACCAAGTGGCGATGGGCCACAGTTAGCCTCCTCTAACTGCATCAATGCATTGTCCCTCCTTCAGATAATAGAGAGGCTGTGGAGGCCTATTCGTCCTCGGCGGTACCTCCCTCGGTGGCAGATTGGAGCACGATCTTCAAGGCAATTCAAGACTCGAGGGAGGCTTGGAGCATAAAGTTGATGGTCTCCGTATTGACTTCTCACTGCTCCGGCAGGACTTATGTAAAGTAGCAGAAAGAATGACTGAAATTGAGACGAGTATCTCTACAACTGAAGATGAAGTAACCATACCCACACACCAGGTATCCAAGTTTTTTTATTGCCATCAGTTGCGACACTTGACACGAGGGCAGAAGATGCTGAAAATCGCTCAAGGCAAAACAATCTGCGCCTAGTTGGATTTACCAAGACCTTAGAGAGCTCCACCCAAGCAGAAACTCTGAAAGCCTGGTTCCGATCCTGGGTCCCTGCAGACAAGCTCTCCAACATGTTTGTTATTGAGTAGGTGCAACATGTTTGTTATTGAGAGGAAGCATTGGTCCCTTACTCAAAAGCCCCTGACCGGAGCTACACCTCAGCTTGTGATACTACGGATTCTCAATTTTCAAGACCGTGGCGCAATCCTGCATGAGGACTGCAACTAGCCGGATCTCCGGCACCTGAACTCCAGAGTAAGGAGTTTCCCGGATTACACTAACGTCGTGCAACAACGTCGACGATGCTTTGAGGAGGTGAAACAGAAACTTCGTGCCCTCAACCTCCATTATATGCTTCTGTTCCATGCACTCCTCAAGGTTATTTTTCAGTCTTCCATCTACTTCTTTGATACTGCAGAACAAGCCTGGGAATGGGTATCATAGGGCCGATAATTGTGACCTGCTGAGCAAGGAGAATGCTGTGATACAGAGACACGGAGACCCTCCTCCCCCACACCGCTCCCACTGAGAAAGACCAGGAAGAGGCATTCACAATCTCAGAGGCCGAGGACTGATCGACGGGAGATGGGTACATCGCCGAGCCCACCCCCAGTCATAAGAGGTCAGGCAATGGTGGAACCAAATGAGATCCTCACTGACACTACGCAGCTCTTTTGCTCCCTAGACAACATTCCGTCGTTATGGACATAATTGGCACAAGATACCTGATGGGAGAACGAGATTCTGTAAGGGTGTCAGACTGACCGTAGCTGCCTGGGGTGCCAGCGTGTGAAGCATCCTAGGCCATATCAGTCGAGAGGTGAGATGGCTGAGACTCATATGACACCCATTAAATTAGGCTTAAATGTACTGTAAAGTGTACATTCTAATCGTTGGGATATTCACAACTTGTTTACCTTGCCTATTTTCTGAATGCTGTCAGGCATAGTATTTGTCCCATGGGTGTGTACACTGCCATTGAGTTCCCCGTGAGCTTTATTTTTGTGTCCTCTTGATTTTTCTGTTCTAGCTATGTTTGAGTTTTGGGCGGCAGATGCTTCAGGGTTAGAAGTGCGGGCTGAGGGTAGTTGGGGGTAAGGTCTTAGGATTGGTCCTGCAAGGACATTTTGTTTGTTCTAACTCCGTTTTTATTTTACAGGTTTTTATTCAGCGTGCCCACCAATGCTAGTGTAGGTCCTGATAGCTGTGATCGGGGTCCCCATGCAAGAACAAACTCCCCAAGTGGCCCATCGTCATCACACCACACACACGCAGGATCACGATACTCTCTTGGAAAACTAATGGTCTTTTAGACTGTATCAAGAGATCTGCTGTCTTGCACGACATCAAACGGTAGAAACTGGGAGTGGTCATGTTGCAGGAGACCTACCTACTGGGCACCCACTGCCCCTTTCTGGGACCCTTCAGATACAATAGGGTCTTCCATTATGGTTTTGGGTAGCGGCTCTTCTGCTGCATAGGTCCATTGCACTGACATTCAACAAGATACATGAGGATCCCCAGGGGAAATATGTGGGGGTTGAAGGTCACATGGATGCAAAAAATACAACTTTATTTCATCTTTTGCCCCTTCACAGCTGCTCCATCCTACCCTCCAAGTTCTATGCACCTTGTTAGTGACACTTTTAATGGGAACCACACTAGTGAGAGGAGATTTTAATGCAGTTGCTAACCCTGACTGGGACACCTCAGCTGTCCCCCGCCCTGGGTGTCAAACTCTCTCAGCATGTCTTTCGACCTGGGAAGAATTTTGGGCCTCTGAGATGCATGGTGTTCTTGACATCCAGCGATGTGGACTTAGACACACCGATCCGAGGCCCATAATACAGAATCCCGGATTTACCTGCTGTGGTTGCCGGCAACTGATCTCCTCTTGTTACGCTCTGTACAAATCCTTCCTCTGGGCATATCTGATCATGCCCCTCTACTAGCGGAAAGGGGTGCCCATCTAAAGACTTTGTGCCCGATTTGGCGGTTCAGCTCATGGCATCTGAAAGCTCCTGAATGGGCCTCTTTTTTGGAGGAGGAGCTACAAACCTTAGTTTGGGCTAACAAGGGCACTGTGTCATCGAAGACGATGATGTGGGCATTGACCAAACCCTCTGTGAGGGGAATGTTGAAAGGCTATGTGAGACGGCAAGAGTCTCTGCAACAACAACAAGTAACTGACCCTGAATCCTAAATCCTTACTTATAAGTGCCACTCCCAATGACTCAACACAGAAGAGACTCAACGTCTCTTGGCACTGGTGAGAGAGGAGCTGCGACAGGAGGAGACAAAGCAGGGCTGGAGGGCCTCGACCCAGAGAGTTTATGAATCTGGGGACAAATCAGGCAAATTAATATACTGGCTGGCGACTCGCTATGTCTCCATTAGAGTGGTTCCAGCCATCAGAGACTCGGCCGGAGCGCTCCAGGAGGATCTGCCGACAATTGCCCATGCCTCTGTGATGTTCTACCAAGACCTCTACGCGTGATATCCATTGCCCCAATCGGAGGTTGAGAATCCTGTTCTCAGGGATATCCCGCGGTCTTCTATTCCACCCTCCTATACTGTTCCACTATTGTGGTTATCCCAAAGGAAGGCATGCCACCAGACTGGTGCTTGTCCTACTGCCTGATCTTGCTTATTACTACAGACATGAAGATCTTTGCTAAAATCCTGGCGGCCCAGCTGACACACACCTTGCCACACCTCATTCACCCAGACCAATGTGGCTTCATGACAGGTAGAAGCATGCGGCATTGCATTAGGCGAGTGCAAATGGCTCTCTCCCAGGCACAGGACCTGGATGGCCCCTTGGCCCTCCTTCTCATAGACATTCACAAGGCATTTGACACGGTCTCAGGGGGCTTTCTGAAGGCAGTCCTCATACGAGCAGGGTTGGTGAGGACGCTCCGCGGAATGGTCTAACTTCTTTACAATAACTCCATGGCTCAGGTCCAGGTAAATGGCATCTTGGCTGCCCCTTTTCAAAGTCCCAGAGGCACCCGCCAGGGCTGCCCCCTCTCAGCATTACTGTTTGCGCTGGCTATTGAGACACTAGCATGCCTCATACACTGTGGCTTGGCAGGGTAAGTGGCTTGAACAGCTATCGAGGTTAGAGGGCTTCCACCAGTCGGACTGCATAAGAAATACATCTTTGGAAAATGTGTATAAGGGTGGTAACCTGCTGTCCTTCCAGGACTTAAAGACTCATTATGTTTGGCTAACACCCAGTTCTTTAGCGTCCTCCAACCGTGACACGCCCTGAAGACCCATACCGCCCTGGACAGTCAGCTCCTTGAATATACCCAGCTGGAGGCCAAACTCCTGATGGGGTGCCTGGAAAAAGGGGTGATATCTCAAATCTACAGCTCCCCGATTATCCATGCCCGAGTTGGCTTTACTTCCTTACGGCGGAGGTGGTAGGGCTTGGTGGGTGTGCTTGATGAAAATGACTGCAGGGAGGTATGCATGGCACCCAGGGAGTTAGCAATAACCGCACACTTGCGTATGATACACGTGACCTTTCTACTAACAACCTACCTATCCCCCTTGTTGCATACAACGGATGTGCCAGACCGGGCAAGTTACGTGTGCACGCTGCACACTCCCTGGCGCTGATGTTTTCCACATGGCATGGTATTGCCCGGGGCTGAGACCCTTTTGGAGGGGGTGTGGAATGGGAGCTCATGGAGGTACTGGGACATCCAATTGATTTGGGTCCATGAGCTGCATTACTGGGACTTGTGGAGGAATTTGGAGTCCATGATCCGAGAGGCTCCTTGTGGGGTGACCTGTCTAGTAGCCAAGAGAGATGTAGCCCAACTGCGGAAGAGCCTTCAACCCCACTCGCTGCAGCTGTGGCAAACAGGAGTCAACTACTGTGCACAGCAGGAAAAAATGTTCGGGAATGCCCCCAAAAAAGTGATAAAGTGTGGGGGGAGTGGTGGACCTATCATGGTTTGTCCTCATGAACATATTGATTCTTGGTGGGGTTGTTTTCTGTACTGGTATGAGTCTGAATGCTCAGCTTTTTCTGCCTGTAATGTTGGATAGTGCCGCATTATAAACTAAGTAAACTTGTTTATTAAAAAAAAAATCGGCTGGGTCTATAATTCATTTTTAAAAATGGGATAATTCACAAGCTGTGGCTCTTTCCTTTGAGGCAGATATGATAAATTGTGCCAGATAACCTTCACACTTACATTACAAGAACAAATCCAATGCTATCTGAAAGAGATGCTCTCAGTACATTATCAACAAAAATGTATTTACATTTGATTTTCCGTGTCTAGTATTAGGGAATTGATCTGCTGTGGAAGCAATCAATCAATTTAGTTCAGGGGTCAATGCTGGAGTATTGTGTTCCATTCTGGAGGCCACATCTCCACATGGGTAAAGACAGATAATAGGCCGTGCAGACAAAGGCTGCCAAGGAGGTGCATGGTATATACAGTAAGTCAGAAAGAGGAGAGGAGATGATCATACAACTAAACATGTGCGCTGGAGGAAAGGGCGATGCAAGGACAGTATAGAGATGTTCATTTCCCTGAAGAGAACAAACACAATCCAGAAAGATTAATTTTAATTGGAAAAGTATTCTTATGACTAAAGTCCATTATATTGTACTTGATAAGGCAATGGTGGTCCAAGGCTCAAACATAACCAAGTTAAAAGTTTTAGACAAAAAGTTAATGTATTATTTAAAAATGCGTTTCATAAAGTCTGGGATAGACAGAGAGGACAAATAGTATGAATATCGCAAAGGGTAAAGCCGTTGACCATACATGGTCAGTGCTGCCACGATAGAACACAGTCTTGGGCGGACTCAGTGCTCCTTGTCATCTCAGCCTGCCTTTATACCTAGTGTTTCTTATCATGTTAAAACAATTAAAATGCTCTCGAATAAACTGAGGGGCTTTTGAGGTTAGGAGCTTCATATCAAATTTATAAATACATTTTTTCCCCGGGGTTTTATATAGGGCAAACTTGACCCGAAGGTATCAGAGCGCTTTACATGAGCACCAGTTGCATTTCACAAGGACACATTCATTTTTGTTAGGCACAGGGAGGATAAGTGATTTGCCCAGAATCACAGGATGTTGAGCATCATTGCCAAGACTCGAACCCGGATCCCCTAATTTGAGGTCGACCGCCATAGCCGTTAGACCACATCCTCTTCCCAAACTTTGTATATCAGAACAAACTTGCTGCATGCAGTCTCTTCTGCATTGATTTAACAGCCAGCCAGAGGCTACTCTTCGATGCACAGATCTACTTTCTCCAGCCAGGATCCACTCTCCATATTCTGAATGTTATTACATATCTGTAATTGAAATCTGATACCACTACCCTGGATCCACCTCTCCCCTCCTATATCATCTTTACCCAGTCTGGATCCACTTTACACAGCCGTGGTCATCCAGGCCTACAAATATTGGCTCTAATTTTAGCCTGGATCTACTTTCCTTCATCTGGCTAAAAAATAATGATAAAGGCCTTTCCTTAGCTTAGGTCATCAGTATAAATTGAATCAAAACCTCGCTAATCCTCAGGCCTCTGCACCATGAGTGCCTTTAATTGCAGCTGGTGGAAACCCTGCTAGTTTTATGTTTGTAGCTAATTCATCTTTGATGATAATTTCTCCAGTAGCTGGCAGGGATACAACTATAGAGTAAGCATATCAGAGTTCTGGGATGAATCTTCTTCTCACCTTCCGTTCAAGGCTCTTTGACCAGAGTCAAGCTGTTACTGCAGCATAGGCATCACTGCTGCAGTGTTCAGTGTCATGTGGCATAAGCAATACGGAGAGGGTTTGTTCCTTGAGAAATTGTCCTCCATTAACAACATGGAGATAAATGTGAACTATTCTAATTGCACATAAAATCATTCTTTGGGTTTTTCAGACGTGCTCAGTGTGCAGTGGTTAGACACTCCCTATTGTCTAGGTCCCTATAGATCTGGTGGTTGCAGCCCTTTATGAAGGCCAACAACTTGTATATGGTACGCGGCAGGAGGAAGGGTACACCACACTAGGCGATCTCTATCCTGGAGGGCATTTTGTAACCTTTGAGGAGGTACATCTCCAGTTTGGAGTGGGTTTGGGTCAGTTTCTACAGTACGGTCATCTATCCAGGACAAAGAAGAAAGTTTGGGTGATTCTGTGCTCCTGGCTGTGCTGTTAGAGTTTGGCACTTCTACTTATGCGGTGTTCCAAATTTATAAAGGATTGAGGGCTGACAAGCACAAGCCAGTGCTGTCAGTTGGACAAATATGGGAGGGGGAACTGGAAACACAGCTAAAAGATATGGAATGGAACAAGATTTGTGCACAGATCTCTAGTAATGACCGGTTCAAGCTGACACATCTTGACTTCCTTCATTGTATTAATTTGACACTTTGAAATTGTTTGAAATATACCTGGATAGGTTGTCAGTACGCCCCAGGCATGACGAGGAAAGAGCTGATTTTCTACATATGACCTGGAGTGATATCCAAATGTGACTCTATTGGCAAACTGTAATGAATAAGTTATGTGATATTGTGTTTTTTTTATAGAACTGTCTATTAATCACTGTTTACTTACCCTTTTCCCTAAACTAAATTAAATAGAAATTTGCACTGCTGGGCTTGGTACCGGCAAAGCGTGGTCTGGCCATACACTGGCTGAAACCAGGCATTCAGACCACGGCATCCTGGGAGAAACACCTCCTAGCTTGGGCAATTGCAGAATTAATCAGGATGAAAAGGGTCAGGACAGATGATGAATTAGCTGATGATTTGTATACTTGGTCCTTGATGCTTCATACATTGATGATGGGGAATGTGGGAAGACTGGGCAGATAGCATTGCTGCATCTGACTGAGTTTATGTTGATACTTACGAATATGCCATGAAGGTCTATGCTTTTCAAGTGTTCCTGTCAAAAATGCCCAAATTGAAGTTTTGAAAAAATGAATAAATAATTGCTTAAAAAATATGTAGATTTACTGCCTACAGGCAGTCACCAGTAGGTAGTTATAGTTAGAGCTAGTTTCCATAGGAAAAGCTTTTTTTTGACTTGCCTATATCTTTGGCGCCGGTTGACGAATCTTAATGAAAAATTCCCCAAAAAAGCATGCCAGTGGGTCTTATTGTGCATGTAAAGTTTCGGGGTGTACCGTCAAGTGGGGGCCCAGAAAAAGGGGGTTACAAAATTTTTTCGTTTTCCATGTTAATTTCCTTTGGAATTTTAGACACAACCACAGTCAGAACCACTGAATGGAATTACCCCAAATTTGTTAGAAAGCTAGATAATGGTCCAGAAAGTTACCTTTTTATTATTGGTTATACATCCATTCAATAGTTTTAGAGTTATTAAAAGTAAACCAAATTTGTTTATCTAGGGACACGACCCCCGAGGAATCATTCAGATCTCGTGCAGAGATCTGATTGGCTGCCAACACTTCAACATGGAAGTGTTAACAGCCATCTTGAAACTCTGACTCAGCTGAGTCCCAAACAAAAACCTAAGAAAAAGAGAAGGGGGCAGGTTAGGAATACCCTGTTCCCATAGGCCAAGGACCCTGCCAGGCCCAAAAAGCATTTATTTTAAAAACAATTTGCTGCGAAAATAAGGATGAATTTTTGAATTTGCTGCCAGGGGCATGAGGGTATTTAATAGAGAGAAAAAAGGAGGGGGTGCACGGGGCTCTTTTTAGCCCCGGGGACTAACACTATCCCGGGGATTTATTCAAATATGGGAGGGGGCAGAGTGGACCCCCTCCATTGGGCTCATTGCACCCCTTCCCAGGGCTAAATAAATAATGATGCAGGGGATGCGCGGACCCCGCCGGACCCTGGGGATCACCACCTACCCTGGGTCAAATACATATTTAAAACTGGGATGTGGGCCACACGGCCCCCTTCCCGGGCCATATACGGCCTCGGGGACCACCACCTCCCAGGGGTAAACCCATCCTAATTAAAGGAGGGAGGCCGTGTGGTCCCCCTCCAGGAGCCATTAATGGCCCTGCTATCTCCTTAAGTGTCCACCCTCGGGAGATAGCTGTTTGCTTTCGCTTGGCAGAAGCTTTGACAGCTCCCGTCAAGCAAGAGCAAACACTAACTCTGCTCACAGCAAGAGGGAACTGTCAAACTGCTCCTGCTTGCTGGGAGCGGAGTTGTTATCTGTTTCAAATGACTGCTGTCAAGCGGGTAGAAAAACAGATGAAATAATTGCTCCCAGATGCAGGGAGCATTTTGGGCTGCTCCCCTCTGTGTGGAAGCAATGCTTACTTCTGCTGGAGGTGGGGAGCTGGCATGGACCACAGAGGCATTGAGGCTCCCCACGGTCCCCAACATTGGTCACTGGGTGCCCTGGGTTGGCTCTAGGGCAACCAGGAGAAAGAGGTTGTGCCCCAGGGGATGAGGTACCCGGGCTGGAATCGGCTCAGGGAGGGGGGCCGTGTAGCCCTCCTCCCCCAATAATTTTTGACTGGACCCCAGGGGATTGGGCTCCCAGGGCCAAATCAGCAAAAAGAGGGGGGCTGTGCGCCCCTCCTCCCCTTCCAATAATTGGCCTTGTCCAGGGGAATGGGTCCCTGGGGCCAATATCAGCCTGGGGCGGGGCTGCACGGCCCCCCTCCCCCATTAATTCTTGGCCAGGAGCCGTTTTGGGCCTGATACTCATTTCACAGAAATCAACTTCAACAGGAAGCATTTACAAATATAAACATAGTAGTTGCCCCATTTGAACCTCCACTTCTGTAAAGGACAAATGATCCTGACCTCATGAGCTTGGCGAAGGCAAAACAAGTGTGTTTTCTCAGCAATTCCACATTGAAAGATGATCTGAAATGCTTTGTGGAGGTGAAAAGATCGTTGATCTATTGGACTGCAATCTGTAGTGACTGCGATGAGTGGGATCTTTCTTGTCCTTAACTGGTGAGAGCAGAGTCCATGGTTCTCCCTTTAAAATACTATGAGTATTTAAATGTGCAAAATCACTTGGAAGCTTCACCCATTTGCCCCCAACCCACACTCACACTGCTACTGACACACCCACAGATTCACTTAGACACTCACACACCCACTCGCAGACTCACTCACACACCTACTCACAGACATACTCAGACACTCTCACATGCATGCCTAGATCCACTCAGATGCCCACTCACAGATGCACTCAGGTACTCTCACAGACACTCAGATCCATTCAGACACTCATGCACGTACTCACAGACCCACTCATACTCTCTCACACCTACTCACATACCTACTCCGAGACTAACACAACAACTCACAGACCCACTCAGACTCAAACACCCACTCACAGACCTGCTCAAAGACTCACACACCCACTCACAGACACACTCAGACACTCATTCACTCACTCACAGACTGACTCACACACTCATGGAGGCACTTGCAAACCCACTCACAGACTCACTGAGACACTAATGAACCAACTCATAGACCCAGTCAGAGACTCGCGCACCCACTCACACACCTCATGAGACACTTAGGTAGCCACTTCCAGACCCCCTCCGACATTTACACAACCATTAAGACACTCATGCACTCAGTCGCACATTCACTCTCAAAGGTTACAGGTTACAGTTAGGAAATAACTTGAAAAAAACTGACAATTTTACTAAAATACCAAAGTTTACATGGATGTTATAGCTAGGAACTAGAATTGGAAAAAACCTTAGAAATTCACTGAAGGTAACAAAGGATACCGGGATGTTATAGTTAGCTCTATGGATGAGTGAGTGGTTGTATGAGTACTTTTATGGGTCAGTGAATGGGTATGTGAATGGGTATGTGAGTGGTTGTGAGTGGGTTAGTGAATGGGTGTGTGAGTGAGGGTATGAGAGGTTGTATAGGGTTGAGAGGCTGTGTGAGAGGTTTTGTGGATGATGTCATCAGTGATGTCATTTGAGATGGCATCAGTGATGTCACTGACCATGTCATGAGTGATGCAATATGGAAAGTCATGAGCTGTGCATTGGGGGGTGTAAGTTATAGTTATCTCAGGTAACTATAACTGCTGAATTTTACTGGCTTTGTATGAGTGAAATCTGAGCCTAAATATAAAGTCCCTGTAACCTTTGGTTTACTCAGTGAACATATGTGTGTGTGTGTGTGTGTATATATATATATATATATATATATATATCTTCAATTTACAGACTTAAAAAATAGGAGATCTATACTATATTTACTCATCTTCACAATATTGACGTAATAAAAATTTTGGATTCAATATTTTTGCAAAACAATATTCTTGTACTCTGTTTTCTGATATACAACATTTTTCCGATGATCAGTTGTCTTCATGGCTGATGTTTATTTTCAGATCTTTACATACCATGAGATTCTTCTGTGCCTTTTCTGGAGCCATGGTTCATTTGATCCTGGGAGGGTATGAAGCCTGATCGCCCTTCAGCTGTTTTCTCTCAGCCCCCTGTGGAATTAACCCCACAACACAAGGTTATGTTCTAATATTGACCATAGTGACATGCCAATAGGGTGGCCACCTTTCCAAAAGAAAGATTCTAGTCATGTGTTGCTATTTTAGAGTCTGCAAAGGCTTGGTCATGATACAAATAGGATTAGAAACAAAATCAGATATATTCATTTGTAACAAAACGTTTCTGTTGGAGCCGGCCTCGTGGCGTGGTCCTGTTCCCCCTCGCTCAGCTGCACGAGGTGCCATGCACCTCGGGGCTCCTCCATCTTGGATTACACGTCACCCCACGTGACCACCTCCGTGACCCTGCTCTACCCGGCCTCGGTCCCAGCGAGGCCCGACATCGAGGCGCTCACCCCTGGCCCGGGGGATACCACGTGAACCCTTCCCACTCCCGGCGGAGGGCAGTATCGATGGGACCCCCAACCGTCCTTCCACACCTAGGTGCGACCGCCCCACAGCTCTCTGGGGCCTGGCGCCTCTCCTGCTGGGCGTCTGGCCGCGCCCTACCCGGCCTCTCCGCCCTCCTGGGCGCACGGGTCCGGACATCAAAGGGCTCAAGACCTATATCTGGGGCGACCCGACAACACGATGTCAGTTGTATCCTGGAGTCGAGAGCCCTGCTGATCGGATCGCGGCTGACCCTACGGAGAAAGACTCTTCCTGAAACTACCTGCTGAGCCCTGCGGCTGACGTTGCGGCTCCATCGTGCTTACAAGACCTTCACGAACCTTTGGGGCCCTGCTGACGCCGTCGCGGCCCGACCTTGTTGCAACAGACCATCAGAGCCCAGCTGACCTCGTCGCGGCTCGACCGAAGCGGACTTACCACCGGAGCCCTGCTGACTGTGTCGCGGCTCGACCCAAGCGGAACTACCACCCGAGCCCTGCTGACGCCGTCGCGGCTCTCCACGTCCGAGTCGCTCTGAGACCAGCATCCAAGGTCTGGCGCTGAGCCCTCCCGTACCTGGTTGGTACTAAGACTGTCCCGCTACCCTATTCCTTCCAAGACATTGAGACTCTTACTGGATCTCTCGATCCCACTGTACATATTGAACGTGCTCCTTGTTTTATATAAAGAACCAAGATAAGCAACTGATACGGAGTCCTGTGTGGTGGTGTTACTGGGCCTAGTACGATTATAGGAGAAGGACCTCTCCTAGGAGGCTTCTCAGCGACGCTCGGCTATAACTTGGCGGTAGGAAGGTGCCCGGAGTAGTCCCTCCAACTCCCCGGTGGTCCTCCCTCCAACATTTGGTGGCCAGCGACGGGATCCGAGCCAGACGCAATCGTACAAGCAAGTAACGCACCCACTACCTAACCAGACGGAAAAAGAAAAAGGGAACCATGGACAGCCAAGAAGCAACCGTGGCCGCAACCTTCCAGCTGGAAAAGCTGGAAGAATACACCCACAAAGAACTAAAACAATTCTGCAAAGACAAAGGGATCCCAACCACAGGATTGGGCACCAAGGAAGAAATGCAGAAAGCCCTGAAAGCCTGGGCCGAAGCCGAGGCCACTCCACCCCGCACCGAAGGGACCTCGGCCCGGGACGAAAACCTGCCGACCACAACCCCGACAGATGGGGGGCAAGGCATCCCCGAAGCCCGCCTATCCCACGAAGAAATACGAGAACGGGAGAGGGTCCGGGCACACGAAATGGACCTCGCACGACTCCGGCTGGACGGTGAGCTCCAGCTAGCGGAGAAAAAAATAGCCCTGGAGCAACTACGGCTGCAAGAGGAAATCGAGGAAAAGAAACGGCATCGGGAGCTCGAAGAGAGACGGCTAACCCTCGAGCACGAGAGGAGCCTCAAAGAACTCGAACTGAAATCCAAGACGGGGGAGACCAGCACCCCCGGGGCCCGGGACGCCCTACCACTGACCGAGCCAACGGTTCATATCCCCAAGGATGTCGTCAAAGAGTACTACAAGAACGACGACATCCAGCAGTGGTTCCGAGCCTACGAGGTAGCCATGACCTCCCATCGGGTACCCCAGAAGGATTGGGGTGCCGGCCTATGGGGGAGGTTCCTCAGCGAGGGCCGTGATACCCTGCTGCAACTCCCCGACGCAGTGATGACCTCCTACGATCACATGAAGGAAGCCCTACTCACCCGCTAGGGACTATCAGCCGAGATGTACCGGCAGCGCTTCCGGGACTGCAAGAAGCTCCCCGGTACCACCTGGGTCGAGTACGTGGACTTCTTCAGCCGGGCTTTTGAAGGGTGGATAAAAGGGAGCAAGGTCACCTCGTACAATGAACTGTTCGACCTCATTGTCTGGGAACACCTCGCCAACAACTGCTGGACAGTAAGTTGACCGAGCCCCGGAAGCTCGCCGCCGAAGCAGACCGATGGGTCAACACAAGGGTCCCCCGGAACCCCGTGGGGGACTACCAACGGAGTACCACGGGACCCCCTCGCCAGCGGGGCGGAGGAGGGGGGTCCCACCGCAGCCGAGACTTCCCGGCCGGACCGCCCAGAAGCCCGCCACCAGGCCAAGCCGCCAACCACACGTCCCCGACCCTGGGCCGAAGGGGGACCCCCATCGCCCGACCGGGACCTCGATCACCAGTGACCTGCTTCGGCTGCCAGCAGACCGGCCACTATGCGAGCGACCCGGCCTGCCCCGTGAACCGACGAAACGGGACCGCTGGGCCCCCTCCCCGACAAATAGCCGCCGCTGCCCTGGGGGAAGGAGAAGAAGAGGAGGAAAACCGCGAGGACGGGTCCCCCGAGTGGGAACCAGCTGCCATGTCGCTTGTATGCCTGGGCTCCCGAGAAATGGTGCCCCGAGCTGCCATCCCAAGCAACACCCAGAAGTACCAGCAGTGGGTCACCATCAACGGACGACGGGCCGAAGCCCTCCGGGACACTGGGGCTAGCGTGACCGCTGTCCGCTGCCACCTAGTGACCCCCGAACAAATCCTGCCACATGTCCTATGCCCGGTCCGGACCGCGGACAACACCGAAAGCATGTGCCGGATGGCCAGGATCCCCTTCGAGTGGGGAGGAGTGTCCGGCACCCTAAAAGTGACTGTCCGCGACGACGCCCCCGTGGACTGCCTCCTGGGGAATGACCTAGAGAGCTCCCCCTGGGCCCAGGTGGAGCGCCGAGAGCATCTGGGGATGCTAGGACTGCCTGAGTGGGCCTGCGCCACCACCCGGTCCATGACCGCCCAACCCGCCGCTGCCGCGGCCACCGACCAGCCTACGGGCCCAGAACTAGCCCCCTCCTCCGGCACGGAGGAACCCGACGATGAGGCCGGGCCGTCCGAACTGTCTCCCGACGAGGCCGCCTCCCTCAGCGAGATCCCCGAGCTGGCTCAGTGGCGCCACGATGGGGGCCCCACCCGCGAACAGTTCCAGCAAGAACAGAAGGCCTGCCCATCCCTCGAGGGGGCCCGACAGCAAGCGGCCGCCCAGGCCTCGGGGGACCCCACGGGAACCCACTGGGTCTATTGGGACAAAGACTTACTATACAGCGAGCAGAAAGTCGCCAAGCTGGGAGCCGGCCGGGTGTTGGTGGTTCCCCTCCGGTTCCGGGAGTTCCTCCTGAACCTGGCACATGACGTGCCTCTCGCCGGACACCTTGGGCGGGACAAGACTTACAGCCGTCTAGTGACCCATTTCTATTGGCCACGAATGCGGAGAGACGTGGACCACCACTGCCGGTCCTGCCAGACCTGCCAGGCTAGCGGGAAAACTGGGGGTCGAGTTAAAGCCCCCCTCCAACCATTTCCAGTCGTCCACACCCCGTTCGAACGAGTGGGGATCGACATCGTGGGGCCCCTCGACCCCCGAACCGCCCTAGGACACCGCTTCATCCTGGTACTGGTCGACCACGCCACCCGATACCCGGAGGCCATCCCACTCCGCACTGTGACAGCTCCAGTGGTGGGCCGGGCCCTGATGGGCATCTTCTCCAGGGTGGGGTTCCCCCGAGAAGTGGTGAGCGACAGGGGTACGAACTTTATTTCAAAGTACATGAAATCCCTCTGGCAACAATGTGGGGTCACCTACAGATTCACTACCCCTTACCACCCCCAGGGGAACGGACTGGTCGAGCGGTTCAACAGGACCCTAAAAGGGATGATCCAGGGTCTGGAAGAGCCCCTGCGGAGGAGGTGGGATGTCCTGCTGCCCTGCCTCCTGTTCGCCTATCGAGAGGTACCGCAGAAATCCCTGGGCTTCAGCCCCTTCGAACTCTTGTATGGGCACCCCGTCCGAGGGCCCCTCAGCCTGGTCAAGGAGGGCTGGGAGGCGCAAGTCCAAGATGCCCCTCCCGACGTCTACCGGTACCTCCTGACCCTGCGGAACCAGACTCGGAAGTTCCGGGCCCTGGCAGAAGCCAACCTCGAAGCCAGCCAAGAAGACATGAAGCGCTGGTATGACGCGAACGCCTCGACCATCGAGTTCGAGCCAGGCCAGCAAGTCTGGGTCATGTCACCCGTGGACCCCTGCGCCCTGCAGGACAAGTGGACCGGGCCCTTCAAGGTGGTTGAGAGGAAGAGCCCCGTCACCTACCTAGTCGACATGGAGTCCCCGAGGAACCCCCTCCGGGTCCTGCACGCCAACCGGCTCAAGCCCCACTTTGCCCGAACTGAACTAAGCCTGCTGCTGGCTACTGATGATGGGGGCGAAAGCGACTCCGAGCCCCTGCCCGACCTCCTGGGGTCCTCGGGCCAAGACGGTTCCTTAGAGGGAGTCCACCTCTCCGACACGCTGACCCCAGAACAGCGCCATGACTGCCGGAGGCTGCTGCAGCCCTTCGCTGCCCTCTTCTCTCTCACGCCCGGGGTGACCCCCTGGTGCGTACATGACGTGGATACCGGGGATAGCCCCCCTGTGCGACATCGAGCCTACAGAGTACCTGACCGAGTCCGGGCCTGCATACAGACCGAGGTCGCCAAGATGCTCGCCCTCGGAGTCATTGAGCCCTCCGACAGCCCGTGGGCCAGCCCGGTGGTCTTGGTGCCGAAGGCCGCCGCCCCCGGTACTTCTCCGGAACTCCGATTTTGTGTAGACTACCGGGGCCTGAACGCAGTCACCAAGACCGACGCCCACCCCCTGCCCCGGGCAGACGAGCTGATCGATCGCTTAGGGGCCGTCCGCTACCTAAGCACCTTTGATCTCACCGCTGGGTACTGGCAGATCAAGCTCACTCCCGGCGCCCAGGAACGATCCGCCTTTTCCACCCCCGATGGGCACTACCACTTTCGGGTGATGCCCTTCGGTATGAAGAACGCCCCAGCGACCTTTCAGAGGCTGGTAAACAAGGTCCTGGCCGGGCTAGAAACCTTCAGCGCGGCCTACCTCGACGACATTGCAGTCTTCAGCGACCATTGGGCCGCGCACTTGGGACACCTCGGCCAAGTCCTGGCCGCTCTCCAAAGGGCCGGGCTCACAATTAAGGCCAGCAAATGCCAGATCGGTCAGGGATCTGTGACCTATCTGGGCCACCAGGTGGGGAGTGGCCAGGTAGCACCCCTCCAGTTGAAGGTCGATGCCATCCAGGCATGGGAGCCCCCCGCAACCCAGACCGCTGTCCGGGCCTTCTTAGGCCTCACAGGCTACTACCGGCGATTCATTAAGGATTATGGCAGCATTGTGGGCCCCCTGACGGAGCTCACCTCCAAGAAACAGCCCAAGGTGGTGCACTGGACGCCCCGCTGCCAGACCGCTTTTGAAACCCTCAAGGCGGCCATGTGTGCTGCCCCGGTGCTACAGGCCCCTGACTACAGCAAGGAATTTGTGGTGCAGACCAACGCATCCTAGTACGGGGTCGGGGCGGTCCTCTCCCAGATGGACGCCGAGGGCCTCGACCGACCTGTGGCCTTTATCAGCCGCCGACTGCTGCCACGAGAACAGAGGTGGAGCACCATCGAGCGGGAGGCCTTCGCTGTGGTATGGGCTCTCAAAAAGCTCCGGCCCTACCTGTTCGGCACCCACTTTAGGGTCCAGACTGACCACCGGCCCTTGCGGTGGCTCATGCAAATGCGGGGCGAGAACCCCAAACTGTTGCGATGGTCCATCTCGTTGCAAGGGATGGACTTCACCGTGGAACACCGGCCCGGCAACGACCACGCCAATGCTGACGGCCTGTCCCGATTCTTCCGCCTCGGCGAGGAGAACCCCCAAGGAGATGGGTGACTCTCCCTGCCTTCAGCTGGGGGGGACGCGTGTTGGAGCCGGCCTCGTGGCGTGGTCCTGTTCCCCCTCGCTCAGCTGCACGAGGTCCCATGCACCTCGGGGCTCCTCCATCTTGGATTACACGTCACCCCACGTGACCACCTCCGTGACCCTGCTCTACACGGCCTCGGCCCCAGCGAGGCCCGACATCGAGGCGCCCACCCCTGGCCCGGGGGATACCACGTGAACCCTTCCCACTCCCGGCGGAGGGCAGTATCGATGGGACCCCCAACCGTCCTTCCACACCTAGGTGCGACCGCCCCACAGCTCTCTGGGGCCTGGCGCCTCTCCTGCTGGGCGTCTGGCAGCGCCCTACCCGGCCTCTCCGCCCTCCTGGGCGCACGGGTCCGGACATCAAAGGGGTCAAGACCTATATCTGGGGCGACCCGACAACAAGATGTCAGTTGTATCCTGGAGTCGAGAGCCCTGCTGATCGGATCGCGGCTGACCCTACGGAGAAAGACTCTTCCTGAAACTACCTGCTGAGCCCTGCTGACGACGTTGCGGCTCCATCGTGCTTACAAGACCTTCACGAACCTTTGGGGCCCTGCTGACGCCGTCGCGGCCCGACCTTGTTGCAACAGACCATCAGAGCCCAGCTGACCTCGTCGCGGCTCGACCGAAGCGGACCTACCACCGGAGCCCTGCTGACTGTGTCGCGGCTCGACCCAAGCGGAACTACCACCCGAGCCCTGCTGACGCCGTCGCGGCTCTCCACGTCCGAGTCGCTCTGAGACCAGCATCCAAGGTCTGGCGCTGAGCCCTCCCGTACCTGGTTGGTACTAAGACTGTCCCGCTACCCTATTCCTTCCAAGACATTGAGACTCTTACTGGATCTCTCGATCCCACTGTACATATTGAACGTGCTCCTTGTTTTATATAAAGAACCAAGATAAGCAACTGATACGGAGTCCTGTGTGGTGGTGTTACTGGGCCTAGTACGATTATAGGAGAAGGACCTCTCCTAGGAGGCTTCTCAGCGACGCTCGGCTATAACTTGGCGGTAGGAAGGTGCCCGGAGTAGTCCCTCCGACTCCCCGGTGGTCCTCCCTCCACCAGTTTCTGTCTCTTTTTGTATCTTAATTATTAGTTATGGATCATTAATACATCTTTAGGACACATTTAGAAGTGCTTTCTATTATATTTGCTGTTTGAAATTATATACAGATTGGGACAAAGAAAACTGGCATTAGGTGATTTTGCTTATTTTTGTACCGGCCGGGACATCAAGATACTGGTGTTCTCCGTAGAATACCAGTCAGGCGACAATCCTGCTTGGCAATCACCCAGATAAGCAAAAAACAGATTCCGACTAGATATGTCATCTGCTTACGGGGCAAAATTCAAATGTGATAATAAAGAAAAATGTCTTACAAATCCTTATCCAATGTAGCAAGTTTTCACTTTTCTATAGGTACACTCAAAACATATGGGGTGCACACTGACTAGGTTGTAAGCCGCTCTCCTCTTTATGGGTACCTAGAGAATCTTCTCAAAGTGATAGTTGTTATGATTATTATTGTTAATTAGCAGAGTGGCGTAAGCACCAGGTATTGCCCAATTATCTCAGATCATCTGAAAAAACATCCAAAAGTGTATTTTACTTGCATATTTCATAATCTAATTCATCTTCAATTTCCCAAGACTTACATTTGAGTTAGGTTACGCTCTGGGTGTTTTCAGTTGTTTAAAAAAAAAAGGTTGTTTGGAACTAACTCAACCATTCATTAATTGTGTTTATTATGCTCAAGTTCTCGAAGCATATATATCCTCTACCCCTAAAAATCTATCCGATGTTTTGGCTCCCTCGCTTAAAACAGTTCTATTTTCATAAACAGAGCATATTGGGTAATAAAGCAACACAGAAGTTATTTGTTTTTTCTTTCAAGACACTTGTCTCCCACTTTTACTTTCACTTAAAATACTAGGTAGGATTGTGATGTTTTAAAATGTAAACATTTATTATGATAGATTGAAAAGTACTACTAAATTTAATTTTTTGTAGAGGAAATGTGCCCACCTACAATGCTTTACCTTGCTGGCAATATTTTTACGTGTATAAAGCTTTATAGCCTGCTGCTGAGAGCTATTACAGTTGTTAAAGGCCCCAAACCCAAGCTATAGGCCCGAGCCACGGGCAGGGGCCTATAACGGGGGAGAGGTCTTTTAATAATAGGAATAGCCTGAGGCAGAAGGGGTATAATGCTATTAGAGCATTCCATCCACTAAGAGTGGAATTTTCCAAACTAAACAGAAAAACGAACATTGGAATGTTGGAGCAGAATTTCCGTACCAGCCATTATTGTTCCTGAGCTCCTCCACTGACTTCAACTGGGGCTCACAATACGCCAATATTCTAATAACAGTGAGAACATTTTATGGTATAAGGAGAGCTTTTTCAGGACTCCCCATGTGTTAATGGAAGCCATTTACCAATAATGTCCTTGTTCCTGAACCCTCCTATTGACCTCGAAACAGAGCAGTACGTACAACTCTTTAGCACTTGACCATATGGGTGGATAAGTCTAGTAGTCCAAAGTTCACTCCAAGAAGTAGTGTGGACAGTGGCAGTTCTTCCGCCAAGGTGGAGGAGCATCGCCCACTGCTTTTAAGCGGTGGAACTGAGGAACAATAACATGATATTTATATGATGTTATTATCATTTTATTGTTTACATCTGCTTTGCAGGGGGCGGGAGGGGGGCTCTGCGTCCATCAATTGTGTGTCTTTTGCTTTCTCGCCCTAAGTGCGCCAGGTATGCCCAGACGTGGGTCCTGGGCTCACTGTGCCACTGGAATCAAGCTATCCTGGCTGAAGAGGTGTGAAACTCCGAAACCGGTCCTAGGAAGCTTGTTTCCGGTCCAGGGAGGACCTGGCTTGGCAGTTCAGGATGGACTGTTCCCATGAGGCACTGAGTCAAGACTGATTTGCATATGGCCAGGTCTAAATTGGGGTGGCATGGTGAGCAAAAGAATGATGGATGTAACCCAGATCTCTTGACTAGGAGTGAATGTTTTGATTTGTTCTGCATTCCGTCCATCAATTGTGTGTCTTCTGCTCAAGGAGCAGGGCAAGGGAGGAGTGGTTCGCCCACTCCTAAGTGTGTAATGACGCTTTGACAGGCCCTCTTGTGCCGGCCAAACTGTCATGCGCACTTTGCATGTTCTCCATGCAGGCTGCAATACAGCCATCGTGGAGAACATGCCCAGACCCCCAGTTTTCGTCTGAGCGTCGAGCCACCGAATCCTGGGTGCTTACCAATCACAATGCTGCATTGCATCGTTGTGATTGGTCAGGAGAGCCTGGCAGTGCTTCCAGGTTCAGCCAAGTCTGATGGAGGAGAGACGAGGGACGCTGCGATAAGGTAAGTGGTTGTATTTCATTTTTCTTTTTTTACATCCACCACCTCCGATAAATGCCGGGAACCACTGAGTGTGGAGTTAGACACTCATTACTCAATAGAATATAGAATGACGAGTAATAAATCACTGCTTAGTCAGCACTTTGGTTTATAAAAGAAAAGTACTTTATTACTAACACAAAACACAATTATCGTACATGATCCTCAGAGGAGACTTGTAGACAAACTGATAAACAGGTGAGAGAGGCTAGTAGGCAACTCAGTCTCGTGGGCACAGGTAAAAAGTCTTGTCTTGCCACTATAATCTCTATCGCTGCCAACAGTGTCAGTCCTCTACAGCTCGGCGAGCCAATGGTAAAATCACTATCTTGAAGGAGGGTCCACATGGTGTGCCCCTCTAGACCATAGAGACCCAATCTGGATCTCAGTCCTTATTACACACATGTTTCTAGCACACAAGCAAAATTGTTGGGTGTGCCGATGTTTGTTCAAAAATCTACAGCTAGAACTTAAGGCAGCCAACATTACAGCAGCAGGGCTGAGGTGGAGGCATCATTGTCAGACTTGGCTCTCAGTTGCATACACTGCTCGAGGATATGCATTATGTAATACTAGAGCAGTAATATGCATGCATACATACAGGTGGACACAAATGTGGTCATTCACAGTTTGGCATGACAGGAGAGCTGTTGTACATTGTCTGTTCTCCTGCCCAGCCAAACCTGTGATTATACTTAGAGGTGAAGAGCCACTGGGTTTCCAGAAGTAGAGCCTCAGCTAGGCTCAAGCACTGAAAACGCTTGAACCAACAGCCAGTCAGCCACAGGGTCACTAGGTCACAGAGATGGAACCCCATCAGGCACCCACCAATGATCTTTCTTGCCTTGTACCACTATGTAAGAGATGGATGTTCTATGAAATCTGCCTTTTCTGCATGGTCACAACAGATTTTTTTGCCTTTTGTAGAACCATGTATTTTTGCGAGTTTTAGAACACTATACACTCTACCCCTGCTAACCAATACTAAAGAACCTGTGCTCACCCTTTAAACATGGTTGAATTGGCATATTCCTAAATGGCATACTTTAATTTGCCTATAAGTCTCTAGTAAATGGCACAAAGTGTACATTTTCGCTCTAATGTCTCCTGGGCAGAGACTACCATTCAACAAGGTGTGAAAAATGGGTGACACTCCTCCCAGGAGCAAACAATAGGCTGACCTGAATGGGTAGAGATAACTCCTCTGATCCTCACCGAATATACTGAGTGGGGCTGTGGGCATCCTTCTTGACACTACAGTGTCAAATCCTGCTTGACCGGTCTGCTGGGTTTACATATAACATTTGGGACAGACACACTTGAACGGTAGAGAACAGTAGTCAAGGTTAGTTCTTGTGTATCAACTGTCTGGTTGCTCAATGACCCTGCTTTATCCTACCTGACTTCTGTGTCTGGGTTTTACATATAACACTCTGGGCACAGGATGTCAAAACAGTTGTTGTGTCTTCACTGTCTGGTTGCTGAATAACCCTACCTTTGTCCTATTAGACATCTGCCTCTAAGTGTATTGTGGGTGCAGCTGCTGCTTCAAACTGGATTTTAGTGTTAGATATAGGAGTGCACAATGTTTACCACACCACTTTGTGTTTTACATTTAAAAATGCATATCTCAGGTTCTCCTTTTTGGAGTATTGTCATTTTGGTTTGATTTTGTTTATTAAAGTTTGTTTTATTTTTCAAATTCAGTTTGAGATTTTTATTGTTTTGCATTTTGACTTAATTACTGGTTTGGTACTGCATAAACATTTTACACATTGCCCCAAGTCTGTGTGCTCTGTTCCATAGCTACCAGGGTGTTGAGTTCAGGCTAATTTAGTGACTTTGAAGGTTCATCTTGACAAGGGTTGTGATTACTCCGTGATGTGGGTAACCACACCCCCAATTAATAACAGGGTTTCTTACTGTGGTCAAAGGTAGTAAAAGAGCAAAATAGGGACATTTGTGTTTTTGCTATACAGAGTCCAAACCTCACTCTTGGTGTACTGAGTAGGCTGCCACAACATGGTGGCATGCTCAGCACTCATCTTTGACAAAAGTGCATTCACCACTCCAGCAGATGCACTTTTGGCAAAGAAATCCCTGTCAGACAGGAGGGATCTCAAATGTGGCGGAAGGTCCTCGGCTGAGGCGGGGACAGAAACAAGCACTATATGAAGGGCCGCATGCACCTATCTGACTCTAAATCATGGCTACTCCATGTGCCACAAAGTATGGTCTGTGGTGTGATCGAGGGCTGCACTGATGCCAGCAGGATGGCAGTCGGGCGATTGGGGTTTGTAAGGTGGGTGTAGGGGAAGCAAAGCATGTACATGTCGTGGCTGAATTGCACAACACAAAAGCAGAAAACCTGGGATCAATCCCAGCTTCCCCACTTGACCAAATTGTGTGATCCTACGCAATTGTTTTTTTTCCCCATTCTGCCTTCTTTTTCTTCTCTTGTGTTTTATTTAATAAACCGTGATGTTGTCCATTGATAATAGCAATCCAGGCCACCCAGAGGGTGCAGATGACAAATGCCTTGCCTTTTAGTTCACTATTGGCATTGTTGTCAGGGTCTGTGGAAGCATGAATGTTTCTAAATTCATGTTTGAAAACTATAATTAAAAAAAAACTCTCAATGCAGTGATATCATCAAATGTACTAAGGTGAAAAGGTTCTGCATGGTAATGAAATTCACGTTTTTATATTTTGAAAAGACTATCATATTTTTCTACGTTTGTTATAAGGTGACTTTATAAAATGATGTTGTTTCTAAAGTTGAGTGGTGCAGGACACCATAGTTACTCTTCTGAATGCTAGTGCTGAGTCAAGTAAACAGAAGACCAGTGCTGCTGTTCACCAAGGAGCCGTTTGGAAAGGTCACAAGGGCCGCAAGCGGCCCCCGGGCCATACTTTGAGTATCACTGCTCTAAATGAACTCCAAGGTCTTGTGATTGCTGACAGTCACACCAACAAAACAAATTCCAGAAAGCATTATATTAGTGGGCAATTCATCCCAATATTAATTTATTTTAGAATTCATGGTATCCAGTTCTTCATATTTTCTGAGTAAAAGCAGGAAGATGAAGTGTCGCTGTTGTGAATGGGATCCTCCTTTTTCATCAGGGCCGGACTGGCTGTGGCGGGCACCAGACATTTCCCCGGTAGGCGGCCAGAATGGGGGCCGGCCTTGGACTCCTGGGGGCCGGTTTTGTTACCAGGGCTGGTTTTGCAGCATAGCTGAAATATCGTCCCCCTGTAACAAAAGCGGGCAAAACCAGCTCTGGCAAACAGCTCGACCCAACCATCCCTGCCCCCCCCACCCAGGGCCGGCCGAGCTGTTTACCAGGACCAGTTTTGGTTCCCAGTCCAGCCATGTTTTTCGTGCTCAGTTACAGTGGTGAAAGGCAGGCTTAGGGTCCAAATGAAGTGTTCCTATCAAAAGGACAGGTCCTGAAAATAGTTTAGTATAAATCACCTCATTAATACATTTGGCAACTCAGAGATTCAGCCCCCATGGGCAATTTACACAGGAAACGGAAAGGCTTTTTTCAATGAACAATCATGTCTTGCACCCTACTGCGTTATAACCCACAGAGAAATCCTTATAAACATCTCACCCTCAATGCATTTGGTCAGCAGCTGCAATGGCACTCACAAACTTCAGAAGTAGACTACAAGGAAAACACAACACCACTCTTACTATTTTGAGAATGTTCTGTGCACAGTCAGCCCTATGGGCGACAGTTCTTGGCAAACCCATACAGATTGTATTGTAATTGCATTTATATAGTGCTTCCTACCCCTGACGAGGCGTCAAAGCGTTTTTTCGGCGAGTAGCACGCTACTCCAGAACCCATAAAGGATTCGTGCTGAATTAGTATAGTGAAATATGAAAGTAATTTGAGTGGTGGATATTAGTCAGTTATTTGGATTCAGAAGGATAGTGGAGGGATAGAAGAGGAAAAAAAGGTTTGCATTTATATAGCTCTCGTTACCCCTGACGGGGTTTTGAAGCGCTTTTATCGGTGAGTAGCACGTTACTCTGGAACCCATAAGGATTAGTGGTGAATTAGTATAGTGAAATATGAAAGTAATTTGAGTGGTGGATATTAGTCATTTATTTGGATTGAGAAGGATAGCGGAGGGATAGACGAGGCAAAAAGGTTTGCATTTATATAGCGCTTGTTACCCCTAATGGGGTGTTGAAGCACTTGCTTGGCGAGTAGCACGCTACTCCGGAACCCATTAAAGGATTAGTGTTGAATTAGTATAGTTGTTAGACCTGGCACCTTGGCGTGAGTTTCCCTTCCACTTTTTGATGGTGTGCCTCGATTGTTTTGCTGGTGTTGTCCGCTCAGGGCACTGCGCCACGGCTAATCCGTGCCGCAGTGCAAGTGCTCCCTAGGTAAAGTGTACCTGTAATTGATGTCCATGATTGGTTTATTGGATTCACTGTCAGTCCCCAGTAAAGTGCACCAGGGGTGCCAGGGCTTGTGAATGCCAATGCTGCTGGTGGGCTTGCAGCGCTGGTTGCGCCACCCACGGAAGCGGCCTTGTAAAGTGTGTCTAGGGTCTGCCACCGCAGACCCTGTGCGCGGTCCGGGACCGTCGCGCTGACTGCGCAAGTGCCCCCACTTGCCAGTCCCTAAACCTTCCCTTACCTACATATTAGCCACCCCTCTGGTAGGCCCAAGGGCAGGGTGCATTGTAGGCATAAGGTAAGACATGCCCTGGTGTGTGTGGCATGTCTTAGTAGTGAATTACAGCCCTTTCCGTTCTTCACTATTGAGGGCTACCTGCTCTCCATAGGCCAGAATGGGCTGCTGGGATCACGCCAACGCTGTGACCCCAGTGGACTCAGAGAGCATGGTAGAGTGTCAAGTTTGGTATGCCTGAACTCAGAATAATAAAATACTTCTTGTAGTCAAGTTTATTTTAATATCCTGGGTTTGTAAATACTACTTTTAGAAAGTTAGTATTTACTGACCTGACCATCTCAGTCCGCCTCTGCTGTGTGTGTGTGTGTTCTGCCTAGCAACAGTAAGGAGCAGGGTGGGGGAATCCCCAGAGACAGGTTGGCTGCCAGGTGGTGGGTAGAGAGGTGACACCTGGATGGGTGGGAGGAGTACACCTTGACTCTTGAATAGACCTGTGCTCTGCCACCACAAAGCCGGCGCCACCCCCTGTGGGGCGGCTGATGTCTCTGCCCTGCTGCTGAAAGGAAAGAGCAGAGTCACCATAACAAAGTGCTCCAGAACTGGACTGAGCCAGGCCTAGGCCCCCTGGCGCTAAAGAACAAAAGAATCATGGTATAAAAGTAGGAGCTTGGCTCCTAAGAAATCAGAATCCTGTTTTACCACAAAGAACCTCTGCCCGACTAGAAGGAGAAGAAGACGCTGGAGGAGCTGGCCTGCTGCTTGCCTTGCTGAGAAAGGAGAGGAAGAGACTTACTGAAAAGACTTTGCTACTTTGTGCTTGAACATTCTCCAAGGGCTTGATCTGAGCTTGCCCCCTGAACTGAACCCCAGGAACAGTGGGTTCTCTGTGCTTCTTGCTCGTCCTCCAATTCGAGCCGTGTGTGCATCCCGCTGGAAAAGAGACTGCGCCCCTCATCGCCCCTCCTAGGGCCGTGACACTCAGGAGCTCGCCTGCCGCAATCCCGTGAGAGCCCCGCTCCGTCCGGAGCCACTCTCTGTCCCCGGGCCAGGCCGCCTGCACCCCTGTCACCGCCTGCCATTGGAGTGCGCTGAACGCGCTATCACCCCTCCTGCCGGAAGCCGTCCGACGACTGTGATCTACGCCGGGTCATCCAGCTGCACTGACTGTGCCCTGTGACCCCGCTTCGCTATCCCCGGACATCTCAGGCCGCGCCGCCCCCGCTGTGGAGACCCTCCTGCACTGCCGTGCTAAAGGGTCGCTGGCCGCGCCTGCCTACGTGCCCACACCTGCTGATTGAGGACCCAAGAACACTTCCCAAGCTGAGAGTCGCACCGACCTGTGCCGACTCTCCTAATCACGAAAGAAGTCCAGTATCGGGCTCGGGGCCCGCAACGCCTTATTTCCCCGTTCGCAGGAACCGATCTCTGTGAGTACTGGAACTACAAGTAAAGAGACTACGAACTATCCATTTGAAACTACGAACCAAGAACATTTGCCTGCTGTATAACCTGGTGGCCTAGCGACAACGTTATTGGTCTTGTGATAAGTCTGCTGAGAGATATATACCTTATTTTTACATAAAGAATCGTATTTTTATATATATCCAGGTCTGGTGTCCGTTTCTGGGGGGATTGATGTATTTACTGTGTGTACGATTGTAAGTGCTTAACCAACAACGCCTGAGGAATCGCCTTGGCTGCTCACGCCACGCACCTAGAGGGTGAGCAAGGGTCATTCGCGAGGGGTTATCCTGCGCCCTGACGTGGAGGAGAGGGTTCCTGCTTGACACAAGGGCAACCTTGCGCCAACCAGAGATCCCCGACTCTAACATTGTTGGCAGCGGTGGGGATTTCGGATTTGCACTTGTAATTTGCATACAGTGAATTATTAATCACCAGATAGTGAGAGCAGACCAAGTAACGCAGCCACAGGTTTTCATTTTCTGAACTTTGTTGAGACATCTGCCATTACTGCAACCATGCCTGGCTCACACTCCGCTGGGAGAGCACTCTCTGTGATTTCTGGAATCGATGAGGTGGATTGGGAGAGACTGGAAGGCTACACGATGGAGCAATTGAAAGGCTACAGTGTACAATTCAGAGTCCCCCATGCTGGATGCAAGAGGAAGACCCAGTACACCAAGGCGTTGAGAGCCTGGAAGGAGTCACGAGACCTACGGAATGCGGGGGACATCGTTCCACCCGACAACCTTGAGGAGCCCAGCAGAGTCCGGTCGCCAGAGGAGCTGGCAGACAGGGCGGCAGACAGGGCGCATGCAATGGAGATGGCAAAGTTGGCAGGACAGATGGAAATGGAGAAGCAGAAGTTGGCCCTGGAGGCACAACAACGCCAAATGGATCATGATATCAGATTGAAGGAGTTGGAGCTGAAGGCGAAAAGTTTGGACACCGCTCCTTCTGGTGGCAGCACTCCACCAGCGCAGGTAGAGTCCAAGGTGTACATCCCCAAAGATGTAGTAAAGGAGTATTTCAGAAAGGATGACATAGGGCAGTGGTTTAGGGCCTACGAGGTGGCCATGTCCTCACACCGGGTCCCTGAGAAAGACTGGGGAGCGGGGTTGTGGGGAAGGTTCCTTGCTGAAGGGCGTGACACACTGTTAGATTTACCCTTAGATCTCCAAACCTCATACCCCCATATGAAGGAAGCTTTAATGACCAGGTATGGGTTAACTCCTGAGCTATATAGACAGAGGTTCAGGGAGACCAAGAAGATCCCTGAGAGTACGTATGTGGAATATGTGACCTTTTTCTGCAGAGCGCTGGATGGTTGGGTGAAGGGTAGCAAAGTGAGTGATTATCAAGGGCTGCTTGATTTAATTGCATGGGAGCACTTGTCCAGTCAATGTTTTCCTGAGCTACGCCAGCACCTGATAGATAGCAAGCTGTCCAACCCGCGGAAGCTTGCTGAGGAGGCGGACCGCTGGCTCAGCACCAGGGTCCACAAGGGTCAAGTGGGAGACTCCGCCAAAGGTGGGCAGGGTCCCCAGCAGAAGAGTGGGGGGGACAAGGGTAAACAGAAGGGGTTCCAAAAAGGCCCCCAAAGTAATTCCCAAGGGAACCAGCAGAAGGGTTCTCAGCCTCCCCCAACCCCGCAGCAGAACGGGGCCCCGACAGGTAGACCTGTTCCAAAGGGGCCCTTCAATTGTTATAGGTGTGGTGACCCGGGTCACATTGCCTCTGATCCTAAGTGTCGCCTGTTTGGTAAGACCGCACCCACTGGTGCTCCACCCCGGCAAGTAGCTAGTGTTAACTTTGGGGAGGAAGTAGCAGTCCAGGAGGGTGGGGGTCCCGGGCAGATGACCCTAGTCTCGCTAGGAGACAGTGAGATGGTCCCTGTAACTTACCTGCCCTCTAACACTAAGAAATATGGGCAGGTGGTGACCATCAATGGAAAGAAGGTTGAGGCTCTTAGAGATACAGGAGCCAGCGTGACCTCGGTGAGGCAACACCTGGTGTCTCAAGAGCAGATTGTACCCAATGCCTACTGTAGGGTTGTCAATGCTGACAACGTAGAGAGTCGTTGTCCAATGGCTCAAGTTCCCTTTGAGTGGGGGGAGGTCTCTGGTACTCTACAAGTCGCTGTGAGAACTGACATGCCTGTAGACTGTCTGCTAGGGAACGACCTGGAGAGTTCCCCTTGGGAGAAGGTGGAGAAGACCACGCATCTGAGGATGGTGGGTCTACCCGACTGGGCGTGCGTGACCACCCGGTCCATGGCAGCCAGTAGGGGTGTTGAGAGGGTCCTGGAGCCTGAGGGAGAGGTCCAGGAACCGGCCTTAGGGAGAAGGCGCAGGAGGCGCGGGAAACCGGCCCCCGAAGTTCCCACGGCCCAGGAGGAAGTAGACCCTGAGGGGGATGCTCTGGAGCCTACCGGGGAACAGATTGCCGAACTGGGAGATCTGCCTGAGCTGACCCATTGGCAGCAAGAAGGAGGTCCCTCCAGGGAGGAATTCTGCAGGGAGCAGAAAGAATGCCCTTCTCTCGTGGGTATGCGGCAACAGGCTGCAGACCAGGCCAATGGTGTTCAGGCCAAAACACACTACGTGTACTGGGAGAGTGACCTCCTGTATTCCGAGCCTAAGGCTGCTGAACCTGGGTCAGCCCGTGTGCTGGTGGTACCCCAGAAGTTCAGAACCTTCCTACTGGGGCTGGCTCATGATGTGCCGTTAGCAGGACATTTGGGGATGGACAAGACCTATGACAGGCTTTTCACCCACTTTTACTGGCCCCAAATGCATAAGAATTCAGATTCCTACTGCAGAACCTGTCAGACTTGCCAGGCAAGTGGTAAGAGCGGAGGGAAGCATAAGGCTCCTCTGCAACCTTTCCCTGTGGTCGGTACGCCATTCCAACGAGTGGGTATTGATATTGTGGGGCCTCTGGACCCCAAGACAGCCCTGGGCAACAGGTTCATCCTGGTCTTGGTGGACCATGCCACCCGGTACCCTGAAGCCATCCCTCTGAGGACAGTGACGGCCCCCGTGGTGGGACGGGCACTGATGGGAATTTTCTCCCGAGTGGGATTCCCTCTAGAGGTGGTGAGCGACAGGGGGACCAATTTCATATCCACATATATGAAATCCCTGTGGAAGGAGTGTGGGGTAACTTACAAGTTCACCACTCCTTACCATCCCCAAGGAAATGGGTTGGTTGAGAGATTCAACCGAACCCTCAAAGGCATGATCATGGGCCTGGACGGTCCAATGAGGCGTAAGTGGGACGTCCTCTTGCCATGCCTGCTCTTCGCTTACCGAGAGGTGCCACAGAAGTCTCTAGGGTTCAGCCCCTTTGAGCTTCTGTATGGTCACCCGGTAAGAGGACCTCTGAGTTTGGTAAAGGAAGGCTGGGAGCAATCTCCCAGGAAACCTCCCCAGAATGTATATAGTTACATGCTGGCCTTCCGAAACCAGACTCGGCGTTTCAGGCAACTTGCTGAGGCAAATCTGGAAGCCAGCCAGGAGGAGATGAAGCGGTGGTACGACCGGAATGCCACTCTGGTAGAGCTTCAACCTGGACAAAAGGTGTGGGTCTTGGCCCCAGTGGAGCCGTGTGCACTTCAGGATAAGTGGACAGGTCCATTTGAGGTTGTGGAGCGCAAAAGTCCTATCACCTACTTGGTGGACATGCAGACTCCCAGGAACCCTTTGAGGGTCCTACATGTTAACCGCCTTAAGCCCCACTTAGAGAGGACCGAAGTGGGCATGCTGCTGGCCACTGATGATGGAATGGAAGAGGAGACCGAGCCTCTTCCTGACCTCTTAGTGGCCTCTGAGAAAGATGGGTCAGTGGATGGAGTTAACCTCTCACCCACCCTGACGCCCGAACAACAGGAAGACTGCCGCCACTTGCTGGGACAGTTTTCCGACCGATTCTCCCTGGTTCCTGGTGTCACAGATTGGTGCGTCCATGATGTGGACACAGGAGACAGCTTACCTGTGAAGCACAAGGCTTACAGGGTAACTGACAGGGTCAGAGCTTGCATTAGGGAGGAGGTCTCCAAAATGCTTGCGCTAGGGGTGGTTGAGTCCTCCAGCAGTCCTTGGTCCAGCCCCGTGGTCTTGGTCCCAAAGGCTGCTGCGCCGGGAGCCACACCTGAACTCCGGTTCTGTGTGGACTACAGAGGACTCAATTCAGTCACGAAGACTGACGCGCACCCCATCCCCAGAGCTGATGAGCTCATTGATCGGCTGGGGGCTGCCCGGTTCCTCAGTACGTTTGATTTAACGTCTGGGTACTGGCAGATCGCCTTGACCGATGGGGCCAAAGAGAGGTCCGCATTCTCTACACCAGATGGGCACTTCCAGTTCCGAGTCATGCCATTTGGGATGAAGAATGCCCCTGCCACCTTTCAGAGGTTGGTCAACCAGGTACTGGTTGGGCTGGATGCGTTCAGTGCCGCCTACCTGGATGACATCGCAGTGTTCAGTGCCACCTGGCCTGAACACCTGCGCCACCTCTGGGAAGTGTTGATGGCGCTGCGCCGAGCAGGCCTCACGATCAAAGCAAGCAAGTGCCAGATCGGGCAGGGTTCCGTGGTGTACTTGGGACACCAAGTGGGGAGTGGCAAGGTGGCACCCTTGCAACCCAAAATTGAGACCATCCTGGCTTGGGAACCCCCCAAGACGCAGACCGCAGTGAGGGCCTTCCTGGGGCTCACTGGGTACTACAGGAGGTTTGTCAAGGGCTATGGAACGATCGTTGCCCCCTTGACAGAGCTGACTTCGAAGAAGCAGCCCAGGAACGTGATTTGGACTGACACCTGTCAGAAAGCTTTCGACACCCTGAAGACTGCCATGTGCACGGCGCCCGTGCTCTTGGCCCCTGACTTCTCCAAGGAATTCCTAGTACAGACAGACGCTTCAGAGCATGGTGTAGGGGCTGTTCTCTCACAGATGACTGAGGAGGGCTGGGACCAACCCGTAGCCTTCATCAGTAGGAGGTTACTTCCACGGGAAAGTAGGTGGAGTGCAATTGAGCGAGAAGCATTCGCTGTGGTCTGGGCGCTGAAGAAGCTAAGACCCTACTTGTTTGGGTCTCACTTCCGGGTTCAGACGGACCACAGGCCCCTCAGATGGTTGATGCAAATGAGGGGTGAAAACCCGAAGCTGTTGAGGTGGTCCATCTCCCTACAGGGTATGGACTTCACGGTGGAACACCGTCCTGGTACAGATCACGCCAACGCTGACGGTCTGTCCAGGTATTTCCGCCTTAGTGACGAGGAACCCCCTGGGCAAGGGTAGTTCTCCCCACATTTCAGCTGGAGGGGACACGTGTTAGACCTGGCACCTTGGCGTGAGTTTCCCTTCCACTTTTTGATGGTGTGCCTCGATTGTTTTGCTGGTGTTGTCCGCTCAGGGCACTGCGCCACGGCTAATCCGTGCCGCAGTGCAAGTGCTCCCTAGGTAAAGTGTACCTGTAATTGATGTCCATGATTGGTTTATTGGATTCACTGTCAGTCCCCAGTAAAGTGCACCAGGGGTGCCAGGGCTTGTGAATGCCAATGCTGCTGGTGGGCTTGCAGCGCTGGTTGCGCCACCCACGGAAGCGGCCTTGTAAAGTGTGTCTAGGGTCTGCCACCGCAGACCCTGTGCGCGGTCCGGGACCGTCGCGCTGACTGCGCAAGTGCCCCCACTTGCCAGTCCCTAAACCTTCCCTTACCTACATATTAGCCACCCCTCTGGTAGGCCCAAGGGCAGGGTGCATTGTAGGCATAAGGTAAGACATGCCCTGGTGTGTGTGGCATGTCTTAGTAGTGAATTACAGCCCTTTCCGTTCTTCACTATTGAGGGCTACCTGCTCTCCATAGGCCAGAATGGGCTGCTGGGATCACGCCAACGCTGTGACCCCAGTGGACTCAGAGAGCATGGTAGAGTGTCAAGTTTGGTATGCCTGAACTCAGAATAATAAAATACTTCTTGTAGTCAAGTTTATTTTAATATCCTGGGTTTGTAAATACTACTTTTAGAAAGTTAGTATTTACTGACCTGACCATCTCAGTCCGCCTCTGCTGTGTGTGTGTGTGTTCTGCCTAGCAACAGTAAGGAGCAGGGTGGGGGAATCCCCAGAGACAGGTTGGCTGCCAGGTGGTGGGTAGAGAGGTGACACCTGGATGGGTGGGAGGAGTACACCTTGACTCTTGAATAGACCTGTGCTCTGCCACCACAAAGCCGGCGCCACCCCCTGTGGGGCGGCTGATGTCTCTGCCCTGCTGCTGAAAGGAAAGAGCAGAGTCACCATAACAAAGTGCTCCAGAACTGGACTGAGCCAGGCCTAGGCCCCCTGGCGCTAAAGAACAAAAGAATCATGGTATAAAAGTAGGAGCTTGGCTCCTAAGAAATCAGAATCCTGTTTTACCACAAAGAACCTCTGCCCGACTAGAAGGAGAAGAAGACGCTGGAGGAGCTGGCCTGCTGCTTGCCTTGCTGAGAAAGGAGAGGAAGAGACTTACTGAAAAGACTTTGCTACTTTGTGCTTGAACGTTCTCCAAGGGCTTGATCTGAGCTTGCCCCCTGAACTGAACCCCAGGAACAGTGGGTTCTCTGTGCTTCTTGCTCGTCCTCCAATTCGAGCCGTGTGTGCATCCCGCTGGAAAAGAGACTGCGCCCCTCATCGCCCCTCCTAGGGCCGTGACACTCAGGAGCTCGCCTGCCGCAATCCCGTGAGAGCCCCGCTCCGTCCGGAGCCGCTCTCTGTCCCCGGGCCAGGCCGCCTGCACCCCTGTCACCGCCTGCCATTGGAGTGCGCTGAACGCGCTATCACCCCTCCTGCCGGAAGCCGTCCGACGACTGTGATCTACGCCGGGTCATCCAGCTGCACTGACTGTGCCCTGTGACCCCGCTTCGCTATCCCCGGACATCTCAGGCCGCGCCGCCCCCGCTGTGGAGACCCTCCTGCACTGCCGTGCTAAAGGGTCGCTGGCCGCGCCTGCCTACGTGCCCACACCTGCTGATTGAGGACCCAAGAACACTTCCCAAGCTGAGAGTCGCACCGACCTGTGCCGACTCTCCTAATCACGAAAGAAGTCCAGTATCGGGCTCGGGGCCCGCAACGCCTTATTTCCCCGTTCGCAGGAACCGATCTCTGTGAGTACTGGAACTACAAGTAAAGAGACTACGAACTATCCATTTGAAACTACGAACCAAGAACATTTGCCTGCTGTATAACCTGGTGGCCTAGCGACAACGTTATTGGTCTTGTGATAAGTCTGCTGAGAGATATATACCTTATTTTTACATAAAGAATCGTATTTTTATATATATCCAGGTCTGGTGTCCGTTTCTGGGGGGATTGATGTATTTACTGTGTGTACGATTGTAAGTGCTTAACCAACAACGCCTGAGGAATCGCCTTGGCTGCTCACGCCACGCACCTAGAGGGTGAGCAAGGGTCATTCGCGAGGGGTTATCCTGCGCCCTGACGTGGAGGAGAGGGTTCCTGCTTGACACAAGGGCAACCTTGCGCCAACCAGAGATCCCCGACTCTAACAATAGTGAAATATGAAAGTAATTTCAGATACATACATGGGCAACGTAAAGGGCAGACATATATTTTTAATTAAAAAAAGGCAAAACACAATATAACACTGCCCTGAGCACGGATTCTACTGAGTCCTGACTTTTTTTCTTTTCATTGACTGCTAATTAGACTGACTTGATTCCACTAACATTTGCTTACACTTACTTCTGATTGCCCTCTAATAACTCCTGATTCTATTAACTACTGATTCCACAGATTTCTGTATTGCACTAATGAACAATGTTTCTTACCTTCAGTTATGCCTTATCTGGCAGAGACTCTATCTAGTCGCAGATTCCTTACCATAGAATATTCCCCTGTCATCAGACTGGATCTGAAAACATTTGATGAGCAGTACCCCTACGCCCCAGTAGGTGGCGTTGTTCCACTCCACGTCGAGTTGCCTTTCCATGCCAGAAACGCGGAGCCATTAGGAACACCCACCACTGGTGTGAGCAGTTAGCGGTCCTTAAAAAAGTGTAACTCTTAAGGATTGAAGGGTCGGTAAGGAATCTGCGGCTAGATCGAGTCTCTACCAGATATGGCATTACCCAACTAAGAAATTTGTTCATCTGATATAGACTTTTAGCCGCTGATTAGATTAGAATAAATATCCAAGCAATATCTCCCCGGAGGTGGGGCTGCAATACAAATTAGACTAAACAGTCCTGTAGGGCCAAATGGGCAAAGTGACCATCACGCCGAACATGACTGTTCAGGCAGTAATGTTTTGTAAACATGTGCAAGCAAGCCCACGTTGCTGCCTGACAGATATCCAGGACAGGAACCCCATGACCTAATGCAGTGGTCACAGCTTTGGATCTTGTAGAGTGAGCACAAAAACCCTCAGGAGGTTACTTTTTGGCCACTGCGTAGCAGATTTTGATGCAGAGCATTATCCATCATGAGATTTTCCACTTCTGCACTGACTTCCCTTTCTTGGCCCCGACACACCCCATGAAGAGTCGATCGTCCAAACAGAACTCATGAGTACGATCAAGGATAGAACAACAACGTTCTTTTTGGGCCCAACCAGTGGAGTTTCTTCTCTTCTTGAGAGGGATTAAGCGGAGCATAAAAGGTAGGCAGAGTGATGGACTGGCCTACATGGAAAGCAGCCATCACCTTTGGTAAAAAGAATACTCAAATCCAAAGGACCAGCTTGTTTGGGTAGAAGGTAAAATATAGAGGATTTGCTGATAGTGCTTGTAACTCAGTGACCCTCCTGGCAGATGTTATCTCCACTAGGAAGGCTGTTTTGATGCTGAGAAGTACTTGGGGGCAGTTGTGGAGCAACTCAAAGGAAGCACACATCAAAAACGTATGACCAGATTTAGGTCCAACTGGGGCATTATAAAAGGCTTTGGTGGAAACATATGCTGGAGAACTTTCAGGAACCTATTTACAACTGGGGATTTAAAAAGGGATGCTGATCTGGCAACTGCAGAAATGCCGAAATGGCAGAAAGATAACCTTTTAATGTGCCCAAAGCAGAGCCCAGCTGGGACAAGGAAAGAACAACATGACCAGAAGAACCTGGGAAAAGGGTGCAGATAGAGGATCAACATGTTTATCTGTACACCATGTCTCAAACTTGCTCTAACCGCAGGCATATAGATCGTCTTGGTAGAGGGATGCCCAGCTGCCAAAATATCATTGCAGACTTCGGCCGAAAGGTAGAAAGCTGTCAACTATCACCACTCAATCTCCACGCATGAAGGTGAAGCGTTTTCAGGTGTGTGTGTAGAACTCTGACCTGTTGCTGTGACAGAAGATTATCCCAAGCAGGGAGACTAGTCAGAGGACCGATGTGCTCTGGATATACCAGACTCTCTAAGCCCAATCTGGAGCCACAAGAATGACTTGGGCCTGGTTGTTCTTGACCTTATTCAGAACTCTGGGCGAGAGTGGTATTAGCAGAAAGGCATACAGGAGGTCAGAGATGTCCTTGAGACGAAAAGTGTCTGTGAGAGAGAGCTGCCTTATTAATTACAGCATGAGAAACTGCTGACATTGCGAGTTATTGGTGGTGGCAAACAAATCTAACCAAGGCTCTCTCTTGCCACTCTTCAAAGAGACCTTGTGCCACCTTCGGATGTAGTTGCCATTCGTGATCCACTAGGCACTGATGGTTGAGCCTGTCCGCACTGATTTTAGAAGAGCCCGCCATGTGTTGTACCGCTAAGGATATGTGCTTGTGTGTTCCAGCCACGTCCAGAGGCATATCGCCTCTTGTCAAGAGATCCACGACCCCACCCTGGCCTGTATGTTGCAGTACCACATGGCGGTTGTGTTGTCTGTGAGCACCTAAACCAGCCTTCCCATGATTGAAGGAAGAAAGGCTTTCAATGCCAAATGGATCATTCGAAGCTCCAACAGGTTGCTGTGGAGGCCAGATTCTGCCGGATACCAGAGTCCTCTGATATCCACCTCACCCAGATGGCTACTCCATCCCAGGAGTGACGCATCTGTTACTACAGTCAGCTGTGGTTGGGGAAGGGAGCGGGGTCTGCCACTGACTCAATCAGGTCTTCTGCAGGTCTTTTGCAGTTCCCTCCAAGATCTGGACAATGTCAGAGAGATTTCCCTGATGCTGCGCTCACTGGAATTTCAATTCCCACTGCAGAACCATCGTATGCCAACGGGCATGCATCACAAGTAGGATGTAGGAGGCCATGAGACCTAGCATTCTCAGAGACAGTCTCACCAAAATCCACGATAGAGGCTGAAACATCGGTATCATAGCTTGAATATCCTGGACTCGCAGCATAGGAGGTTAGGCTCAAAACTGCAATGTATCATGAACAGCTCTGTTGGAAATGGCCCTTTTTGCAGGGTTACCCCACACCTTTTGCCTTCCTCCTCCTCTTTTTGCTGAATACTTTTGTTGGCCTTAGGACTCTGAGCACTTTGCTACATTGAACCAGTGCTAAAGTGCATTTGCTTCTCCCTTAAAACATGGTGACATTGGCATATATCTGATTAACATATTTAGTTTACCTGAAAGTCCCTTGTAAAGTGGTATACCATATACCCAGGCCCAGTAATCTAAGTGCTACTAGTGGGTCTAAAACACTGATTGTGCCACCTACACAAGTAGCTTTTCAAACCAGTCTCAGGCCTGCAATTGCAAAGCCTGTGTGTGCAGTTTACTGCTACTTCGACTTGGCATTTAAAGCATCTTGCCAAGCCTTAAACTCCATTTTTATTACACATAGGTCACCCCTAAGGTAGGCCCTAGGTAGCCCTATTGGCAGGGGGCTGAGTAACTAAAAAGTAGGACATGCACTTTAAAGTTTTATATGCCCTCATAGTGACAAACACCTAAATTTGTTTTTCACTACTATGAGGCCTACTCCTCTCATAGGCTAGCATTGGGAATTCCTTAACAACACTTTTAAGCTGAAATTCCTTTTTAGAAAGAAGTAGCTAAATCATGTTCCATATCTTTGGAATGGAAATGATAAATCTTCTTTAGTGGTACAGTTGGATTTGACATTACTATTTTAGAAATGCCACTTTTAGAAAGGGGACATTTCTCTGCTCTTAAGTTTGATCTCTGTGCCTGCAGCCTGTCTCTAATACACTTCTGGGCTGGGTACAGATACACTTTGTGCATTCCCTCTAGGCAGCCACAAACACAGGAAGTTGAGGCTCATCAGCATTCTGAGTACTCATGTGCATTCATTTGCATTTTGATGGGTCTTCCTGGGCAAGGAGGAATGGGAAGGGCTGACACATATACTTCAAAAGGTAGTGTCCTCTTCACACACAAAGCACTGATGTACACCCCACAGATAGCCTGGCAGACAGGACTGGGTTGAAACAGATTTGTGTACTCTTCAGACAGCTCCTTTGAAGTTACCTCCCACATCAAAGGCACTTTTTATTATAAGTACTGGGGCTCTGTACTTACCAAATCAGTACACTACTGGACCTGGGAAGAACTCTGCTGGAGTAATGACTGCTGTGCTGTAAGGTTGGCCACTTTGCCTTGACTGACTGTTCTGAGAAAATGCTTCTCTGCTTTACTGAGTTGCCCTGCCCTGCTGATCTCTGCCCTGCCGAGGACAAGGACTGTACCCATCTCACTTGAACCCAGAGTGACTCCAAGGGCTTGCCTCCTGTTTTCTGAAGTTTCAGGGACACAAGAACTTCTTGCAATCCTACTGGTGCTGGACTCTGCCATCTGTGAGTCCTACCTTTGCCTGAGGTGCCCCTTCGAGTCATGAGCCTCAGAAGTGGGTTCTGCAGGTGATTTCTGCAAAAACTGACACATTGCCCCGACTGCATGAGAAATTCCACTGCATCGCCCTTTGACACAGAGGCTGCTTGACGACAGAAGATCCACAGCCTGCACGGCTCAATAACAATATTCAGCACGGCTTTATGACGACCCACTGAATTCACTTCAAAGGAGCTCGACCATGACGTGGGACCCTCTTTGTGTGGCTCGACAATGACACAATAGGCTCTCGATGTCGACACTTGATCCAGCCAAGGTATTTCTTTAGCGGGACCTGTCTGACTTCTGTAGCCGTTCTGCCCCCCCATCGCAGTCAGCCTGAACTTTGGTTTTGTAACAGTCCCTCACAACCTCAAGTAACCTTTTGACTGCTAGTGACTTCTAAGCACTATTTTTGCAATTATATTTTGAAAATGTATATCTCAACTTCCACTTATTGGAGTTTTCACATTTCAGTCTTGTTTTACTCAAATAAATAGTCTTTATTTTTCTAAACCTGTGTATCTTTTTTGTGGTGTTTTCATTGTGTTACTGTGCTACCAGAGGGTGAGCATGGATTGATTTAAAGTGTGTATCTAGCTAACCCTGACTGGGATTGTGGTCCCTACTTGGATAGGGTCAACTAGAGACCCAATATCTAACAAGCACCAATGAAAGGGAGCATCTGAGAGAGTCAGGTGTGACTTCAGCTCATTGATAGTGAACCCATTGAGTGCAGGCGGTTCACCATTGTCTGGAGGTGGGAAACTATTGCCTGTGGCAAGCACGACTTCGACAGCAAATTGTCGAGGCAGGGGAAGACTGGAACCCCTGATCTCCACAGATGAGCTGCCACCACCGCCATCACCTTGGTGAACACCTGGGGGCGCTGGTAAGGCCAAAGGGGAGCATGGTAAACTTAAAGTGCTCTTGGTACACCGTTAAACACAGGTAACGTATGTGGGCTGCCAGGACGGGGATGTAGAAATTTGCATCCTACAAGTCCAACACTATCATTCAGTCTCCTGGGCCCAGGACAGACAAAACCTGAGCGAGTGTGATCATTTTGAATTTCTGATTCTTGAGGAAAAGATTGAGAAGGCACAGGTCTAATATAGGACGGAGGCTTCCATACTTCTTCGGCACCAGGTGTCATAGGCACCGCACATATGTAGTCTCAAAACGGGGAGTGATTCAATTCCGGACTGAAGAGGCTGGAATCTATTAACATGTAGCAAAAAAAGGGAATGCCTCTTCCCCCATAGATCAACATGAACTTTTTAACGGTCGGAGTTACTTTTCTTAACTACGAATCTACTCAATTAATGTGTAGTGTTATTTCTTACAATATTCAATTTTTTTTAATAGACCAATAAGCTTAAATAGATTGTATCATATTTTTCTTTTATGCCATAATCTTTTGGCTATAGCAAACAATTAATTCCTTAAACAAGAAAATAAACATGGAGCAACATACATATATATATACATTGTACACAAGACACATTATTACAGTGTTCAAAACATAAAGTATGACATTTACAATCAACAAATTTAACACTACAATCAACAATTTAGACTTTACAAACAGATCACAGGAAAACTAACAAGTCCTACTATAAATTTCTAAATGGCGGGGCCAAAATATTCTTATCTCCACAACCCTTTTTTTAATTGTATGGTCCTGGTATGAGGTCAGAGTGTTCGTATACAGCTCAAGGTCTATGTCTATTTAATATGGACCAGACTTTTCTTTATTTCATATATTTTTGCAAACAATTTGCTCTTGGCCTAAAATGGGAGATGCCAACGCGTTTCAACCTTTGGAGTGGGACCTTAAATTCTTTGTTAGAAGGTCTTCATCAGGGCGAAAAAGATTTGGTTTTAGGACACTGCAATTATATTGGACAGAAAAGAAAAAGGGGATATTAATTTTATCTAGATTTGTATGTGCTCCATTTTGAGTTCTTTTTGTTTTGTTTTAGGACTATATACATACCGGTTAATAATAGACAGCGGAAGAATAGTGTGTGCTGGCTAATGGCTGTCAATGTTCATGACGTATTTCTCATGAGCTTCTTGTTCACTTTTTTCGGGAAGTCTAGAAAAATATATAGGGGTGCAGAGTAAGTGGGAACGATCTTCTTATGCATATGTTTAAGGCATTTTGTTGTCTCTAGTGGCTTAGTGTATATATTGCGCTACGTTTCTATCTGTATGCGAATAACATTAGGGAATTGCCATTGCAAAGAACCTTAGAGTCCATGTGCTCACCAGTAAAGTTTTAAGACATAGTGCCATGTTTGTGAAACCCGGCATGCTTCAAAGCCCGTGTTACGCTTGCACTAGCATGTGCTTCCGAACAGGCAAGCAACCAATTTTACCTTCTTGCTTCTTGTGAGCGATGCATTTTTGAATCATTGGAGTTCAGCGACGGGCTCCAATCTCCTCCGTAATCGACGCTGTCAACAAATGATTTTGGAATACAGCGTTTTTTTAAGAGGGTTTCGTTTCCGGGACGTCGTCTGTGTGTGACGTGATACCTGTGGGCTTGTCCTGTGCATGACTCGGCCTGACTTCCTTACTATGAAACGCTCTGTAGTAGCCATGAAGACAGACCCCTGTTTTGCAGCGGTTGTTTTTATTTTTAAGTTAAGGCAATTTTGCTAATAAAGAATTGCTCCTTTCTTCATACAGTTTTTTGTGGCATTGTGAGATGGTGGAACTTCGAAGATATGGCCAACTCGCATGTAGCTCTTGTCGAATTTCTCAATGGGGGAATTCTTACTGATTCAGCTACCGAGACAATACCATGAATCTTCTCCATATATGGTGTTTTTTCTCACTTCATTCGTTTAAAAACAGTGCATAATCTCACTTAATTCATTTAATCCCTTTTCTGTGGTACCGAGGCTCAAACTGGTTTTGCCTTCAAAACTTGCCAGTAATGAATCACTATTTTTACCTGTGACGTGCTTTAGAACTGTCCACTTAATGTCCAGGACCATGTTCACAGTCAATGGAATGTTGAACCATAGGGGCGTTAAGTACTTTGCATCTTATACGTGACCAGTGTTGGGTCATTCTCTTTTTTACCGGCTGTGTGGTTTTTCCGACATAAGCCAGTTTACAAGGGCAAATAACACAATATATGACATTCATTGTATTACAATTCGTGAATTCTTCATGTTTCACGCTTTTCTTTCCGTAGTCAAATTGTGTTCCTTCAATGGTACTTTGACAGGATACACAGTTGCCACACCTCCGATGGCCTTTAATTGGGGGCAATGAAAGCATTGTTAGTATAGATGTTGGAGTTGGTTTCACTTGCGTGTTGGCTCGGACTAAGCTATCTGTGATACTCTTATTTCTCTTGAGGGCAAATACTGGTTGGTCTTTGAAAATTTCCAACCCTTTCACTGTATGCCAGTTTCTTTTGATGATTTTCTTTACTTCGTTTGTGATGGCGGAAAAGGTGGTGACGCAAACGAGTGGCATTTCATTTTGCTTTTCCTTTGCGGTTAATAAAGTTTCCCTCGGTGTATACCAAGCTCTTTTCATCGATCGCTTCAGCAGTTTTCTTGGATAATTTTTTAGAGCCAATTTCTCCAAAAGAGATTTAGCGTTTTTGTCAAAAAAGTCATCTTTTTTGGTGCAATTGCGCCTAATTCTTAAAAACTGACTGAACGGAAGGTTCTCACGGAGGTTACGTTGATGAAAACTTGAGAAATGCAGGTACGTATTCCTGTCAGTTTGTTTGGTGTACAGGGTAGTGTATAAGGCTTCATTCTCATGTTTCGCTAGGAGATCTAGAAAACTAATTTCCTCTTTGCTGAAATTGAGCGAGAACTGAATGTCTGGTTCCTCTGGTTGAGCCATATTTGAAAATCTAATAGTTGTCCTGATGTTCCCCTCCATAACATGAACACATCATCGATATATCGGCGCCAGATCTTTATGTGTCAATCAAATGGGTTGTTATTATAAATCCATCTTTCCTCATATAGAGCCATAAACATTACTGCAATTTCTTGAGCGAAGGGACACCCCATTGCAGTCCCCTCAGTTTGTAAAAATTGCTCATCATTAAACTTGAAGAAATTGTGTTTGAGGCACACCTCTGCCAAATCTACAAGGTAATTTCGGGACATTGTTAGGCCGAGTCCATTTGTCCAGAAAGTATTCAATAGCTTCCAGTCCTGCTTCTTGGGGAATGTTGTTATAGAGACTGACTATAGCAAGTGTTACCAATATCTCCTCTTCTGGGTAGAAGGGATGACCTTCCAGGAAAGTGATTGCTTGCATAGTGTCTCTTATATAGCTCACTGTTTCACCTACCAACGGTTTGAGAAAAGTGTCTATATATTTTGCTGGTCTCTCTAGAATTGAATTCACTCCGGAGATTATTGGTCTGCCTGGGGGATTTTCTATGTCCTTATGAATCATAGGGAGGACATACATGAGTGGCATTCTGGGGTTGTCATTGTGCAGGTATTGGGCTTCCTTTTTTGATATCCAACCTAGTTCTCCCCCCGTCGCTATTAATTTGACCAATTTGGAATGCACTAGGTTAGTGTAATCCTCATGTTTTTCTGTAATGATCTTTATTGGACAGTTGTTGGATAATTTCAGCCTCATATTTTCTCTTTTCATGATGACAATTGCGCCACCTTTATCAGCCGGTTTTATTATAAGCTGATTATTCTTCGTCAGATTCTCTAGGGCAAATTTTTCATCTTTGGTCAAATTCCACTTTGTATAGTGCTGTCTCCTATCTAATGCATCTAGGTCTCTCAACACATTTTTCTCAAACGTGAGAAGTTCCATAGGTATGTTGGCTGTAGGGGGAAAGAAGGTAGACTGTTCTTTGAGTCCTGAATAGCTTTGTTCCGGTGTATACGGTTTCTCCCCAAAAAATACTTTCAGGTGCATTTTGCGGAACAGTTGGATCATTTCCAATTTGGTTTGGCTCATAACTGGTTAAATAGATGGTATAAAGTATAACCCTTTATTAAGTACTTGGATTTCGTCTGATGACAAAGTGTAGTCTGTCAGATTGTAAATAGAACTTAGTTCATTTACCATCGGTAGACGTTCCTCCTCGTTATTATTTCTCCTTGGTACTGATTTGGATTGGGGTTGTACCATTGTTTTACTCTGGGTCTTCTTCTGGGGCATCTGCTGCCTCTGTCCAAAAAAGGTTGCGGTCCTTGATAGATTTGGACCTGTTGGTTTCCCCTTGCACTTGTCAACGGTTCGGTGATGCGTCCAAGAAGGTAGTAAATTGTCTTCTACTTCTGCCTCCGTATGTTCTCAAAGCACCTGTGTTTGCTGGTTGCTGATAGTACTCTTTTTCCAAGTATGGATAGACCCTTTTCTCACTAAAATGTATGATATCTTTTTGTAATTTTTCCCGTTTGAAGTCCTCTGTGCTTTTCTTGAACGTGGCATTTTCTTTCTCCAATTTGGAGAGCAATGCTTGGGCGTTCTCAATTGCGGTGTTGTTCAAAAAAGCTTCTTCTAGCTCCTTTATGAGGTCCAACTCTTTCAGACTTAATAGTTCATCTGTTTTAATTGAAAGAAACATCCAGTCTTGTGAACATTTTGTTCCAACGTGGCTGAAGTCACCCAGGTATTCCGGCTGGTCTATGAAGATGACTGGGACATTTTTCACTTGCAGGCCAACAGGGATTGTACCCGCTCTGAGGTGTTCTAACAATACTTCGCCATGTAAGGCGGTACGTATCTGTTTTTTCTTTAGTCTTAATATCTTTTCAAGCTCTGATTGTTGGCCAGGACTGGCAGTCGTATTACCAAGATTAAAGGTTGAAGGTCTTTTTAGTAGTTCCTCAATATCTTCCTTCCTATAGCTTAGTGTTTTAGGTTCAGACATTTGAGGGCTTTTCATAATCGGTATGTATAAGCTAGTTTTGAAATCAAAAAATGATTTTGGGTGAATATTAAAAAAATGGAAAAACTGATTTATTCGTCAAAGTGGATGTAAAGTCCACTAGCCAAGGGGCTACTACCTCTAAGTGTGTGTACTCAGGGGCCTCCCTCGTGGGTGTGGTGACCACACTAATGTAGTCTCAAAACGGGGAGTGATTCAATTGCAGACTGAAGAGGCTGGAATCTATTAAGATGTAGAAAAAAAAAAGAATGCCTCTTCCACCATAGATCAACATGAACTTTTTAACGGTCATAGTTACTTTTATTAACTATGAATCTACTCAATTAATGTGTAGTGTTATTTCTTACAGTATTCCATTTTTTGGAATTAGACCAATAAGCTTAAATAGATAGCCGGTAAAGAAGAGAATGATCCAACACCGGTCATGTATAAGATGCAAAGTACTTAACGCCCTTATGGTTCAACATTGCATTGACTGTGAACATGGTCCTGGGGACATTAAGTGGACAGTTCTAAAGCACGTCCCAGGTAAAAACAGTGATTCATTAGTGGCAAGGTTTGAAACCAAAACCATTTTGAGCCTCGGTACCACAGAAAAGGGATTAAATGAATTAAGTGAGATTATGCACGGAGAAAAAACACCATATATGGAGAAGATTCATGGTATTGCCTCGGTAGCTGAACCAGTAAGAATTCCCCCATTGAGAAATTCGACAAGAGCTACATGCGAGTTGGCCATATCTTCGAAGTTCCACCATCTCACAATGCCACAAAAAACTGTATGAAGAAAGGAGCAATTCTTTATTAGCAAAATTGCCTTAACTTAAAAATAAAAACAACCACTGCAAAACAGGGGTCTGTCTCCATGGCTACCACGGAGCGTGTCATAGTAAGGAAGTCAGGCAGAGTCAGGCACTGGACACGCCCACAGGAAACACGTCATACGCAGACGACGTCCCGGAAAAGAACCCTCTTCAAAAACCGCTGCAGTCCGAAATGACAGCGTCGATAACGGAGGAGATTGGAGCCCGTCGCTGAACTCCAATGATTCAAAAAGGCATCTCTCACAAGAAGCAAGAAGGTAAAATTGCTTGTTTGCCTGTTCGGAAGCACATGCTAGTGCAAGCGTAACACGGGTTTTGAAGCATGCCGGGTTTCACAAACATGGCACGGCGTCTTAAAACGTCACCGGTGAGCACATGGACTCTAAGATTCTTTGCAATGGCAAGTCTCTAATGTTATTTGCACACAGATAGAAACTTAGCGCGATCTATACACTAAGCCACTAGAGACAACAGAATGCCTTAAATAGATGCATAAGAAGATCGTTCCCACTTACTCTGCCGCCCCTATATATTTTTATAGACTTCCTGAAAAAAGTGAACATGAAGCGCTTGAGAAATACGTCATGAACATTGACAGCCATTAGCCAGCACACACTATTCTTCCGCTGTCTATTATTAACCGGTATGTATATAGTCCTAAAACAAAACAAAAAGAACTCAAAATGGAGCACATAAAAATCTAGATAAAATTAATATCCCTCTTTTTCTTTTGTGTCAAATATAGTTGCAGTGTCCTACAACCAAAACGTGTTCGCCCTGATGAAGACCTTCTAACAAAGAATTTAAGGTCCCACTCCGAAGGTTGAAACGCATCGGCATCTCCCATTTGAGGCCAAGAGCAACCAGCTTGCAAAAATATATGAAATAAAGAAAAGTCTGGTCCATATTAAAGAGACATAGACCTTGAACTGTATACGAACACTCTGACCTCATACCAGGACGATACATTTAAAAAAAGGGTTGTAGAGATAAGAATATTTTGGCCCCGCCATTTAGAAATTTATAGTAAGACTTGTTAGTTTTCCTGTGATTTGTTTGTAAAGTCTAAATTGTTGATTGTAGTGTTAAATTTGTTTATTGTAAATGTCATACTTTATGTTTTGAGCACTGTAATAATGTGTCTTGTGTACAATGTATATATATGTATGTTGCTCCATGTTTATTTTCTTGGTTAAGAAATGAATTGTTTGATATAGCCAAAAGATTATGGCATAAAAGAAAAAATTATACAATCTATTTAAGCTTATTGGTCTAATTCAAAAAAATGGAATACTGTAAGAAATAACACTACACATTAATAGAGTAGATTCGTAGTTAATAAAAGTAACTCAGACCGTTAAAAAGTTCACGTTGATCTATGGTGGAAGAGGCATTCCCTTTTTAGGTCTCACCTTGCTATTGCGTAAGCGATCGCAAAGCGAGACTATTGTAAGGGGCTTTTAAAAGTGCTCACAAAAAGCGAATTGCATGGCTAGCACGCGCACAATCACGCGCATCCTGCCGCCATGCAATCCGCTTTTTGGGAGCACTTCAAAGGGTCCGCTCCCCCGCCTGGAATGCGCTCCCCCTCCCCCAAGCGCGCGCGCGCCACGCTCCGCCGGGCTTGTCTTTTTTTGTTGTTTTTTTTAACTTTAAGCGCGAGGCGCGCGTGCGGCCAATGCTTGTTTATTCTGCGCTGTTTACAAGGTGCTCACGAGCACGCTTGCTCATACGGCGCATAATACAAAACAACAAATAAAACAAAAACAACTGGGACTAACTCCAAACAGCATAAATTAGAACATTTGAATGCTCGAGCCTGGCAGTGGTACGCAGGAAGTCAATGAAAGTGCTGTCCCGCCATCCCATGGAAACAAATGCCCGACAGGAATGGATTTTCTCGAGGCCACCGGAAAAGTATACACACATTCATTCTCGGTTCTCCAGTAACTGCACTGTGTTCTCCTACAGTCAACAGTTAGAGGCACGCATTTTATTGTTGCTGCTGCAGTCGGCTTCTCCCACCTAGAACAGCTGCAGGTCACCCAGGTCTGGAGGGAATGCCCGGTAGGAGAGGAGGGTGCAGAGCGCTACACACAGCGCCCCCGCGCCCCCTCTCTGCGTGTCTGCCTCCAGCCAGTGGGCTCGGCTCCTCCCGGCTCTCAGGAAGCCTGTCCACCAAAGGGTTAACTCTGCCAGCCATGCAATTGGTCTCGCATTTACGCGAGTTTGAGCTATTGACATTGCAAATAATAATGCCTTTTATTTTTGTTTTCGTTTTACAAACATAAATAAAAGGCATTCTTATTTACAATGCCAATAGCTGAAACTCTCGTAACTGCGAGACCTATTGCATTGCAAATGCTTGTTTTGTTATAGCCACCGCACGTGTTATATCTGGCACGGACGATGCCGATAATGCCACTCAGTCGAACAATTCCATCTAACGTGAGCGGGGGTACTGCTCATCAAAACCTGCGGGATCCAGTCTGATGCCTGGTGAATATTCTAAGCTAAGGAATCTGTGGCTAGAAGTCTCGATCAAATCTCTGATTACATTGGTTTCTGATTTCACACCAATTATTCTCGATTACAGTAATTCCTGATCTGAGTGACACCTATCTCACTGACTCCTGGTTACACCCTAGTGACCCCTGATTCCACTGACTCCTGGTAACACTCCAGTTAGTCTAGTATGCACTAATTCCTAATTTCACTAACTTCTCATTCCCTTTCAAATCAAATCAATCTTTATTCGGTCGCAATCACAACCATAAAAGATAAAATCACAGAGCAAATACATAAAATACAGTATCATAAATAAATACCAATACAAAAAGAATAAAATCACATTTAAACAATGTACAGTAAAAGTATATGACCACATAATATCAGTTGGGTCTCGATTGTCTTGACCTCAAAGCTGACCGAAGAAAGGAGAATATTGCAAAAGAGTGTGTTCATTTGACAGAAGCTGCAAATGCATAAGCACCACATGGGCTTGCGTAAAATTCAGGGCTTTCAGGAGATGCTGCAGAAACTGCTTCCTAGGGTAGCTAAAATATTTACAAAGAAGCACAAAATGCAGGGTCTCCTGTGGAGACCTTCAGTAGCAGCCACAGGGCCCTAGCATACTTGATTGACAGCAGCCAGAAAGAGTGACCAGAAGATGGTGTAGCTGGTTAAACCTGAAACGAGCCACCAGAAACCTATCCCGTTCACAATTAAGAAGAGAAAAAATAGGTCTCCATTTCCAGCACAGTTTTCAACAATAAATGCTCACGCACTGCATGCTTCACAAGCTTTACGCATTTATGATGAGAAAGGGCGTGCTTAAAAAACAAGTGCCTCACATGCCTAAGCTCTAGGGAACTCAGGGAATCATGATTGTAAAAGATATCCACACTGCCTAAACTGGTGAAAGATGCCTTTACATAAGAGATCCAGGAAACTTTGTCTAGTGAGAAACAGTCAGTCGATTTAACTGGGCGCCCACTCTGAACCATATCTTAATCCATCAGAGCACAGGCTTTAAGGCCATCAAGTTAGCAATATTCTTAACACCAAGCTCTTCATGGACAGAATGCTTAATGGAACAGTCAGGATCCGCCATAAAAACTTATTTTGTGCAAGTTGAATCTTCTGCACAGAAGTGTATTTCCACACTTCGCTGCAATATAGGTCCTTGGAGAGGCATCTGGAGTGATAAAGCCTTATTAAAAACTTGGCAACCAAGAACCCTGTCTCTGGTCATAGCTAGCTATGGCCCCTATTGACTTGTTCATGTCACACAACTTTCCCTCTACCAAAGGTTTTCAACTCAAGTTAGCGTCAAAAAGCATTCCTAGATGAGACAAGACCAGGATCCTAGCCAGGGTATAGCTTCCGCCTTCGAAGTTTTGGACCTAGTCGACCGAGGGCCAACTACCAAAACGTATGATTTTGTGAAGTTGACCGTCAGATCCAAAATGTCCATAAAGGAGACAAACCCACTGTTGTACGGGCTATAAGCACAGCATCGTCTGCGTACAGTAAAACTGGCAGTGATTTTGCACTTACTCTAGGGCAGTCGGCCTGTACTAATAGAAGAGTATGTTCTAAGCCATTAATGTACAAGGTGAACAGAAAGGGTGCAAGTATGCAAGCTTGGCGAACATCCCTTAGATATTTAAACTGTTCTGTAAGGCCCACCCCCGGTGAGTATCTAACCACTGCAGTGGTATGAGAATGGAGGTTCTTTAGTAAGATTACAATATCAGGGTCAGCGCCCAATGAACGGAGCAAGTCCCATAACTTCTTCTGGTTAGCCCTATCAAGAGCAGACGTAAGGTCCCTAAATTTCAGAAACAAAGAGCCAGGCTGGGCCACAGTTTAATTATTGACTATTAGATAGAGGTTTAGACACTGATCAATCATTGATTTACCGGTCAGGAATCCATCCTGAGCCTCTGTTAATGTCTGATTAGCGGCTACCCATAGCGACAGTCTATCCAATAGGACCCTACCAAGCACCCTAACAACTGCATCAATAAGAGAAATGGGACCATAACACTTTGGGTTATCCTTGTCACCTCTCTTGAAAACAGGAACTATAATAGCAGAAGACCAAGATGATGGATCACCCTACCTTGCTGCTCATTCCAGTTAACTAACTCCAGATCCACTGACCCCGATTGTACTGATCCCTGATTCCAGCAACTCATGATTCAACTCTACTGACCCCTAAATCCACAGACTCTTGTTGCACTGACTCCTGACTCCAATGACTGCAGACTCCCATTATTTCTGCCTAAAATGACTCCTTATAAATATTGGACTCCTTATTCCACTGAGCCCTAACTCGACAGTCTACTCATTCCACTGACCCCTGATTTCACTGACTGCAGATTCCCAATATTTCTGTCTTCATTAAGTCCTGATACAGCAGATTCTCGCATATTGCAGCAGCTACGTATGCGTGTTTTTTTATTAATACACTTATTTTATTCATGCTTACTGTTTGATGTAATGTTTTTTTTTCTCTTTTCCTATCGAGCTGCATCCGGAGACATGCATATTGTTTTTCTTTTTACAGTGACTATAATTTAAGTAGTTCACTGGTGTTGTAATTGCCAAGAATAAAGGGGCCAATCATTGTAATATTAATATTATGGTCGATTTGCAAAAAATATAGGAGATGTTAGCTAAAACCGCTAATATTAAATGTTTTTCCAGTATAGATTTGCTTGCAGGTCTCCATCAGGTGCAGTTAGAAAAACTTCCCAAATACTAACCACATTCATAACACCATTTTGCACATATAAGTATCTGTATCTACTTTTTGGGCCTTCTTTCTGCAGTGAGTGTATTTCAGAGACGTCGCAGGGGTACAGGCCTCCAAATCCAACATATTGATATATTCTGAGAACCAGGATGAGCACAATCGCATTTTTGGGGAACATGTTGTCAAGTTTAAAAGAGCATGGTTGATAAATGAAATTTTTTAACTGACTTAGTAGATGACCTTGGTCATAAAATTACTCTAAAAGGTATTAAACCCAAATTCGATGTAATCAGAGTGATCAAGGAGTCCCTAGCACCTTTAGACAAAGATCAGTTTAAGTCGCGCAGCAGCTTCAGTGACTATTACTAAAGGTTTGTTGATGGTTATGCAAAGCTAATGGAAGCGTTGAAGAGGCTGGTAAATAACACACAGTAAAGTTATTGTGGACTGAAAGGAAATAAGCCCTTTTTGAACAAGTTAAACAACTGTAGTCTACAGTACCAGCGTTAAAACGGATGTATCTGGTTACAACTGCACCATAACGGTTGATGCCAGTGCTGTGGGGTTAGGTACAATGTTGTGTCAATGTATAGGACATATGGAAAATGTCATTGCATTTGCACCTACAACTCCTAAACAAGCTAAAACTAATGTACAATTGAATGTGACGCTTTAGCTGGTGTATGGGGGTATTAAAAATGTTAAAGCACTTGTGTTGTGAACACAGTTTACATTATGGACACACCATAAACCTTTGACATACTCACTGGTTGAAAAAGGTACAGGAAATGCTTCCTCTGGGCTAATCAGGATACTGCCAATTGTATATTGTTTGTGTGCAGTATATTACAGGTACTGCCAATGGGTTGTCTGACTGCTTGTCTCAGTTACCTTTGTGTGATGTTGGGCTAGAGAAGGACAGTAAGGATGAACAGATTGTGGTAGCTGAGTTTAACGTTGTTGCATGTTGTCAAGGTGCTGTAGAAGTAGAATGGAGGAATTGTATAAAAGTAATGAGACACTGAACCTAGTAAATAAGTATTTGTGTGATGGTTGCCAAGTATCAAGCGTCTTTCTGGTCATTTGCATAGTTTTGCACAAGTAGAGTTGCAAGCTTGTACCACCTGAAGGGTTAAGGAGAAGGTTATCTCAGGTAGCACATGATGGCTATCTAGAGTACAGTGCTAAAAAATAAAAATCTTTGTGAGACGTTTTGGTGGCCAGCAATGGACAAAGAGGTGGAAAATATTCTGGATGTATATATCATCAACCGAGCATTAACATTAGGCTCAACTTCGACAGTCTCAGCAATGCAAACAGGGTCCTTATACCGTACACACTAACTCATATAAACTAACATGTAGAGAGGTAGTCCATGCCTGACAGCATGAGGTCAAGCCAAAGGCCAAGCAGGTGGAATAAGTGACACATATGACACAGGTTAGGTGGAGAATCACTTGACCTGCTACTAGACTGTACTGTGAATACCCCACAGAGACAACCCTAAAAACACCTCACATTCACATGGGTTTGGCTAGCGGTTTGCATTGAGTCATCCGCCCCTTGGAACACAACTGCAGAAACAAACCACATCCAACACAACACCTGCCTTCCTATATTGGGCATGGTCTGCCCAGGGACAGTTCCACACATGACCATCACTTGACAAACCCACAATCACAATCTTCTTCCAAAGAGCTGTCCAAAGTACTAAAGGAAGAAGAAAACGGTAATAACTCCCAAAAAAAAAGTTGCTATCGCCACAGAAAATTGTATATCTGTCCAACTTTTTAAACTAAATTGATTGCAACTATTAGGGAGAATAAAATAAAAATGTCCCCAGATAACAATTAGAAATTTGCGGATGATTAAGATTTAAAAAGGATGCCCAGAGGCGTTGCTTGCATCAACACTGTCATCAGTATCCAATAGATGAGGATGGAATACCAGCAGAATCCTAGAACAGGACAGACTGTAGCACAGAACAGAAGGCTGAAGAAGTAGATCATATGTAATACACATAAACAATGCAGCGTTGGAGACATACTGCAAGATGGCAACTATCACCTTCAAACCTGCTTCAGAGAAGTCAGGCTTGCTCTGTTGGTTTAATGCAGGGTGGGTATATTCGTCTTACCTCTTTTAAAGTTCACCAGTGTTAATGGCAAACAAAATGGTATGATCATGAGCTATTATACTGTCTGCCAAAAATGTAATAGAAAAATTATATGTGTGTTTTTTTCTTAAAGTCTTAAAGGAGAGAAAAACATGGAAAGAGAAATGATAGCTCAGTTATCAATCAACAGCTTGACAAACTCTAACCCTGGATGCCGACATTGACACCCATTTTATGAGATTTTTGGCATCCTTCCAGGGACCAGCACAGCATTTCTGACAAAAATGTTTAAAGTGATTTAAATACAAATATGTGAACAGGTGAGGCAGAGGCGCAACAAGAGCCACATTTCGGGGGGGGGACGGGGGGGGGGGCTACTAAAAATTTCGGAGGGGGCTAATTCTTCCAGCGATAGGCAGAGTGGCGATGCAGGGGCTCAAGAAGGGGTGAAAAACAACAAAGCCTCGTTAGCAAGTAAATGGTCTTTTAAAGAGCTTTGAAGTGCTCGGGTGCGGCTGTGAGCGTGCCCGTGAAGCTGTCTCAGCCGGGCTACCACACACGACACCCTTTCAGTCCAATGGGCGTTGTGCGCCTGAGGTGAAGTGTAACTTGGCTGTGAGGAGATAAACAAATTCACTCAGAAGGAACGCTTTTATAGTGAAAGGTTAGATTGCAAAAGCCTGGCAGTGTTATGTCAAAGGATGGTCAACTTGCTTTACAATAGATTTTTCAAGTACACATATATCGAAAGAAACAGTACCTCAACCAGGAACCCTTCAGTTCTTTCATTCAGTATCGCATTCAGCATCTGAAGGGAAGGCGCCTAGCTGGTTATGTAACCCCTCCCAACAGCAAAGTGTACTGTGAGGACATACCTTTGAGAATCAAGACATCTGGACACAGGTGCACAAGTTCTCCCTCTGCCTACTTGAGACCAAAAGCAGTTTACTAGAATGTTTCGAACTGTATCTTATGCCCACCACACTATATAGACTTCATCTGCTTTAAACTCCCAGCTCTGTGCAGCAAATGTTGACAGGATGGGTTTAGCAAAGACTGTTGATGTCACAATCTCAAAAGAACTCATGGTCGGTGACATCACAATGAGACTTAAGAAGTGATGCCACAGTTCAGCAACCATGTTCTAATTATATAGGTCCAGATAGAGAAGAGACCCAGACACTAACAGATGCAGAACCAAGCTTTGACTTTGGTTGTGCTTGAGGGCTACCAGATAAGCTTCAATTCTTGGTTGCCCATCTAACTAACACATTAGTTTCACAGGAAATTTCAGTGTATGTGGAAAGGAATGCGGTCTTCTTTACACTGAGGTAAGCTACGGAGATAGTTGTCCTTTGGGTAAGTCTGGCAGGTCTGGAAGGGCGCACATTAGTCTGAAGACAGAGCCACACAGGGCAGACCGCTCAGCATTAAATAATTCCATTGAGTACAAATCCCTGCTACGCAGAGGTTTTTAAATCCTAATTGGATCCACCAGACGGAGATAGAGCAAATCGCATTTCATCAGCATGATTGCCTCTGTAGTGCCTGTGCTCCGAAATGGGACTGCAGATAGATCTGAGTTATGTTTATTGCTTGGGGCATTTTGGTGACTGCTGTGGCTACACACACATGCTCTCTTGAGGACAGTTAATGAGGAACTGTAACATATTAAATGTACCTGGTAAGAAAAGCTGATTGGCAGAATTAAAACAGAGGTGTGATGAAAATCCTGCAGTTCGATATTTTCAAATGGTTAAGCTGAAACTCAGATCTTCTCGACAGATGAATTCATATACATTATATGGAACGCCTTTTAAAAAAGCACTGGTTAATGGGGCTTGGCTAGTGCTCATGCAAGATGGCTGCCCTTACCCTGCAGCTCTGTGCTATTTAGCAAGCATTGCCACTGTTGCATGGACTACTCCATAGAATTTCATCCTACAATAGCGATAGAGTGGCAGATGACTCTGAAACATAAAAAGTCGCTTTAGAATTTTCTTTAAATATTAGAATGTCGTGCAATCCACTGGCGCCACCCACCCATGCTTCTGCACTAAAGAAACAAGATAGTGCAGGAGATAAAAGTAACAAATCAACTGTAGTGGTTGGTACCCACCTCAAATGACATCTGTAAAACGTCACTCCACTTTCTAGTAATCACTTCTACTAATCATCAACAACTCATCGCTCACAAAACACCAAAACTTATATATTGTTGTTCCGCACTGCTGCAATGCTGTAGCAAAATGGTGCTGTCGCAGATCTGATGAAGACCTGTAAAAGGAAAGAAAGAGCAACCTTGTGGTAAGGCTTCTTTATGAAGGAAGAATGATGAACCCGGTAATTCTTCAATTCAAACTTTTATTTTCAAGGTAAAGTAGGACCCATAAAGGAGAAGACGTCCATCAAGGTGATTTGATCTCTTCAATTGACAGGCATAGAGCCAAGAGATCAGATCTAAAGGAGTGGAACACAAGTACAATTTGAAGTCCACAAATGCCCATTTATATTTAAAAAAAACACGAATAACCTCCTTGCTTCCGCACTATTACCAAAAAGAAGAATGGAGAATATAAAAAAGGGGAACTAACTGGACACAGAACATAACAAATTACAAAGTCATCAAATTTGGAAGGTGATCTTACTGAGCGTCTAGCAGCAGGTCAAAATTGACTGCAGTTACTAAGATAATGATGGCCTGCTACATCTTGAGAACTACAAACTGGGGTGGCATGGTGAGGAAAAGAACAATGGATTTAACCCAGATCTCCTGACTCAGGGTGAATGTTTCATTTGTTCCACATTCCATCCATCATTTGTGTGTCTTTTGACATCTTGAGAACTATCATTCTCAGGGGCATATTCTCAAGGACCTATCGCCGAGTTAGCAGCACTTTATCGCAGCCAAAGTGGTGATAAATTCATCGCATCATTCACAAGCTGGTGCTAACAGCTGATATCACCAATTTTCCTATGATAGTAGCCGCAAAAAACAACGCCACGGATGACACGGCAACTAATGCAAATGAGATGCAGAGTATGCGTTCCCGTACACAAAGCCACGACAACACCACTTCGCAACATTCTCAACGATCAGCTAGATCTGCGATAAGATCCCAAAACATAAGATATGGCACGTTAGCAGCAGGAATTTAACACCTGCTCTTACCTGGTGTTAAGTCGGACAACAACCTGCACCATCAAAGGGAGCCCAGCACACAGCCACACCTGAAGAACAGATGCCATGAAGCCACTGATCAGGCTGCTCGGACACCCAAGAGGGCCACAACACCCACTGCCACCACCCCCAGGAACCACCCCCCCCCCCTCCCTGGGCCCTACCCCGGGCCCCCAACGCCCAGACGAAGATAGTTCACATCAACTTTACAAATTCTTGAACCAAACAGTTCGACTGAAGCCACACAATAACAACAATTAATTCATGTGTGGACAGACAAAGGTAAATCATCCATTCACCTTTGAATTTCCCAAAAATAATAATTTATTCAAATGTAACTCAATACTACTATTTGTAAGAGTCATGGAGGGTCTCCCATGGACATTCTGTAAGTCACAGCCTGCAAGACAAAATTCAAGACAAGAAGGTGTGCCATGCACTCATCAAAGGACAGAGAGAGAGAGAGAAAGGGGGAGAGAGGGAGAAAGAGAGAGAGAGAAACAGAGGAAGAGAGAGACAGTGACAGGAAGAGAGGGAGAGAGAGAAAGAGAGAGAATCATCCCTGGGCCCTGTGCATGGTTCATTTCTGGGCTGGACAGGAAACCAACTGATGCGTGTGTCTCTGTTGCAGTGTCGGCGCCACATGGACCTCAACCAACAATGTCGCCCTGTTTCATGCACACAGAGGGTGGCCGCGCAGGAAGGGATTGTACAAGGAGAGCAAGGCCGCTCGGGGTCTTGGCTGATACATGCCAACTGTTGTGTGTGTATCGCTCTTGGTGCACCATAAGCCTAAGGTCGAGCCGCTTTTGCAAAGCGAAAGCCACATCACATTTCAAAAATGCAAGCAGTAGTCAGACTGACATTGTGGATGAAAGCTCCTTTGACCCAATACAGAAGGCGGAAGGACACTTGCACCTACGACCTTGCCAGTGCATGCAGCAGGCACCCCCTGAAAGATACACCATAGCAGATGACGACTCCCACACTCCACACAGCGCTAATGAAAGAACAACGTATCCACACCCCACAAACAGAAGACCTTGCCCAAGATACTCCAGCATGGAATGCCCTTGACAATTAAGCACAGCAAAACCCATACGTTCAAACTTTGCACACCCATACGACTCATTGCTCCGAGCTGTGGCATATTATCCACACAACAGCCGCAGGTCAGAAGGGTGCCAGTTCTCTGAGACCCAACAACACAATGGCAAGACATCCCGGGCACATGCGCAACCCGTGTCACGTGGAACTGTACCGTGACCGAATGCTGCATCTGTTGGGGGCACTGCCATTGGCAGTGCTGGGGATCAATTACCGTTTGAGCTTCCAACTTGCGTACGTCATCTGCGTCCAGCCCTGGTTCCACTGTCGATCATGCATATTCGAGTGGCCCATGGATGTCTCCCTGTCCAACACAACGGTAGCTGAACTGGATTATGACAAGTGTGCGCACCCCCTGTTGGCCCACGACCAGGAGTGTAACCGTGATACCCGTTCATGGGATGCCTTGATATTTGGCATATGCGCTGGCAGTTGGGCATGGGAGATTGCACAATTCCTCATGTGCAGTGACCACATCGAGGCGCTCCCCTATTGGGCTGTGTTGCGGATTGGTGAAACTACGTGGACGGAGCACATCTGTTCGGACCAGCTAATGGATTGGCTCGCATTCTTGTTCGTTGAAGCCAACAACGGACATACTCTTGGAACAGATTGCCTATGTAGAAGCGCATGCTCTCATGGACAAGTAACTACGTTCCTGCAGCCACAACTGACTGTAACCCATATCACAGGTCCCAACACCCTTTTGCATCTTGGCGAAACGGTCACATATCCCACCATTGCAGTGGACATGGTTGCATTCGCCTGGACTCAGAATGCATGTGTGTGCAACACTGCGGGTTGACACACACCTGTGAAAGGTGAGTGGACAGCGGCGCATAGCACCGTTGCTCAATCTGACACCCTGCTGGAGGGAGTGTACACACATGGCAATGTAGTTCTACTTGTGACCCTTTTGGACTCTGTCACCTGTTCACTGTCAGCAGAGCAGATAGTCAGCGCAGTCCGGTGGTACAGGACTATGCAGATCCCATGGGCTGTGAGTGGTGTCCCCTGACACGGTGCAATGAGCGTATGCCAAACATCACATGACTCGTCCAGCGAGGCAAGTTGGGCTGAGACCGTTGCCATCCGTGATTATTTCTGTCCATGTTTGCGTCCCCATTTCTTGCACCTCTACATGTTCCTATGCTGCATGTTAGTATACAATGCATTTGTCAAGGCGGTACCTCTATTCGACTTCCTCAGGAGCAGAAGATATATCTCCAATTCCCCGCTGTCAGTACCCTCTACCTAGGCACACTTAAATACGCCTCAGATTTCAGACACTAACTGAGGGGAAAGGAGAATGGGAAGAAAAGAGAGACTCCTCCAGTTTTAGTGCTTCTCGGAATTTTCTCCTACTCAATTTCTGGTTAGGATGATGAGGCACCTGTAACACATTAGCACAAAATTATTAGGGACACATCTCCTAAGTTTTATCCCAACTACCTATTCACTCTATTATTTAAATAGTCCTTTACCTTCTCACCCTTGGAGGAGATCCTCTCTCTTGATGTAGTCTCTATTATATTTGAATTGTTTTCAATATTAAATGTCCTTAACAGGCAATTGTTCTTTTCCTTCTGAGTTCTTTTGCTCTATTTAAGAAGGTCTGCTACCAAATTCAACTTTGGGGTTTTCTCTCTGTATGGCGCTAGATACACACATATATATATATATATATATATATATATATATATATATATATATATATATATCGAGCACGATCCAGCATAAATCCGTTAAACGAAAGAGCAGGAACGGACCACCACACAGCCAAGTATTCTTTTGAATTTCAGTGCTTTATTCCATATTTTCAGCCAGCATGACGCGTTTCGACCGGGAAACCCGGTCTTGATCACATATCAATATATATATTCACTTAAAAAAACATAGGTTGCTCACATGTTATAGTTAGGTGGATATTTCACTCGTAAAAAACCAATGAAATTCCCCCGTTATAGTTAGTTCAGATAACTATAACTTGCGCGCACGCAATCCTGCTCATGACGTCACATATTACATCACTCATGACATGGTCAGTGGCATCACTCATGACATCACTGATGACATCATCCATGTGATAGAGTGGCGGTCGCGCGAGTTATAGTTATCTGAACTAAGTATAACGGGGGAATTTCATTGGTTTTTTGCGAGTGAAATATCCACCTAACTATAACATGTGTGAAACCTATGGTTTTTTAAGTGAATTTGCAAGGTTTTTTAAATGCTAATTCCTAACTATAATGTGTGTGAAACCTATGGTTTTTTCAGTGAATTTGTACGGTTTTTTAAATGCTAAGTTATGTATGTATTATTATTTTTTATATATATTTATTTTTCAATAAATTTTCTTATGGTTTTTCAGCGTGCGCGCATGTTGCGCGCACCCCCGCGATTTAAAAAAAAAAAAAGTGTTTTTTTCTGCCTTCGGGGTCCTTCAGGGACCCCCTGACAAAGGCTAGGGGGTCAGGAACTCTCTACCCTGCCCCCTTTTCACGTTCGCCACCTTCCTTTTTCACTCTCGCACTGAAAACAAACAAAATGACAGTCGACACTTCCTGATTTCGACGGATTCAAACGTTGACTGACATGTAACCACCAATCAGAATTAAGCTCGCGCACGTTAGGGTGCGCGCACGGTGCGCGGACTCTGCACGTCTATAGATATGTATGTGCTTTTAAATGCAATTTTCTCAGGAACTACTGAACAGATTGACACCATATATGCAAAAGGCACATCCCTGACCTGAGGACTACCTCTCTGCCAAATTTCAAGTAATTCTGTTCAGCCGTTCAGGCTGTACCTTCGACTAAAGGTCCTATGGGAAAATGCATGGGGAAAACGCGTTTTGGGACCCCCTTTTTTCTCGGCCCCCGCTTGACGAATCCCCCCGAGACTTTCAGGGTAGGAGCTGAGCGGAGCGCCCCATTAGTTTTGACAATTTCGCGAAGATTCGTCAACCGGCGCCAAAGTTATTCAAAATAGAATTTTGAGATTTCCTATGGAAACACGGTCCTAACTATAACTATCTACTGGTGACCGCCAGTAGATAATATTTAGATAGTAATCCGGAATTGCAGAGATGAATTTCCAGTAAATTAATGAGGTTCAGGGCTTCTATACTCATAAGTCTTTTCTTTATTAGTACTTCCGCTTGAATGTTTGATGCTTCACTAGTATTTCCACTTGGAACAACCCTCTGGCAAGAACAGTCCTTGTAGCTGTTTTTTCCCTCAGCTGAACTGACTGAAATTTCCTCTCAGAAACTTTCTCCAAAATATACCACTCGATTCATTAGCTGAGACATTACTTACTGAAAGCTGGATTCTTCTCTGAAACTTGTGCTGACTCTAAAAAGCGTCTCTCACCGAAATTCTTCACAGTTGACTGGCGCGCTGAAGAGACGCTACCGATTCCTCAGCTTCTTCAGTTGAAGTGCGAGGAGCGCTAGTCACTCGCGCGCACTTGTCTCACTTCCAGTTCAAGACACTAGACCGCTCACCTCCGTTCTCTCGAATGATAGTGGCCATCTTGAAAATCTCGCAATCCAGCAGCCTCCTAAATGGGTACAGTTTCTTCCACCTGGGGCAGCGACTAAACCTACGGTATTTGACTCCTTTCTCTCTACTCTTCCGTGTTGTTGCTGAACAATATTTTGAGCTCCTGACAGCATTGGTCTGCATGTTGTGGCTTGTGGCCCTTGTCTTGCCCGTACTGACACATGCTAATGAAGTGTACGCAACTTCACTAGTGTTCAACTGTGATGAGTGTTGATTGGAATGCCAAATCGTGTGCCTCAATGAGCATTGCCCGTACACAGGGAGGGACTGACTGACAGGGCCGGACTGGCTACCGGGCGTTTTGGCATGCTGCCGAGCTGGGGGCCGGTGTCACTGAGATTTCGTTGATGGAGACCTGCGTGTGCTTCGAAATAAACAAAGCAAAACGAATTTTGTTCAGCACACGCAGGTCCCCATCAACGAAATCAGCCACCAGCTCGGCAGCATGCCAAAATGCCCGGTAGCCAGTCCGGCCCTGCTGACTGACACATTTCACTTAGGGGTGAGTCCCCATTGGCAGCTCCACCTCTGTGAGCCAGACATTGTGGTTGGGAAAGTTGCTGGTAGACCTGTGCGCTCACGTGTCTTCAGCAATGTGAGTATGGTATCCAACTTCTTGCCATGTGGATCAATGTGATCCATCCAAACAGGCTGTGTCCACACAGTTGAGCGTGTGTAGGTATGTGAAGAGATGTACTGTTGTCATATGTAATGGGGGACACTACTTTGGTCCTGCTACCGACTTTGACATTTTCACAGACAGCCATATTTCATACATGGACGTGGGGCTACGTTGGGGATTTGCGAGATTGTTGTTAATGAGCAATGCGGCCACAGCTAGTTTACACCTTCACAGACATATGATTGGCCATGTGTGTCACGGTCAAACATGCGCATTGATGTCATTTCCTTTTTTGTGCAATCGATGTCCCTAAATTCATCCATACTTTAATTCTTATCTGAACATAGACATGACACCTCTGTGTGTTGGAATGTTTTATTCTCCTTCTGTGGAGTAGACTGTTCAGAAAACAAACAGCCTGCAACTCCTTACTCCACGCATCTAGCTCACACCCACCACATCAAATTAGGTCCATCCCTTATGGCGAATTGGTGAGGGTGAGACGAAATTGCAGCACAGACACTGATTTTGAACTACACAAAAGGGGGACCATAACTAGATTCAAGAATAGAGGCTATGACCATGAGACCCTAAGAAGGGCAGAGAAGAGAATTGAGACAGTCACAAGAATAGATACTTTGAAAGACCGATCAGTGACCAACAAAGATGACAACAAAATACGTCTGGTCACTAGCTTCAACAATTGGTCAGGGATCCTCAAAAAAAAAAAAGCCTCAATAAACATTGGCATCTACTGAAGGCAGACAAATCCCTAAACGAGGTAGTCACAAACAGACCAGATATCACATACAGATGAGGCTTCACACTCAGAAATATTCTGAGCCCCAGCTACCCAATACCAAAGCATGTGGACAACTGGTTGTCACAACACTCTATTGGTTTTTCTGGCTGCGGCCATTGCATGGCATGCAAATGGGCGCTTCCAAGAATCACTGAATTTCAAGGACCAGGTGGGAAAACATTTAAAATCAGATACAATATTACATGTCTGACCAAATTTGTGATCTATGCCATTAAATGCAAATGTGGGAAGAGATACATTGGTAGCACTATCAGACCCCTAAGAAACAGAATTGGGGAACATATACGAGCGGTAAAAAATGGAGATATGAGATACCCCATAGCAGCACATACATCTATCTGCTCAGAACAAACAGTGAATAAGAGCTTTGAATTCTATGGCATTGACCATATACCCAAACACCCGAGGGGTGGGAACCGGGAACTGACACTTAGACGCAAGGAAGCATTATGGATTTTAAAATTGAGGAGCACGGAATGTGGCTTAAATATTGATCATGAGCTACATTACTTCTTGGGCAGGTAATATGCATGCCCTCTCATGTTCATTTCCTTGTGTTTCTTATGTAGACAGGATGTATCAGCTACTATGACTAAATGAGAACACTAATAATGTGCATTGATGAACATAATGATCGCAAGTTTGTTCAAAATAAGATGAAATAACCATATAGATCAATTATGATCTGAGTTATGATGTCTATGTCTTTAGGAATGTACAACCATTCGACTATACAACCCGTTTAATAATTTATGAAACAAAGACACCTTTGTTGTAAGACCACAACTGATGGAGAGAATGGAGGAGACACAGTTGATATATAAATCTGAATGCAACAGCTCAAGAATGAGCCTTTCATTTAATTGGTTCCACAGACTTGGAGACTCAGCACACAGAGCCCGGTCTTAGGACAACAGGAATGCAAAGGACATTAAGCATGCTGTCCTTCTCACTTAGAAAATGGCATATCCATGACACACAATAATCGAATGCACACTGGAATGGTATGTTTATGTATTTCGGTTTTCGGCGGTAATTTGGAACTATTGAGATACACCGTATCGTATTGCGAATATGATAATAGGAGTCCTGACGCTTACATAGTTCATTTAAATATAAATAAAAAAAGACATAGTTTTTTCTAGAACTACTGAATACTAAACGGATATTATAACCCTATCAATTGGTGACCGGATATATTCTATTTTAGATATTCACGGAGGGTTAGTCATTTGAACTACATGACTCGGCACAGTCTTATTTCTATGTCCATCGTCTTGACGCGAGACCCTACACGCGACCCGGAAGTATATTGCCTGGGTTCGCTCGTCACATCAGAGAGATCTGTATTCACGGATAGCTGCACTCGGCTCACCCGTAACGTTTTGGATGGGAAGTTTTAGACAACGTGATACCGACTGAAAAGTTGGGTAAGGTTATTCATTATTTGACCGTAGCGTGTTCAACGTCTATTGAGTTAGGGATTGGTTAATTGTGATTTTATTTGGCGAGTGTAAGAAACGTAGATAACGAGATAGAGTTTAAGAATCTAAGTGAGATTTTTTCTGTTTGAATGTAGTATAGGAAGCGCTCATTATGGTCGGGATCTGGTGACCTTTGACTGCAGCCAGCAAATATAGTTGTGAGCTGATGATAGCTAAAAGATTTTCGATATTAAGTAACTGATACACATTATGACAGCCTTGATAATCAATTGTCATATAACAATATTAGATGATCACATGTATACCCGCCAATATATCTCTAGTCATTAATACTGACCGGCGCATTTACTACTTACAGCTCAGCGCGATACGCACGCTTCGTTGTTTAAGGAACCATAGAATTTGACTGTTCCCATCTTGGATTTGACCCCCATGTGGTCTGGAATTTTAACCACATAACAAGTAGGTTTGGTTTGTAAACACTCGCCTTAGTGAATCGATTATACCTTGTGGACCAGAGCACTAACGTACTTGCCCCTTGATTGTGTTTCCTTACACTAGAGATCCTATTGAATAGAAAATAGGTAAATATGCTTGGCCATTGGCCTCGTTATTAGTGGATTCACTATGATTGGCATGATGTCTTGTCACTCACTTCGTCACTTTCATCACGTTAATCACGACCCAGCATCCTAGTAACTGAGTCTCTTACTAGGCGGGACCGGTTCACGTTGTTGTCGGCACGCCCTCCGTCTCTCTCCATCTTCTTTTGGTCGCTAGTTCTATTAGATACCTACAAAAAATTTTGATCTCTTTTCACTTTGGTACACTTCTTTCCAAATGATTATTTGTATGTACCTGCAATGTGCATCTCTTCACTTCGGATTTTAAATTGATTCCTGTTCATATATCTTTGTATACTGTTTCACTGCATGTGAAACCCCTTTGTACTTACTTACGAGTTAATTTGAATTTGCAATGTTAACCTACACGACCCCTCTTTTAGAAGTTTATAATGCCACATGGTATTTATTGTCTTTTAATTCACACAGCCTTGAGGAAGTCGTGGGATTATTGTCCCCACACGACGAAACACGTGTTGGCTGTGACTAGGATGTTCCATTGGAAAATAAAGAACAAGGAAGACAAACCTCGCATATGAATTTTGTTGTTAATGTTGTTCTGATTTACACATCATAAACGCTTTGAAATTGTAATAATTACGAGTGCTGGGGATTTGCTAAACTGTTACGCGGAGCTCTTGCTCTTCTGGGTAGAGTTGGTGGTTTCTCTACACCTTACAGCACCGTCAGATAAATGTATATCAACATATGAATGTGAATTTCCCTTGTAGCGCCAGACGTACCTACGACCAATACCACTACATTTAACTAACTCCTTCTGTGGAGTGTCGGAGCTGTAGCAGTACATGGCCATGCACACCCCACATTACATGGTTGCACAGTGGAGTGCCAACCAGAGTCCTTGGGGGAATGACAAGTGAGTCATAAGAGGAAGAGTACAGTCCGCAGCCAGATTGCTGTGTCATTGGTAACCAGTGAAGATATGGCAGTCCATGTCGGGGTCCAGGTGAATGTCGCAGAGTGTTTGGGGGGACAGTGAAAGGTGTTGTTCCAGAGCATGATGCAGAGGGCTGAACCAAGCAGGAACAGGTCATATGGCGGGGAAGAATGCTACAACCTCCTTTTTGACACAGTCATTAACATACAGGGTGTCCTCTTCATCATCACTGAAGAGATGTCTGGTCTGCTCTGCAGGAGGTGTTGATTGTCCCTCTGCAATGTAAAGGGGGGATGCAGGTTAACAGTGTGTCCCATGTATGTTGAGGCATGGTACATTGTGACTGTTTTGGAGGAGCTGGCTATTTGATCAATCAATCAATCAGGGAATTGCAAGCGCGCTACTCACCCGTGAGGGTCTCGAGGCGCTGAGGGGGAGGGACCGCAGATCTGTTTAGCTGAAGAGCCAGGTCTTGAGGGTCTTCCTGAAGGTGTTCAGGGAGGGGGCACGTCTGATGTCTGATGGTAGCTCGTTCCAGGTCTTGGCTGCAATGTGAGAGAAGAATCTTCCGCCTGCTCTGGCTCTGGATGCGCAGGGTTTCGACCAGTGCGAGGTTGGAAGATCGGCGGTTTCTTTTGGGTACGTGGAAGTTGATTCTGTTGTTGATGTATTTGGGTCCGTTGTTGTGTAGGCATTTCTAGGCGTGAGTGAGGATTTTGAAAGAAACTCTTTTCTCCACGGGGAGCCAGTGGAGACTTCGTAGGTGTTGGCTGATGTGTTCGTGTCGGGGATGCCGAGGACATGTCTGGCGGTGGTGTTCTGTATTGTCTGGAGTTTGCGGAGTAGGGACTTGTTGATGCCGGCATAGAGTGCATTGCCATAGTCCAATCTGCTGGTGATGAGTGCGTGGGTGACTGTCTTCCTTGACTCAGGGGGGATCCACTTGAAGGTCTTGCAGAGGATGCGGAGGGTGTTGAAGCAGCTGGAGGTGACGGCGTTGACCTGTCGGCTCATGGTGAGTGATGAGTCGAGTACGATGCCGAGGTTCTTGGCGTGGTCTGAGGGGGAGGCTGGGCTTCCGAGGGCGGTCGGCCACCAGGTGTTGTCCCATGCAGAAGGGGTGGTACCAAGGACGAGGACTTCTGTCTTCTCGGCGTTGAGCTTCAAGCAGCTCTTGGTCATCCAGACTGCGACGTCTTGCATTCCTTTCTGGAAGTTGAGTTTGGCAGTGGTGGGGTCTTTGGTGAGGGAGAGGATGAGCTGGGTGTCGTCGGCGTAGGATACAATGTTGAGGTCGTGTTGTCGGACAATGGCTGCGAGGGGGGCCATGTAGATGTTGAAGAGGGTGGGGCTCAAGGATGAACCCTGTGGGACTTCACAGGTGATTTTTGTGGGGTCGGAGAGGAAGGGTGGGAGTCTGATGCTTTGGCTTCTTCCGGTGAGGAATGATCGGATCCAGTTCAGGGCTGTTCCTTGTATGCTTGTGTCGTGTAGTCTGGCGACTAGTGTGCAGTGGGAGACGGTGTCGAAGGCCGCTGATAGGTCGAGTAGGATGAGGGCTGCGGAGTGACCTTGGTCCAGAAGGGTGCGGATGTCATCTGTGGCGGCAAGTAGGGCGGTCTCTGTGCTGTGGTTGCTTTGGAATCCGGATTGGGACGGGTCGAGGACGGCGTTCTCTTCAATGAATCGTGTCAGTTTCCTGTTGACTGCTTTCTCTCCAACTTTGGCTGCGAAGGGGAGGAGCAAGATGGGTCGATAGTTCTTGAGGCCGGTGGGGTCAGCTGTGGGCTTCTTGAGCAGGGGTCTGACATCAGCGCGCTTCCAGTCGTCTGGGAAGGTGCCTGTTTTGAAGGTGGTGTTGATGGTGCGTTGGAGTTCGGGTGTGATGGCGGCCCCGGCTCTGTGGTAGATGTGAGGGGGGCAGGGGTCGGTGGGGGCCCCCGAGTGGATGCTTTTCATGGTTGAGGCGGTGTCCAGTTGGAGATGGTAGGCTGGCTGGTGTTTCTGGGAGCGGGGGGCAATCTGTGGCGCCTGGTGGATGGTCGATTAAGTTATAGTAGAGGTTTTTGATCTTGAGGTGGAAATAGGTTCCAAGCTTGTCGCAGAGGTCTTCGGATGGGGTAATGTCTGTGGCTTCGCTGGATGGGTTGGTGAATTCTTGAATGACACTCAAGTTCCTTGGAGTTGGCGGAGTTGGCCAGGATTTTGTTGTGAATGAAGTTCCTCTTGGTAGGTCTGATCTGATTGTGGTAGTCCGTCATGGCGTCCTTGTAGGTGGTGTGGTTTTTGGTTGTCTTGGTGTTTCTCCAGTTCTTCTCCAGGCGTCTGCAGGTGCACCTGGCTTCTTGGAGAGTGGTGGTGAACAAGGTGGCTTTCCTGGGGCGTTGTCTGTCGGGGTTGCGTAGCGGGCGAGCTCGTCTGCGCACTTGGAGATCCAGGTGTGGAGTTCCCTGGCTGCGTCGTTTGCGTCGGGTGCCCAGGTGTGGTTGTCTCGGGTGAGGGTGGAGTTAAGTTGTTCATCAGTAACCTTGCTCCAGTTCCTTCGTGGTGGGCGTGGGGCTGGTTTGGGTGCCTTGGGTTTGTTGATGGCGAAGTGTACGCAGTGGTAGTCGGTCCATGGCAGCTGCGTTGTATAGCTGAATTGGACGCTGTTTCCTGCCGCAAAGATGGGGCCGAGGGTGTGTCCTGCTCTGTGGGTTGGTGTGTTGACGAGTTGTTTAAGTCCAATGCTGGTGAGGTTGTCACGAAGGATAGTGGAGTTGGGGTCGCTGAGGTTGTCGAGGTGGAAGTTCAGGTCTCCAATGAGTATGTAGTTTGTTGAGGCGATGGCGTGGGGCGCGATAAAGTCGGTGATTGTGGTGGCGAAGGGTGTTCGGGGGCCGGCGGGTCTGTAGACGAGGGTTCCTCGGAGTGTGGCTTTGGGGGTGGTCTGGATCTGGAAGTGAAGGTGTTCGGCAGAGGGGAAGGTTTCGCTGGAGGTGGTGAGGCGGAGGGTGCTCTTGTGGGTGATGGCGAGGCCACCTCCTGGGTGGTTGGGGCAGTCTTTCCTCTGGATCTTGTATCCGTCTGGGATGGCGGTGCTGATGTCGGGGCGGCGGATGTGTCGGTCCAGGTCTCTGTGAAGAAGGCGATGTCGGGCGAGAGAGTAGAGTTGGTTCTCCAGATTTCCATGGCGTGTTTGTGTACGGAGCGTACGTTGAGGAGGATGCATTTTAGAGTGTCGCCGGTGCTGGCGTCGGCTGTGTTGGAGGCCGGGGTGGCGGTGAGGGTCTGGCGGCAGTGGAGGCAGGAGAACTGGCCATGGGTCGTGTTCGGTGAGGCCTGTTGGCATTCTCCAAGTCTTCCAGGGTTGAGTGTGAGGAGGGTGGTGGTGTCGTAGCGATGGGTAGTGGGGGTTCCTGGTGCTAGCTGCGGTCGGGTCGCGGACAGGTGGAGACAGGCTTGCCTTTGGCGTGCCTTCAGTGCCATTAAGTAGGGGAGGTGTGAGGGAGGAGAGGCTGGGAGGCGGGAGCGGGGGAATTCCAGGGGGGAATTCCCAGGAGGAATTCCGGGGGGAGGGGCCGCAGGGGCAGCAGGCGAAAGGAACAGGCAGGTACCAGAAAATAAAAACAGTGGGCACAATAACAGTGGCACTACAGGGAATAATTAAGGGAACAAAACGGCTGAGAAAGGTTACAGTGGTTGCAGGTAGTCTGGTCCCACTCATTGTGGGTGTGCATTGTGCTACACATGATTATGCATGTGTGCCATTACGCCCATCTCCCCCGTCCCCCCAGTCCCTGGTCGTTACTTACCCTGTTGCTGTTGGGTCAGGTCATATCAAGCTGTGTTCGCCCCCCCAACTCCTGCCACTTGGCTTTTCACGTCATGCCAGCGCCTCTTGACCTCCTCCGTTGACCTCCTCGACACTCCGACTGCATTCCTGTGTTCACGATGGACTGCCATATTTACGTTTGTGTTGCCAATGACACGTTTGCGGTGCCGAACAGTTGTTGGTAATGTCCTATCACCTCCGTGACAATGATCCTGTTTTCCTGCGGACTGAACCGCGTCTTCCTCTGCCTCTTCTCTTTGGCCTTCCCCGAGCCCAGGGTTCCTTGCTGGTCGTCTGCGGGGCTTGTGGGGTTCTCTGCACTCGGTCCGGTGCATCCATGGTGCTAAGCAGTTAATTTTCTTTTGCCTTTTTTTTTGTTCTTCTTTTATAGTGCATTTTCCCGCATGACGCGTGGGAATTGCAGGCCTGTCGCTGGTTATCGCTGATTTTGGTGACGCGATTGGCCACATGGCAACTTTTTTTGCTTTCGTGTTTCGCGTTTTTTATGCGTCGCGTTAGTTTTAACACGATCATTTGGCACGTTGTCATGAGACTATCGCATGATGCCACCGGGTTGGGAATACAACGTTGACACGGCATAATTTTCCCACGATAGACTGCGAAGTACAAAGTTGCATTAAGCAAATTTTGCGATAGTTATCACACGTTCTTGAGAATATCCCCCCAGTCACAGAATCCACTTTCGAATTTGCGTTTTCAACAAGGCCATTTGAAGAAGTACTGTAACATGCCACACACAACTGTTTAATGTAATTCTTAGACATAAAATGTCTTATACTCTCAGATACTTAATGTGGGCATTTATGCATGACTATCTCCAATGTGGAGAAAACATGAGATAAGAAACAAATCACATTGTTGGTACTGTCAAAATAAATCCATTTGGAATAATAATAATGTATCAGCACTATGAGGTATTCAGATCTAACACACTGAACTGTCTGTAAACTCAAAGGCAATTTTATCCAATGGGGAGAAGATGTAGCCTAACGGCTAGGGCGGTCAATCTCAAATCTGGGGAACCGGGTTCTCTTCTCAGCAATAACTCTGAACATCCTTTGATTCTGGGCAAATCACGTAATCTCCCCGCGCCTAACAAGAATGAATATGTCCTTGTGTCCTTATATAATGCAACTGGTGCTCGTGCAAAGAGCTCTGATACCAGATACCTTCAAGTCAAGTTAGCGCTATATAAAACTACTACTACAAAGAAAAGATATATGGAATGGTACTTGGTGCAATGGATTCTCAAATATTTCCAGTGCTTGTCAGAGACTAAACACCGTGGACCTTTTCTGACCCAATATGATACATGAGAGTCCAAAGAGAGTCCCCAAGAGCACGGGTTCAATTTTTTTCATGGTAGATGTAACTCCTGGTGACCTTCATGAGTATATTTGATGGTTTGATCACTTAGCGCTACCAGTTGAACAAAATTATCTGTCCTCCTGATATGAAACATCACAGTATTCAATACACCATCCTTAGTATGAGCTTCTATCCAATCATTTAAAAAATGTTACCACCACATTCAACAATGACATCGACCACAGCTACTACACACACTCCGTATCTTAAAGAATGTCTTCATTTTTATCCAAAGCCAACTTTATTCTTGAGAGACAATCAGCCCAAATGTTTTATCCCAGGGCAAATACTTGATAGTGAAAATATATTCTTGCAGCTTATTCAAAAATCATGGCCCTTTACAATTGAGTAAGAAAACTAGGGTTTTGTGTTCAGTAAAGATATCAATTCTGAGACTGGTTGCCATTTCCATGTTATTTGCTAAGCAAGCGGTTGTGCAGAGGTGGGGGGCTAAGGCTGTTCCAACAGTGAAACAGTGGATGCGTGATTTGTTGTATTGTAGGGACCAGCTGGCCACCTATGCGGAGGAACTACCGGAGGCATCTTGTCCCCTCACAGGGTATCTACTGGGCAAGCCAGACCTATGTTAATATCTTCTATGCTGTGTTGGACTATGTATGTAATGAGAAGGGACTGTTGTACAATGTGATGCATGTTACACTGGACTGTTCGGGACTTATTGAAATGCTATTCCAAGTGCCGGGGGGGGGGGGGTGTTGGAGGTGGAGGGATTATTTGAGTTGGGTTGAGTTCTACAATAATAAAAATGGCTTTTGATGGACCAATTGTTGCTGTAATAATGCACCTCCTGTTGGAGTGTCCTGTGATTCGTACTGCTTGCATGCTGATCAATAAAGATATTTAAAAAAAATAAAAAAGATATCAAATCTGAGGCCCTCAATATAGTTTTTACATTTTGCAACAGCCCAAGTGTATGCTAAAGCCTCACATACTATTGTGTTGTAATTAATTTCAGACTGACTTAAAGCCCTTGACAACAATTCGCTCATGTCCATCTACTACCTGACATAGAACAGCTCCCAGGCCAGGTATGCTGTCATCAACCGTAATAATTAATTTGTTTTTGGCATTAAGTGCAGCCAAGGCTGGAGCATCCACAATCATTTGTTTGATTTTGTGAAAGCCTCTTTAGTATCCTCATTCCAAATAAATTAGGTACCTTTCTTCATAAACATTTAACATGAATCCTCACACATATGGGAGAGGAAGAACGAGAGGAAGCAGGGTCACCAGGCATTGCACCCTCCTAGTCATGAACAAAAAACACAAAAAGAAATCCTGGTTTAGAGGACATGCACGATAGCATCTATATAAGAAAAGCCAACACAAGCCCTGGGTTAATGCTTTATGTTGTGTTTACATCTGACCTAGGTGGGTGAAATGTTATCATGGAATATAGGGTTTGGAATTGTGGGGTAGGTTCTGTTCGAAAACAGTTGAGAAGGAGCTGTTGGGTCAGACGCCTGTGTGCGTTGTGGCTACTTAATGTGAAGAATAAACATCACATCACTCTCATCTACCTCGTTACTACATTCTTTTGGTGACGACCCGGAGTGAAGCAGCCACAACATTCTTGTGATCCTGATAAGGTACTGTGTAAACGTGTTGGTTAGCATGTCAGCACCTGACTATACGACGGGCCTCAAGTGAACCGTGTTTGACTGGCTCATTTATCTCCTATCCAGTGCGACAGTGTCCAGTTAAATTATCTTTTCTGTGTTTAGCTGAATTTGAGGCACTAGTTAGAGAGCGCTCATGCACATATGCCAGGATGAAGGCATAACTCGCGCGTAAGAGAACTGTTACGCGGAATCTCGTGACCTGTGTTCACAGTCAATTTCACAATCAGACGCCGGATGAGGGAAGTCTCAATGTCAACGGGGTGACATCAACGTTACGTTTACCAGATGAAACAGGTTAAACCATGCAATAGGAGTCTGGTAGCGATGTCCACTTTATTTGCTAAACGAGCAGTTGCGATGCACTGGGGTGCCAGGTCTGCCCCAACGATCCATCAATGGGTCCGAGCCTTGGTATGTTGCAAAGAGCTAATGAGCATCTATGCAGAGGAGTTGCCCATAGCCTCGAGACCAAAAGATTTTTGGGCACCGCTAACTTTGTTTCTGCTACAAAACCCTGATCTGCAGGCGCCATGATGTTGTACAGAACGGACTTATATGAAAAAATGTTCTGACCCGGTACACCAGCATAGCTATAGATGTAATGTAAATTGTGTTTTTTCTACGCAACACTGTACTTGCTGACTTTTGGAAGTTGGGACGGGTGGGGGAGGGGGTTGGTTGTTTGAACTTGAAACATGAAGAAAATTTGCACGTTTCATTGAACAATGTATATTGGCGGAGAGGCTCTCTGCACTGCTGTGTAACGTGTGTGCAAATTATCCAAAATAAAACAAACAAAACAAAAAACGTTACGTTTACCAGCCATCTTGAAGTCAGTTAATTTCTATTCGCATTATGGTGATACGCACACCATTTTAAGTGCGTTCACCTTGATTTTCAAAACATGATGATACACACCCACTTCAAGAGCATTCACCTCAATTTCCAAAACTCCATGATACACTCACCTCTATTAGCTACTAAAAGGAAAATAAATAAACCTTTTCTAGAGAGTTCTCCTCTATTTTTTAAGATACGGTGATACGCTCACCTGTACAAGAGCGTTCTCTATTAAAACTAAAGTTTTTCACTCACCATTGAGGATATAAGGTTGGCAAGTGCAATTTATGGTATTACCTGTTTTTTTTCATTACTACAGTGCTGCTTTTGGAAAATGTTTTATTGTAATTCTTTCTCCTGTGTATTTTATGTGAATTTGTTTTGACTGTGTCATCACGTCCAGTATTGCACCGCCCCCATCATTATTACAATGCAAAGGAGATCCTCCAAAGGCGTGGGTGTTATAGTTTCCAGTATTTTTAGTTTATGTAGATGTGCTGGAAGGAGAGGATTGTACTCCTCAAAGGAAATTAGCTTTATTAAAACACTTTAGGGGGTGTTGGTCTTAAAGAATTTACGATGTTACCTCATGTGGCTAATCCTGGAGATTTGAATGTGTTTGAGTTTGCAGTGTAACAACTTTCAGGGAGGTATGGAAAAAATTAACACTGTCTTGGAGAGATATACATTTTATTTTAGGGCACAAAGAGATGCCGAAAGTTTTGAAGAGTATGTGTCAGCTCTTAGAGCTTTAGCGGTGTCATGTGCATTTAAGACCATAACATGTGACCAGGTCTTAAGGGACCAAGTTATGATGAAAACATGTGAAGGTACAAGAGAGACTCTGGGTTGGTATGGACATGATGTTAAATGCCATAGTGAGCATTGCTAAGAGCATAGAGCAATCGGAGAAGTTTGTGCATGAAATAGGAGGTGGTAATAATATTGGTGGCGGAGATGGTAAAAAGCAGGATGGTAGCAACGGGATTAATGTTGTTAAATCGGACAAGGAAAATAAAATGAATCCCATAAAAAAAAAAATGTACAGTTGTGGTAGCAATTTTCACATGGGAAATTTCAAGGGTTGTCCTGCTATAGACAAAATGTGTAGCCGTTGTAGGAAGGGCATTTTAGAAGGATGTGTAGGAACAAACCAGAGATGAATGTCAATTGTGTGGGGGAAGAGGTGGATAAAGAAGAGGTATATCCTAATGCTTTACTTTGTGTGCAAGATGGTGTAGTGAATAATTTTCCAAGGAGTGGGGTGCACATTAATGGGAAAATTGTGGAGGTCATGGTGGATTCCTGTGCATGGTAAAGTATTATTAATAAGGCCCTGTGGGAAGCTAATTGGCAAAATGAGAAATTAGTTGATCCTGATGTGCGTCCAGGGGGTTATACTTGACCCAGAATTGATTTATTGGGTTATTTCTGGGCAAATATCAGTTTCAAAGAAAGGAAAACCAGACCATTTTGGGAAGGCCTCATCATCTAGAACTGAACATGAAGTTAGATCCTAATGCTGTCCCACAAGTCTAGCTGGTAGAGGAAATAACGGAAAGTTTGGGGGTGGTTGAGCTGAAGTCAGAGTTTCCTGAAGTGTTCTTAGATAAGTGGGGAAGATTTAAATGCTTCCACCACAAAATTATGTTATTGGAAAATGCAATGGCAGTTAAGTACAAGGTTCAAAATGTTACTGTGACAATCAGGGTGAAATTGAAAGAAATGTTAAAAGATTTGTGTAACAAAAAAGTAATTCAACCTCACCATGGGTGTCTCCAGAGGTTATTGTATTGAAGCGCGCAGGAGGTCTTAGACTATGTATTGATCTTATGAGCCTTAACAAAGAAATATGGGTCGACAGACATCCTTTACCAAATTTGCATGAACTGGTTTCCTCCCTGGCAGGGGCAACTATTTTCTCAATGTTAGATTTGGCTAGCACATATCATCAGTCTGAATTACAGGGGTGATCATGTCATTTGACTGTATTTGTAACACCAGAGGGAAGGTATAAATTCTGCAGGATGCCATTTGGATTGGCTAGTGCTGAGTCTGTTTTCCAGAATCTGATGAAAGAAACATTAGGAGGAGTCCCAGGAGTCATAGCTTTTCAAGATGACATTCTAGTCTATGGAAAGAACTAGGAAGATCACAGTATGAATTTAAGAGCTGTTCTTCAAAGACTGCAACAAAAAAGGTTTGACTCTGAAGGTTGCTAAATGTAAGTTGAATTGTAGCCAAATGGAATATTTAGGTCACAGTATTTCTAAAAATGGGATTAAACCTAAACAAAATCATGTGCAAGCTTTTGTGGATGCTCCTGTTCCGAAGTCCAAAGAAGATTTGTGGTCGTTCTTAGGTCTTACGGAATTTTACTCGAGATTTATAGATAACTATGCAGCTAAAGTTGAATGTTTGCGTAAGCTATTAAGGAAGAACAGTGAGTTTTTATGGGAAGTCGAGCAAGATCATGCCTTTATATATCTCAAGAAGGAATTGGTAAATGCACCATTCCTTAAGTCATTTGGTGCTGAAAGAGAATGCATTGTTGCCGTTGATGCCAGTAACTATGGTTTAGGAGCTACGCTGTTGCAAAAAAAGGACTCTAAGGAGAATGTGGTGTCATGTGCATCATGTGTGTTGAGGGAATCTGAAAAAAAGTATTCTGTTATAGAAAAAGAGTTATTAGCTTGTACTTGGGCAGCAGATAATTTCAGGCAATTTCTGTGGGGTACACAATTCGTATTAAGGATGGATCATAAACATTTAGTTTATGTGGTATCTCCAGGTGGTGGCAGGAATTTGACTGCTAGGCTAGCACGGTTGGCGGCAATGTTGCAGGCTTAACAATTTAGGATTGAGCATGTTCCAGGAAGATTGAATATTCATGCTGATTTTCTGTCACGTTTACCCGTAAATTCCAAGATGGAGGCAAATGATGGGGAGAGTGATTGTGAGGTCACTTGTACCATGGGGGACATAAATGGTGGTGGTCAGTCACTGGGGAATGAGGAAATAATTTCCAAAGAAAGATGGGTAACTCAGTATAGAAAGGATGTGGATTTGTTATTGGTGTGTGCTTACATGGTTAAAGTTTGGCCAGAAGAACGAAAGTTGAGTGGGGAAACAGCATTTTTTTTAAAGTGCAGAACAAATTATTGTATGATGGGTTCTGTTTGTTCCAGGGTGATAAAGTGGTACCACCTGTTGGAATAAGGAAAACTATTTTTCTGTTGGGACATGAGGGTCATGTTGGTATGTCTGCTACCAAGATGTGCATTCAGGAGTTTTCCTGTTGGCCTGGTATGGATAACATGGTAACAAATGGTGAGAGAATGTAGTTTGTATGCCAATAGTGGCAAGGCTGTAGAGCCTTTGACTACAGATTCATCTCCCATTGAGTTGGCTGTTGGCCCATGGAGGAAGTTAGGTATTGACATTTGGGTCCGTTTTCTACTATTCTAAGAAGAGAAGCATTTGCCATTGTTCTGGTGTACAATTTTTCTAAGTGGCCTGAGGTCAAACTGACAGAAAAAATAACGTCTAAAGTCATCATAGAATTTTTGGAGGATGTGTTTTGTAGAGAGGGTTTACCGGAAGAGTTGGTTTCTGATAATGATCCACAGTTTGTTAGTAAGTCTTTTGAAGATTATTTGGTAAGGTGTGGGCTGAAACACAAAAAACTGCTATTATCCCCAGTCCGACGGTCAAACTGAGAGGTTCAACCGTGTGGTAAGATAATCCATTCAATTAGCTTGCAAAGGAGGTTTGGCTTGAAAGAAGGCTTTGCAAGCAACTTTATTGTCATATCGCATCATGCCCATTTCTGTAACTGGGTGTTCACCTTTTGAGTTGTTACTTGGTAGGAAACCAGGTTCAAAACTGACTCCATGGTGGTTGAAGGAATAATGTGGAAAGTCAGAAGTGTGCATTGACTAAAAGAAGATTAGGGAGCATGTGGAAACACATCAAGGAAAAATGAAGACGTGTATGAACAAGGGCAGGTGTAGGAAAACAAGTGGAAAAATTCATATGGGTGATTGGGTTTGCATTAGGCAGGCGATTACTAGAGGTAAGGAGTTACCAAAGTGGACAGAACCTGTTGAGGTCGTGCAAGTTTATGATAAGGCTGTGAATGTTCAAGGTGGAAAAATTTGGAATATGAGTCGAGTATCTACTTTCAGGAGTTCTGTCAGTAAAGAAACTGGGAATGTGGATAAGTGTCCTAGGTGGGAGGACGCTTATCCACAGTGGACTATATGAAGGGTAGGTCGTAACCAACAGATGAGTCAGACGCGATGCCATTGAGCGTCCTGATATTCCAGAGCGTTTTGCTTCTTTCCGCCACACTTTTGTCCCCTACACAGAGGAACCTTGTTGTGGTTGGTGTATTTGGTGAGGGTATGGTTATTTACGACTACACATGGATATGAACTACCCCTCAGTGAGTAGTCAGTAGGGTTTTTAGGTCCCGAAGAAATGCCACAATCTCTAAGACACTAAAGGGCATGAAACATGGTGACCGACATCCTTGCTTATATTCTTGATGAGATTACTAGATTCTCTTCTTGCAAGTATTGTAGGCTTTTAATCATGACATTGAACCCACTATTTAAAGTTGGTTCAGCTGGTTCCCATAGTTATTTTTAATTCACATCTTCCCCACACTCAACTCACCTTTGTTTATACACCTCACATTCCACACACACCAGCTTCATCGTCCAAGATCACAGGTAAAAGATCTCCGGCAAAGAGCGCGCCTGCGTGGCCCGTTGGGCATTGAAGCGCCGGCCCAACGAGGAGCTGCCCTATGATGAAGCATGACATCACTCGGGGTGTGTGAGGGCCCTTGCTCTTTATTGGAGCACTCCCACCGGTAAGGACTTTACCTCCCTCCCCCTCCTTTTAGGAACAGCACGCCTCTTGGTTTTACAGTTAAATCTTGCAAGTCAGCAGAAAAGGGACCTGGTAGCATGAAAAGAATAACCCTTTAGTAGAATAATATTTAGAGCTTTCAATATTAACTAGGACATCCTGAATCTTAGGAAGTGGGTGACAATCAACAACAATGTTATTATTTAATGTGCATAGATCGGAACATAAACAAAGTTCCCCTGAGTTCTATTTTGTGATGACTACAGGGGAAACACACTCCACCAATTCTACAGGTTGATTAAGGTTTTCGACATACAGGTTGTGTATCAAATTTTCCAAATCATCACGTACACGGAGTGACACTGGTATAACCTTGTGAACAAAAGGTATGGCATAATATTTTAATATAATATGATGCTCAAAACCATAAACTTTGCCCACTTGATTAACAAAGACTTCTTGAAAATGTTTCAATAATGTTTTAATTCAGTTCTGACTATCCACATGCACAGTTTTCTATTTGTATACTTGAGCTGGATCAATCACCAAGGACCAGAGGAACATAGGTGTCAGGTTTTAACAATGTACACTTCTTGGCTAAGTCCCGCCAACTGACAATGTCTCTGCCTTTAAATGCTATAGAAATCTTTGCAAATACCCCTCTCCCCAAACTTAACATATTATCAGTGGTTCTAAATCAAGGTCACCAAAGTCTTTAGGAGAAATTTCAAGGGCCAGTCATTTCTTCATTTTTACCCCATTCCTCAAAAAATGTTCTGTCCAAAATGACATTAATAGACGTCCCTGAATCTGCAATAACCTGTAAACAAAATGTACCAATTATCATGGAGCAAAATGGCCCTTTGGCCTTGCCACACAACTTACAAACATTTGCATCCAAAGTTAAAATGAGATGACTCAATCTATCTGCACAATCATGTGGATTAATGTCAATACTGCTAACTGACTGACAATTCACTATTTTTACATACAGCATGAAAATGGGAAATATTTTTACATATGCTGCAACGTTTACCTTGTTGTGGGGCATGAAAGGTTGTTACTTAAATGTTTTTTGTGCAACACCTGCATTCTTAAGTCTTTTGTTTCGATTTGTGGCACCACAACTTTTAAAACTGAGACCACAATCGTTTTCACCAGTATCATTTTGACTAATGGATGCATTGCAAATTTCAGATGAATTAGGATCTGCAGAAATTATTTTGCTAGAAATCAAAGACCTCTCAATAGTGCATGCCAAGTCAATGACTGCCAGCAATGTCTATGTTTGCAGCTCAACAAATGTTCTTGTACTTCTTTAGAATGACAGTAGAGTACAAACTGGTCACAAATGGATAGGTCAACGTTGTTCTCAAAACAACATTGCCTAACATGAATGTGTCCTCAAGTAATGCAACTAGTGCTATGTAAAGCGATCTGATACACAATTCGGGTCAAGTTCGTGCTATATAAAACTCTGTAAAGTAGAAAAAAAAAATTACTCGCCTAAAATTAAGAGCTGTAATATATTCCTCTATTGTTTCCGCATTGCTCCTTTTCCTCTTGAACAAAGCGTGTCTCTATAGCAACACATATGGCTCTTCTGGGAATTGCTAATGTACATGTAAAGAAAGATGAGCTCTCATGTTGGGTGGTTGTGACAGTAGTTTATTGTATCAGAGATAAAATAAAAAAAACGCAGACATGCCAGGCACAGCTGGCAATTTAACTGCCTTATTAAAATAATGGAAACCATGCGTGTCACCATAGAATGCGAGCATGTCATAAAGGAACCCTCAGCCTCAGCCTGGCTGAAGCTGTCTTAAGTACATTATAACATTAACATTGCTGTCCAGTAGGAGCAGCCTCCTTGAATAAGTTGTTGAAACCTTGCTGCTCAACCTGACCTAAACTGTCAAATACAATGGAGACATTACTACCTGCTTCCAACTTGGCAGCCTCTAAAGCAACACGATGGTTCTTCCATTTTATTTGTGGTTTTCTAGGATTTTATTAAATCAGAGGTGGTTGAATTATGTTCTGTGACATGGCCATTGCTCTTAAAGTGCTTGAATGGTGAACTAATTAAACGTAAGTATTTTGCAGAAATTGTTGGCCAATAGAAACACATGTTTGAGAGCCTACATTGAGAGTCAACAGTATTTGAGTATATTCAAAGTCAACAGTATGTGTGTACAAAGGACTCTTACAAAGAAAAACATATTAAGATTATTTTTTTATTTCATTCCATTGCAACAAAAATACTCAATTTCCATGTGCACTGTCAACTAAGCTTAAAACTTTGAAGCCGATAGACAAGAATTGACAATCCAGTTTCATTATTTCATTTCATTTCATTTATTTAATTTCATTTCAAAGTGCACAATAAAAGCATAAACCAACGCAAAAAAAACATTAAACTGGAGTGTCCCAAAAGACGGCCACCGTCCCGGACGTCTCGTGTACACAACAAGCACTGCATCCTGGGGTGTGTGCATGTGTGACAGGGTAAGCGCCCACTGTGTTCTTCACCAAGTGCACCGAGCTTAAGTTGCTTCGGCCTAACTACTGAAGGTAGTGACACATACCTTAATTATTAATACAAAAATTCTCTGCTTACCCCCTATATCTCTTGTTAGACTTACAACACCACGGAAGTTACATGACGTTTTTTGTCTGTCCGTCATGCTGATTGACCAGATCAATGATAAGTAGAAATAAACAACGCAACGCGTAACAGAACAGTTGTCTGCAATGCTGGACACCTGCAGGTCTTGGAGGCCAATAAGTTCCCACAAGTATGTGGTGAGGCTTCTTTCTGAAGGAAGAATGCTGAAACCGGTAAGTCTTCAATTCCAAGTTTCATTTTCAAGCCGATTAAGACCCAAGGGAGAAGACATCCACTGAGGCAATTCAGTCTCTTCAACTGGCAAGCACAGAACCAAGACAACGAATCTCCAGGAAAGGAACACAGGTACAATATAAATTCCACAAATGCCATTAATATCAAGTACCATGAATAGCTCACTTACCACAAACCTCCAAGAACGATCTTTAACCTAAGAAGGAGAGATGTGATACTAACAGCTCCTGAGAACTCCCACATACTAGTCATATGCATCATAGAGTTTCAACCTGCTGTCAAAAACTGTCAACCACAAAGTGATTTGAGTCAATGAGGAACAAACTAAGAGACCTAATCATCTCATTATCTTTGTGTGTCCTTCCAGAATCAAGATTGTACATAATGGAAAAACTTCCATGTTCCAGACTCTTCAGAACGTCAAGTTCTCACAAGAAATTGGTCACAAATGGAAATGGGCACATTACTATACAAACTTTCTCAAAATTCTCCAAATTGCTAGTGCTAGCAGGTAAATGGTAAACTGTAACTGTAAATAGTATCTGCATCCATATGGTCAGCTGTACCGCAGGCGCGGTGCGTCCGTTGGGGCGTAGCCCCCCCGCCCACAGCTCCCTTGGCATCTCTAAACTTAAGTAAACTGAATCAGTTTACTTAAGTTCAAAGACGCCGAGGGAGAACTGACAATCATGTCAGTCAGCATGACGTTGGACCGCCCACCCCCTTCAGAGTCTGAAGGTGGTGGGCGGTCCGGCTTCATGTTGACTGACATGATTGTCAGACCAGGGGGCAGGCAGCAGCACAAGTGCGAATAAGTGGGGAAGGTCGGCAAATTTTTCAGCCATGCCCAGTCATGCGCACTAGTGTCTGCTCTGGCTGGCGCATGCCCATTAGGAGAGCGAGGGTTGAGCAAAGGTTCAAACCTCGGTCTCCTAATGGGCAGGCGAGTAGTAACCGTGCCCTAAGCCAATCCGGGCGCTGCTGGCAGCGCCAGGATTGGCTGAGAGGGGTTGCCAGTCCACTCCAGTGCTGTTTGTGAAGGCATCAAGGGGAGCAGAGGAGGAGCGGACCGGCTGTGAGGTAAGTTTTGTTTTTTATTTAATTCCCCGGCCCCCACCCGACCCCTCCCCCTGCCGCAACTGCGCGGCAGGTTACGTTGCCGAGCTGCCGGTGCGGCGGCTAGTGCGATGGTGTGATGGGGTGCTACGGGGCTTTGAAGAGCCGGAGAGCAGTGGGCTGCCAGCAGCTGTCTCTCGGCTCAGTGAGAGTGAAATGGCGGGGGCTAGCGCGCCAGTGATAAAATTTGCCATAAGGTTGCCAGGGATTTCATTAGCATGGATCTGCGTGGGACTCTCTTCACTTCTCCCGCCTCTCTCTTGCTTTCCCTGTCCCTCCCTCTCATCTATCCTGTCCTATCTCGCCTGCCCGTCTCGTGCTCTCGCTCCAATCCTTCCCCACCCGGCTGTCCTCCCCTGCGCCCTCTCTTTGGCCCCTCTAACTTCCCTGTAGTGTTTTATCAGCTTCTTCGAGCCACCTTCTATTGCTACGTTCTCGTGCCAAGCTTCTCTGACACTACCCAGGTGCCCAGGTGATACCGCCCTTTTTTTCCATAGCAACCCCACTACACACCAGAACCTGCGTTTTGTTGTGTGAAGATTGTCCCTGTAGCAGGGGCATCTGTGACAATTAATGCCCCCTCACAGAATTTACAGAAGCCAAACGCAGTGCAATATCCGGAGTTGAGGCTAAAAGTACTTCAGTATATGCCACACAGTTTTGGGGGGTCTTGTTCCGCTTATGAGGGGTTAAACCAGATCCAGTGCTACTAACTGGGGGTAACACCTGGCTCCATATTGTCAGAGCCCCCTGTTTTAAGGCTTGAGTTTTAATCTGACAGCCTAGTGCATTCTGGGAGCCGGAGTTTCAGCACTGTAGTACAGCTGCATTGAATGAACGCACCTGATGGCAATCATCTTGAACTGAACAGGGACACTCAGGCACACGTGGCTTCCTGGCCACATGCAGAGAACAGGCGACCCCGGTGCTCACTGCTAATCATGCTTCTGCAGGGCTCGCATCTGTAGGGATGATGATCGTGCCTCTCTGTAGGGCTTGCGCTTCTGTAGGGCTCTTGCTTCTTTCTCCATTGTGGGTGCCTTTGAAATGTTAAAAAGTCTACATTTGGCCTTAGCTGGCTCATCTATTGGAGACTTGGAGGAGAAGGAGGTGGATGCTGGGGGAGACCGGAGGGTTGGAAGAGGAGGAGAGAGACAGACTAAGGGAGAGCAGAGGCTTGAGGGTGGAGAGGGGAGAGACTGAGAGAGGGAGCGGAGCCTTGGAGGTAGAAGAGAGAGAGAGGCTGAGACTTGAAGATGGAGGAGAGAGAGACTGGAGGGAGAGTGGAGGCTTGGAGGTGAGGGAGAGAGCGGCTGGGGGAGAGCAGAGTCTGAGGAGCATGAGAGAGGAGCTGTGGAGGAGTGGAAACTGAGAAGTGCATTGTTGACCTTCTTGCTTTCTCACGTTTGCTTGAAAGTGCACCATTTGCCCACTCTAAAAAAAGAGTTTTCTCAGGGTCACTCCCTTGCCTCAGGGCACTCTTCCCGAGCTTTTACGTTTCACCACTTTCAAATGTCACCAGCCACCACTGCTGTACCGTACCGGTTTATGTCTATGTTCAAATATAAAGTGCTGTAGCTTGGTGTTGTTGGAGAAATGCTGAGAGTCTCAAAAAGTTAAGAGAGTTCATGTACAGGTCTATTTACAGTTGGTTGATGGACACATATAAGCTAAATGCAGTCCAACTAGTACGCAACAGTTCCCTTGATGCTCTCCATGATGTTAAGTATAGGTTACAATGCTAAAACATTCAATAGGACAGGTGAAGCTTACTTGCCTGTCTCTTTGTTAAAAGGTATGCAATAGAAAATGTTATAAAGTACTATTGTGTTATATTGTTGTGTCATTAAGTCATGAGAAAAGATAGGAAATTTATCCAAAAAGGGTAATATTACGTTATTTAGTACTGATCACTTTACACTAGTTCCCATTACCTAATTTTGAAATGTGCTAATTAACATTAAAGAAACTGGACATTAAAGACCTTTATAGATAGTGCCAATGCTATTATATGGTTTCTCATTACACAAATCCAGTTCATAGGAGACTGTTCGAGGCCGCCACTGTTCTGCTACGGATTCCAGGTTGAGAAGTGGGATGTGATTGGGGAAGTGGGTGCATACGGGGATTGTATCTTTAATAGTTCTTCTATTGCTAATCCTTTCTTTTTATCCGGACTGTGCTGCCTCACTGGCTCTTTCCTAAATGTTATTTCAATTGGGAATAACCTCCGGTCTAGCAAAGAGGCTCTACAAAATGTGTATAAAAAAAGGTAGACATTATTTTGTTTTCATCTTGAGTGGTGAATTCTATGAAGCATTTGGTTGCCTGGCAGAGACACAATTACATGAATACAAATACTCTCAATATACAGATGCATAACTGGAACATTTTCTTTCTTTCGCAACAACAAAGGTGTCAACGACCTAGTAAATATGCCAAAAATAGTATATATAAACTCACAGAAGATAAACTCCTGCTGAGAGACTCCAGCATTGGTGTTGGGAGAGACAATGCACATGAGAAATTAGTGTACTGAAGAATCCACATGCTTACTGGCCCACGAGACCCTAAATTGTCTTGTCACTTTAGTATCCAAAAGATCTGGGGCTGTATAACGGAAGTGCCCTGGGGGCACAACATGCATTAGCGTTCACTTTGCATGACCTCAGGGCACTTTGGTATTACAGAAGGGGCCGCAGATGCTTGTGTGACTTCTTCAGGGCTTAGTCTAGGTGTACTTATATTCACATATCACTTGTAGGTATACAGATTCACAAGAGGTGTATAAGCCTTTATTATCTGGCTGATGTTCATCGTTCCTAAAGAAAAGTCATGTTCACCAACGGTATATTCTGGCCAATCTTGGTAACCGAACCTGTTAGTACGCCGGCATGTAAGCACCTGCCACGGATTGAAGTCTAGGAGTTCATTAACAAATCCAGTAAAGTGCGTGCCTGAGGTGGCAACTACAGGACTCTCCGGTGATTGCTTCAGCCTTCGCCGGTGAGCTGCCCGGACGCCGCCCGTAACTTGTCCCGATTCTTGCGGGCTGCTCCCGGATTTTCGCGGGCGCTGGTCCGTGGTGGGGACGACTGTGGCCCGTGACCACACACCGGACACATTGCTTGCCTGCCCTCGGAACCCAGTTACCAGTGCCATGGAACCCGAGGCGCTTGTGTCTGAGCCCCGGTCCCGATCTGGGATGGACCTACCCAGCGGCCATTTTGGTATGCCAGAGTCCACCATCCTGTACACTGGGTTGCAGCAGGATTGGGAGGGTGTGACTCTGGGGAGCGTAGCGGAGCGAGCGCCGGGAGCTGTACTGGGGTACGGTGACCTTCTCGAGGCTCTCGGTGCCCTTCACTTCACCCTGATTCACGGAGCCTGGGTGTTGGGGAGCAAGCTCGATGGAGTGACATCAGCGTCGGAACAGTTGCCGCCTGCCTATCCCCAGGTACACTGGGACTTCTCACACCGCGCACGGGGGGACAGTGTCGTGGCCGCCCCTGTGAATAGTGCACACCTGGACTCTCCGGACAGTATATTAACGTGCGATCAGCTGGCTGTGGATTTGGTCTGTTCCGGAGGTTTCGGATCTGAGCGGGGGGTGGTGGCCTTGTCCCGTGCGCGGTCTCCGACGACCCAGGCAACGTCCAAGCAACGGTCGCCCGCCCTGGCTGATTCCGCCTTCCTGGGCCTGGTGTGCAGTGTAAATCCTGGCTCGGCATCGGGAAAGACGATCCTCCCTAGCGCTGACTGTGTCGATCTTCAGAGCCCTCTACCCTACCTGTGTGTGTCGCTTCCTGAGTTTTATTGGACACTTCTCTTCCTGGTAACATTGGACATGGCACTGGGACGAGGGGTATGCATGGGTGGGTTTGCAAAGAGTGGCCAAGGATGATGCTGACTCTTCCGAGGTGGTCACCTACTAGGCGGGCGGGCTCGGGAGTTGTGTGCTCTCATGGCATAATTGTTAGTGTACCAAGTGCGTAATCCTCCTTACTCCTCTTTGACAGGCTCGATTTTGTGTTCTTTATTGTATGCTTTATGGGAAACCGTGTGGTGCGGGAGGGAGAAACCGGGGGCGTGTTTTGCAGGCCCTCCTCCAGTTTATTAATACTCTCTCTACCCCCCCGTCTGGTGGGGGCTCCTTTCCCACTTCTTTTCTCTGTTCTTCTATATTTCGGGTCTGGTTCCGGGGCGACAGGCACACTGCTGGGGGGGGGGGCCGTACTCATCTGCAGAGGTGCAGGGTGGGGGGTTGGGGGGGGGAATCCTTTAGTCTTTCACCTCCTTTTTCTATGGCCTCCTTTTCTTCTCTTATTCTTCTTTGTCTTTTTCTGGGATCAGCATGGTAGTACTCCTTTGTTGTTAATCACTGCTGTTTCCGGAGTGCCATAATTTCCGTGGAGTTTCCTGGGTCTTGGGGCAGGGGGTTGCAGGCGCAAATGGCCGTGTCATTCCTCCACATCCTGAACTTATTGTTTCAGCGCCATTGCTTAGATAGACTGCTGTGTATTGTTTACGTTCATCGTTCTGCCTGCCATTTTTCGCTGCTGGGAAACTGTTTGGCACCTGATCCTTTCATCCTTTTCTATTATAAAATGTAAACCTTTATTATCCTGGTCTCCCACCTGGGCTGTTCAGAGACTGGGAGTATGCTAGTGTCGAGATTTTGCTCCCCGAGGTACTGATTGTGATAGACCTGCTTTCTGTTATTCTGATTGTTTAGCGGCCGGCCCCGGAGGTTGTAGGCCCATATGTGTAATTGCTTGAAATGTCAATAAAGGTTTAAAAAAAAAAAAAAAAAAAAACAAATCCAGTAAACAAAGTTTGAGCAACGGGAGGGACGAACTCTAGCTGTACAGCCTAAAGAAAATAAAGCCAACAAATAGAAAGCCAGAAAATGTGAGTTACAAACTACTAAGCCAATGGTAAGCAAGGGGCGAAATGCATTCCTAGGTCAACTTTCTGAATGCACCCCAAGATGTCTTTAGCAAACCAGACAGCTGTTAGGCCGCAACCTAAAAAGGACAGGACGGGGAAAAGCTATCTGAACATTTGTTTAATGTGTCAACTGATTTCTGAAGAAAAAGTATCTTTCTGATAAGGTGATTGCCACAGACTTGGAACATGCCGTGCACCAGAATAGTCCTAATTTCAGAATGCCTATAGAGCCTAGGTGCACTAGAGAACTGCATTGATTCATATTTTGGCACCAGAAAGTGCCAGAATGTTTGCATTTTATGCTAATGTATGTTTGATCTACCATTATTACCTTTGTCGAATCCTTGCCACCCTCATATTACCCCCAACTTTGATCCTCTGCAGTCTCACCCTATTTTTAAATAAAAAAGGGAAGGGGGTGTGGAGGAACTCCCTCCCCCACCAACTCCTATAGAAGCATGATTTCATTCCGGTTTGGCTGGTCTTGGACTACTTCCCAAACACCCTACAGCAGTAGCAGCTGCTACCGGACTCGGTGATAGGTCAGGGGCTTGGGGTGGAATGGGGCGAAAAAACATTTTTTAAAAACCACTTACCTGTGACGGTCGGGCGGCCGTCGCCTGTCCTCCGTCCTCTTCTTCCTGCTCCGGTCCTGCAGCAGAATACAGGAAGAAGCAGGAAACACCTGGCTCCCAGGCTCCCGATAGCCAATCCCAATGCTGCAATGCAGCGTTGATTGGTCTAAGCGCCGTGGATCAGCGCTCAGCCAGGGAATGGGAGCCTAGGCGTGTTCTCCATGCAGACTTTAATGCAGTCTGCATGGAGAATATGGGAAGTGCGCATAACTGTTATGGGCAGCTCGAGAGGGCTGACTAAACAGTCATGTGCACTTAGGAGAGGGAAAACCACTCCTCCCATGCTCCTCTGTCCTCAGAGCAGCCCTGCCGCACCCATTAAGCTGGCACAGTAGAAGAAAACATAAAATGATAATAACACCAATTATTATCATTTTATGTTTCATACAGCGGAGCAGTGGAGCGATGCCTCTCCATCTTAGCGGAGGAGCCACCACTGCCCAACAGGCGTCACCAGCTGTACTCAACCCAGAGAACTGAAGAGTTTTCAGGAAGTTGAAGAAGAAAAAGAAACAAAAAAGGTATGCAAGAGGTTGAAAAAACAAGGGGAACCAATTACACTTAAAAACAAAAAAATAGAAAAACAGGGATTTCACCACGAGCAACTTGTCGTTAGGCTGCGTGTGTCTGTGAGATTCTTGAGGTGAAAAGCCATAGATCCAGAACGCCTCCACACGCCTGATCCTTGACATCCCTCGCCGCAGCCACATCACACCCCACCTGAGAGACCTGCACTGGCTCCCCGTAAACAAGAGGATAACCATCAAGCTTCTCACACACAAGGCACTCCACAACACCGGACCAGCGTACCTCAACAGCCGACTCAGCTTCTACACCCCAACCGCCAGCTCCGCTTCGCCAACCCCGCCCTCGCCACTGTCCCCGCATCCGAAGAGTGACCGCCGGCGGCAGATCATTCTCCCACCTCGCCGCCAAGACATGGAACTCCCTACCCATCCACCTACGGCAGACCCAAGACCTACTGACCTTCAGAAAACTCCTCAAGACCTGGCTTTTCGAACAGTAGCAGCTTCCCCACCCCTTAGCGCCTTGCGACCCTTACGGGTAAGTAGTGCACTTTACAAATGCTATGATTCATTGATTGATCAATTTTTTACCTACCTTTAAAGTAAATAAATAAATAATAATTCTCTTTAAAAGTAACAGCTCACACAGGACAGCGAGTTTCAAACTGTATCCGAGTTCCAACCCTACTACAGACTCTTGGAGTAAATGTTAGGCCTAACTTTCGCTTGGAAAGTCACAAATACAATAGTACTTTTGGCCAGGTATTGCAGTGGTAAGCGACTCTACTCACCTCCTCCACCAATCGATACTGTTCAATAAATCAGAGAAAATGTCTCAAAGGGTCCTTCTGCAAAGTATTTACTAACATCTGTTCCTAGGTTGCTTGTGTCATTGCAGATATCAACCAATCAGTTTTCGAACAAACTCAAAGGCAGTCGTCTGCAAGAAGAGATTGGCCAATCCTAGGTCACTCTTAGGTCTTGCTAGAATGATTGAAGTTGAACTGCCATGGAGAAGACAGATCTTGCCTGCCCAAAAGACAAGAACAAGGGCCAGATGTCTGGGTCTGTGTGATTCTGCACAAGACTCTGCAGTCAGCTGGTCATAACCGACTTTAATACATCTACTTCACCTAAGGGCTGAGAAAGTGCTAAGAGCAACGAAAGACTACATGGTGGTGAGCACGGGCAGATCCTTGACCTTACTGTGAGGGAGCTACATATGTTTTGTTTCCATTGTTGGCCAATGTGGTGGGTCTCATGGGCTAGTTGCCAAGGAAACTGAACTGCCCGAATCAACTACCTACATGCATAGTTTTTATTTTTTTAGATAACTCAGTCTAAGTATGTTGTAGGGTGTGGCCTCTACATCCCGGAAGCTGGCAGAAACATTTGGGTCCAGCATGTGCCCCAGCCACCATAAAACAAGAGTAATGAAGAGAGAAGCAGGGGCCTGTAGTAAGAACGCCAACCTCAAGTCATCAGACCTTGTAATATTTGAAGCATGGCATATGCCCAACTTTTTTTTAAAAAACTGCAGACTAAACTATTGTTTTCAGAAAACAGCTGTGTGAAACTTTTCTGTCGGGGTTAAAAAATCTCAAGAAATTATATTGGGATACTCAGAAAACCTTAACGGCATTTTCAAATTTGAGTGAACAACATGCAGAACTGCGGCACATGATCAAGGAGCAGTCCTAGGATGAAGACTTGATGCAGCAGAACTCTTAATCAACTCACTCACTGTTTTACCCTTTTCCCTTATTCAGATATGAGAGCCAGGTGTTGAGGTAGATCCTGCACCCCCCTGGCACCCAAGTTATGGAACTCACTGCCACGCGAATCTAGACTTCTGGGAAAAAAAAGCAGCATTCCGAAAGTTTATTAAAACTTGGTGGTTCAATCAGTATTATTAACCTACCTCTAGCCTGTTTTCAGTATTGGTCTCTTAGCACTGGGAATCCTTCAGGTATATGCACTCTATAAATCACTTAAATAAATAAATCAATAAATAAAATTGTTGTATTCTCTGTTATGCTTCAGCTTACTTACTGTACTTTACTGTAACCTAATGATCTAGAATATTGATGGTTGCTTAGTAATGACATGTTGTGACATTCTTGCTGGAGCTGTTGGCAGAGGCAGTCCTGTCTCTGCTGTCCATGTAGCTAATAAACAGCCAACTTATAACTACCTGCATCTGGTTCCAACAAAATTATGGCGACGATTTAGCTACATGGAAGAACCCACGCAGCCACCTGGACCTTATTTCACTAAGAATAAGATCCTTCAATCAAAACCTTTTCATAAATAATGATGAAGATCTGATGCTGTCTACTTGTGGAAGGTATTTGGTTTGCGCTGCGCTATTGTGACTTGTATTGTCACATTCTCTAAATAATTTTTAATTGACTTTGCTGTTTTGTCTCAGCATTTTTTTTTCAAAACGTTCTCCAGCCCGTTATTTATTTATGTCAATTCATTGTGGCATCCACTAACTGCTCAATTTTATTTGGCCACTACGTTTTTCCTGGTTACTCTACTGCTGCTCTGCTAGAGTCAAGCCAACCCGTTTGGTTGCATGCTGAAGTGCTTACAGACCTACGGACAGTCATGGTGTTCCTGTGGTCATGAGGATTATTTGTTTTTAACATTTTTAAACAAAGAAGCTGCTATATCGACTGCTAATTGCGATATTTCTGTACCGAATCTCTCCGCATTTTATTAACCAATCGACCGCAAACCGACTTTGTTAATTTTTAAACTTGCAGCGCGCTCATCATTTGTCTCGAGCGGCATAATTCTTCAAGCTTCCATGTTCGCGCTCCTCTTCTTGTCGGGAGCAGCGGCGTGTGACGTTGTCACGTACAAGGGTGCATCCTCATTGGCTCTGGGAGAAACCATAGCAACGCGTGTCGGTGACACGCACACCTTTCAGTAATTATCGGCTAAATATCGTTCAACATTGCTTAACCTCGAGAGGCAAATTGCGTGTTTCTCAATCTTGGTGACACGCACACCAATTCTACAAGTAAAACTGTACGTAATTCAATTTCGGTGACGCGCAAACCCTTTTAAAATTAAAGAGACCTTCTTCATCTCCAAAAAGACATTTGCATATTTCTGGATCTCGGTGACTCGCACTCCATTCCCTTCCAGTTTTAGTGCGTTTAGCTTGACCACGGTGATACGCACACCATTAGATTGGAGCATAGTGCATTCATCTTTGTCTCGGTGATATGCACACCATGTAAGAGGAGGAAGAGAGTATACATTTGTGGTGAAATTTTAAAAAAAAATTATCTTGAGCTAACAGAAGTGGATTGTTATAACCAGTGATATATATATATACTTTATCATCTGCAACGTAATTTTTTCTTCTCCTTTCACTGTTCAAAGAAAAATATTTTTACAAGTTACTGGTTAGTTAAACTTATTAGCTATAGCTCAGCACTATATACTTGTTCCACTTCTTTTATTGGAATTCCACCATTGCGCTCTCAATTTTTCCAACCTTGGCAGAATTGTGCACTATGCAATCTGTCAATCCGCCACCCTCATTTCTTGAATCACCGGGTGACACCCCCAGTTAGATGGGAAATCTGGTATGATGCATTCCAAACATATTTAGGCGCTATAGGTGCGTTACGTTTCAGTGCCCAGAGGAGGAAATGTCTTCTTTTGCATTCCTTAGGATTTGAAGGAAGGTCTATTCATAAGCATCTACCACCTCTATCACAAGAAGAACTGCACGGAATCCACGAATATCAAGAGACTGTCATTAAATTAAAGACTAGGTTTGATAAGCAACCAAGTCTCATGGTTTTGAGGCATAAGTTCTTTAAAAGAAAACAATCGGAAGGTGAGGATGTTGATGCTTACGTCTCTGTTTTGCGCAGACTAGCAGCCGAATGCAAGTTTGAAAACTTTACAGATCAATTGATCAGAGATCAGTTTGTGTGTCAGTGCAAGGACAAAAATATTCGCCAAAAATTGCTAACACTAGGTGATCCGTCACTTGATGAGATTATAAAAATTGCAAAAAGTATTGAGATCTCCATGGTTTCTCTTAAGGAATTCGATGACAAACCACAAGATGCAATTAATGTTGTGGACACTAATGGTAACAACAGCACCAAACAGCGTGGCAAGTCCTCACAATCAGGTCATCAAACAACTAAATCCAACTCTGATAGTAATAATATGGTTAAATCTGTTCCAAAAAATATGTGTATAAGATGTGGTAATCCTCCACACACCAAAGGTTCACGTTGTCCTGCTAACAATGTTATCTGTAATTACTGTAAAAAGATGGGTCATTTTGCGAAAGTCTGTTAAAAAAAAAAGTATGTGAGCAAACCAGCGTGGAATCGGAGGGTGAATCAGAATTAGAAGTCATCTCTGTTATAAGATGTGAAAATGAATCAGAGGCTGTCGAATCTATTCTCCCTTCTAAGGTTGTAACTGGAAATCCCTCCTCATGTATTGATCCAATTGTTGATATCATGATTGGGAACCATACTGTTAAACTATTGGTTGACTCTGGAGCGAAGATCACTATGATCACACAAAAATTATTTGAAGAAACTTGGAATGCTTGTCAATCCTTACTTCCCCCTGCTCGTTCTCCGGTATCATATGAAGGACGTAGAATACATCTATTGGGTTATTTTGAAGATGAGTTAGAATTCAAAGGAAAAAGGATTGAAGGACTTAATATATTAGGTTGGTTTCATCAAGGCCTTTTTGGAATGATGCTCAAGCCTGGCCAGAAAGAGCAAGTATTAGTCGTTGGTTGCGAAGACATTAGTTTACAATGGAAAGAGAAGTATCCTGAAGTGTTCAGCAACAAGTTAGGAAAAATTTAAGGGTTCTGACATAAGATAATTGTTAAAGAGGGTGCTCTCCCTATCAAACACAAACTCAGAGGAGTTCCTTTCAGTGTGAGGGAAGATTTGGAAAAGGAGTTGAAAGAGCTGTGTAGCAAATGGAACATTGAACCCACAAACTCTTCCTTATGGCTTTCTCCATTGGTTGTAGCGAGAAAAAGGGGAGGAGATCTTCGCATTTGTGTGGATTTGAGGTCCCTAAATAAGGAGATTTCGGTTGACTCCCATCCGCTACCCAAAATTAGTGACTTATTTTCCTCCACAAAAGGAGCGTGCTATTTCTCTAAATTATATCTGGCGAGTGCGTACCATCAGGTAGAACTTGATGATGAGTCACGGCATCTTACTGCATTCGTTTCACCTCTGGGAACCTTTCACTATTGTCGCATGCCTTTCGGACTTGCGTCTGCGGTGGCTGTTTTCCAGAGGATAATGAGTAGTATATTAAAGGGTGTCAATGGTGTCCTTGTATTCCAAGATGATGTGCTTATTTTTGGAAAGGATATTACTTCCCATGACATTGCTCTAAGAAAAGTCTTGACCATTTTCAAGAAATGTGGTGTGGTCTTAAAGGAAGGAAAATGTAAGTTTTTGTGCACTAAAGTGGAGTATTTGGGACATGTGATATCCAGAGAAGGGGTAAGTCCACGTCCAGGCCTAATTCAAGCTATAGAGGAATCACCAGACCCTATAGATAAAGCGGGAGTTAAGTCTTTGTTGGGGTTGTGTGAGTATTATTCTCAATTCATTCCTAATTTTGCCACAGTTGACCGTCCCATCAGTAATCTACTTAAAAAGGGAGTTAAATTTGATTGGTGTCAGGATTGTGTGGTTGCCATTAAATCAGTGAAGTCTGCTTTATGTGATGGACCTATACTCAAACCGTTTGACCCGAGTTTGCCTTGCTGTGTGACTGTGGACGCAAGTCAGGTAGGAATTGGTGCAACCTTGACGCAAATTGACAACAACAGTGAGAGTACGGTATGTTTTGTCGAGGGTATTGAGAACTCCTGAACTGCAGTATTCCGTCATTGAAAGGGAATTGCTTGCGTGTACGTGGGCTATCGAGAAGTTTAGACCTTATATTTGGGGAAAATGGTTTAAATTGTTGACAGACCATAAGCCCTTAGTAAACATTCTGGGCGGAAGTGTGAGTAAGTGTTGTTCACCTCGGATCATGCGTATGGTTACCAAACTATTACAGTACCAGTTCTCAATCCAGCATATTGCTGGAGGAAAGAATGGGAGAGCAGATTTTTTTATCCCGTTTTCCTGTTAAGTCAGGTGAAATTGATGATGTTAATCTTGAGGAATTTTCAAGTGAGGATTGTGATGATTGTTTAGTGGCAGTGCTTGACATACCCGTTCGAAGTTTGGGTTCTGAGCATGATTGGAAACGAGCTCTGGAGTCTGACTGTGTGTTGTCTAAAGTAGCCCATTTTGTTAAGAGTGGGTGGCCAAGGAAAAAGGTACTCTCTGTTCCTTTGCAACCTTTTTGGAAAGTTGAAAATGAACTTTCCATTGAAGATGGACTGCTCCTTAGGGGAGATAAATTTGCACCACCTGTTCTATTTCGGAAAACTATTATAGAGAGAGCTCATGAAGGTCACGTGGGTACCACGCTCACTAAACGTCGTATCAGAGATGTTTACTGGTGGCCAGGGATGGATTCTGAGATTGATTCCATGGTAGCTGGCTGTTGTGTTTGTGGGGCTTCTGACAAAAGTTTGAAGGTGTCTGTCCCACCTCTGATGCCAATTGAATGTCCTAAAAATCCATGGTCAAAACTCGGGATTGATGAGATGGGTCCATATGAGGTCCTTCCAGGGGGGGGTTATTTTAGTTTTAATGGATTACACATCAAAGTGGCCGGAAATTAAGTTGGTGAAAGATGTCAATACACATGCCCTCATAGACTTTCTCAAGAGTGTGTGGTTGAGAGAGGGTTTTCCAGAAACCTTAATTTCAGATAATGGCAAACAGTTCGTTAGTGCAGAGTTTGAGTCATTCCTAATAGATTCTGGTGTTAAGCACCATAAAAGTTTGCTCTATCACCCACAAAGTAATGGCCTGGTTGAGAGGATGAATAGGGTGGTGGGTGAATGTATTAGGTGGGCAAGAGCTGGTGGTCATGATGTTTGTAAAGCACTAAATGCCATGATATGGTTTTACAGAACTACGCCACATTCGATTACGAAGATTTCACCTTTTGAAATATTGAGAGGGCGTAAACCAAACACCAGTTTCAGACCGGCTTGGATGAGCAGATGGGTAAGATCTGAGTCTGATGTTGCACACTTGCTATCCCTGGTTAGTGGGAATGTGTCTGAATCACAATCCAAACCAAAAATGTGGTTTGATGCTCGTAAAGGTGTTAAAATGATCCAACTAGAAGTGGGTGACACTGTTAAGATTAAAAGTGGTGTACACTCTAAGAAAGGTGACAGCAAATTTAGTCATCAACATTTTGGGAAATGCTGTTATGGTTGATGGGGGGCATTGGTGGAACCTCAACAGAATAGTTAAAGTTTGGGATTGTACCACTGCTTCTCTTTCAAGAAGGAGTTCATCTCCTTGTGTTAATCATCTTCCTTCAATAAAAAGCTCTAGAAACATTGTTAAACCTGCCAGGTACAGGTCATAAGTTGTTTGTGTTTTTTAAAGGAAGTGATTTTTTATTTTTTTATTTTTTGTGAGAAGATGTGTTGTATTCTCTGTTATGCTTCAGCTTACTTACTGTGCTTTACTGTAACCTAATGATCTAGAATGTTGATGGTTGCTTAGTAATGACATGTTGTGACATTCTTGCTGGAGCTGTTGGCAGAGGCAGTCCTGTCTCTGCTGTCCATGTAGCTAATAAACCCCCAACTTCTAACTACCTGCATCTGGTTCCTTACTACAAAAATAAATACGACAGCAGCTCGAACAAGCGATAACTTGAGCCCTGCGAAGTGGCTGTAAGGTGAGGTCTGCTCCTCTGAAAAGAAATAACTGAAAGATGCCCCGAGCAGGGCTCCAGTTTCTGGTGTTGATGAAGAGGACAACAGTGGAGCCAAATTCATGCTTCTATACAGATATTCACATAGCGTTGGATGGGCAGGCACTGGACAGGAAGTTGGCACACGTCATTTCCAGGCCTAAGGGATCACTGACAAAGAAATGCTAAAGAGTTGTACTGTCGTTGCAATTATATAGAACTTCACAAGGCTGCTGAGGCAAAGATGCGACCTGGCAGAAAGCTACGATGCAGACTGTGCGTGCTTTGAAGGGGTGGGTGTGTACTGTGACGTATTTGGGGAGTGTTTGTTTCATGGCTGATGATCAATTGTGCTCTTGTTATGTTACAGGTCGATGCACCTTGCTGTGCAGTGGAGCATGAAGAGAGAGAATGTTTGAGATTACAAGGCGTTGGTTGGTAAGGGTCGGGGAGAGAGAATGCAAGTTGGGCCTTGTGGGGAGTATTGTGGTGCTGTGTGTGATTGACAGTGGTTGCTCCTAGCAAGTTGCTTCAAGCGCTGAATTGTACTTATGCATGGCACAGTGCAAAGAAGAGTGAGAGGTAGTTGGTTATTTGGTCGTGCCTACCCTCCTGGTGTGAGATTTGGTTCCTGTTGCAATGTGGGTAGGGTTCCAAAACATCTGGAATCCACACCCTTATTGTGACCCATTATGGTCTGTCTCTTGATTGGTTCGATGGCATTCTACAAAAACGTTAAATAGAGAAGCGCGATAACGCCTCATCATGGGTAGTAAGCGCTATACATCTACAATATAATATGCCAACGTTTTAGAAGAACGTGGGAGATTTAAAAAAAAATCAACAACAAAAAAATCGTGAGAATATATTTCCCCCACTGACTTCTATTGAAGCAAGGGAAATTGCAGGCGGGAGAACGCTAAAATAAAGCCGCAAGCCCCCCACGGCCACCTTTCAAAAATCGGAAGTCTCCCGTCCGAATAGTGTCTATTAGCATGAATGATTTGCAGTTTTACTGGCATGTAGGTTGGGGTCCGTAGAGTTCACTCTTGTTATAAGGGTGCGCTAAGACTTAAGTCACCAGATGGCGCTGCAGGGCAGAAAAAAACATGGAAGCAATGGAAACATACATTACCTTCTCACAAAGAACCTACCCTGAAGGAACCATATACCTCAGGCCATAGCTTGGAATCTTCAACTCGGAAAGGCAAATGCAGTACATTTCTAGTGGTCACATTTGACGAACCAAAACCGCACATGAAAATGTATTAGAGACTACTCTGAAAACACATATACACAAAACGTTGATTAGATCATGTGATGCTGCCTGCATATCTACAAATACATTCACTAAAAAAACTAAAGGTTACAGGGATGTTATAGTTAGGAAATATAATTTTTTTAAACCTTAGAAATTCACTTAAAAAAACCAAAGGTTGCAGGGACATTATAGTTAGTCTCAGATTTTACACACAGAAAACCATAGAAATTCAGCAGTTATAGTTACCTGAGCTAACTATAACTTACGTCCCTGAAATGCACTGCTTATGACCTCACATATTACATCACTCATGACATGGCCAGTGACATCGCTGATAACATCATCCAGGGAGTGTTTTCTAAAAGTTTCTGAGACACAGATCTACACTAAGCTACTGCATAAGTTAAATTATTATTTTTTCTGTACTACTAATAAGGGATAGTAACATGTCATCTGAGTGGCTGTATGACTGTCAATATCAGTGTGTGAGTGGCTGTGTGAGTAGGTATGTGAGTGCCTGTATGGATGTGCCAATGGGTGTGTGAGTGGCTGATTAGGTATCTCAGTGGGTGTGTGAGTGGCACTATGAGTCTGTGAATGGGTATGTGAGTGATTTTCCGGGTCTATGAGTGGCTGCGTGAGTAGTTCTATGGGTGTGTGACTGCCTCTAAGAGTCTCTGAGTGGCTGTATGGGTGTATGAGTGGCTGTATGGGTTTGTGAGTGGTTTCTGGATCTTTCTCACTGTGTTCAAGTGTCTGCATGGGTCTGTGAGTGGGTGTGAGTGACTGTATGGGTTTATGAGATGGTGTGTGAGGGATTTTGTGGGTGTGTGACTGCCTGTATAGGTCTGTGAGTAGTTGTATGGGTGTGTGAGTGGGTATCCTAGTGGTGGTGTAGGTCTGTAAATGGGTGTGTTAGTGGTTCTATGGGTGTGTGAGTGGTTGTATGGATCTGCAAGTGGGTGTGTGAGTGGTACTGTGGGTGTGTGAGTGGTTATATGGTTGTGAGAGTGGTTCGGTGAATGATGTCATGAGGGAGGTCATCAGTGACGTCATTTGAAATGTCATGAGTGATGTCATGAGTGATGTAATATGTGAGGTCATAAGCAGTGCATTATGGAGGCGTAAGTTATAGTTAGCTCAGGTAACTATAACTGCTGAATTTCATTGGCTTTGTGTGTCGAAAATCTGAGAAACTATAACGTCCATGTAACCTTTGTTTTTTAGTGAATTTCTAAGGTTTAAAAAAAAAATTAAAAAATTCCTCACTGTAACATATTTTATTATACTAGGTCTGGCTTTTGGTAGACTATGTAGGACTTCCTAAAGATTTTTGAAGCGATATAGCCATTCTAAGATGGCCGCCATCCTTTGTCCTACCGTATAGCAGACAATGGTGGGACGTCAGATGAATAGATTTACTTCATTCTTGGTAATCCATTCTAAAATGTGTTTAGCATTAGAATGTGATTAGTGCCCAATATTAAATAAAACTCTTTTGAAAGTTAAAAATACACTATGGATATGTCCCGTAATTAGTGCCCACCCCTCTATTAACAAATTGCGGGTGGGACCTATAAAAGAGACATCATAGAGAATGACCGCGTACTCCACAGAGACCTAGGCGTTGACATGTTGGACGACCATCTCCGCAAACTCAACCGGACATTCTACAACGGATTGGATCAAAAAGATAACCCACTGATCAGGAAACTTGCAGACATTTCTACAAACCCATTTGACCGCTACTCGAGGCCCATCGAAGCGCTAACCTTGTGAAACTGAAACAGCAACACAGCATCCAAAAACTCATCACTGCCTGAGGGCAAATCGCCCCGGCAGGTACCAAAAACTCATCACTGTCAGAAGGCAACCGCCGCGGCAGCAATCAAAAGCTCATCACCGCCAGAAGACATTTGGCAGACGAATACAAGACTCTGCGATAAAACTTGCTGACACTTCTGCAAACCAAATTGACCGCAACCTGCGGCCTATCACAGCGCTGACCTTGTGATCAAACCTCAACTGTGACAAAGCGTCACACATCAATAAGACAACCTAAACAGCGACTAAAAAACTCAAAGTGATTGTGGAGTAATGAGGCTATCGCCTCGGTATCCAAAAACTCACCACTGTCAGATGGAATCTGACAGACGAAAACAAGACACGCGGATGACCGCGTACAACCTGACCTGGAAGAAGTTCTCGATAGAGCAGGGAGGCTGTCCGTTTCTTTCAAGGTGAGCACATTGCCCCATACCTAAGCATACTATTTGAAAATGCTGGGTTAGATTAAAAGGCAGAGGTTATTTCTGCGGTTTTATATCGTGGTTCAGTATTTAGATAGTGGCTCTTAGCCATGCTGGACCCCATGTAGAGCTGATTTTAAAGTGATTTTAAAATAATTTCTGTAATCGTTTTTGAGAATATCAGCCCCGTAAGTCTATCAATACCAAACACTACACCCGGTGTAAACCCTTGTAAGTGTTGTCTCAAAATATCGAGAACACTCAGGGGAATCTATGTAGACCCCTCGGTTTTACTATAGCTAAAACGCATATAGTTTTTATTTCAGATAATTTTTCTTACAAAACCGGATAGACCAGAAACACAACGCAATGCCCATATGCTGAGGAATAAGAAGGTAAAAATAGAGACAAGATTTGGCCTACAACTTTTAAATAGAATGGCCTTGGGTGACATGTTTAACGCTACCCCCTTCTTCTTCACAGTGCCGACAACGATTTAAAAATGTCGCCATCTTGCAAATATGCTGATGTTAAACAGCGCAGCTACCCATATATATGATTTATAAAGGGTAAGCTCTTATGTAGTATATAAAGTCTATGAAAACGTAAACATTAGGAATATGATAATTATGCAGTTTTATTTTTGAATTTAGCCCTTATCTACAAAGGCCCCTTCATAATTTTAAGCATTGGTGGCTCTATCAGAATTTTCTAGAAGCATCATAGCATTATCCAGGTATGCTTTCCCCTATTAGGTTGCTTTTTAATTCATTCTTTGCTTACATTCTAAAATTATGTAATTCTATTTTTTTTATTTATAAGCTTCAAAACAATGTTGGATGAGTTTTTTGCCCTCTGAGTACAAGCTATTGAAAGATTTTTGAGACAACTAGAACTTTGGGTCTCTTATTTACGAAACTAGGTAGGTTGATTTAAATACCCTTTCTTGATTTATGCGATGGATTGTGTTAGCATATTTTTGTGAATAAATATTAACTTTTTCTCAAAATGATTTCTCTAAAATGTATGTTTAATTAAATTCAAATTCAACGAAAAGCTTTACAGTATTGATGTATTTTTCTGCTTTAAAACAACAGAAGTGTCTTAATAGATGTCTTTCGTTATTTAGATGAAAAGAAATTTGTCCTGAAGAAGGTAAAGAAAGTACTGTTTACGGAAACGCCGTCCAAATTTCTCTATGAGAACATGTTTTTAATGTATTGAGAAATGTATTTTTCTCTTATTGGGATTCTTTTTATCAAAACAAATAAATATATCTTCACCAATACATTGACAACACTTTTCTGTTTGTTTCTAATGTATTTTTAATAGATTGTGGCATTATAGTTTGTTGTATGTTTGTATTTATACATAGCACATGATCCATACTGAGGCTAGCTTTTATATACGGAGATTTTTTAGCCCAATAGATAAGTTCCTCGAAAAGGGATTTTTTGTTTTGTTCTATAGTGTTCACCCCGTCCCTTTTCTCAGCATCAGGGTAGCTCCCTTTATTTCGAAACGACTTTCTAAAGAGTCCATCACCAACATATTTTTTCCTCTGAATGCAACACTCTTCGTAGACTATGGTGCAATAAAAAAACACAAAAATCAATGGCGCCACAAACATCCACTGCACGCTGTCACTAACCCAGGTTTCCAAGCAGACAAGTAACCAGTCTCTATCTGCACTGGTCTGCCTGCATCAGTGGGTACTCAGGGCCATACCGCCAAACTATTACCAGCCAAAGCCCACTCTAGCATATGGTGAGCTGCCCGCTTCCTGTTCCCCCAGTACCGCTAATACACTTCACTTGCAACCTAGCCTTCAGGATCTCAGAGGATGCCCAGTGATGCCCCTCAGAATCATACCCATCCTCTCTCTCACCCAACAGGGGAAGGCACTGTAGAGACCAGCCCAAGTCTAGCAGAGGCCCTGCAGCACACAGTCAGCTCTCTCACAAGTTGCAGGAAATCAGAACCAGTATTTGCATCATTTGCCCTCCGTTTAATGAGAAACATGGGCAGGATTTCGTTTTTAAACAGTGGTGTGTTTTTTTTCTTTTGCATTGCACTTGTATTCACCCCAGTGGAAAGGTAGAACATAAAATGAGGACACCACAGCAAAGCATGCAATGAAAAAGTGTAGGATCCAGTGAGCCTTGCTCATCACCTATGGAACTGCTGTCAAAAAGCACTTCTAGAGGTTGTCTTAAATAGGAAATAAAAGTAACTAACAGTCATATCTGATAGGTCATCAAATGTTTAACAAAAATCCTTGTGGCAAAGTTGAGTGAAGCACAAAAAAGTAACAAGCATTGGCAAAGTCAACTGGTTTGGCTTTAATATGCTAATGCAGGCAAACTGCATTTATGCACGCTTGTGTTTCCGTGCGTTACAATGCTTGTTTTGTTTTAGGCAGATGGATTGGGTTCTCTTTCGCAGGTGTCCGTGAGTAGACATATGTAAATGTGTGTTGCTCACATGGGTACTGGCTAAAACTGTAAAAAAGACTGCTACAGTGACTAAAGATGCCAATTGAATGTCCTAAAAATCCATGGTCAAAACTCGGGATTGATGTGATGGGTCCATATGAGGTCCTTCCAGGGGGGGGTTATTTTAGTTTTAATGGATTACACATCAAAGTGGCCGGAAATTAAGTTGGTGAAAGATGTCAATACACATGCCCTCATAGACTTTCTCAAGAGTGTGTGGTTGAGAGAGGGTTTTCCAGAAACCTTAATTTCAGATAATGGCAAACAGTTCGTTAGTGCAGAGTTTGAGTCATTCCTAATAGATTCTGGTGTTAACGCTACCCCCTTCTTCTTCACAGTGCCGACAACGATTTAAAAATGTCGCCATCTTGCAAATATGCTGATGTTAAACAGCGCAGCTACCCATATATATGATTTATAAAGGGTAAGCTCTTATGTAGTATATAAAGTCTATGAAAACGTAAACATTAGGAATATGATAATTATGCAGTTTTATTTTTGAATTTAGCCCTTATCTACAAAGGCCCCTTCATAATTTTAAGCATTGGTGGCTCTATCAGAATTTTCTAGAAGCCTCATAGCATTATCCAGGTATGCTTTCCCCTATTAGGTTGCTTTTTAATTCATTCTTTGCTTACATTCTAAAATTATGTAATTCTATTTTTTTTATTTATAAGCTTCAAAACAATGTTGGATGAGTTTTTTGCCCTCTGACTACAAGCTATTGAAAGATTTTTGAGACAACTAGAACTTTGGGTCTCTTATTTACGAAACTAGGTAGGTTGATTTAAATACCCTTTCTTGATTTATGCGATGGATCGTGTTAGCATATTTTTGTGGATAAATATTAACTTTTTCTCAAAATGATTTCTCTAAAATGTATGTTTAATTAAATTCAAATTCAACGAAAAGCTTTACAGTATTGATGTATTTTTCTGCTTTAAAACAACAGAAGTGTCTTAATAGATGTCTTTCGTTATTTAGATGAAAAGAAATTTGTCCTGAAGAAGGTAAAGAAAGTACTGTTTACGGAAACGCCGTCCAAATTTCTCTATGAGAACATGTTTTTAATGTATTGAGAAATGTATTTTTCTCTTATTGGGATTCTTTTTATCAAAACAAATAAATATATCTTCACCAATACATTGACAACACTTTTCTGTCTGTTTCTAATGTATTTTTAATAGATTGTGGCATTATAGTTTGTTTGTATTTATACATAGCACATGATCCATACTGAGGCTAGCTTTTATATACGGAGATTTTTTAGCCCAATAGATAAGTTCCTCGAAAAGGGATTTTTTGTTTTGTTCTATAGTGTTCACCCCGTCCCTTTTCTCAGCATCAGGGTAGCTCCCTTTATTTCGAAACGACTTTCTAAAGAGTCCATCACCAACATATTTTTTCCTCTGAATGCAACACTCTTCGTAGACTATGGTGCAATAAAAAAACACAAAAATCAATGGCGCCACAAACATCCACTGCACGCTGTCACTAACCCAGGTTTCCAAGCAGACAAGTAACCAGTCTCTATCTGCACTGGTCTGCCTGCATCAGTGGGTACTCAGGGCCATACCGCCAAACTATTACCAGCCAAAGCCCACTCTAGCATATGGTGAGCTGCCCGCTTCCTGTTCCTCCAGTACCGCTAATACACTTCACTTGCAACCTAGCCTTCAGGATCTCAGAGGATGCCCAGTGATGCCCCTCAGAATCATACCCATCCTCTCTCTCACCCAACAGGGGAAGGCACTGTAGAGACCAGCCCAAGTCTAGCAGAGGCCCTGCAGCACACAGTCAGCTCTCTCACAAGTTGCAGGAAATCAGAACCAGTATTTGCATCATTTGCCCTCCGTTTAATGAGAAACATGGGCAGGATTTCGTTTTTAAACAGTGGTGTGTTTTTTTCTTTTGCATTGCACTTGTATTCACCCCAGTGGAAAGGTAGATCATAAAATGAGGACACCACAGCAAAGCATGCAATGAAAAAGTGTAGGATCCAGTGAGCCTTGCTCATCACCTATGGAACTGCTGTCAAAAAGCACTTCTAGAGGTTGTCTTAAATAGGAAATAAAAGTAACTAACAGTCATATCTGATAGGTCATCAAATGTTTAACAAAAATCCTTGTGGCAAAGTTGAGTGAAGCACAAAAAAGTAACAAGCATTGGCAAAGTCAACTGGTTTGGCTTTAATATGCTAATGCAGGCAAACTGCATTTATGCACGCTTGTGTTTCCGTGCGTTACAATGCTTGTTTTGTTTTAGGCAGATGGATTGGGTTCTCTTTCGCAGGTGTCCGTGAGTAGACATATGTAAATGTGTGTTGCTCACATGGGTACTGGCTAAAACTGTAAAAAAGTCTGCTACAGTGACTAAAGAAAACAGATTAATTTTGGGATTAATCTGTCTCGATAGGTGCTCATGCCCATCCCTTGGAAACCCCAGAAAGAATTTTCAGGCTGTACTCAATCAGGATTTATAAAGCGCTGCAAATCACCCGTGAGGATCTCAAGAAGCTGCAGTTGCTAGCTGCTTCGTGGTGCTCGGTTTGTTAGAACAGCCAGGTCTTGAGACCTTTCTTGAATTCCCGGAGTGATGAGGCAATCCTGAGGTGCAGGGGAAGGTTGTTCCAAACTTTGGCTGCCAGGTGTGAGAAGGAGCATCCTCTGCTGTTGCCTCGGCCAATCCGGGGTGTGTGCAAGGAATAGGGAGGCAGATCGTAGGTGTCTTGTCAGTTGGTGGAAGGGCATGCGTTTGTTGATGTATGCTGGTCCTTTGTTGTGCGGGGCTTTGTATGCGGGGCTTAACATCTTGAAATTGCATCTCTTCTGAATCAGGAGCCAGTGAAGCTTCTTGAAGTGTGGTGTGTTGAAGGTCAGTCTGGGGAGGTCGAGGATGAGTCTTGTTGCCGAGTTCTGTATTTTCTTTAGACTCTTCAGGAGACATGCGGTGATGACTACGTAGAGTCTTTTCCCATAGTCCAGGCTGCTGGTGATAAGGGCCTGAATTACAGTCCTTCTTGTGTTGACTGGGAGCCACCTGAAGATCTTGCGGAGCAAGTGAAGGGTGTTGGCGCAGGCAGATGAGACTGCGTTTACCTGTTTCTTCACATATGGCTTGCTGTCCAAGATGATGCAAAGGTTGAGGGCATGGTCTGTCCAGGTGGGGGAAGGGCCGACTTCAGCAGGTCACCATGCATCATTCCATGGCGAGGTGCTGTTCCCAAAGATGAGGACCTCCGTCTTGTCTGAAGGGAGCTTGAGACAGTTGTCCTTCATCCTGCTGGTGATGGACATCATACATCTGTAGAGGTTGGCTCTGGGGGTGGAGGGGTCTTCTGACAGCAGGAGAACGAGCTGTGTGTCGGTGTAGGAGATGATGTTGACTCTGTGTGATCTGACTGTGTTGGCCAGAGGGGTCATTTATGTGTTGAAGAGTGTGAGGCTGAGAGACAAGCCTAGGGGCAAGCTGCAGATGATCTTCCTGCGTTCCAAGGTGAGTGGTGTGAGATGGTTTCTCTGGGTTCTTCCGGTGAGGTATGAGGCAATCCATTTGAGGGTGTCTCCCTGTATTTCAATGTAGTGTAGTCTATTGATCAAGATGTGATGGGAGATGGTATTGAAGGCAGCTGACAGGTCCAGGAGGATGCGGGCTGCTGTTACTGCGCAGTTCAGGAGGGCCCTGATGTCGTTGATAGCTGCGATCAGGACAGTCTCGGTGCTGTGGTTGGCTCGGAATCCGGATTGAGAGGGGTCCAGGAGGATGTTGTGTTACAGGCGTTAGGTGAGTTGTTGGTTGATTGCCTTGTCGAGAACCTTCACAGGAAAGGGGAACAGGGAGGTTAGCTGGTAGTTCTTTGGTTCTGCTGGGTCAGCGGATGGTTTCTTTAGGAGGAGCATCACTTCAGCATGTTTCCATTCCTCAGGGAAAGAGGCCGAGGTGTTGGAGGTATTCATAACTTTCATGAGCTTGTTGGCAATTTTCTTGCTCCCGAGGTTAAAGATGTAGTGGGGACAGGGGACTGTGGGTGCACCAGAGTGCATGGAGTTCATGATGGAGATTGTGGCTTGAGGTGCGAGAAGGTTCTAATGGCTGAGCAGGTGTTCGGGGTTTGTGTTTGTGGGTGTGAGCAGGCTGATGCTGTCGGAAGCAGGGGATTGAAGTTGTCGTAGATGACTGAGATCTTGTCATGGAAGATGTCTGTCAGGGTGGCACGCAGTTCTTGGAGGGGGTGAGGTCATTCTCTGTGGCTGCGGGGTTGGTAATCTTCTTCATGATGGTGAAGAGCTCCTTTCTGCGGTTTGTGCTGGTTTCTATGCAGTCTGCTAGAGCGTTCTTTGTTTCCTTCAGGAGGCGGTGGTGCTGGCTGAGTGCAGTCTTGAGGGTGGTATGGCCTCCTGTCGCTTTGCTCGTTTACAACTACCTTTCTAGTTGCCAGTAGTTGCATTTGGTGAAATTCAGCTCTTCGTTGAACCAGCTGGCTCTTCTGACAGGTCCTTTAGATTTGGCTGGCTTGGCGGGGGCAACTGTGTTGGCGCATTGTGATCCACTGGGAGACGTTCTTTGCTGCCTGCTCTGGATTGGATGCTGTATCTGGGAGGTGGGTGTTGACAGCATTGTTCCACCGGTCTTTATGATATATTTTTCCAGTTTCTGCATATGGAGCTGGGGGGCATGGTGCCAGTGTTGGTAGGTCGTGAGATGGTGAAGTGGAAGCTGTAGGGCCCGGTCTAGGTGACCTGTGGGACGTGGCTGTACTTGGCATCGAGCATGTGTCCTACAATGTGGGTAGGGCCGGTGACGAGTTGCTTTCCAGTAGTCGACTGAGTTGGTGTCACTCAGGTCACTGAGGTGGAAGTGATTACCTAGGAAGATGTAGTGCTCGGAGTCAATGGCGATTGGGGTGATGGGGAAGGGGATGGTATTGCAGAAGCTGGGGCATTGTCCTGGTGGTCTGTAGGTGAGGGTGACTGATGGTGCTTTTTCTGTCTGCGTGAAGTTGGAAGTTGACATGCTCCATTATCGGGGTCGAATCATTTGAGGAGGTCGTGCAGTAGATGGTGTACATGTAGATGATAGCAATTCCACCTCAGTGTTTGTTGGTTCAGCCGTGGTGAGTTATCTTGTAGCCTTCAGGGGGTGGCAATTGCAATATCCGGCGCAGAGGCAGGGTTCAGCCAGGTCTCTGTGATGAAGATAACGTCCGGGGCGAGATTGTGTCCCAGACCTCCGTGGCGTGTTTGGCAAGCACTCACGCAGTCAGTAGAATACACTGGAGTTGTGCCGTGGAGGTCTTGCTCGGTGTGTAGACGTACCGGGCACTTGAGCCTAGACTTGGTTCATTTATAACAATTTTGATAATACACCAAATACGAAGTTACACGTTTTTTAAAAATGTATTAATACACGTATACGCAAGGCCACTGTTAGGGGGCATCAAGTGTATGTATGTTTAGCAGTTGATTTTAACGCTAGACTGACCCAGTATCTTAAATCACACAAGGATAATATTTCAGAGGGTGTTGATCACAGAGGCAAGGAAATAGAGGCTTATATTTCAACCCATGACCTGAAAATTAATATGGATGTGGGTGCTATCAGTAAACAAGGGCTGCCTACCTGTAGAGGCAGCATATCAGCAATTGATTATATTTTTATTTCCAGCAGTTTAACTAATCTATTACATCATGCAGCTACTATTCCCTCAAATTGTGGTGATCACAACCCCATTGAAGCAGCATTGCCTGTACCACTGAGGATCAAACACAACATTGATGATGGGATTAGTAAATTGCAATCATCCTCAGACAGTTTTTGATTGATATACAAACTCCATAACCTTGTCTCATTCCTGGAAACTATAGTAAGAGATCATCAGGGGCTGACTATGCGTTGAGTCAATAGTTTGTTCTTTCGTTGCCCTTTGTGCCTGCATTAAAAAGCTTTTAGACCCACACATACAGTATTTAGGGGGTTCAATCAAGATTGCTTGGTAGCCAGTCGACTGCTGCGCAGGGTCCTTACTGTTAACCCTACTGACCCACTCGCAGTAGTTGCTCCATGTAAGCAGTACAAATCAGTCACTACAAAGAGACGACTGAGGCCATCACTCAGAACTGGAACACATTTCCTCAAGCAGCATCTATGAAGGACTGCAAGTTCTTCTGGTCTGCTGTAACTGGTATGAGAACTATAAACCATACTGCAACTCCAAATAGTGGTCACATTTCCAGTGAAGCGTGGGAGGCTCACTTTTCTAAAATATATTTTTTCACAGCAATGACCAGCCAGGTATGATTGGTGGCAGGTATCAAGGCATACGGGTTACTTTATCTTACGTTGTTGACTCTATTCAACCGAGCGTTAGTGGAAAGGCACCAGAGCCGGACAGAGCCCCCACAGATCGGATAAAGTGCAACCCTGAGCCCCGCTATTGACTAACGTCTTCAACAACCTTGCATACACCCCGGTACAGAGTACATGGACTACCTTAACCACTGTCCCAATATTTATGGTCTCACCCAAGTTGCTATCGCCCCAATCTCACTCATAGATATACATGTCAAATTACTAGATAGAGTTATATATAATAGGATTTAGGAATGGGCATCAGAAAATGCAATTTTACATAGCTGTCAGTATAGATTAACAAAATTGATCAATGTCTGAATTTAAATTTAATTATCGGCAAGTTCAGAATAGCTAAACAAACTCCACTGTAACTTGCCTTTACGGACTTAACTTCGGCATTTGATTGTTTGAACCACTCGAAGCTTTGTAGACTTCTCCTCTCTATGGGGATGGACAAAGCACTTGTCCATTTTTTTATAGCCTCTCTTCATGAGAACATGAGAGTCAAAATATGGTTTGGGCCTATTGGTGAAGTCTCCGATGAGATTAAAATCTTCTGAGGGGAGAGGCAAGGCTGTGTTTTGGCACCCTTACTTTTTATACTCTATATTAACAAGACCATCCTTTATTTAACTACCTTTACCCCTGATGTCCCTAAGGTGAATGGTGCCTCACTGCCTACCTTGCTATTTGCGGATGGCTCGCATTTCAAAAGCTCTGCCTTCAGCTGGTGTCCTTATTCACCCAATTCATGGCTGATCTCAATCTTCAACCAAACTTTTCGAAGTGATATATTGAGGCTTGCGGCCCTTTCCACCCTTGCAGTTGGTGTCAACTGCTTAGAAAGAACTAGCACCTTTTCTTATCTTGTGGTCATCTTTGATTCAGCTGAATCTTGGGTGCCTACCATCACACACCGCAGGCTGAAGTTTTCTAGGGCAGTTGGCTCCATTTTTACTCTAACTCTACCCCCTGGGTAGAGGCACTCTCACCACTTTTGCAGATTTATGCGACCCAGTGAATTCTTGTCGCAATGTATGAGGCTGAGATATGGGGTATAGCTAATTGCAAAGCCATTCAGGTGGAGGACAATCACTTTTGTAGAAAGGTCCTTCCAGCCCCTTTATCCTCCTCCCATTTTATTTGCCACGAGGAGCTGGGCATGACCTATATGGTCAACTTCATCAGAGATTGCCCCCTACTCCTGTGGCCATCTATCTGGAGAACTGAGGAGGCGGCCCTCAATAGGGACATTATTAAGGATGGTTTAGCATGCATTAAGGGTCTTAGCATACCATAGCTAGTGTATGTAACGAAAGCATTCCAGAAGATTGGGGTGTCTCATGCCTTTACGCAGCCTTTCTCCAGCGGGAGTTTAAATAAAAAAAGGATTGTGAAAACGCTAATACTTAATCATGCTCTATCACAAAGACTTTCTGTGGAAATGCTAATGCCCTCTGTCGCAGGCTATTTGCACTTGAGCCTTGACAGTGCGCAGACTCAATATTTGATTAGTGCACGTAGGTTTAGGGAAAGAGATCTATTATTTTATTTTAGGGCAGACAATGTTAAGTACTTACTCTGTTTTCTACTGGGTAATTAGAAAAAAAACTTGGTATTCGCCCAGGTCCTTGTGATGGCAGATCCGGGGAAACAATGTTACATTTTCTTTTTTTCTGTTAATTTTACAAAAAATATAGCAAGCAATTTTTTATTCCATTTATGAGGTCTCAGAAATTAAGGCAGTGTAGTTCAGCCCTTCACTTCCTACAGCAACTGACATTCCAGGTTCTATGTTGACTCTTTTCTGATATCCACTGTGCAGTCGCGAAGAATGATGCACTTTGAGTAACTTATTAATTTATTTATGGCTTGATATGTTTTTATTTGCACTTGATACATTGCATCATACTGTGTTTTCATTTTATATGATTTAATATTTTATAGTATTTTAAATTGTATCTCAACGTGCATTTTCTTATATCTCGTTTTCAACCTGAATTGTGCACTTTCATGGAAGCATCTTGCACCTGAATAAAGTATTTTCTGATTCTGACAAAATAAAACAAATAGGATTTATTTCTGTATAAAATGTAAATGTGAGATGAAGAATAAAATGTGCGAGGATTGTGTGTACGTATGTGTTATAAAATAGCCCATGTGCTTTTTTCGATGATAACATTCCATCTGAGGCGAAAAAGCCAGTAGCATGACACAAGAGAGAAATACTCCTCTGGGCAGAGCCAAAGCATGCAGTGCATATTTAAAACAATTTCTAACAGTTTTAAGAAAAAGTACCAACGCAAAAAGATAGCAATGATAGCAAAAGAAAACTCTCAAACTATATTCACCCTCCCCAATTCCCTGAAATGCGACTAACTTGCATTTTCCCTCCCTTCCTCTAAATGGGAGGCAATGGACCACGAGCAGGCCTGTCCCAAGCCAACAAAGCCTCCCTCCCATCCTCTGGACAAAAGAAAAACTTATTTGGCCCAGATATAGATGTGCTCAGCATTACACAACATGTAACCAAGAAGGACAACTTTGATAACAGTGACTGGTAGAAAATGATCATGAACAGTGTTGATAACAATTGAGAATGAATTGAAATTGAATTGAAATTATATATATATAAAGCGCAGCTCATGCCCGGAGGCGTGTTGGCGCTATAAACGATCTAAGAACAGTAGAACCACTAGTACAGATAGCAATCAGGTTAGTTCATTCAGATGGTTTGTGTGGACGGCCAAGTTTTCAAACCTTTCCTGAAACTATTCGATGAGGGTCAGTTTTTAAAGTAATGGGTAATGTATTCCACAGCATTGCTGCTGATCAGAAAAGGCTCCTGCCTCCCCGGGTGGCCTTCTTGAAGGGGGTGGTTGCCGAGAGCAGAGTGTTCAAATCCTGCGCTGGGTGAATCATCACATTGGAGTTTGAATCTGCCAAGTGATGCGCCAGAATGAGCTACTCCTATGTTCTTCTTTCGGAATAGGCTCCGTGATAGTAGGATATAGGACAAATCAAAACAGAGGAAAAAGGGAGAAAATTAAAAGATGTATCATCCATTAACTGTTCATCACAATAAGTGCATGGACACAGCAAGCAATCAACTTAGATAAGCTACAACACTGACACAATTGGCCTGGGGAGAGACTGTATATTCTGCAATAATACAGTAGAGATAAAATTTACCTATGTGTGAAGGCAAACAAACCAGAAGGACCATCTTGATTGATTTGTTCATGTGCCAGGTCTGAGGGGGTCGAAGAGTCCAGGAATGATAGCAGGTGTACTGGATCATTGACGATAATTGTTTTCTTCTTTACGATGCTGCAAAACATTGTGGGGCTGCAAAGGGAATAGAGAGTTCTCTCAACGATTAGCGGAGTGCTGAAAAGCCTTTCCTAATGGATACTGTTTCCTTGGAGTAGTCCTGAGCGATGTTTATCCTGGAGTCATTCAGTTGTATGTGTTGGACATTCCTCATGTGTGAGAGGATCAATTCAATATGACAATGAAGTAGAAGTCTGACTATCATTGCCCTGGGTTGTTAGCGCGGTCAGCAGGTTTTTGTGGTTTGCCCATTGGAACTCTAGGAGCCCACTTTATTTCAAAGTCCCTCTCAAATTAAATCCCAAGGGTCCGTGGTATCCAGGATTCCAGGAATTCAGCACATGAGTTTGCGTCCCCTTCTACATTTTCAGGGAATCCAAAGATCCGCAGGATGCCTCTGCAATTGCAGCCCTAAAGTTCAGATCTCTTGTGAACATCTTTACCTTGTTAATTGTCGCATCTGCCCATTTCTCTCCCGAGGTAGATAAGTCTTCAAAAAAACAAAAGATTCTGGATTTCGCTTCAGGTATTCTGCCCGCTAAGCCCTTAAGATCGCTGCTCAGAGCTTGCATGTCCTGGTGCATGGCATCAGTGTTTGCTTTTTTGTCTTGAACTAGATCACACAGGGCTCCGAGTCTCTCTCGGATAATGTCCAAGCTTGCGCTGGAGTCATTTTTACCAGAGTCTGTTAAAGGTGATTCTGCTTTGGCCCTTTTTAGGTTAGCCTTAGAGTCCTTGGCATACCTGTTGACCTTGGAGTCCTTACCCCTGTGGTCTGCCATTTTAGGAACACGGAGGGTTGTGTATATATATTTCAGTAGACAAGACTTTAAAAGGGTGCACCAGGTGTGGGCTGCAGCATAACGGCCCAAGCACTATTCATCCAGTGGACTTGGGGTGCAGGGGGGACTGTCTCAACAGAAGAGTAGCAGTATGTAGTATGTGTCGATGAGCGTACTGTACTGATAAGGATGGATCAGAATCCTACTGTATAGTAGCAGGCGACTAAAGCAGGAGAGCAAAGATACGAATGATAGCAGTCCCCCAGGGCCTATTTGTCCTTAATAGAAGAGCCTTCGTGTACCAAAGCAGCTGGGCGAATGGAGTGGATCCCTATGGCAAATGCTGGTAAGCGCAAGTCTCTAATGCGCCGTCGCACCGCGACGTTAGTGCTGTAGCGGCAGTACAGAGTACTGATGAAATACGGACTGGGTTCGGCAACGGCAGCTCGTGTAGCAGGAGTGGTGGCGTAGGTGTGCTGAGATAGTGTAATGGTCCCCCACAGAGTAGGTATTTCAAGGTAGGGGCCCGACAAGTCCCTACCGCTGTTCAAGCCGTTGCGCCTTCCCAGCGATCGCACTGCGTACTGCGTTGCCTATGCTGCCCCCCATTTTTAAGTCCCTCACAGCGTTGCTGATGTCCGAAAAATCCGGTGAAATCCTTGGAGCTCTGGGGGCATTTCAGGTTATAAGAGCATAGTTGTGAAGTGCTTACTCTCTCCGAGCACAGAGTGTGCTTGTTGGTTGGTAAAGGTGCACTAGACCTGCAATTATGAGAATCAGATGCAGAGCAGTTGGATCAGAATGCCATCACGCTCAGACCACCCCACCCTGTTGTTGAGTGACCACAGAGGAGGGGACTGCTCGTTACCCTAGCTACACCTCTGGGTGAGCACCAGGGCTCTGCACAAGGCAAGAACAGTTTCCTCATATCGTATTTTGGGAATAAGGTGCACTGTGGGTTCGTTTGCAGTAGGGCAAACATTAACTGCTGCCAAAGTGGGTAGCGTTGCCCCTGGGAAATTTTACCCCATTGGTCAGGGAAGAGCCAGGAGTCACCCCCACCCACTAGCTGGTACCAGGCATAAATGTGGCACTGCAAGGCACCATTCTTAGAACACTCTCTGGAAGAACAAAGGTCTGCTGTTTGAGACCTGAGAGGGGGCTGAATGGCTGACCTGCTTCCACTTGTACCCAGGACAAAGAATTTGACTCAAACGCTCAGTTGACCACCTGTGTGGCTAGAGTAACACAACAAGCTGCAAGAGGCCTTTTTTTTCCTCAAGTGCTCAGCTGGCCAGTGGTAGCTGGACTGGATCCTGCTGCTGGCCTCTGCCCGACACCCTCAGAGTCAACAAGAGCCTTCCCTGAAGCTTTTGAAGTAAGTGTATTCCTATGGTCTCTTGGGCACCAGAATAAAGTCAAGAAACTTTTGAAAACCTTTTCCCCAGAGCTCCAGCAGGACCAGCTGGAAAAGTATTCAACAAGCAGTTCCACAACTGGCAGCCCCTGCAGGGAGGGTATTTTTTCTCAAAAATCACATTTTGTATTGTGTATGTCTTTCACCTTTTAACTGCTATGGTACTTCTTAACGTTTACACATTTTCTTTCATTTTAGCCTTTCTGCTGTGTGCCGTAGCTGTCAGGGGTTGAGCTCAGGTTTAAATCATTGAAACTTTTGACTGCACCTACCAAGTATGTAACTTTTTTTTCTTTAGTTTTATATGGCGCAAACTAGACCCAAAGGTATCATAGAACTTTACATAGGCACCAGTTGAGTTACAGATGGACATATTCATTTTTGTTGGTTAGGAACAGGGAGATTAAGTGATTTGCTCAGGATCACAAGATGTTGAGCGTCCCTGCGGAAACTCGAACCCGGTTCCCAAGCTCCCAGGTCCACCACTCTAGCCGTTACGCTAAACTACCATCCACCCCAACTAATAATTCACTGTCTTACAGTGGCCAATATCTTGGGGCATCCCTTTGCACAGTTTAGAAACTTCAGAGACTCCATGAGGCCACTGGACAACAGTCACTTAACCTAATATCTGGAGTCCCAGTTCTCCTGCACTTCTAGATTTAAAATGTTGTCCTGAGGTTAGATGTACCACTTTAATAGCAATGTACATTGGCATTGAGCCATTTATGGCTCTGGACCACTATTCCTTTAGAAAAGTCCGAAGGCCCACAACCATACCATAGCTCTTTAATTTCGCACTGGCTAAAACTCCCCAGTCCAAACATCTAAAGTACGGAACTCAATTCCTGTTGGAATATAAATAATCCACAAACATCTGGATTTTCAGTGAACAATAATCTGAATGCAGAATTAGGTCTCTTCACATTTTTCAACGACACCTCATGCTTACATGAAGCGACAATGGTACACCATGTTCAGAGCATGTATCCAACCTTCACCCAATATCTTGTCTAAATTCAATCAACACTGTGATAAGATATGTACTCCATGGCACCAAGGAATCATAGAATGTGGTGTACTTACAGGACCTCATCACAGGTTTGAAACGTTTTACAAAAAATACAGTACAGTTTAAAGATGGATGGAAATTATGTGTTTAGGAGGACAGTGTAAAATTATTTTCTTAAGAGAACTGGCTCATTGACATAAGTGGTGGGGATCTCCCATAAATGTGGAGATGTTCAGTGTTTGCAAGTAATAACTGTGAAAATTAGTGGTAATATATTCGTCGGGTAATTTTCTTAACTATACTAGTTATCAAACTTCTGCGTTGTGCATCTTCCAAAGTGCCCAGCCCACCACAGACACCGCCAAATTAGCGGTAACAGATCCAGGCAGCCCACAAACTTTTTATTAAAAAGACTGCTTTATTAACTGTAACACAGCAAAATCAAACATGTAACCACTGCCAAAGTGAAGGTATTATCTAGTTTATGTTGAAGGCAATACCACAGTGTATCCAATCCCAAATTTTCTTCAAACTTTACATCATATCCCAAGCACTCATCCCTTACAAAAAACACCTGCCCACCCTCTAGCTCTCAGCTACCCCCCACACCTCAGCGAGTTTGTCAATCTGCTTACTCGGGTCTCCTATTTTCCACCACTTACCTTCACTCCCATACCAGAACTTGTCAATCATCTCAAATAGAAAGCAATTACTCCCTCTTGCCCGGGTACGATAAATATTTAAGGAGGTGTGGATCTTAATTTGAAAATGAAAACCTGTGTTGCTTTTCTCTCTGATGGGATATCCTTGCACACTTTCCAGTGATGCCTTTCAAAAACATTTGAGGCTACAACTGCACAATAAAAGCGTTTCCAGCAAATACAAGAACTGCTACAGGCTACAAACAGTACCAGTATGTTTTCCATGTCTTTGTGACAAGTAACAGTTGTCATCAGCAGTAAGGCAAGTGCTCCAGAAACTAAAACTCCTCTTGTAATGGAAGTTCAGTGAGTTTTCAATTAATCAAAAAGTAGATGGTCTTTAAAAATCAGTTCTGAACGTAGATTTTGCACCTCTGTCCTGAACACGGTTTAATACAATTTAAAAAAGCTTTATAATAAAAATAAAAATAAAAAATCAATCAATGGTCAATTTCCATTGCAGTTTCCTTAAAAGTTTCATGATTTAAGCACTTAAAAGGCATCTGGTTTCGGAGTACCTTTCCAGCCTGATAAGCAAGCTACTATAAAACAGTCATGGCAACCTGCAGAACTGTTTGTTTGGTTGGCTAATTAGTGAACAATGCTCGCCAACGCCCACTATTCATGAGAAAACCTTGGAAGCGTTTCAAAATTGAATCATGCCTGCTACTACTAATCATAATTTTCTTATCCCTCTCGGAAGGCGTGTTAAAAAAGTATTCCATACGGGTTAAGATGTACTATGAAACAGAGAAGACGAAACAAAGAAATTCAGACTGGCAAAAGATAAGAAGAGGTCTAGGCATATACCGTGCTCTTTTTTTGGGAAACACCACCTTTTAGAGTAGTCCAAGAGAAATTGTTGTATTCCATTTAACAAGATAAGCTGTAACTGGTGCTCAATGTTGAGCAAAGGGCTGGTGCTGATAGAGGTCGTCTTCATGCTAGTAAGATGTTTTCCCATTTGTAACACCGGAATAGACCATTGTTTGTTTTTATTCTACCTCCACCAATGAACACAAGTCCCCCACATTCATACCCTAATGCCCACAGTATGATTATTAAAATATAAATATGCCCCAAAAAGAAGCAGAAGCAGCTGATGGAAAGTAGTAGTTGCGGACCCACATGTTCAATAAGTTGCCCAGAATAGTCTTCTTGCTTTTGAAGTTGACCAGACTTTGGAGTGTGAAAGCAGACAAGAGACTCCAGTGTAGAGGGCTCCAAACTCCTTTGTACTTTACTCAATTAGTTTCTTGGCCTTGAAGAAGAGGCGGAGGTAGAAGACTTGCCATGTGGCCAGGCCCACAAGACACAGCATGGAGAACACACTGAAGTAGAGGACACGGAGACTTGTGGAGTCTGCAATGAGGGAACAGGAGCAAAACTGAGTTCCAAAAGGAAAAGTGAGAACATCAGACAACAGCAATGCTTAAATGGCATGTTAATGCATTATATTGGGCACCAGCAACTGAGGTATTACAGCAGTGCAACTACTCCTAGCAGTGTTTATGTAGTCAAAGCTTCAGACCTAACAGATGTTCCTTGACAATGCTAGACCACCATCAGGAGGACAAAATTCTGCTATTTGTTGACACAGAACCACAACAGTGTAAGCTAATTCACAGCTGATCTCAGTCAGCTCTATAGGTCAAAGCAGTTATGCATGGTCACTGCTATAAAACAATATCAGCATTTGATTAATTGAGTAGTGACCGCTCAGAAAAAGGAAGGCGGCGGTGTCAGCCATGTTCTTTTGAGACATCAACATCCTTTTGAGAGAGCTTCTTCCAACAATAACCGCGAAGGCTCCACCAGAGTGACGGTTGTCTTAGCCTTTTCAATGCAAGATGAACCAGCAGCACCTTGTCTGTGCCAAAGAGCTAAGCAGCACCTGGTTCCTTTGGAAGCAACAGGACCCAGCAGCATTATCTTCTGGCCAACTGTGCCATCAGAGCTTTAAAGTTCTAAGAGCCCATCCTCAGTGGCTGAGGTTGAGCTACAAAATAAAAAACTTGTAGGAGCGTTGGATAGCAGTATAGGGAACTGGCCGTGGATGGTTTATCCCAGCAATGCCATCCAAGTGCTTTAGACCCTAACAGTGTAGGTTTCCTTTAGAAGTGTGCAGGGATACAGAACACCTGGAGGTTCAGCTGACTCAGCAGCAAACTGCTCAAGCACTGTGTGCTTCCTCCTAGCGCTAGAAAATATTAACTGTGAGCTTCCACTACCCTGCGGCCACCTAGGGTTACAAAACTGAGAGACTTTTCTACCAGCACTTTCATCATATATATACAGTTTGAGCAGGGCTAGCTTTGTCAACAGTGTCTTATCAGCGTTATGGGGCCCCAGAAGTGTGAGCTTCCTTATAACTGATCAATCACAGAGCTGGGAATGCCAGCAGGGCAAGCTTCCCCTAGCAATGCACGTTTCAGCTACCTCCTTTATTAGGGCCATTAGTGCTAATCAATCAATCATAGCATTTGTAGAGCGCGCTACTTACCCGTGAGGGTCTCAAGGCGCTGGGGGGTGGTGGATGCTGCTACTGCTCGAGGTCTTGAGGAGTCGTCTGAAGGACAGCAGGTCTTGGGTCTGCCGTAGGTGGATGGGGAGGGTGTTCCAGGTCTTGGCGGCGAGGTGGGAGAACGATCTGCCACCGGAGGTCGCTCTTTGGATGCGGGGGACTGTGGCCAGGGCGAGGTCGGCAGAGCGGAGCTGGCGGGTGGGGGTGTAGAAGCTGAGTCGACTGTTGAGGTACGCTGGTCCAGTGTTGTGGAGTGCCTTGTGTGCGTGGGTGAGGAGCTTGAAGGTTATCCTCTTGTTGACAGGGAGCCAGTGCAGGTCTCTAAGGTGGTGTGTGATGGGGCTGCGGTGAGGGATGTCGAGGATCAGGTGTGCAGAGGCGTTCTGGATAGGTGCAGAGGCGTTCTGGATGCGTTGAAGCCGTTTCAGGAATTTGGCCGAGGCTCCTGCGTAGAGAGTGTTTCCGTAGTCCAGCTTGCTGCTGACGAGGGCCTGGGTGACCGTTCTTGTTTCGGTGGGGATCAACCTGTAGATAATCCCCCGTCAGTGCTATAGGATCACAGTGTAATCTTTCTCCAAGCAGTGCCTTTCTTGTGCTACAGGAGCCAGACATGAAAATTTCCTCTGGCAATGCCTAATCTAACCATGCACAAAATGGGTTACAAAGCTCCAGCTGCAAACGCATTAGTGGCATATCAGAAATCTAGGACTTTAGGCAAATTAGGGCAAGGCCTGAGCGAAAACGTAATCAAGCCGAAGTAATTGGGATGTTTTTGGTAATTTCACGTAACAGAATTTATGCGAAATTACTGAGATTATGCCACATCACATAATAGAGGGAGAAATTTAAACACGCAATGTAACGTTCACTTAATTTTTTAATGCAATTAGTGTTTCAGGTAGATAATTTACTAAAGCGGACTGTTCAGGTATTTTGTGAGTGCAAAACTACAAATTTAAATGCACGCGGAGAGTTTTCAAAGTGAGCAACCAGAAGTAAACTCGAAATTAGATTTTTGAGTTTAACTTTTACCACAACTGACCATGTCACTTTCTGAGCAAGAGATGCATTTCGCGTAATTTTGTAATAATATTGCATAATAACGCTGCACGAAATTGGGCGAGTTACGCCCATCTCTAATTAGGGCTGTCTTATTTATTAATTAAGCCTAAAACAATGCGTTTTTCTCTAACAGCATGCAGCCACCCCATAGCAAATGGGATGTAGGAAGAAAAAACTGAGGTAGTTAGATGCAACTAATCAAAGCCAGGGAAAGACATTCCACGTGTATACAAGAAAACTGCACACAACTCCCTTCCGCCCATTTTCATACTGCCATCCATGGAACCACTCCTGCCTCATGAAAGTAAAGTCTGTCACATAGAACCCACTCCGCATCTTGCAATGAAGAAACAGTGATTGGCACTTACCATTGGTATCTCTCATCTCCTCTTCACGCTGCTTCATGTAAACAAAATCCTTCACAATGGATTCCGACATGTCCTCCAGGCGCCTCAGCTCCACCTCAAGGGGCTTCAGTTTTTCTGCCTTCGCTAACTGCAAAGGAGGAAAACAGAGGTAGTCAAGTTGAGGGAGTGTAGCCGTTAGTATTAATAGATATATCGAACAAGCTCAGTTATTAATGACCCTGCGGTCTCCCTCAATTCGTACAGCATTGCTCTTCCAAACTTATAAGCCACATCCACCCTTTATTACTATGGTTATTGGATGTATTCTTGTAGTGGTGCCAAAGACGAGGCCAGTAGCCACAGAGAGTGTGGCCTCTTCTGAAAGAAAACGGCTGCAAGGGTTGCATAAAGGGTAGTTTCATTTCAAATAAAACCATTATAAAAATACCAGCCCAAGACAGACGTGAGGAATTTCCCAAATTGTTGGATTTCGATATGCCTGCTCTAAAATACAATTACATTACTTAATCACAGGGCATCCTTTTTTCAGAAGACAGTCTTTTATGTTATAATTAAGGCTCCCTGTTTTCCATTTCTAATGATTTTTACAGATAAATACAGACAGAAAACATTCATGTTCTTGTCTGTATTTATTTTTTAAATGTCGATAAAAACGGAAATTGGGTTGCTTTTTGAGTAATTCTAAATACTGTCTGCCATGACTGCCAGGCCAATAGCTGTGTGAATTGATAGGTAAGGGGATTAAGAAAAGAGAGGATTTTTTGTAAAGATCCTTTAACACCAGTAGATATGCACATGGTTGATACTGAAATTTGCATATTTTGATAAAAGTGCATTGATTCATCTTCTGCGGGTGTTTACAGTATTGAAACATGGCAGGGATTCAAGAATGAGTGCATATTTATTGGTTAAATAAATGTGGTAATATACTAATTTCTGCTTAATTATTCGTCAAAACCCAAAATAAATATGGATAAATAAAGATAAAATAAACAAAAAATAAATATGGATGATTACAGGCGGAAATGTCAAAAGAATAAATATCCTAAAACCATGAGCCCTAGTTATGCATGAAAAATTTGACAAATATCAAAGAACATCGATTGTCTGAAAAACATATATCCATATTTCAAAACATTGTGCCTCAAAGTTCCAGGTTAATTTTAGGAAAGCCTTTGTAATTTGCTCCATATATTCTGAAGACACGACCACTTGCAAATGGAGATCCATAATTATTCTGTTTGACCCTCCAAATTAATTTTCATACAGTTGACACATAAGTTGAATAGCGCAGTGGTACACATTTATTTCCTCTGCCTCTCCTAAAGAGCAATTTTAATCACTGCTTTTTGTCAGTTTACCAGGTGACTAACTTTCATGAAGTCTCTTGGGATTAGGCTGCACCGTCCATGCGTTTCAATGCGTGCTGGTCTTTTATGAGCCTCGCAACATCAAACTAACCAGATATAATAGGGCAGTCTTGAAATCAGAGTTTTGAATCAAGTGGCGATGATAAACCAAAGCCTTTTTGTTTTTTAGGATGGACGTTTAGAACCCGACTCCAACAGGACAAAGAGAGAGGACCACCTCCTTTAAGTGAAAAGTGCTCATTGTGCCACCGTTCTGCAGCCACTGTCCTGGTGGGTCTAAGGTGATGGTCAGAATTTAGAATTGGTCCAAGGATTGGACCGGTCTCTTTTAACTCCTTGCTCGCATCTACCAACGCTTTCCCCAGAAGCAACTGGAAACAGATATCACACTAGGAATCCCCTTCATTAGACAGTGGTAAGCCTTGTATCTAAGGCATTGAGGCTTGTCTAGTTCAATACACTGCCAAGCCTCAAAATAAAGCCCTTGTGCAACGAGAAGTGCCATTAAAAGATCGAAGTTATGTGACAGAGAATAATAGCAATAGAGTGCATCAGAGCTTCTTGAAGTCTCATCTACCCAACTACATGGCAGCCCAAAGGCCAAGGATGTGAATTTCAACTTCGGCACATTCATGACAAGCATGCACCCACCTATCCCCATATGACATGACACCTTTGTGTACCTCAATATAGTTCTTTGCCTCCACCCCATGCTTGATGTCCAGCGTGATCAACTGGTCAGAGAGATGCAGCTGTCCTGGAATTCAGAAGACAAGAATTAAATATTTAAGCAAGTGCAGCAGCAAAACAGTGTCCAACAGTATTGATTGATTACTATGCTTTATTCGGTTTGTACAAGTACAACCATATAACAACATACATCAATACAGTTAGAAATCATATTTAAGTAAGCTAAATAATGAAACGTTTAAAATTACATCACTATCCATGCCGATATTGTTAAATCAATAAGGTATATCACTTTTGGGTACAGAGTTAAATTTGGTCACTGTATACATTTTAGCAGTAATTGTTAAGGAGGAAGTTAGTTCACTTTAGACATTTTAGCAGCAATTTGTTTGTGATAAGGGTTTGTGCAAACGCCAGTGCAAAAATAAATACACATACAAACAATATAACTCAACAGTAAATCACGAATAGTCATAGAATGTAACGGCCAACGGGTGAACGGGGATAACGAAGGGAAGAAATCATATAATTATTGATTTCCTGTGCCAAATACATTTTAGAATGTAGGTGGCCACACGATAGCACACATTCGGGGAAGCCAAATCAAACAACAATTGTATTGCGGCTCTTGTATTGTACATATTATGTTCTAAAAACAGTTGCTTCAAATAAAACTTTCTAAAACCAGTATAAAAATTACAAAAAAGTAAAAAGTGGCAGATGCTCTGTTTAGATTTCCCATCGCATGGGCACAGACATAACCCGGGTTTTTTTACGGTAGGGAAAGCCACCAAATGGTGGACTATTCCCAGCCTCAGGCGTGCTAGAACAAAGCGATGAGAATTAATGCTAACGAATGTAAGATAGGATGGGAGTCTTGTGCTAAGGTTGTACTCCAAGTATAATTTGAACGTACTTTGCATTGCATACTCCTTCATTCTGGTCCCTTTTGCATGATCCAAATAGGTGGTTTTGAGGTCACGCTTTGTTAAAACCGATTCTGTTAAAATATCTTTAAAAATATCCTGACTGTGAGAAAGTGGCTCTGTATATACTGTTCCCTAATGGGTACAGGGTGTACAGAGTCCACAGTCCCCCAGAGGCTGATAGAGGTCAAAGTTAGGTATGACCTTACTCTCAAAAGTGGTAGCTTGGTCGAGCAGTAAGGCAGTACCAGAGGACAGTGTAAAGCATTTATTGTACACACTCAGTCAGCAAATGGTTTCACACACTCAATAACTGAACTCTAGGCCAATGATTTGTATATATAAAATATATGCTTGTTTTATTTTTAGAACCACAAAGGGGGTAAAAATATACTTTCTCAGAATGAGAGGTTGAATATAAATACTTTTGTTTCAAGCAATAAATTTGTGTAAACAGTCACAGTTGGTTGCAATAAACAATCCTATTTCCTAAACATAACAATGCATTGAGCTCAATGGTAAATTCAGGTTATTTGTAATAAATTACTTTTCAGATTACTTTTGGAATTCCAGGTCTGGATCCTAGAACCAGCCTGGGGTCAGTATTCAGAATCAAGTGATGAAAGTCGACTTACTAACTGTAATGATTTTTAAATAATATTTAGCTATTTCAAAAGTTAGCACTTAGAAAATATTTCACAGAAAACATTCAATGGATCTCTATGGCAAGAAATTCAAATTGCAGGTAGAGTACTTTATCGTTACTTTAGTAATCCAGGACTGGGTGCCTAGACCCAGGACTGGGGTCCTTATCAAAAACAGGTAAGTAATTTCGTTTGCAGAAATGGTACGATTTTAAAAGAATATTTCAAATTTGCAAAAATAGACACTTAGAAGAAATTTCACAGAAAAGCAGACAATGGTTTCCTATGGGAGAAAAATGAGTTAGAGGTAAGTATAGTTGTGAGTACTTTTCAGGATCAGGGCTGGGCACCAAGATCCAGCACTGGGAGCTCACCCAGGAACAGGTGAGTAAATTCGTTTTTGTCACTTGGCTGATTTTTGGTGAATTTTTACAGTTTTGAAAAGTTCACACTTAGAAGATTTTTGAAGAAAAAGCCAGTCAATGTTACCCTATGAGGAAAATGAAGTTAGCGGTTTAAGGGTAAGTACTCGACTGGCAGAGTTGAAATTCCGGGCATAGACTCAGGGGTCCCCCAGTGTCAGGTAGGTACAGTTGGTTCACCCTCAGCGGTTTCAGGACGGCCGGGTGCAGAGTGAGTTAGGCCCAATGTTATCCTATGAGGGATAGGGGGGCCTTAGTTGGTGGCTGCTGTCTGGCAAGCCACGCGTCTGTGGGAGCTGGGCTCCTGGTCACTTACTCAGGGCAAGTGGGGAAGTAAGTTAGTGTAGAGAGTGCACTGCCAGGGCCACTCGGGCGGCTGGGTGCAGGGTGCTTTTGAGCCTTCGGGCGCTCAATGGAAATCAATGGGAATGTTCCGGTTTGGAAAAAGGCTGCAGGCTCGGGGACGAGGATGTTTCCGGTGCCACCACCACTTCGAGGGGTAAGTTGGGTAGTTGTAGGTTAGGTGGGTACCCCGGGATTGGGCACAGGGGGCCGCAGGGCGCCGGGTGCAGGGGTGCCTTTTGACGTCGGGAATCTTACCCTCTGGTTGATCGCGGCTGGGGTGGCACTCGGTTCTGAGGCTGCAGGCTTCGTCCAGGATGTCGAGGGGGGTCCTTGGGTGCCGGACTCGGGGTCACAGTCGCCGTGGGGTCGTCCTCAGGGTCTTTGTCCACTCCGGCACTGGCCAGGCTTGGCTGGTGCAGAGTGTGTTGGGTCCGCGGTTCCGGGCTGCTGCCAGGAGTTAGGAATAGGTTTCTCGAGTAGAGCCTCTACTCATGGGAGTCCCAGGGAATCAGAGGTCAAAGGTAGCCAGGTCCTCCGGGGTTTTTGAGGTTGCTGGCCACAAGAGATGCCGCGCTGGAGCAGGAGCAGGTTCGAGGGTCGACAGGCCGGTAGGGCTGGGGCCAAAGCAGTTGGTGTCTTCCTCTTTTTAGCAGCTGCAGGGCAGGTTTTTTTTCTTCTTGCTCTTCTTGTAGGTTTCTATCTGGAATCTGGGGAAGGAAGGTTCAGGGGGCCCCTAAATACTAGATTTAGGGGCGTTACAGGTAGGTGAAGGCCAGGGACCAATGGGTCCTTGTCCTGGGGTGGGTACACCCCCTATCCTGCCTCTCTCCTGTGGGAGGAGGGCAGTAGCCTAATCCTGATAGGGTAGGGCCTCCCATCTTCAAGATGGCGAGAGCCCGGAGATGTGCTTCACCTCGCCTCCCCCACCTGAGGGGTGGGGTGGGCAGGCTGGCACATCCCCTGTCCTTGTATGGGGTTTCCGGCCAAGCTTCCTGCCAGAGTGGGGGGTTGCAGTGGCCTGGGGAAACTCCAACTGGCGGCATGCCTTTGAAGCTTCCCTTTGCTCATCCTGGGGGAGGAGATTTCTCACCTCACCCAGGATGTGCATTGTTGCAGGCCCGGGAGAGCAGGGGCTCTCCCACCCAGGGGTCCAGCAACGTGTCTGCTGTGTGGCAGCCTGGGCAGCCTCAGAGCAGACGTGGATTGTAGGTTAGCTGTAAGGGGGCATCTCTAAGATGCCCTCTGGGGTGCTTAGTACATTAAATCCCACACTGGCATCAGTGTGGGTTTAATGTGCTGAGAAGTTTGATACCAAACTTCCCAGTCTTCAGTGTTGCCATTATGGTGCTGTGGAGTTCGTGTTTGACGAGCTCTCAGCACCATGTACTTGTAAAAGGCAGCACTGTACTTACAGTGCCCAGGAATGGACCTGGGTACTGTAGGGGCACAGGGCTCCTGCTCCTGTGCCCACACCATAGGCATAAGGCACCCAGCCAGAGGGGTGGCTGACATATGCCTTGGCAGTATAGGTAATGGGCATGGCACACAGAGATGTGTGCCATGTCGACTCTTTGTTTTGTCCTGCACCCAGACACTCAGCCTGCAAAGGCAGTGTGTGTGTGTAAGGGTACAGGGCCTCTAAGGGTGGCACAAGGAGTGCTGCAGCCCTTAGAGGCCTTCCCTGGTCACAAGGCCCTGGGTACCTAGGGTACCATTTACCAGGGGCTGACATGTGGCCAGGGTTTGCCAATTGGGAGTTTGTGTGTTTTAAGGAAGGAACATAGGCCCTGGGCACCTGATTGGCAGGAGCCCAGGGCACAACAAGGAAAAGTGCATCAGCTATTAGGCAAAAAAAAGGGGGGGTTACTGCAACAGAAACCCACTTTCTCACACAAGCCCCCCCCAGCCCAAAGGCCAGGAGACTGCTGCCAAAGCTGGGAGAGTCTACCTAGTCTTTCAGGCGAGGAAGAGTTGGGGAAGTGGTTTGAAAGTTGCAGGGCCTACTCTGCCTTACATCCTTCTGCCTAGGTCAATCCCTTTGGGGAGCTGGCCTGTCTTATTAGTTTCAGGACCTAACTCCCAAGGCTCCTCTCCTTGTCTTTTACTGTCCTGGTCCCATCTTTCTATTTTGGGTTTAGAGGTGTATACCTCGGTAGTTTCTAACTTAGCCAGGGCTAGGCCCAGCTTACCCACAGAGGCTACCCACAGCTTGAGCAACCCCACCATGACCAATAAGGTCAGGGGGCCTGACTTGCTATTTGGCAGGGGGTTAGGCCACCATGCCAAGGATAGGGCTGCCATGAAGGCTAACACCCAGCAGAGGCTGCTGACAGCTGTCAGTGCCCAGTACCATACCTTTAGCTCCTGACTGGCAAGTGAGGGGGCTATTTTATAGTTCTCTTTGGGTCCTGGCTGTTGGTCTGTTTGAGGATAGGGGGTCCCTACTCTTGGTAGGGAACACCCCTCCTCTACCCCTTGTTCTGCCACCTGAGGAGCCACTAATTCAGGCTGGACAGTTGCCTGACTAGTCAGGTCTTGCTGTTGGCTAGGGGGGGCTTTACCAGTGCCATTGTGGGAGTTTTCCCTTACTGGGATAGCATCTCCCTGGCTCTCTGGAACTGTGGCTAACAGTTGCCCACCTTTCCTACCCTGTTTCTTCTCATTCTTTTGGGACTCAGCTGCACTGACTGCAGGTTGAGCCCCCACAGGTTCTTTGGGCGAGGCCTGGCATTGGGCCAGCACCTCTCTTTGGCTCAGTTCCACATCTAAGTGATCATTCCCCAAGAGACAATCAAGGGGGAGGTTTTTACTGACTATCACTTTCCTCCATCTAAGGGACCCAGCTGTGGCTAGGGGCACTATAGCCACAGGCCTAACAGTGACTCCCCCTGGGACAGTTCTTACCCTTCTTGTTTCCCCTGAGACATATTGGTGTGGGAATACCAACCTGTCATGTACCACAGTGTGACTGGCACAGGTATCTCTCAGGGCAGTGGCTGGGATTCCATTCACCAGTAGGTGGTGGAAGTGTCTACTTCCTTCTGGGATCTCCAGCTTGCTTCTTGGGCCCATTCCCCAGTTGAAAGCTAGGAGGACTTCCTCATCTGAGGACCCTCCCTCCCAAGCTACACTGGCAACCCCTGGGGCTACACTAGTCACCCCTGGAGCTGTACTAGGAACCTTATTTTTAGGACAGCTAGAGTCCTGGGTGTGGTGTCCAGCCTTCTGACAGTTGAAGCACCATATTCTGTTGGGATCCCAATTCTTACCTTGGTACCCTGGTTTAGTTTGTGAGGTGTCTTTGGGCCCACCCTCCTGGTCAGGTTTTTGGGGGGCTACCTGGGACTCCTTTCTTTTATCCACAAGGGGTTCACTCTCTTTCTTCTGGGGAGGTTTTGGGACCCCTTGGTTCTGGTCCCTCCCAGTGAACGTCCTAGTCACCCTAGTCTTGACCCAGTGGTCTGCTCTTTTTCCCAATTCTTGGGGGGATTTTAGACCTAGGTCTACCAAATGCTGATGCAACTTTTCATTTGTGCAGTTACTCAAAATATGTTCCTTCATGAATAAATTGTACAATCCAGTAAAATCCTGCACACCATGTCCAGCTAACCAACCATCCAGCGTCTTCACTGAGAAATCTACAAAATCAATCCAGGACTGGGTCTGGGTTTTGTGAGCCCCCCTGAATCTAATTCTATACTCCTCAGTGGTGAATCCAAATCCCTCAATCAGAGCTTTCTTCATGAGGTCATAGGATCCTGCTTCTGGCCCAGAGAGAGTCAGAAGCCTGTCCCTGCAGTTACCAGAGAACAGTTCCCACAGGAGTGCCCCCCAGAGAGGTTTCTTTACTTTCCTGATATCACAAGCCCTCTCAAAGGCTGTGAACCATTTGGTGATATCATCACCTTCCTCAAATTTAGGGACAATCCCTTTGGGGATTTTAAGGTCAGAAGTTTCCTCCCTATCCTTGTTTTTATTATTGCTGCCACCATTGATGGGTGCTAAACCCATCTCTCTCCTTTCCTTTTCTAGAGCCAGGAGCCTGGACTCTAGATCTATTCTTTTGGCCAGCCTCATAAGGCTGTCCTCTTCACTGGGGGGACCCCCAGTGTTGTCTCTGGGACCAGAGCCACCTGTGTGGTCTCTAGGTGCCCAGATGCTATGTCTTGAGTTGGAGGGTATGGGTGCCATCTCCTCCCTAGGGAATAGTATGGGGAGGTTGCTGTCCTCCTCTCCTGTTTCCCTTTCCTCATCTGACTGGCCATCACCATGTTCAGATGGGTGGTCTTTAGCATACTCAGCCAGGAGCTCCTGGAGCCCTTGTTTGGTTGGATGCTGACCCATTTGTAAATTTTTGAGTTTACATAAGGACCTCAATTCCTTGAAAGACAAGTGTAAGTAAGGTGTGAGGTCGAGCTCCTCCACCAGGTCCATGTTATTATTATCACTAATAGCTGGGTTTGTTTGAGACATTCTAACCTGACAGTTCTAACCCTCTACCCTGACTATAGTGACTTTTATTTTTCTAAAATTCTAATGGGACTTAAGCAAGGCCCTAGCAAGACTTTTAGTAATTTTGGAAAAACCAATCAGAATTCTAAAGGCAATTTTTAAGAGTTCTGTCGTGTGATCAGATGGTAACCAAGTAGTCCAACAAATGCAAGTTTGTATCCCACCGCTGATCCACCAATGTGAGAAAGTGGCTCTGTATATACTGTTCCCTAATGGGTACAGGGTGTACAGAGTCCACAGTCCCCCAGAGGCTGATAGAGGTCAAAGTTAGGTATGACCTTACTCTCAAAAGTGGTAGCTTGGTCGAGCAGTAAGGCAGTACCAGAGGACAGTGTAAAGCATTTATTGTACACACTCAGTCAGCAAATGGTTTCACACACTCAATAACTGAACTCTAGGCCAATGATTTGTATATATAAAATATATGCTTGTTTTATTTTTAGAACCACAAAGGGGGTAAAAATATACTTTCTCAGAATGAGAGGTTGAATATAAATACTTTTGTTTCAAGCAATAAATTTGTGTAAACAGTCACAGTTGGTTGCAATAAACAATCCTATTTCCTAAACATAACAATGCATTGAGCTCAATGGTAAATTCAGGTTATTTGTAATAAATTACTTTTCAGATTACTTTTGGAATTCCAGGTCTGGATCCTAGAACCAGCCTGGGGTCAGTATTCAGAATCAAGTGATGAAAGTCGACTTACTAACTGTAATGATTTTTAAATAATATTTAGCTATTTCAAAAGTTAGCACTTAGAAAATATTTCACAGAAAACATTCAATGGATCTCTATGGCAAGAAATTCAAATTGCAGGTAGAGTACTTTATCGTTACTTTAGTAATCCAGGACTGGGTGCCTAGACCCAGGACTGGGGTCCTTATCAAAAACAGGTAAGTAATTTCGTTTGCAGAAATGGTACGATTTTAAAAGAATATTTCAAATTTGCAAAAATAGACACTTAGAAGAAATTTCACAGAAAAGCAGACAATGGTTTCCTATGGGAGAAAAATGAGTTAGAGGTAAGTATAGTTGTGAGTACTTTTCAGGATCAGGGCTGGGCACCAAGATCCAGCACTGGGAGCTCACCCAGGAACAGGTGAGTAAATTCGTTTTTGTCACTTGGCTGATTTTTGGTGAATTTTTACAGTTTTGAAAAGTTCACACTTAGAAGATTTTTGAAGAAAAAGCCAGTCAATGTTACCCTATGAGGAAAATGAAGTTAGCGGTTTAAGGGTAAGTACTCGACTGGCAGAGTTGAAATTCCGGGCATAGACTCAGGGGTCCCCCAGTGTCAGGTAGGTACAGTTGGTTCACCCTCAGCGGTTTCAGGACGGCCGGGTGCAGAGTGAGTTAGGCCCAATGTTATCCTATGAGGGATAGGGGGGCCTTAGTTGGTGGCTGCTGTCTGGCAAGCCACGCGTCTGTGGGAGCTGGGCTCCTGGTCACTTACTCAGGGCAAGTGGGGAAGTAAGTTAGTGTAGAGAGTGCACTGCCAGGGCCACTCGGGCGGCTGGGTGCAGGGTGCTTTTGAGCCTTCGGGCGCTCAATGGAAATCAATGGGAATGTTCCGGTTTGGAAAAAGGCTGCAGGCTCGGGGACGAGGATGTTTCCGGTGCCACCACCACTTCGAGGGGTAAGTTGGGTAGTTGTAGGTTAGGTGGGTACCCCGGGATTGGGCACAGGGGGCCGCAGGGCGCCGGGTGCAGGGGTGCCTTTTGACGTCGGGAATCTTACCCTCTGGTTGATCGCGGCTGGGGTGGCACTCGGTTCTGAGGCTGCAGGCTTCGTCCAGGATGTCGAGGGGGGTCCTTGGGTGCCGGACTCGGGGTCACAGTCGCCGTGGGGTCGTCCTCAGGGTCTTTGTCCACTCCGGCACTGGCCAGGCTTGGCTGGTGCAGAGTGTGTTGGGTCCGCGGTTCCGGGCTGCTGCCAGGAGTTAGGAATAGGTTTCTCGAGTAGAGCCTCTACTCATGGGAGTCCCAGGGAATCAGAGGTCAAAGGTAGCCAGGTCCTCCGGGGTTTTTGAGGTTGCTGGCCACAAGAGATGCCGCGCTGGAGCAGGAGCAGGTTCGAGGGTCGACAGGCCGGTAGGGCTGGGGCCAAAGCAGTTGGTGTCTTCCTCTTTTTAGCAGCTGCAGGGCAGGTTTTTTTTCTTCTTGCTCTTCTTGTAGGTTTCTATCTGGAATCTGGGGAAGGAAGGTTCAGGGGGCCCCTAAATACTAGATTTAGGGGCGTTACAGGTAGGTGAAGGCCAGGGACCAATGGGTCCTTGTCCTGGGGTGGGTACACCCCCTATCCTGCCTCTCTCCTGTGGGAGGAGGGCAGTAGCCTAATCCTGATAGGGTAGGGCCTCCCATCTTCAAGATGGCGAGAGCCCGGAGATGTGCTTCACCTCGCCTCCCCCACCTGAGGGGTGGGGTGGGCAGGCTGGCACATCCCCTGTCCTTGTATGGGGTTTCCGGCCAAGCTTCCTGCCAGAGTGGGGGGTTGCAGTGGCCTGGGGAAACTCCAACTGGCGGCATGCCTTTGAAGCTTCCCTTTGCTCATCCTGGGGGAGGAGATTTCTCACCTCACCCAGGATGTGCATTGTTGCAGGCCCGGGAGAGCAGGGGCTCTCCCACCCAGGGGTCCAGCAACGTGTCTGCTGTGTGGCAGCCTGGGCAGCCTCAGAGCAGACGTGGATTGTAGGTTAGCTGTAAGGGGGCATCTCTAAGATGCCCTCTGGGGTGCTTAGTACATTAAATCCCACACTGGCATCAGTGTGGGTTTAATGTGCTGAGAAGTTTGATACCAAACTTCCCAGTCTTCAGTGTTGCCATTATGGTGCTGTGGAGTTCGTGTTTGACGAGCTCTCAGCACCATGTACTTGTAAAAGGCAGCACTGTACTTACAGTGCCCAGGAATGGACCTGGGTACTGTAGGGGCACAGGGCTCCTGCTCCTGTGCCCACACCATAGGCATAAGGCACCCAGCCAGAGGGGTGGCTGACATATGCCTTGGCAGTATAGGTAATGGGCATGGCACACAGAGATGTGTGCCATGTCGACTCTTTGTTTTGTCCTGCACCCAGACACTCAGCCTGCAAAGGCAGTGTGTGTGTGTAAGGGTACAGGGCCTCTAAGGGTGGCACAAGGAGTGCTGCAGCCCTTAGAGGCCTTCCCTGGTCACAAGGCCCTGGGTACCTAGGGTACCATTTACCAGGGGCTGACATGTGGCCAGGGTTTGCCAATTGGGAGTTTGTGTGTTTTAAGGAAGGAACATAGGCCCTGGGCACCTGATTGGCAGGAGCCCAGGGCACAACAAGGAAAAGTGCATCAGCTATTAGGCAAAAAAAAGGGGGGGTTACTGCAACAGAAACCCACTTTCTCACACTGACCAAAGAGAGTCTTATACCAGGAGTGAATGTGTTTTAGCCAGGGGATTTTCGAATGTCGATCAAGTTTGATACAGTCCAAAATTACTTCCTGGGTAAACCTGGTTTCTTCTTTGGCCCATATGGACCGCCATAGGGACAGGGGACGCAATGCAATCAGGTCTGTGACATAATTTATGCCTAGCTCTCTGTGGGTAATCTCATTTGAGGCAGAGACGGGGAGGCATAATAGTCATTTCAGGTACTTATTTTCCTCTTGCTGGATGGACAGGGCAATCTGAGGATTATATCCCCATATCCCTGCTCCATACAGGGCAGAGGACATGCACCTTGAGGTATAGATGGAAATCATCTCTCGGATTCTACGACCCCCCAGTTTAGAGGCGAATCTGAAGATGCAATTTGTATTTCTGGTCATCTTCAGACCAACACAGGATTGCTCCTTTACCCATCTCCCATCTCCTGAAAAGGTAATACCTAAGTAGCAAAAATGTTGGACAGCCTCAAGTTTATCCCCATCTAAAAAGAATGACTTGTTTTTCTTTATTTTCTTGCCACAAGTCATGGTCATAGTCTTACCCTTGTTAATTTTAAGCTTTCTGCCCTGAATAAAAATTTGAAACTTCTCAATTAACTTTTGCAGCCCATTCGCGGTCCTGGAAATCAGGACCGCATCGTCCGCGTATAAAAGGACGGGTATTTGCTTTCCATTGATGATGGGGGCATCAGCATAAGATTCTTGTAAAAATTGATCAACCTGATTTATAAAAAGGGAGAATAAAAGGGGGGCAAGCACGCACCCTTGTCGGATCCCTCTACCAATTTTAAAAAGGGGGGTGCATTCACCGTCTGTTCCGAATCTAACCTTACTTGAAAGACTACTATACATTCTAGCCAAGAGGTGGATGATTTCAGGTGGTGCGCCCATGGCAAGTAGTACTGGCCAGAGCAGTGCGTGTTCCACTAGATCAAATGCGGAACTTAGATCGGCAAAGCACATAAACAAATTCCCCTCCTTGGCTTTAGTGTACTTGCCGATAATAAGTTCAAGGTTCACGCACTGTTCCATGGTTCCATGGTTCCTAGACCCCTTCGAAACCCAAACTGAATAGGCGAAAGAACATTATTGTCTTCGGCCCAGGACTCTAATCTCACCAGAAGTATATGACTCAAAATCTTTAATGACGAGTCTAAAAGTGAAATTGGGCGATAGTTTCGTGCTTCGGCCCTAGAACCCTTTTTAAAGAGTGGCACTAAAATGGATTGACCCCATGAGGTTGGTAACTTATCCTCGATTGCAGCATTAAAATAACGGGTTAAAATGGGGGCCCATAGAACAATCTCAGATTTGAAAAAGTCCACGGGGACCCCGTCCAGACCCGGGGCTTTCCCCCCCTTACTCTTTTCAATTGCCTCAATCACCTCACTTAATGTCACCGAAAACAGTAATTTCTCCCATTTAAAACAGGTTGGTGTATCAGTTAAAACATTAGAATTAAAAACAGAAGAAAAATCAGAGATAAAATCAGAATTAAAAATCCCAGTGAAGTGTGCTATCCAGGCCTGACAACTAACATGCGAGGTTAGTTCAGGGATGTTGTCGTTCTTCAAGAACGGACTATTTACAATGTCCCAAAAAAGTTTATGATCTTTGGTATCTGCAGCCAGATCTAATTTTTCCCATGCCTCGTCCTGCAATTCCTTCTTCCTGGTGGAGAGTGCAATTTTGTAATTATGGCGCTCTTCCCTGATCTTACAAACGTCTCTTGGTGTGGCATCAAGTGAAATTTTTAACGTTTTTAATGACTGAGCACAATGGTCATCAAACCACACCGCCTTGACTTTCCTTGATTTCCGAGGTTTATATGTCAGGGATTTCTCAATGGTTTTTGTAATAGTTAGGAATTTGGATAACAGGATTCGTGGGCATGGTTCCGGCGATAAGCAATACTCGACCTCTCCACAACAATTTATGATCGCGTTGGCAACAAGTTTAGTGGGGTCAACTTTTGTCCATTTCACCCTCTTTCTGCAGCAATATCCTGAATTGGTTGACCAAAGGTATTCCTTTTTATTCCCCAACCCAATAGTTCAACAGTTACACTGTTGTGATCACTGACCGTTTGTTCAATCACCCAAACATTGATATAAGCTACGGAGCAAGATATCATAATATGATCAATAAATGATTGGCTGTTCCTCCCATGGAATGTCGGACATCTAGCATTGTTTGTGTTCTTATTGCATTCTAGGAGGTCCAAGTCATATTTAGCCAATAGGTTATTCAGAGCGCTACCATAGTTGTTATGCGGGAAATGATTATATACACATGTTGTTTCCCTTCCCGAGTACTCCTCCCTATGGCCACATGCCCCCTTGAGTGCATAGGTACATGATTTAATGTTAAAATCTCCTACCCATAGGATGGCAGCAGGTTTGGGTGTACTCAATAAAATCGCATCAATGGCCCGCTCTATGTCAGAAATAAACTTTCCCTGTTTGTGCCCCGCAATGTTATTATAAAAGTTCACTATTATTAAGTCTCTGTATCCGCTATGGGCCATACGCAGAACAGAAGCATGTTTACCTAGAACTACATGATCACTAACACAAAACTCAGTCAGTGCGGTGGATATCAGGGTCACAAGTCCACCCTTGGCTCGACCAGCTTGGGATGCCACAGCCTGCACGTTAAAGGAGGTATAGCCCTCAACGTGTACTTCAGCCCTATCCCAAGTTTCTTGCAGGCAGATAATATCGTAACCCTGTTTAATAAAGTCAGCCCATATGGGGGTGTTTACCTTAGAGGCTAGCCCAGCTATATTCCACGTAATAGCCCTCAGGTTCTCTTCTAAGGCTACTTGGGATGGGTTGGTAACTATTATGACTGATGATATTATTGGGTTTCCCAGGCGATTTTCAGCGGTACATATGGTGGCATCTATCACAGTTGGATCATTAGAACTTCTTACAGTGGTGTCTATTGAAGATTCCTCAACTGTATTAACAGCCATCAGCCTAGGATCCTCAGTTACAGATGGTTCTTCGACAAGGGTATCCCCGAGTCAGTCATTTTCATCTAAAGAATTGAATATCTGAAATCTATTCGATGTTGGGACTGCATATTGACTATAAATGTTAGTTCCCGGCCCAGGGACGTTATGGTTATTAAGGTAGTTAGGGTTTGGCATTCTGAATAAATTCAGTGGTTGCTGTGGAGCATACTGGTTATTTGGGTCATAAAAGGTCAAAGGGTACCCAACTGATTGCGCTGATGCCTGCTGTACTAGTGGATAAGGCGTGTTAATTGCTCTGGGGTGTTTAAAATTCTGCACGGGAATCTTAAATCCCACCAGGTTTCTGTAAAAGTAGTCCAATGGGAGCAAGGTGGTATTGTAATCATTGTCTGAGGGGATGGGCGCGTTCAAGATGGAATCTCTTGCCCATTCGGTGGTTTTGTAATTAATGATTACGCAGTCCCCACTAATTTCCTTTTTACTGGGGCCCAGCCACCCTACCCTTTGGGTTGAGAGGATCTGGCTTGCCCCACTTAAGGGGAATCCACAATTATGAGTAAGCCAGTACAAAATTTTGTTTTTAAGTGTTTCGCTGTTTTCGTATTGGGAGGGTTTAAGTTTTGGGACATTGGCAAGAATTGCCACGTATGGTCTACTTTCTGGCGGGAGATTAATCACTGCAGGGATGATATTATTATAGTGGCTGCGTGCTGGTGGATTCCCGCTTACTGAAGTATGGCCCGTTGGCACTCCTCCTCTTACCCTAGAAAAAGAGGAAGAGGAAGAGGAAGGCCCACTTGTGATGTTACCTAAGGTATAGGTATATAAATTAGTGGGCTTGCCGAGAGCTGCCGTGGGGGTCACATTTCTAGCAGAAGGAAACTGTGATTTAGTTGTGTTTGTGGCAGTCATAGTAACCTTATTCACAGTAGGTACATGCAAAAGGGTTGGAGTAACTTGTGGACCCAGATGTTCAAGAATATCTAATTTAGCTAAACCCAATTTCTCCAGATTTTCCACTTTTTTACATATCTGCTCAAGTTTGTCATTTAGGGGGGCAATAAGGAGCTTCATAGCATCCATAATGTGACCCATTATAGACTCCCCATTGCCTCTAAGACCCAGATTTGAGCTTGACTGTGGTGGTTCTCTTCCATTGGTCTGTTCAAATAATGGCAGAGTTACCTTCTTTCTTCTACCCCTTTGTTTAGCACACCCCCTACTTGGGGCCAGTAATTTTCTATTATGCGTGCGTCTAGGTCTGCGGTGAACAGAGCCGTGATCGGTCGTACTATCGACACAGCTATTATTAAGTGAATCAATTGTGGGGATAGGATCATCATTATCGCAGGAAATCAGGATTGTGCTGGTCTCGGGCGCCTTACTAGGCTCCGGTTCCTCTGATGGTGTCGCAATAATCTGCAAATTAGGACTTAGGGACAACCGGCTATCCCTATCTTGAAACACTGCAGGAAGTGAGGAAGGATCTTCCACATGGGTTGGCACGGCCCCAGGGAGACCTGTGTAAGATTGCATTAATATAGAATCATTTGATAGTGATGTCACATTTATATTATGTTCATTACAATCAGCAGGTTGTAATATCTGCTGAATTAGACAGGTGCTAGGTGGTAACGACAATCGTCTCTCGGTATTTTCGATGGCGTTCGCTACCACCACAATTGTTTGTTGGAGCATGCGATCAATTGCAGTTAGCGTTGGTAGCGGTGTTTTAGTTTGGGCAGTATTCCTTGTAACTGAGCGTGTATGGATAGGCGTTTTTTTAACCGTGTTCTTAGCGGTAGGCTTGGACTCCATGGGGGCCATTTATAGTATACTTATCGATGGGTGGCTGATCGGCCGGGGGTAGTGCCCAGCCCAGACTCCTCAGGCCTCTGAGGGCCACAGAGGGCCCGCCCTTTGCCCGGGCTTAGCCCCGCGCGCGGTCCCGCGACGCGGGAAGGCCAGCCCCTTTAACGGCGCCTCTGGGCGCCAAGCCTCGACACGACTTCCGGTCCAGTCGCGGAGGCTTCTGGGGACTGTAGTCTCTACTCTCCCGCTCTGCGGCAGTCCCGGTGTTGGAGGGCTGCGGCGGGGGGAGGAGACAAAAGGTGCGATGATGGACGCTCGAATCCCTGGGCAAACGAGACTGAAGGCAGGTCAGGATCCCCAGACGGCTGGCAAGCGTGCAGGTGGGCACACGCACGGGACACTGCAAGCTTTGGCGCAACAGTATTGACTAAACAGAAGCTACATTAAGAGAATGATGTGCTAGTATAATTGGCAGCAAATATAATCTCCACTTAACGATCAAGAATCTCTTTTTCATCATGTATACAAAATATTTATGGAAGAAGCAAAGAAAAATTGGATAGTTTTCTGCCTTCGGCCCAGGCATCGCAAGATACTTAAAACACCCAAAGACTGAAGTCGTAAGAAACCAGTACTAACACTGGAGTGGCCTGAGCTCTCTTCGCGCAAATGAAACCAAGCGATCGAAAAGAAAAGTCACAAAAATTGATAATCTGAGACGCCAGGCTATAAGAAATTGGGTTACTGATTGAGAGGGTGAAAGAGGGCTCAACTCAAATTTAACCTGAGTAGACCTACATGGTGTTTGATGTCTTTAACGCAAAAGGGAGACAGCGACATGAATGCTTGGACACTCCATAGTACCTACCTGTAGGTTCATGCCGTTCAAAGCACACCTGGTAAGTATCGAAGTCCTCTGTGGTGAAAGCAAACTTTCCTTTCTTGGCATCTTCCTTGGAGTAGAGAATATGTCCGGACGAATCAGTCACCTTGGAGAAAAGTAAAAACATCCACAGGTAATGAAAGATGACTACGATCAGGATGAAAGACAAAGAAACAAAATAACTTAATGATGCTAGCCATCAATATGTTTAAAAGAACAATCCAAAGACTTTAGGAGACAAGGGTTTTCACCAACACTACCATATGTTTAAAAGAATGACCCAAGTACTTTAAGAAACAAGGGTTTTTACCAACACTACCACGCCTCCATACTGACGTTATTCAATTCTACGCCAAAGTCTATCTTTAAAAGACAAATCAGATGTTTATTTAGAACATAACGTAAACTGATCCAAAAGAAAAAGAAACAACAGCAGTGCTAGTTCAAATGCCATTTGAATGAAATAGGCAATGTTTATTACTTAATCGGATAAGCAGTTCCTCTCCATTTACTAATGTAAAGACATTTTCAGTGTTAAAGTGTTTGTTACCACACTGCTTGGCTAAATATAGGGGGAATCTGATGGCTCCTGTTCTCAGTAAAACCCCAGGGGACAACATCCTCACATGCCGCTGCACCCGTATGACTATGAGTTATGCTTCACCTCCCCTAGTAACAAGGGTAATCAGTCCCACCCAGAACAGACCAACAATACTAACTGGAGTACAAACCAAAATCAGAATAAAGGAGGGGTCAAGGGAGTACCAAATACAGAAAAATGCAGACAAAAAAACCCCAAGATTAACTGTTATAATCTGTACTTGGTATGCCCCACCACCTCCCTTCCACTTAAGTAGTACTGGCAAGGCATAGTTAAATATGGCCACTACAAATATGTCTCAACCACTCCCTTTCCTCAATGAAGTGGGGGAGCCCCTTTTACAGTGGAAACAATGGTTTGTACTCATGGAGTCATACTTAATCGCAATTGGTGGGGAGAGATTCTCGTCCCTGCATAAACTACATACCCTACTTCATAATTTAGGGATTGTAGACCGCAAACCCTACAATAACATTTCAGCATCTGCAGAAGCGGATGAAGATAGTGACGATGATGACAATGTGTACTTAGTCCCGGTTAACAGACTAGAAAAGCATTTTGGTAAAACCATTAATGTTGTGTTAGAAAGACACAAGTTCTTTTCTAGGGTGTGGCGCCACGGCCAGGGCGACTGACTCCGGAATCTGGGGATCACGGTTAGATCCCCGGCGGCAGATTAGCCCAGCACCATGTGACTCTGGGCAATAGCTTGCTTAATCTTCCCGACAGCCCCCAGCGCCTAGAGACCCTTACGGGTGACTGTTCGCGCTTTACAAATGTGGACTATAGGGTACAGGGCAAGAATGAGAAAGTTAAAACGTATGTTGCGGCTTTGAAGGGTCTGGCAAACACATGTGAGTTTGAAGCCTTACAAGATTCTCTTATTAGAGATCAGTTGGTCAGATGCACCAATAACACTAAAATAGAGGAGAGGTTCTTAGTGGCCAACCCAGATCTCAAACAGGCCATTGAGATAGCAGTTGGAATTGAGCACACTGCAGATTGTATGGTAGCAATTGAGGGAGGATGGGGACAAAGACGCAGATGTTAATGCAATAAGTAAACAAGAGGTCAGCAAAGAGAGCAAGAGTAAAGTACCCAACGTTCTTCCCGCAGGCACCAAGCTTAAATGTTACAGATGCGGGAGCCCCAGTCATCTTGCTAACTATGTAGGGTGCCAAGCCAGATCAGTCACATGTCACAAATGCGGGAGAAGGGGTCACTTGGCCAGGGTCTGTAGAGATCAACGTTCCAAAGCCGTACTGTCCATTGAACAAGAACCTCCCCAAGAAACCAAACATGTGTTTTAACTGCAAAACTCTGATAGAACTACTGATTTCCCATCTTGTACTATCACTTTGGATAAGAGAGAAGTGACCGTCTTTGCAGATTCTTGCTCACCCTATACTTTGGAGGAAGCCGAGATGTTTACTAAACTGTTTCTCTCGTGGCAACAAGACATGCAGCCTCCCGACATTCATCCAGGGGGTTACAATGGTGACCCCATACCCTTGAAAGGTATGACTACCATGAACATAGGGTTCAAAGGAAGGAGTACTGTTGGTAAAATCTACATCACACAGAAGGGATCCAACTTGGTATCAAGTTAGACCCTAATAGTCCTGACCAAGTTCTGTTAGTAGATCCGTCAGTAGTGAGCACAGAGGTTTGTAATGATTTCCCTAAAGTCTTTACTGATAAGCTAGGGCTACTAAAAAAAACTACTAACACTCCATCAAGCTTAAGACCAATGCTAGACTAGTGGCTCACAAAGTCAGGCCCATACCACACATGATGCAAACACCCATCCAAGTCGAGTTAGACAGACTTTTGTCACAAGGGGTGATTGAACTCATAGAAAGCTCACAGTGGTTGGCCCCCATCGTTCTTACCACCAAGGCGTCCAGAAAGGAGATTTTATTATGTGTTGACTTGAGGGATTTAAATGGAAACATCTGGGTGGACAGGCATCCCTTGCCCCACATACATGAGGTTCTTACCCTTATCAAAGGTGCAAGTTGTTTCAGTGTGCTAGACCTCTTAACCGCCTACCACCAGGTCGAGCTGCACCTTGACTCCCGCCACTTAACCTCGTTCATAACTCCTCTTGGGGGGTTCCATAACATTTGCATTTTGGTTTCAGCAGCCGCTGTCTTTTAGAGGGTCATGCAACATGTACTGAAGGATCTCCTATGTACCCTATGCTTTCAGGACGATATTCTCATCTACTATACATAAATCTAGTATTGCCTTCTTAGATTTAAACATATTGCACGAAGATGGGAAATTGTACACTTCATTACATAGGAAACTTACGGAACGTAACACGCTACTTGCCTATGATAGTCACCACCCACGTGCGTTAAGAGATGGCTTACCCCACGGACAGTTTTTGCGACTACGTCGCAATTGTACTAAGAAAGAAGATTACATGAGGGAGGCGAATGTGTTACGAGAAAAATTGTTAACTAGGGGATATCCAAAGAAGTTGGTAAAAAATTCCCTAAAAAGAGCTTGGTTCTGCCCTAGAGAAACACAACTCACTCCAAAAGAAAAATCTAGAGTAATCAAACTAATCTGTGTTACAACCTTTAGTATACACACGAATCAGATTCGGAAACTAATTACAAAAAATTGGTATATCATCAAAAGTATAGATTTCAGCATAGATGCCCCGATGTTTGCCTTCAAAAGAGGCAAGAATATAAAAGATCATCTCATCAGATCATCAACAAGTTAAAGCGCGGATAGGACAACATCGGAGTAGGATTAGAAATTTGGTCCCTAACGCTCCTTTAGTAAACCATTTCTCAGAGAAAGGGCACACAGCAAATGATATCCGCTGTCAAGTGATAGACAAAGTGGCTGCTTCTATTAGAGGCGGAGATCTATCACAGATACTTCAGAGATTAGAGTGCCGCTGGATCGAACGCACTAACTCGATTGCACAAGGGTTAAATTCTGCTGAGGATTGGTGTGGGTTTGTTACTACCCTTGCTTGAATGAGTTTTTTAATTGTTATGGCCTTGTATATTCTGTCCCATTCAGCCAAATGTATTATTTTGGAGGTTGTCCAGCCCATATAATACTCTGATTTATTCATCAATATCTGGCAAAATACAAACAAACAGAATTTGTAGTTTAAACTACTTATGCCGATAAAAGACGGTACATCTGTGTCTATGCATTAAGTAATACTGCTAACAAAATGTTGATTCTGGTGTAATACTGAGAACTAATGTTATATGTGTTTAGTTTACACTAATATGTATTTATTTAGGAAATGGAATGATTAGTTATTGAATTTATAAGTGGTCATCTTCCAATGGTTTTGACGAAATGATTTGTATTCGAAGGAACGTATGATACTTCTTTGCACTCAATATGGTTAATATATTATGGGGAACTTTCTCTATTTTCATTCATTGTATACTCCAATTCCTTGTTTCACTAAGCTGACCCCGTGCCGGCTTAAATAATATCGCAGTGTCATCACCCAATTCCTTGTTTCACAAAGCCGACCCTGTGCTTGCCGAAATAATACCACAGTGCCCCGTATAATAGAAAAGCATACACTGCAGAAACCTAATCTCGAAATTATTCCAATTTTATTGGCAACCAATTGCCCGCACATCTGTGTGATGACACCTAAATGAGAAGTGTTAAGTTTTCTAGTAATATAAATGCTCGGTCAGTATATTTACCGTGAAAGGGGTTTCATTTACTATTTAGTGGGATTGTACCACACAGCTCGAACATCAGTTTTCCGTTATATTAGTGGGCAATATACCGACGCACTCTAAGCTTTGAATCTACAAGTGGGTATTGTCTGTGAGCTTTGTTCATTGCATGTTTTATTTCTTTGCTTCACAAGGCCATCTACGTGTCTACATAAGTAACATTACAGTGTCGCCGCACAATAGAAAGGCAAACATTGTGGATACTTAATCACGTTGGTATTGCAATTTTATTGACAACTATTTGCCTGCAAAAACTCTTGCGTGTTCCTTAATAAGACGCGTCAAGTTACCAAGCAATACAAATATTCGTTCGGCCTCTCTATCATGAAAGGGGCGTTTTTGATCGGTTTGTCGTTATCCTAATCAACTTTTAAGCCTGACCTCTATTTACCACCTATTGTGACTGTACGTGCCTACATAGGCAACATTATAGTGTCGCCGCAGAAAGGCAAACATTGTGAAATTTAATCACGATGGTATTGTAACTTTATTGACAACCATTTGCCCGCGAAATATTCTTGCACGCTCCCTAAAAAAGACGCGTCAAGTTACCTAGCAACACAAACACTTGTTCGGTTTTTCTATCGTGAAAGGAGCGTCTTGATTGGTTTGTCGTTATCCAACCATCTTTAAAGTCTGACCTCTATTCACCATTCACTGTGATTGTACCATACGGTTTGAACATTGTTCATCCGTTGCAGCGCTAGGCGGTATACCGACATATTCCAACATCTTTGAGAGAGGTAAGAATGCTTTCCTTTAACCCTGTGTACTAGCTGGGAGGGATATAAGGATAACCTTTTCTGAGGCTTCCTTTTCTTTTTAATTTGATTACAGTGTATCCACACTTTCGTTACCAGCGACACCCAGTACGCGGTTCGATTACTGTGGCTATATCCTTCAGCCTTACCGCTACGAAATTGATTTATGCGCTAAGAATTAACTATTGGATGACAAGCTTGAGACAACTATCGATTGGGCAACTGTCTCCTCCCGATTTGTCCCTCACAGGGGTAAGTGACAAGTATTTGCATTAGGAATATCTGGTACTCCTATGCTTTACCGTGATTAATAATCTACATTTACCCGGCTGGGTACTGTGTGAGTTATTTTGTTTCACTTCCAGCACGGTGACACTATTCTGACACGTCCGGTAGCACCATTGCCGTTCAGGTAGAAAGGCTTAACAACAGTGATTCATTATCGTCTTCTCTAGTTAATATCGTACATTGATGATATATATTTCTTATTTAATTTTTAGGTGTCCCTACATTAGATTGTCCTGAAGAGACCCTTTATTTCAGATAGGGTCGAAACGTCGTTGACGAGATCTAAAAGGCGAATCGCTATTCGACACTTATGATGAATAAGTGTTGATAAGTTACACTCCATTATTCTCCGTGATCGCCTATAGAATGAATAATTGAAACCTTTTATGTTGCACTTTAATGTCACTTTTTTAGTTAGGTTTATTTACTTTTTTTCACTGGGACACTTCTAAGAATTGTTTATTATAACTGTCATTTTGTTTGGAATGTATATTGTGAAATTGTTTTCAGATAAAACTTTTTCATTGTAAATATAAAGAACAATGTTTTTTACTAAGTTTCTAATCTGTGTGGTTAACTTCTCTTACTAACGTCACGTTTAACCCCCCTTTTTTTTGTTTTTTTGTTATTGCCATTTGGTCTTGTATATTATAGAATTGGTTATTAATCCATATGAGCCATTGTTTCCTTCCGAAAATTGCGTTGGCTATAGGCCTACCCAGGCCAGCTTCTTTGTATGAAACTTGGTGTAATCATTGGACTTAGGGGCATTAGATCAATCTCATTTCTTTGCCCCATACTAAGAGCGGTGACCAAATGTTACGCCCATCATCGTTCCAATGTCCCAGGTCCATATGGGCCATACCCAGAGCGGCCCTCGGCCAGTTCTCATAAAGCAGAGGCAGTGGATCCTTCCATAACCTACAGATCTCCCTCCGGGGAATAAGGATCAAATACATTAGCAGACCTTTTTGTGATGTTGATCATAAGGTCGTCAAGTTATTATCCACTCCGAATATTACCACAGATGAATTCAGATTAAAATTGACCTTAAAAATAGCAACAAGTGCACATTCCACATTTTGCCAAAAACCTTTCAAAGTGCCACATTCAAAAAAGATATGTAGGTCATCAGCCAAAGCCGAATCACATCTAGGGCATTTTGGAGAGGAAAGGCGGGCAAACTTTGCTATTTTCTTGGGGGTATAATATAACCTATTGATCACAAAGAAATGGTTATTTTTTAGTGAGACAGGTTTAACCACCTTATATAACAACTGGAAAGAAAGTTCAAACAATTCTGCAGCATTGTTCTCTAAAGCCGACATATTCCAGACTACATTTTGTGGGGGGAGGACTCGGTCTTCAGCTTCCTGCAGCTTCTTATACCAGATCCCAACTTCCTTTTTTATAAGATGAATGTTCTGGCATTGAAGCTCTATTTCCCAGTTCCCACCTATGAGAGCTTTCTCTGCAATACACCAAGAGGCAAGTTGTAGATATTTAAATCTAGAGAAAGATTCTCCAATTTTTAGCCTTAATACCTCCCAAGGATGGATCCCATCTGTGGAAACAAGATCGGACCAAATCCGAATACCGGCTTTCTTAATGGGTAGTGCTAGACTGTCCTCTAAGCAAACAGGTAACCCAGGTGAGTCCCAGATGGGAGCAAAATCATAGTAGCCTATCCCCCATATTGTCCTGATCCTATACCACAAGTTCAAAGCTGCCTTTAAAACCTTCAAACTGACCCTTTTGAAAAATCTGGGTGCTCCAAACTTATAAAGGAAGTCCTCTCCCCCCCCTCAAGAGTAACCATTTCATTTAAAATCTTCCCCCAATTGGAACCCCCCCGCAGTGCAAAGTAATGCCCGAATATTTTTAAACTGAAAAGCAGAAGAATACCATAGTATATCAGGTAGTGCCAGGCCCACTTCCTGAAGCTTACGCCTTAATTTTTTCCAGGAAAGCCGGGCCGTTTTATTTGTATTTTGTATTTTGCTTATATCTCTACGCGGAAACTCTAAGGGGATGGTGCCAAAAAGATAGTTCAATTTTGGCAGGATAAACATTTCTACCAAATTTACCCTATCATATATTGTAAGAGGCAAATTTGCCCATCTTAAAAAAAGACGATCAATCTCCTTAGCAACCCTCTTTAAATTAATCTTAGGGATGTCGTCTAAATTATTGACAATTGTTATTCCTAAATATCTGAATTCCGTGCTAATTTTACCCGGCCAATTGTCAATGTTCCAAATCATTACATCGGTCTTAGAAGAATTTGCAAGGTATCCTGAATACGAGCTAAATTCTTCGAGGAGGACTTCTACTCTAGGAAGGACCTCAGCAGGATTATCTGTGTACAACAACAGGTCGTCCGCATAAAGGGATAGCTTGCTACTGTAACTATGAACACAAAACGGGACAATTAGTTCATCTAGTCTGATCGCTTGGGCAAGAGGCTCTATATATAAATCAAAAAGTAATGGCGAGATGGGGCAACCCTGCCTAGTTCCCCTTGCAATGCTAAAGCCTGATTTCGGCCTACCATTCAGTAAAATCACCGCTGAGGCCCCCTGATAGCAATTAATCAATGTCCTTATCAAAGCTGGCCCCAGACCCATTATTTTTAGCACCTCCCACAGGAAGACCCAGCAGACACGGTTGAATGCCTTCGCTGCATCAAATGCTGCAACGGCCAAAGGCATCGACCGTGTCACAGCCAGGTCAATACTACCAATCAACTGCAGGGTCTGTTCTTGGATGAACCTCCCCGGGATGAATCCCTTTTGGTCCATATGAACCAACTGTGGCACTAACTTGACCAGTCTCCCTGCCAAAACGCTCAAAGATTTTATAATCAGCGTTGAGCAGGGAGACTGGCCTATATGAGTCAGCTTTAAGGGGGTCTTTTCCTGGCTTTAGTATAAGGACAATCGTAGCGTCCTTCCATGATTTAGGGACTCTACCTTCTGCACTATAGACGTAATTGAAAATTTCACATAATCTTAATACCAATTCGTCCTGTAGAATTTTATAAAAATTTACTCGGGGAGGGCATCAGTCCTGGCAGCCTTATTGATCTTAATCTTTTTGATATGAGTTATTTCGTTCTCTGTAATATAGGCATCCAAAGCAGCTTGGCTACCCTCAGTTAGGACAGGCAGTTCTTTAGATCGCAGTCAATTTTGGATGTTCTCTGCACTGGGGGAGATCTCTTCCCTATATAAATCCAAGAACAGAGAAAGAAGACGTTTTTGTATGTCTTCATGCTTACATGAAGTGTCTCCATTCTCGTTTATAACTAGTTCATTTATATTATTTTTGCCGCGATCTGCCCGTGTCTTCCAAGCGAGGAGAGCCCCCGCCTTTTCACCATACTCAAAGTGCTGCATGTTATAAGCAGACCACTGGGCTTTGATTTTTAATTCAAGTTTTCCCCTATAATCCTGACGAAGGTAGTCTAGATCTTTATTCATTCTCACCAATTCTTCAATTGATGGCTGAGGAGTACGGAGCCTCTCTTCCTCCAATATCCCTATCTGCTTTTCAAGCTTCCGAAACTCCAGAGACCCTGCCCTATTTTTGGAGCAGATCAGACTATGTAGATATCCTCGGAGATTTGCCTTGAAAGCATCCCAGACAAAATCTAACGAGGTCGAGCCGATGTTAAGGGCAAAAGAGTCTTTAGTGGAAAGTTTTAAGTGCAATAATTATATCGGGATCAGAGAGCATTACCCTCTTCAGGGTCCATCTTGTTCCAAGATTTTGTCTAGCCCTTAAATAAGAAAAAGATTTGGGGGCATGGTCAGAGAGAATACATGGCAAGATGGAAATATCCCCAACCTTCTCTAAACCCAACCTGTCAATTAAGACATAGTCGATTCTCGAAGAGTGGCCGTATTTTTTACTAAAGAAGGTAAAACCTGTTTTATCACCCTTTTTAGCCCTCCAGACATCTGCCAGCCCAAGATCCTGGATCATATTGATCATTGCGCGGCGGATGCGTTGGGCGCCAGCATGATGGCTATGATTAGACCTGTTTCGTACAGGGCTAAGAAGGACATTGAAATCCCCCCCGATGATTATTAGGATAGTTCTTCCTAATAATTTAGCCTGCAAATTACAAATGTATGATGGGTCTAGACTATTGTTACTTCGGCCCCTCCTATTTCAATCTGTGCTACGATTAATCTCCCCGAGTGATCCGAGGATACAGACTTGATAACGCTTTTTGCTCCTACCTTAATTAATATTGCCACACCTTTGTTATGCACTACCTGTTCTGAGGAGCAAAAAGACTCAATCCAATGGTATTTACCGAAGACAGTTTTACTCTCGATATTACTCAGTTGAGTCTCCTGTAGAAGACATATCTGTGCAGAAGACTTCTCAAGATACTTTAATACTAATCTTTGCCTGCGTGGGCACCTAAGCCCATTAATATTCCATGATAATATTAATTCTACTAGTCATTAAGGCAGTAAAATCTGTTGAATAGAAAAAAAACACCATACACTGTTCTATCGAAGGAATCGTTTCTAGCACTAATCTGAGATTGAGGACATTTTTGATTTTTTCCCAATGCTTCCCTACGCGTGCTCCCCTCTTGGCCCCCCCACCCCTCGCAACCCCATTATGTGCCCCTTAAACCCCTGGGAAACCCCCCCCTGATCCTCCGGGCATAGGCCCTATGGGCGAGGTCCCTTGAGGCTGACAAACAAAAATAAACATTTTATATTAACCCTAAACTTGGGCTCTCCCTAGAACCCCGCGGATAACCATTATAGCCGTTATGGTATTTACTGCACATACAAGAAAAAAAAATGTTTTTTAAACAATACAACCTACATGCCTCACCTCCCTAACCTATACCTCGCTCCCACCTCTGATTTTCTCGATCAGGGCATCTACCGCCTCAGTCTGTCGTATATTATACACATGATTATTCCACATTATTCGGAGGGATACCGGAAACCTTAATTGGACCTTAGCCCCTAGTGAAGTCAAAATCGTCATTCTTTTACTCAGCTCCCACTGTTTTGTGGCGGTAATATGAGATATATCGGACCTGATGGAGAACGAGAATGGACTGGAAAAAGCACTACATTGCACTGTGCCTAATTTCAGGGCTGAGAAAAGGATTCTCTCTTTTAAGAAGTATGTTAAAAAATTAACCAAGATCTTTCTTGGCTTAGAATTAGCAGTATTCCTTTTATATGGGTCCCGATGGATATGCTGAATGTCCAGTGCTAGATCAAGTTCCTGGAAATCCTATAAAATTGTATCCTTTAAGGAGGGAGATCACAAAGCTTTTAATATCCCCCCCTCCAAATCCTCAGGCACGTTTAGTAATCTTAAATTATTTTTTCGAGCATGATTTTCAAGACGCTCAATGTAATTCTTCAATTCCCTGTTTTGATTAGCTATCTTATCTACTTCCGCCGAAGAGCAGTGCAAGGCTTCTTTGATTATTGGAATTTCGAGTTCCAAGACTTCCGTTCTCCGGGTCACTTCTTCAATTTTATGAGCCAGTACTTCACAAGAGGACTGGATAGCGGTTTGGTTAGTTTCAGAGGTAGTAAACCGTTTCCCTATATCGTCTCTTAAGGCCATCAAAATGTCCGCCAGGGATCCAACCTCTATAGTGGAGGTTGCATCCTTTCCAGAAATACCTGGAATATCTACAAGGCCAGATAAGACTGGAGGACCCAAGAGAGTAGGGGCAACCACCGCTGCTGATGCCCTATCCAATAGAGCATCCGACCCATTAACTGGATTATCTAAAGTCTCTTGATTCTCAAGGGCCGAAAACCTATTAAGTACGTCTATAGCAGCATGGATAACCACTAGCTGCTCTACCCTTGTACCAGTCACCCCCGTTGCCCCTGTCTCAGATGCTAAAAGCACTGGTGGCACAGAGTTATCGACATGACCCAATGGGGTTTGCGATACAGTAGTTTGTACACTAGGGGAGGCCATGCTGGATTTTGTATTTGATCCTTTGTCAGAAGGGGTGGATATTACCTTATAAAAGGTCTTCAGGGAGGGAGTTACTCTGATTTTTGTGGATAAGACCTTCTTAGCCCTTCCCTTCCCTTTACCCCCCGTTGGTATTGAATCTGTTATGTCGTTCCCTTTGCGCTGTCCAGGTGTAGCTTTTACCTCCACAACTGGAGGAGAAACGCGTGTGGCAGTCTCAATATCCGCACTGTATTTTGTAGCCCTATTGTGGAGAGTGTACCTACACACTGTTGTCTTACAGTTTCGCTGCAAGCTGGAGGGGGCACTGCATGGAAAGCTACTGGCGTTGTCATCCATACAACCTAGAGCCCCCCCCCCCGCTGGTCTGCCCACACAGTCTTTCTTACAGCTCTTGGAGGCAACTTCAAATTCAGCCGAGCTTCAGGAGCATAAACTTCCCCACCAGGGGGAACCACCTCCAAGCCCGACTGTCCCAGCAATCCCAACTCAGTCCGATAACATCTCGGGACCCGAAAAGAGTCGTCCAGCACCCACCTCCGGTCGTACTCAGTCCTGGAAAAACGATCTCCTACCTCACCGCAGGTTCCTGACTCTCTCAAACCCGGCCGCTCACCGCCTCCCTCGCCGTAAACACCGGAGGTTACTCTGCCGTGCAGCGCCTGGAACTGGAGGCAAGGAATCCGCCTCCTCCACACCTGTGCCGCTCCAACGGCTCGCAGCGGGGAAAGCTCCAACAGAAGAGCGCCAGCCCTGTGATCGAGCACCATTCGCGGGTGAAACCAGGCACGAAAAAAAAGAAACGTGAGTAATCACAAAGGAAAAAAAGACTATTACGGGGGGAGGAGTGGCATTAACCTCACAGAAAAAATTACAATTTAAAGAACAGAATAGTAAACTTCCATAATGGCCCGGCTAACAACACTCGCAGGGTCCGTGGAAGCTCCCAAGGTACGCATCAGACGGGAGCTCGCCCGCGGCTGTTTAGCTCCCAGCCGCCATGTTTCCCCGTGGGGGACAAATGATTGACATGGTAAAAAAAATGAAGACATTGCTCTCCATCACATGCTTCTTTGAGTGGTTACTCTCGCACATCTCCACCTGCCAGAGACGCAAGGGTGGAGATAAAGAAGAGATGTGGATTCAGAGGATTATCCTAGAGACTTTACTTTCCTTGAAGAAGAATGTGGCAAAAGGCATTTCGGAGCAAGAGCCAATGTACTCTAACCTGTCTGTGTCAGAGTTATCCAAGGGTGTTTTTTCTTTTCTGCCCGAATAGCAATGGAAATATATTGCTAAAGAGTGATTATGAGAGTAGCTGAGGCATATCAGGGAGAATATGTATTTCCCTGTGGAAGAGTTGGGTGGTTCCTCCAGAGATACCATGTTACGTTAATTTAAGCACACTCTCACCATTGACCCCCGCCCTCCACTATCCCCCTAAGAGTTGGTTTGCCTATTCATCAATACATGATGGACGCTGTACAGAATTAATGGAAAGATCCGGATCATATTAACTTTCCAAGGTGGGCAAATCTTCAATGCCCAAAGAAAGCATTTTCAAAGATCCTGAGGACAAGAAGGTATATGCTGCCCGCAGGAAGGTCAATTCTGAATCACATTTGGTTTAGCGTTCTAGGGTGTATGTAGCCTACACAGCACAGTAACTGTTATCAGACTTTAAAGAATTTCTAAAAGCAGTCCAGAAGGGGCAAGAATGTGCGAGCTTGGGAATACAACCTTATGTGGTTTGCCAAGGTCAAGACTGACTCCACTAAGAGGCACCCTCCACGCGGCTGCAAGACTTGTCACAGGCCCCAAAAAGAACCACATCACCCCTGATCTAAAGGCACTAAACTGGCTCCCTTATGAGGCAAGAACATGCTTGCATGACACACAAAGCCCTGCACTTCAACACACCAAAGTATCTAGCCAATTAACTGGATTTATCAGGTGGTGGAAGAATTTTGGGAAGCACCAGCACCTTGCTGTTAAAACCTCAACAATTTTGGAAAAAGAAAACATACAACCGTACCTTCTCCGGACTAGCACCTAGGATCTGGAACGCCCTACCCCCAGAAATCAGAAAGAACCCTTCAATCACTTCCTCCAAAAAAGAAGTCAATATACTATTAATGAACAAAATTCTACCCTGATCCCAATTCTTGAGCTAGTTGGGTACTAATCAGACACAGCTCACCTACAAGTATTTGCGCATGACTAAGTGTGAATGGCTAACGCACTCTTAAATATTTCTGGATCTACGAGTACTGACAACGTTTATGTTTTCCTGTGAAATATTACATATGTTTTTAATATGGGATGGCACTGAGTTGGAGGCTAAAACATTTGTTGACAAACTCAATATAAACGACATCAACTTGAATTTTACATATGAGATTAGTGCTTCAAAAGTCACTTTTTTAGATGTTGAAATTTATATATACAATAAGAGTATTGAAACCAAAGTCCACCGAAAGCCCACGGCAGTTAACTAAGTACTGCACGCAACTAGTCTACATCACAAACATTTGGTACAGAGTATCCCATATGGGGAAATGATCCGGCTAAAGAGAATTTGTAGTACAAATGATGAACTACTAAAAGCCCAACACAATAGCCGGATAAGATTCCTCCAACGTGGGTATTCCAAAAAATGCATTGAAGCAGCTATTTCAAAGTGTGCCATGATAGACAGAGACACTCTTCTAAAAACACACATCAAAGAATCGTCTAGCCAAATATCCAACATAACACCCAGCCCCAAAAAAGATGAATTCCGGATGGTATTGGGTTTCAGCAAACAAAGCCATGAAATAAACAGGATTGTACAGAGAAGTTGGCCTTTGATAAGAAATGACCCTATCTTAGGCCCCACTCTACCTGCAAAACTGTCCATAACCAACAGAAGAGCGCCTAATATGCGTGACAAACTAGTACAGAACAATCCGGTTGCAAAACCTAAAGGAAACTGGCTTAGCCAGCGAAAGGGCTTTTTCAAATGCAGTAGTTGTAAAGCTTGCCAATGTGGTATAAATACATTGACATATAAGACTGCATTTAGTGATCAAGATCAAATTATCAACAAAGCCCTTTCCTGCAAAACAGAATTTGTAGTGTATATTCTCGAGTGCCCTTGCAAGCTCAGATACGTGGGAAGTACCAAGCTGCAGGGGCACAAAAGGATATTACAACACATTCGAGCAATATCTAATAAAGACCCTACGTATCCGGTGGCTCGTCATTTTGCTGAACATCACCAATCAGATCCTAAACTTCTCAAATATTTTATAATTGATTGTGTGCCATTCAACAAACGTGGTGGCAACAGAGAGAGAATTTTAAGACAATTGGAGACCCGCTTTATTTTAGAACTAGATTCTAAAAGTCCCAATGGCCTAAACGCAACTGAAGACATGTACACTTATTTGTAAATCAGTTACAATTAATCAAAATTATTTTCAGTACCCCAATACCACATGACTTTAGCGCCTTTCAGAAATCTTCCTACGACAAACCATTATTGGCTCACAACAGATACATCCTGTTGTTTTTTTGTCTATCTTAGTCTTGCCATATATAGATACAATGATGGAAGAATTTAACCAAGATAAGGTAGCAATTGCAAGCCTCACAGTCCAAAGAAGTCTCCTTTAAATAAGGATTTTAACCAAATATTTTTTATTATACACACACAATTTTTTATGGTCTTTTTTTAGGTGTCTTTTAAAAATCATAAAATTATTGTCAAAGGTTTTTTTCAATAATTCAGATGATTTGCACTTATTTGCACATAAGTTTTGCACTACATATCAACCACAATAATTGTTTACTAGGGGTTCTATATTAAGTCACAATGATACAACATATGGGCACTACTTATTATCATTAAACCAATACATGTAGGGATAAAATGACAGACATGATATTTAAATCAGAATTGCGAGTTCAGCAATATTTGCACTTCAATTTTTTTTAAAAATGTCTTGAATTTTTTATCTACTTTTATCTATCTATTTTTACCAAAACTGGAATTATAGTTTTTATAAGTATTTACATGTGTGATAAATGCTATTTATACATATTTATTTATTTATGTATTTATATATTTATTAGGATTTATCAAATGTGTGATTAAGATCTATCAACATTGAGATGCTCAACAAACATGTAATCAATTTCTGCATGTATATATATACTGTGTTGTATTTATGATCCCTAATTTGTGGACGTGGTATTTTACCGAGATGTAACAATACAAAACAAACCCCCAATGAAACATGTAATTAGACACTGTGAGCACTGTCACTTTAACTCAGACCGGAAGGTGGGAAACGAGCAAAGAGAAAAAAATGCATTTATACAATCAGGTGACTTCATGGCATGTCATGTGATCAAGGCTCCACGGAGTCGAAACGCATCATGGCTGGCATACCTTGAGTGAATAAACTAACTTTCGTATGCACTGAATTGTGGTCCGTGCTCCTTTCTGTTGACACACAGGCGCTTTCCAAGGCGTAGGCGAAGGAGTGCTTTGGATATATATATATATATATATATATATATATATATATATCCTGGTACACGGATTTGGCTCAAAGATCTGCCGCTTTAAGAATTCTATTTGAAGGACAACATTCAGGCTGCCATCATGGAGACAGAATGCCAACAATTCATTAAACTACTAACCAGATCTTTCCCTCAGATGCTTCAGAATATGCACAGACAAGATCTTCCGAATAAAGAACAACGCTCATGACTAGGCCAGATGCCAGGAGGTAGACAGCCGGGGTTAAAGGCAGTAGCAGAATCCATCACTTCCTGGATATTTGGTAGAAATCTATTTCCTACAAGTGGGTTCCTAATGTAATCAAGAGAGGATATTGAACAGAATTAATCTCTCCAGCATTAGATTCATGGATCATTCCTACTCCTGTTCCAAGCTCAGCGGTGAAGCAAGATGTAAAGGAAGAAGGGATTCAAGCTTTATGGTTGAAGAATTTCATCCTAGCAGTCCTTGAGAAGGAGACAAGGAAAGGTATGTACTCAATAGTATTTCTAGTACATATAGGTTTTCGAATGGTGACAGACAAAAACTGAACAAGTTGGTGAAAAAAGATAATATTCAATATGGAAACTGTGCAAAGCATAATTCCATTAGTTCAGAATAATCATTTTCTAGCAACTCTGGACCTAACTGATGCATATCTGCATGTGACAATAACAGAACCTGTCAGAAATATGTGATAGTTGTGTGAAGAACCAGTATTGGCAGTTCCAAATGCTTCCCTTTAAGTTGAGATCTTTCCCAAGGAGCTTCACAAAGATGGTAGCTTTCTTTCATCTGCAGTTGTGAACAATATTTCCACATCTGGACAAATGGTTGTTGCAGGCACCTTTACATCAGCAACTATTGCTGCAATGGAACAGACTAGAACTATTCTAGAACATGGATTTCTGTGAAACAGTTCCCAGTGCCATCTGCAACTAGAGAAGGATCTCTATTATATCCGAGCAAGATTCAAGACCTGTTTAGGGAGAGTGCCTCTTACCAAAGAAAGAGTAAATTGACTACTGACCCTGCTGAGGCTGCCTTTGCAGAAGGAAGATGTAACAGCCTGCAATTGTATAGAGGTACAGGGCCATATGGTGCCTGTGTGTTTAGGGTCCAGTGGGCGAGATTACATCTCATGCCATTACTATGGAACTTCCCCCAAACACCAGTCACCACCTTAATACAATCTGGAACCACTTATTTGAGTAATTAAGGATACATTGAAAAGCTTACTTGGTGGCTAGTGTCAGACAATCTTTCTAGTGGAATTCCCTTTTAGACAGCTCCACTGTGGGCACCAACGGCAGATGCCAGTTCCATTGGATGGAGTTTTACTCTAGGGTAGTTGGCATATCAGACGAGATAGGCTTGGACAGAGTCACTGAGGACATTGAATTGGCGGGAGTTAATGGCAATATTCAGAGTTCTACTCCATTTGAAGCATCATCTGCTCCTTTCCAATACGTTTCTTAGGACAGATAATTCAGTTGGAGTAGCCTATATCAACCGTCAATGCAGCACATACTCTCAATCCCTGAATGAGATAGCATGTTGCCTAGGCTGTGGGCTGAGGAACATCTCTCAATTGTGGCACTGCACATTAAGGGATCGGGCATTGTGGAGGTAGATCATTTTAGCAGGGTGTTTACTGCATCTCAGGATCTGACTTTGTCCAAGACAATCTTCCTTCAGACATGCTCGAAATCTGGCACCCTCTTAACAGATCTTTTTGCATCCACGGCAAACTCTCTTCTTCCAATTTTCTGCTCCTGATTCCCAGAACAGGGAGCTTTGGGTGTGGATGCTCTTCTTCTGAAACAGGCAAAGAAATTGCTGTTTGCCTTCCCACTGTTTCCACTGTTTTCAATTATTCTGAGGTTACTGTTGAAGGCAGACAAGAGAAGGCACAAGTGGTAATAGTGGTACCTATCTGGCCTCGAAGGATCTGGTTCCCGCTACTCAAGCAGATGGTGGTACTTCCCCCTTGTATCACTCCTCGCTCTCCTATTCAACTGAAGATCTCCAGCCCTCTTCTTTCTGTAAAATGCAACCCGTTGGTATGATGTTGAGAGGTTAACCATTATGAATCAGAGTTTACCTCCTCATTTGGTGGAACTGATTCAGTCCTCAAGAAAGCCATCTATTCTGAAGTCTTTTTCAAGACATTGAGCTATTTTTGACTTTTAATTTTCAATCCATCATCTATCCTCCAATTCATGCATTGTCTCTGCTATTCTGCAATTCTTAGGGGCCGATTCCGATTTGGGTCGGAAAGCTCTCCGACTGAGCCGGATCCGGAGTGTTTCCCGACCGAGCCGCACTCCTGCAGTCCGACCGAGCGAGTACGATGCGGCCGCATGCTGCCGGACTCAGTTCGGTCGGAGTCCCTTAGAAGTCAATGGGAGCCGGTCGTACGACACGTACATGGGCTCCCATTGACTGAATGGGTACGTCTCGCACAAGGGCGCACCCTACAGTGGGTTCGCGTCGTGCCATCCGTACCGTACATGCCTGTTTTGGGGAGACCCTTGGGTCTCCCCCTGTGTCCGTCGTAAGGCTGCGGGTGACGGGGGGTCCGACGCGGACCCCCAAAGGCAATTTCCCAGATGTTTTGCAAGCCGTAAACTTCGGCTCGATCCGGCTCTCCGACGCGTGCATCGTACTGGCTCGGTCGGAATTCGCCTCCATTGCACGGCACGGTTCGCTTACGGATGAGGCGTACGGTTCGGGACCCGGAAACGAGTCGGTCGGCAAATTTCGCGTTGCTCACATCGTACTCGCTCGCTCATACAGCTGTACGAGTCGGCCGATAAACACGCGTACGGCTCGTACTTTTTATGGCCGGATCGCGTTCGGAGCCCTTCCGAGCGAGATCAGAATCGGCCCCTTAGTAGTGGATTTCAACCAAAAATTTGCTTTATCTACTTTAAAGCTGCAATGATTTGCTAATATGGCCTTTCGTGATACAGATTCTTCTATTCTTAAGCCTGAGCCATTAGTATCAAGAATGGCTTTGAGTTTTGCCATTTCATGCCATGTATGTCGTTCTTCTGCACCTCCAGAGGATCTTAATTGGTATTGAGGTCTTTACAATCTTTTCCTTCTGAACCTTTGGAGACTGCCGTTCTTAAATGTCTTTCTTACAAGGTTCGTTTCTTGGTGGGAATCACTTCTGCACCAAAATTGGATTAACTTTGTGCTATTCTTTGTCGTCCTCTTTTTTCAAGATTTTGGATGATGCTGTTATCCTGAGGCCTTAATTTTCTTTTCTTCCTGAAGTTCTTTCTAAATGTCATTCTTCTCCATAGATTATTCTTTCATACTTCTCCTGAAGAAGAGAAATTGCTAAACATCCAATAAACTCAACAATTTCTCTTCAACAATTTCTCTTCTTCATGATAAAGTGTTAAAAAATTGTTGAGTTTATAGGATGTTAAGCGAATTATACCTTCTTATCTTGACTGATCCAGTAGTGTCTGGAAAAACAGACTTTTGTTACTTTTGGCCTTTCTGGACCAGGTTAAAAAAAAGGCTTTAAATGAAAATTAGGCCGGTGATTAAAAGGGATAATCAGATCGGCTTATTTAAATCATGGAGAGACAATGTCTGGCAATGTCCACAGCCACTCCCCTTGCTCTGTGGCGGCATCTAGGGCCGAGGTGCAGGGAATTTCACTGGAAAAAATCTGCTGAGCTAGGACCTGGGCCTCCGACCGCAAATTTCTAAACCTTTAAAGTCTTCAGAATGTACAAGGGTACAAAAGAACTTTCATAACTTTCATGTGGGAGTCTTGCAGCCAGGTATGATGTTGTTATTTTCATTAAACAGCAATTAAATACACTGGGTGTTGCATTATATTGCTCAGTATATGTGTTTTAGGTCATTTCAGAGGCCTTTCTTTGGTGTGGAAACCCTCACTTAGTTATGGCTTCAACAAGGACAAGGGACATAGCAGTAATGGCCCAATTAATTATTGGTAATCTTCATTATTCTTATTCCAACTTGTCCTTGTCCCAGACATTACGACCGGGTCACCCTCGCAGGTCCAGGAATTTGACAGAGCTTCGGATTACACTTAGTGCTATGGGAAGCAAACCTATTTATAGCATCCAACTGATTAGCATTTCCTGTTTTGTTCCTGTCCCGTAAATTGTGACAATCCTCATTTAGTAAGGATGGGGATGAGCTCAGGGCTTTAAGTGGACCGGGTCTTGTCTGTGCTCAGCACCGGCAGTTCTAAAAAGCATGTGCTGAATGGAGTCCCTATCGGCCTCTCTATTTTTGCCCTCACACTCGGGTGAGAAATAAATCTTAATTCTGCAGCGCTCACCCTTTACTGCCTTTGATGTAACTTCAAGGAGACTCCATGTAGTTCTTTCAGTGTCATCATTTCAAAACTGACGCATTTTCAATATTATATACCAAGAAGCCATAGTTGTTTCTTATTTATTTTACGCTACTAACAACCATTGGCAAAGCCAATAGTCCTGGCTTGTTGTAGGTGTAATTTACTTGTATAATATATCTGGATGCAATGACAGAAGCAGCAAAATACCAGTTGGCGACACTATGCTTAGTACAGATTTTTAGCTTAGGGGCAGATTTACAAGAACTGACGCATCTCTGCATATTAGCAGAGATGCGTCAGTTAATTTGCGAAACGCAAAAAAACCCTTGCGCCACCATGGATGCCTCGTATTTACAATGCGGCGCACCGTGGCACAAGGATTGACAGATGCGCGACGCATCTATCGGCGTAAAGGCAACGCATTGCTAGAGTAGTGCAATGCTTCGGAATGCCTATTTCTATTATGCTGCGTCACTACTTACGCCTGCTTCAAGCAGGCGTAAAGTTTTGACGTAATGGAGTCGGTAAAAGTGACTCCGTGAAATCTTGTAGGTGTCACTGCGTCACTTTTACAAGACTTTCTTGCGTCGGTATAATGTGAAGCAGGGCTTTACTACGTAAAGCATCTTCACAGATGCGACACATTTACAACGTGACACAATGTGGCGCATTGTTTACAACGCAACGGTGCCGTAAAAGTATCGCAAGGGGATTGTAAATCTGCCCCTCACTTTTTAAGCCACCCTAATTAAATTGGCTACACCGCTTTGTGAGACCCCCCGGTTTTTTTCATCCCACTTAAAGCCCTGGACGAGATGACAGTTACCCCTTTTGGTCTGGAGCACTGGGTAAAGATTTGTTAACTAATGTCACTACCAAAGATCTGAGGTCACAGATACTAAGACTGCTAAAGTCAGGTACGGATTGTTGCTCCCACTGAGGGTCTCAGACTATAAATCTCAACGACAGAATATCACTCTAGATATTAAGCAATTGGTCTTAAAGTCAGTCTACTAATCTCACTAACCATAACGCTTAATATTACTTGTTTGAATCGGGACTACATGTCCCAGAAAGCCCGGCTAAAACATGGAGTGCATTAACTAATTCTAAAGGGATACTTGAGAATTCACAGTATTGCTCACATGGTTAGCTACTGATCTCACCGGACAACAAAGTTATCTCACTGGCAGACTACGGAACTAATTTCACTAACAGCGTAGTACAACTCTTGGTGGGAGGCTATTAGCGTCACTGGTAACTTAGTGGCGTAAAAAAGACCCAACGGACAGCTTTATTCCTCGTCCCGCGGGTCTCACCTTGAGGTCGGTCCGCACTCCCTCCTGCTCTTGTGCTTGGTACTGTCCAGTCACTAGCAAGCCCCGGTGAATTTCATCCTTCAAGCACCGGCGGCCCTGCGGGGCCAGGTTGAAGGAAATGCCGGTGCAGAACGGAAGAAGCACAGGCAGCAACAAAATCGCCACTTGAGCCATGGCGGGTTGCGGTCAACCTTGCAGGGAGTTTTCTTTCACCTGGCCACTCTCCACCGCCACCTGCTAATCGGACACGAACGTGGCATTGTTTCTATGGCTTCCGTAGCTTCACCGATCTTGCGTTTCAAGCCTCATTTTGCGACGCATGCTAACTCATCCCAATGAATGGCACAGAAAAATTCGCGAGCGAGGCATGAAACGCAGCGAGCCTCTGTGTCTATGATGATTGGTTACCTTGCCTACCAAACCTACGGAGCTCTGCGAACGAAGTCGTACTGGTTAATTAAATTGTATTGTACTCGAGCTAGAACTGTAGGTCATAGTCTCAAGATGGTGCGCGGGCTGAGAAGCGTAACTAAGGGAACCTCTCAGAAGCGTGACGTTTATAGCGAAACGCATGACGTAACATGACTCACTGACTGGAGTCCGCGGTTACAATTACAACACTTATAAATAGAACTCTTCCTTGCAGGCAGAGTAACAATTCAATTCAATTCAAATAGCTTTATTTCGACAGTTTGTCATAAAAGCACAACCATACAACACATAACACATATATAAATAACACATAATACATTACAATTACAGATTAAAAAAACCTATTAAATTCCATGTACTGTCGGATATCTAAAAACTTTAAGAACATTTAAAAAATAAGGAGAAGGAGAAGAGGCAGCAGCATAAACATGTCCTATTTAAAAGATACATCTTATGATAGGATAGCAGCAACATTTTTGTTTAAAGTGCGAGTGCGAATAACCCAGGTCCAGCCCAGAAATTTGGCCATTGCTATGGCTGTACTAGGGCTACAATCAGACCCTAAAATTCTCAACGCAACGCCGCATCTCCGGACACCCAACAGGTTACAAATCGGCCTCAACCATCTCCTCCGTGGGGCAGCATATAATGGACAAACAAAGAAAATATGGGAAATGGTCTCTGCCATTGTCACGCAATAATGGCATTTATCATCAGTTCTAGAGGCCCATTTACACGTAAAGGACTTTATAGGCAAACTACCTGCCCTAAACTGAAAATAAAGTTTTCGATCAAAGGGCCTCTCGATCAAATCCCAGTAAGCCTCACATACAGGCCATGATTTAAAATCCAAAAAACGACCTGTTAGGCTAGTTGCAATACTGGAGTGACCTATAGATGTATAAACCATTTCCCAATATTTCTGTTTCAATTGTACCTTTGACGGAAAAACTGCCGTCTCAGGATTATTCCAGAGTATCTCTAGATCCAATTTGATAAGGAGGGACCTAACCTCCTTTAGCCAACAGTCCCGCAAGATCACATCCTTGAAACCCATAGCGTACTGCACAAGTTCTGGGGTGACCCAAAGACGCCTCCAATAAAGGATTGGTCGTAGCTTTGCTGTGTCCACAATGTTCTTCCCCCCTAGGTCTAGATGGAGCGGGAGCATGGGAGTGCTTTGCGGGACACTTGCAAGGTTACGTAGAAATTTATTTTCTAGTCTTGCTAGTTTTTTTAAGTCGTTAAATCCCCAGAGCTCAGCTCCATAGAGGGCCGAGCTCACTGCTTTGGCGTTATAGATTTCTAGGGCAGGTGTAACTGGTTTGGTAAAGGAGGATTTATATTTCTTGGTCAGACACCCTATGTGTTGATGTAGTTTTAGAGCTGTTATGTCCAAGTGGTGTTTCCAACCCAAATCCTTTTGGAGAGAGATACCAAGGTACGTGAACGCACTCACCTGTTCTAGGGGCTCATTATTTAATAAAATACTGCCTCTAAACGATTTGTGCTGATTAAAAGCCATAAACTTGGTTTTCGAGATGTTTATTTCTAGCCCTCTTAGGGAACAAAAATCCACAAATGCATTAATGGCCTTCTGGAGGCCACGCGGGGTCCTGGAGATGAGCAGAGTATCGTCCGCAAACATGAGGACAGGGACATGGTTGCCAGCCAGAAGGGGAGCATCGGTGGAGACCGCTGAAAGATACTCAACTACCCCGTTGATATACAAAGAAAACAGGGTAGGAGCCAACACACACCCCTGTCGGACGCCCCGCTCAACAGGGAAAGAGTCGGTAACCTCTCCCTGTGCCCCCCACCTGACTTTTGCAAAGTTGCCCTCATGTAAGCGGACGAGAAGTGTTAATAACTCTGGAGCCATCCCCATATCACCGAGGACACCCCATAATTTCCTCCGAGGGACCAAATCAAACGCTGATTTGAGATCTACAAAAACAGCGTATAACGACCCCTCGTTCAGGAGCACGTTCCTCCAGTAGATAGTTATAAACCGAAAAATTTGGTCTATGGTGCTGGTACAAGAACGAAATCCCGCTTGAAGTGGGGACAAAATATTAGCATCCTCTACCCAAGTCTGTACTTTACCTAGCACTAAACGGCCCATAACCTTTTGAATTGAATCAATAAGACTTATGGGCCTGTAATTACTGGGGAGGGATTTGTCACCTTTTTTAAAAACAGGGATTATCTCAGCACCTTTCCATGATGGGGGTACTAAAGCTCCATTAGCCACTGCATTAGCAAGGAGGGCTATGTACTGGCACCAAGTTGGCTTGTCACTTAAAAATATATCGGCCGGGATTCCATCCATACCTGGAGCTCTTCCCTTTGCCACACAGTCTAGTGCTGCCTCGACATCCTTAGTAAAAAACACTGGACCAGAATAAAATTTTTCAGGGAGGGATGGTGAGGTCTGTTCGTTAGTTGCGCTACAAGCGTACTGGGGACCAAAGAATTCAATCCATTTTACCTGGGGAACATTATTCTGTGGGGGCTCTGGACGCCCTCCCCTATCCCAGTTGACAATGCTCCAAAAGGTTCTCGAATCCTTCGCAGCACAGGCACTTCTTAAATCCTGCCACCATTGTTGATCCCAGTCTTTTTTGGCTTTTTTCTGCACCTCCCTATAGTGATCCCTTGCATCCCTAACCCCCATGTGATCTCTTAGCCTTAGGGCTTCACTAAGCCTTTGTCGAGCAGTTCTGCATGAAGTATCAAACCAGCTAGCATCATTGATTTTCGGAACCTGTCTCCCTGGCTTCACATCCCTTAGAAAGTAGGATTTCAGGCTACCAAATAAGCTAGTATGGGCTTCTATTACAATTTGTGGGAAATCTTCACTCGAGATTATTGACATAAGGTATTTGGTACTCTTAGTTACTTCAGCTTTAAGAGCTTCCAACTTCTCAGGATGTTCGGTTAGTTTTTCCATTTTACACGGCGTTTGTCGTTTGTGATCACTACATCCGAGGTAACAGTTCCCTCAACATGGGTCGCGTCACCCTCTCTAGTAGTGGCCCAAAAATCCATACATAGAGGATTGTGGTCGCTTTCAAGCCGCCGTATTACCTTCATGTCATCAAGTCTATGCCATATCCTGAGATCAATCAGTATATAGTCGATACGGCTAGTGGAGCGCCCATTATCAAAAGTGAATTCACCTTTCAGATCAGATCTTGTGCGCCCATTTGCTGCCCTAAGGCCTCTTTCCAAACACAACGCCTTAAGCTGAATTGCAGCGTTAGACCATTTTTTAACAGGCGGTAGGTCAAGCCTAGGGATTCCCCATCTAAGGTCTTGTTCTAATGATAGCTCTTGTACCTCATTACACAATGGTTCGAATGTAGTGTTGAAATCCCCTGATACAATAGGGGTGGTATAAATGGGAAGATTTTCTAGCTGTAAGTCCAAGGACGATATGGTCTCTGAACTGAGCCCTCCCCTCAACCCCCTAGCATATACGTTGAAAATAACAAGGGTACTCTCGTTATCCCTACTAAGTTTAAACGCTAGGATATCTATGTCAGAGGATTTTAACAATTCCACATTATAGTCTAGTTTTTGGCGAACCCAGGCCACAAGGCCTCCTACAGGGCGCCCTTTAGGATTTTTTTTTGCAGGGGTGTAAAAATTAAGATATCCAGCCCTAAAAACAGGATCAACAGCCCAGGACTCCTGGAATAGGCAGATATCATATTTATCAATAAAGTTGCCCCATTCAGGAGACAACAATTTCTGGGCAATACCTGCAATATTCCATGATACCAGAGATATTTTACTACCACCAATAGGGATTTTATGTAGTGAGCTACACCTATCACTTCTCAAAGGGTTATTTACAATATAACCGGGCTCAATCATTTGTTCAGGTGGATTAATGCAAGCAGATACCACTGTTTGATGGTTACTCTTGGGGGTGTAGGATGAAGTTAGGGTACTAATACAGGGGGTGGTTTGAGCCTAGGTTTTGTTTCCAATCAACTTATTGTCATGAGGGAACTTGTAGACAGGGTAGATATCACTTTCCCTATGTCAATCGCATTCCTCTAAATTGGACAAGGCATTATATCTATTTTCTAGCCTAAAGTCAGTAGAAAAACTTAAAAGTGCCCTCCTCCCTGTAACTACATTTGGGACGTTTGATAGTAATTGCATCATATTCCGTCTCAGAGGCCTAGGATTATCAATAAAAAAATCCAATGTGAGAGGAATTATATCAGAGTCCCTTTTCTGAGGTGGTAGTAAGTTAACAAGAACATTAGGTAGTACATGCGTGGTAGCGAAATTAATGACAACACAATCTCCCCCAAACTTTTTAGTATTATATCCAAGCCAAGGAACCCGTCTGGCCATTATAATTTCTCTTGCCAATTGTTGTTGACCACCCATTCCTCCAAAATACATATTCCTACTAAGCCAATATAAGGCTTTGTCCATTAGTGCAGTTGTGGATTCTGCTTGACCTGGTCTTAAGTGGGGAACATTGGCAAGGACAAGAGCCAAAGGGATAGCCTCTCTAACAAATGGGAGTCCTTTCCCTGAATAAGTTTTATTAATGTCCATGGTGTTGGTAGAGTCCGTGATAGGGAGTGTATTGTGATTAGCGTTGTCGGTCTGTGAGGTTTGGGCAGGCAAAGTTGGTGTCGGAATCAAAATACGCGAAGAAGGGCCTGCCACCACTGAAGGAGGCAGAAGATCAACATTCGAGGGGGCTTCCTTCGTTAATACTGGCACCAACCACTGGGTATGATCTTGAATGCTTAATCCTGTCAACTCCACAATAGACGGTTGCACAGTTGTAGACATGGCATTGAGCTTCGCTTCCAATGACGAGAATCGATCCTCAATAGATGTCAGTCTTTTATTAATGGGGGCCAGTATAACATTCAGTTTCCTCTTAATTGCTGCCCAAAGTTTATTAGGTAGAACCTCCACCTGGGGCAGATGGCCCGAACCTGTTTTAGCTGATCGACCCACAGGCAGTTTCTTTGGTCGTCCAACTGGAGCCAAACCCCCTGCTCTCGTACGTCTTGTCTGGATTTGGATTGGGGGGGAGGGGGAGACCTCTACTACCGGGGGCACTTGGGTAGGTGTTGAGGTAATGGACACACCCTGTTCGGTAATATATGGTGGAGATGGCATACGATCTAGCTGGTCCACTAGATCCCTAGGAATGCCAGGTGATTGCTGTGATATGTTTAGCACTGAGGTATCAGGATTCTCGTGAATGAGGGCTGATGTCTTGTTCCCTATCCCCATTGACAGACGCCTTTCCGTTCTTTCTATTTCCTCCGTTAAAACATTGGCAGCTCTAACCAAATATGAGTCCAGGGTTGCTCCTCCCATCCCATTTGGTTTGATGCCTGAAGGCTTCTTTTTCACCATAATCACGATTTTCAAGCACCACTACTCACGGTTTCTTATCTGTGTGCAGATCGCAGAGGGTATGCCCAGCCCAGCCTCTTCTGGCCCCTGACGGCCACAGACGGCCCGCCCTCTGCCCGGGCTCAGCCCGGCGGCGCCCGCGCGCGTCCCGCGAAGCGGAGGAAGCTCTCGTTTATCTAGCGCCTCCGGGCGCGCTGGCGGCGGAAATGACGTTGGTCAAGGAGCTGGGACTGCTGGGAAACGTAGTCCCCTCTCGCGGCTGCAGGTGGAGTGGTCCGCCAGCGAGGGAGACGCAAGGATGCCCCAGTCAGCTGCACCCCCACGAGAAACACCGCTGGTCGCCAACTCTGGAGTCCTGGAGCAGGCGCAAATGATCGATTGTTGTCCCCCCGCTCCGCCGAGGAAGCTCTCGTTTATCTAGCGCCTCCGGGCGCGCTGGCGGCGGAAATGACGTCGGTCAAGGAGCTGGGACTGCTGGGAAACGTAGTCCCCTCTCGCGGCTGCAGGTGGAGTGGTCCGCCAGCGAGGGAGACGCAAGGATGCCCCAGTCAGCTGCACCCCCACGAGAAACACCGCTGGTCGCCAACTCTGGAGTCCTGGAGCAGGCGCAAATGATCGATTGTTGTCCCCCCGCTCCGCCGAGGAAGCTCTCGTTTATCTAGCGCCTCCGGGCGCGCTGGCGGCGGAAATGACGTCGGTCAAGGAGCTGGGACTGCTGGGAAACATAGTCCCCTCTCGCGGCTGCAGGTGGAGTGGTCCGCCAGCGAGGGAGACGCAAGGATGCCCCAGTCAGCTGCACCCCCACGAGAAACACCGCTGGTCGCCAACTCTGGAGTCCTGGAGCAGGCGCAAATGATCGATTGTTGTTCTGCATGCAACGATCTATTTATTCTGTAGGTTATATGGAGCATTTAGCCTGTGTCATTAGAAATAAGTAATTTGGCACGTGTAAAATCTAAGGAGCGTAAAACATTAAAACGTATTGTTTTCAGTGCGGTAAATGAGTATTTGCAGGGATTGTGGCCCGAGGCATTTATAGCAACCTATTTTAAGGAGTAAAAACTGGCATCTTTTGTGGATGTGTTGGGTGTAATATCTTTTCGGCCTTCTACTTCATTGAACCCGTGTAGTGCCTAAGCGTGCAAAGCTGGTCGAAGTGAACCCTTTCCCTCATGCTCTGTGCCTGCAAATCAGATATAACAAACCGGGGAATTTCAAGTAGCAGGGCAGCGACAAAGGAAGGAACAATTAACGACAGAGACTACACTTTATTTTGCCCGCGATAGCCCAGCCTTTGGTAGGAGCTTCAGTACCTATATTGTTTACAGAACAATTAAAAATAATGAAGAAAGGAGTGCAACAACAAATTAAGCAACCAGAGGCATATCTAGAGCTTGTGGCGCCCGGGGCTATCCCTCAGATTGCCGCCCCAGGGGGGGGGGGGGGTGCTGGGGAAAAAGGACTGCGAGCACTTGAAAGAAGTCCGAGAGACACGTAGTATCGCCGCTAATAGTTACCTCGATCATGCAAGTTACGTGCATATACATGACACGGTCCAAGGCTACACAGTTAAATACACCGGTGACATCAGGCGTTAGACTAACACATTTCAGTGTGGTGCTCCGCATCACCTCACTGAAATGCATAGTCACACATTTGATTCCACTCTCTCTGCTGTCACACAAAGCGCTATTCCAGTACACTACTGGCCACTCCAGGCTGCTAGCTTGCGTGAGTGCCTGTGTGGCTGGCCTGCGCCGGGGCTGCTCCCTCAGATGTCACTTGCCGGCCTGGGCGCGCGCTGCCAGTAGCACACAGCACAGCAGTGAGGCTGCTACAATGTATTCTTTTTTAAAAGCCGTAGTGCATTCCCGCCCAGCGCTGCGTCACTACCATAGCCTGACCTCACGACCCGGCCGACTAAGGCAGTTCATTAACGCTACGTTCTGCTGCCACCTGTGGCGCAAGCGGGGGTGGCTGCGTAGGCAGTCGAGTGGAACTGCGGCAAATGGCAGTGCTGTTTGCACCGCCACGGTTACATTTTTTAAATGCACATGATTTTTCTCGCGCAAATGGGAGCCAACCCACGGACCACGGTGGCTGCTGGAGCCCTGAGCAGCAGTCACAGCACTGACTGTGTGCAGCTGCTGCTGTTTGGTGAGCCTGAATCTATAGAATCAAGCCCGAGCACCGTGTTTGCCGCGGGATGATTCGTTGCGGCCACTCCACTGCCAGGGCTGTAGGTGGCCCAAAAACCGAAATGTCCGGGCTGGCCCACCCTCCGCCTTGCTGCAAATAAAAGTAAGTGAGACTGTGAATGAGAGCGCACTAATCATGTCACTGATTGTTATTAAAACTGCTTTATAAATTTAGCGTGCAGTCTGCATCAGCTGCCTGCCCTTCTGTGATACACTGAAGTTCTCTGCAGTCACACACAGTGAGACAGCGAGAGTCTCTTTCTGTCTGGACTCAGGTCACACACTGTGTAGTTCAGGGACGAGCCACGCGAAAACTTACTTTCTGAAATATTACAGCACTTGCTGCGCTGTAGTGCCTTAGCCTGAGGCTTGCCCAATCAATGCAGCCCAGTAGTGCTGCTGTCGAGTCAGTCAGCGGGTAGTACTGACTCTGTGTGCTGACAGCTAGACTCTTAAAACTTACTATACTTAGGCAGCTGAGTTGAGAGCTCATCTGTGCCTCTGACTGCAGGGCTGGAGCCAGAATGTGGCACAGCGACCGTAACCACTTCATGTTAATAATTTGTTTGAGAGCACTACATCGAGCTGGCTGCCGGTTGTGAGCTATGTGACATGACTGTATGGCTTAGCCCGAGGCTTGCCCAATGGTCATTGTCCCCGACTAGTCAGCTGACTGTGTTGACCAACTTGTAATTTTAATTAGGCACTGCAGCTGTGAAGACAGAGAGATCCGTGCTGTTGAGGGCTCACATCCTGGGCTGCGTCGCACTTGGGACAGAGTGGCCTGGAGTCCACTGAGTGATGCTCTGCAGCATCTGATTTGATTGATTGCCACTAGGAGGATCCAGGGGGCCAGTAGGCAAAGGCAGGAATCAATGTTATTGTTTTTCTGCCAGTCTGCCCTGCAACACTACTAGGAGACTGACAAAAGAATGTTGTTGGGGCCTCAAATACTGTTTGGGCTGGGTCCCACGTGGGACAGAGAGGCCCTGGAGACCACACAGTCGCTGTGATGCTCTGCAGTTTTCAGAACATCTAAGAGTTTCTTGTTTCTCAAATGGGTGTAATTTCTGATATTTGTATGTTTCCCTCATCTTCAGTGCTTGATTTTGCTTGCGAGAAAGTATCACTCATAGTCGTTGAAATGTCAATCATAATTACACTGAAGTTATGAGAAAATGTCACACATCTGAAACCTTGGCAGCTATGCTGCCACTCACTAAATATACCCTCTGAAAACATTTAGCTCTTACCTCACTCAGCCTCCAGCAGCACTCCACAGTGGTAGCAGCCAGAGCCAGGATCTGTATGGCAGGGGTTGGTTCACTTCTGCTGCAGTGGCCAGGAAATCGCCCAGCACTGCCACTGCCCCAGTATCGACTCCTCACAAGAACGCGTAGTGATGAAGCGCGTGACGCGTCACACCTACGTTCTCATAGCGAGGGCTGGTCAAAATGATGCCCAGGGCCAGTGTTGCCAGATTTTAAGACCCGTCCCAAGCCCAAAGCCGCTCAAGTATAAGCCCAAAATAAGCCCAACGCAGACCAGCATCAGCCCCAAAACAGCCCAAAGTCGCAACTTTCATTATGCAGAAATAGTCATCAGAAACCATTTTACGGATGAATGTAAATTCAATTCGATATACAGATAGAGGGAGGGGGTTAACTGGGCACCTGTGGAAAGAGACTAGACTGCCCCAAGTCTTTTCAACAGCTTGTTTAACATGTGTGCGTCCCTTTCCTCTTAAGATGATTTATTTCAAGTGTTTTCTTCATGCAGGTTTCTTTTTCCTTAACCCCTTTTAACCAGCCTTTCTCCTAACCCAATGGCTGCACTGTAATAGAAGAATCATTTTCAAAATAACTTTAGTTGATTCTCTTTTTCGATGCATAAATGGCCAAAGCTTAAGCAATTGCTTTTTATTAAGACAAAGAATATATCCTGTTTGCGCTAAGAACACCATTCAAGATAATTATTTGGACAAAGGAAGAATATACATCAAAATAAAAGCACAGTGCTACTCTTCGATTACTTTTTTAAAGACCTGTTCGTTACTGCGGCCACAGTGTGTCAGCTGTTCTCAGCGCCGCAGTTCACACTTCTGCTGCTGGCAACGCAAATGATAGCATGTAAGCAGTATGTAGACGGTGCCTCCCTGCTCCTGTGTATGGCCATTGCTCACATGAAACGGCTTAATAACAGGCCAGAGAAAGGCTTCAAGAGTCAACCCATGTATTGAGCAGCACTGGGACATTCCAAATGCTGCTCAGACGCTACTACAGCCAGGTTGTCCGCTCTGCCCCCCACAACACATGTGGAGGGCAGCGAAGATGTTTTCTATCCAGGGCAGTGGTAATGTCTGCTTAGGGGCAGAGCATGGGTGGGGGGAGAGGGATGGAAGGGGGCAAAGGTGTTCCGGAATTTGCAAAAATACCTTGCCTAGAGCCAGCCAAGTGTGAAAAGCTCTGCCACAGAGCAGCAATGAAGGGTTGCACCTCGACCAGAGGAGGTGCCACTCTGGTAAGGAAAAATAAAGATGTTGCTAAATGGTCAATCAAACATACCCCATTGTCACAGTGAGATGGCGCCCTACAATATTCTATACAATGACGTGAATACTGTAACAGGAAATACTAATCTGTATATACACCTAAATAAAGCACTGCATTACCTCGCGGTCTAGTCAGCATGATAAAAAACAGCCTAATAAATAGGGCTCACAGCATCTTCACATGATAACAAAAGTGGCCACTGTATATTTCCCATCTTTCATTTAACGAAAAGCATCTGTAAAAAAAAATCCCTAAACACCTGGCTCATGGAAGAATCTTTCTTTTAGTTTACACTCTGAAGCAATGCTGGCACAGTTCCTACCAAAGAGAGACATATGCATTTCATGCCAAAGTGTACTGGAGACCAACACGTGGATTTGTTCCAAAGATGTTTATTCATAACACATCAACCTATTGTATGATCATAGTGTACTGTTTGCATATATACAGAAATAACAAGCCTGCAGACCAGGATTGAATATGGTCCTTGAGTGGAACTGTTCGTGTAGTAAACCACTAAGATGCCCTCGGGCAAGCAACCCCCTGGCTGCCCAGTACATTCTTTTTTAAGAAATTCAGAGGAACGTCACAGGGTAATCATTGGTAGGAGAGGGCTACACACAAGGTACATTTAATTAAGTATAGCGACATGTTAAGGTTATCATAAGAGTCCATATCAAAAGCTGGCTTTGTACTTAATTTACCTAGTTTGTTAATATTAGGACTTGTAGTCTTGGTGTAGTTCAGTTTGATCATTTGGATTAACACCCCAGAAAACAGTGATCAGTAAATAATGTGCAGAAACTGAAAAGTTGTATCCACTGTAGGGATTAAAGTGATTAACGTAGAGACTTTGGGGACGGTTGGCATTGAATTTAGGAGCGGGAGGGGGGGGATCACACTGGGTGACAGAGAATGCACAGTGACTTTGCTCAGTATTAGGAAGGGGCTCATGCATGCAGGGCTTCGTGTAATTTAGGTGGGGCATGCAGTATTCAGGCTGGCTTCTCGCAGTATCCATAAGAGGCCTGCGTTGCATTTAGAGGGATTCACAATATTCAAATAGTCTTTGGTGGGATCATAGCACTGGGGGGTTGACAATATTTAGGAGCAGTTACGTCTTTCTCCCACATAATATTCCTCAATTAGTGCTCCTCCCTTTTCATTCACAGCCCTCCTCCACCCTCGTCAACATCCTCTACCTTTCCTTTCTGCCTGTCTGCTTACCGGGGCTGATTTCGAATTTCCATCTGTCTCCCGAAGCGGGACTCTTGAAGTCCATTGCCGCGTTGGTTTCACTCAGTGACTCACTGTACTTCTAGTACAGTGATGAGACAGTGACAGTGTGAAATAGCAAATCCCGACACACTTCACCACCGCCTGAGCCAAGAGACCTACGTGAATAGCACGTGACTGCTACTTCTGAGGGTGCCGCAGGCGTTGGGCAAAAGTTATTGCCAGGGCCGTCATTGGTAGCACTTTCACAGCTACAAGTTTGACGGCCCAGTGACCCACAGACTGAACACCCACAGCACTATAGTGGCTGGCAACACGTTGCAGCAGGTGTGCTTGCAGACACACACTTATACGTGCTGCTGCATTACTGCCACGGGCGCGCTCTGGACAATAACATTTGCAGGGCCGTCATTGGTAGCGCTTTCGCGCGCGCTACCAGATTGACGGCCCTGAAACCCAAACATCAAGCCCAGTCATGCTGCGCGAGTGCGCCTCCTGTCCCCATTCGCTCAGAGCTGGCAGCCAAGGATGATAAAATGTTCGGCACTGCTGAGGCGCCGCCCCAGCTCAAAAAAATGCGCACAACGGGCCAAACTCGGTACGACTGTCACGGCCGCAATTAATTGGCAGCACCACTGCTGCAGTCACAACAAGCAGGTCAGGTGCGACCGTGTGCTTGCACGTCTTCAAAGGGGCCGCGCGCGCGGCACTGGTGGTCCGTTGCGGCGGCCTTTATAATTTATTTGGGGACACTGACTCTACTGGTACTGACAGTAGTGTCAGTGAGTGTCCCCAAATAAATTATAAAGGCCGCCGCAACGGGCCACCAGTGCAGCACGGCCGCCCCCAAAATAGTGCCGCCTGGGGCGGACTGCCCCCACCGCCCCCCCTTAGCTACGCCGCTGTAAGCAACCCACACTTAATTGCTTCCTCGAGTAACCTGTGTTCACAAATTCCAGATAGTTATCAGCAATCTATAAGGAAAGGATGCTTAGAAAGCTGGAATCATCTCCTGAAAAGACAACCAAGGGAGACAACACGCATCAAAATACTAGGAAAGCCTCAGTAGCCAAATGAGTCAAGCATTTGCAATGCCCGAGGTCTCGCATTACTGTTAGTTTGAGGTATTGTCGTTGCAAATAATGCAACACCAATAGCTCATACTTTCAGTAATGCGAGACCTAGTGCATTGCAAATGATTGCATAGTGAGCAGGAACCAGCATTGTATGTCTTAGTGCAGTACCACAAGCTGCTCCTAGAGCTCCCTAGTGAGCAAAGCACCAGCACTGCTTGTCTAGGTGCAGCGCTGCAAGCTGCTCCTAGAGGTCCCTAGTGAGCATCATAAAGATTGAAGATATGGTAAATCCACACTACCCATAATGCTGCAAGACAGTACCACAAGTACATTTAAATAGCTATGTCCATATATAAAATTAATGGCTTTGAAATGTGACAAAACAATTATTATATTAATTCCAATTAGGTTGTACTCTATGTTGAGCTGACAAATGTTAATTTATAGAAGATCTAATATAAATGTGAGATGTGTAGGTGCAGTACCACAAGCTGTGCCTAGAGCTCCCTAGTGAGCATCATAAACTCTGAAGACATGGTAAATCCACCCTATCCATAATGCATTGCATACAAGACAGTTCCACAGTACATTCAAGATTGACAATTAGTAGCTTTGAAATGTTACACAAGAATTATTACATTAATTGCAGATTAGGTTGTACTCTATGTGGAGCTGATGAAGGAAAATTTATCGAAGGTCTAATAAGTGCTAGCAAGTAAAGTAACTACTGCCAAACTTGTGTAGGACCATGTGAGTGTCCTGTCTGAAGGCCTGTAAGAAAATAGTGTCTTGAGGCTGTAAATAAAACCTAAGGCGGAACAACATGTGTAATAGGGGGTCGTCCTAATTGGAGGTTACAAAAAGAGACAGAGTGATACTACAAAGCTTGTGAAAAGTCACCATTTACAAAGGACAGGGGCAGGAGCCAATTAAAAAGATGGGCGGGAAGTAGGCATGTCTCGAAGAGACAGTGCAAGCGCTGCCTAGGCGAGACCTAAAAAACTCTAAAAACGAAGGGGACCAAATGACAGAAAACAAACAAGCATTGGCAAAGCCAGTAGGTTTCGGCTATGCAAAATCTATTGGCTTTGTCAATGCTTTTTTTACATGTTGAACAGAGGATGTGCTGCTGTCTAACATGGCTAAAAGTAAAAACAAAAAAAAGTGCTTTGATGTGGGAAGAAATTGGGAGAAACAAGAAGCCTGGGTCCAGAAAATGCAACTGAGAACGCTGGTGGCAAATGCATATATACTCAGTCATACACAATGCTTGTGCGTATATAAATATGTAAATGGACAGCGTTTGGAGAGGAGAGGGTGCACTTTTTTTAGTGGCTAGTTTCTGCTCCTACGAGAGAGGGCTGCTTTTGATAAGAAGTATTTGGTCACTCCAGCTGGGAGCAATTACGTGTTTATGTTACAGCCTTTCAAAGGAGGGTGTGCGGGGGGGCTAAAGTCTGGTGGAACGATTAACAGGACAGTCTGGTTGGGGTGGAGGTAGTAATATAATTAAAAACAAAGAGAACAATGGGGGGACAGAAAAATCCCTCATTTCCCGATAGCCTCTTTGGATTGCTTCTTTAGACATATCATGCACATTTTCAAATCTGGTGGATTTATTTGAATACTGGCTGAGCCTTGTCTTTTATCAGGCCCTTAGTCGTAGAGCTAACCACCTCCACAGGCAGCACAAAAATGAAATGTAGCTTCTAAAATTCAAGTAAGAGATATTTAAGTTGAAATCTTCAAGGACTCCAGTGACTAAGGAATCGCTGCTTATTTACGGCGCGTCAATGCAGAGCTGAAGGAGTGCTGAGCAAGCTGTCACCATCTTAATGTACTCTACCATTCTGACTTAAATCAGGCCATTGGCTTGGAATTTCCTTCTTTCCATCGTCCAGGTAGAGGTGTGTTATTCTGAACCTTTACCATTATCTGGCTATCTCTGCAATAATGTGCAGAGTGTATATTTGAAGGAATTTTGCCCAATAACCTTTTATTGACAGATGCGGATGATTATTACACTGCGCTACAAATTTCGAGTGGAATGCTAAATTACAGCATGCAAGACGATTGTAATAAAAGAACGTGAGATTTGTAAGGACAATTTCACAGGCTGTTTTCGGAAATAAATTGTCCATGAATCAAGTAAACAAAATATCAAACAGAAAATAGTGCGAAAAGTGTCCATTTGCCAAAAGAATAAAATAACAGCCCCTATTACCTTAAAGCGTACATTTTAAAGTCACACATAGCATTTTGATTTACAAGACTCCTACAGAACAGAAAAACATATGTCCAAACGTTTACTGCATTAAAATTAGTTTGTGGTATCTTCCTTCCAATGCAGCCGTCAGAGCGCAAAAAAGAGTACCTGCAATGCAGGGGACTACATTGTAAGGATATTGGCTACCGGAAGCAGTGCTTGGCCCAGGCTCCACAATGGTCCAGGAAAATGATGTGAAGACTCGAAGCCCAGTAGGAAGACGGAGGTAAAGAAGAGGTGCTGACCAATAGCAAGCAAGGAAACAAGAGTGAAGTTGGAGCCACGTGGGAGCCAGCCAATAATAAGTAAGGTGGCATGAGAGCCAAGGGGGAGCCAGTTGATGGTAATGGCGGTCTGTAAGCCCCTTTTAAGATTTTTTGACAGGGCCAGCTTTAGCGCTGTAAGCGCCTGGTGCATCAATGATTTTTGGCGCCCCCCCCAATGACCACCGCCACAGATTCTCTCATTACCACCCTTTAACATTGCCCCTCAAGTCTCCATAACCACTCTCTCTTAGATGTGTTAAATTAGTTTTATAGCGCCACTAATACCAGTGTAGGGTGTCAGAGCACTTTACATTACACACACATTACGCAGAGATAATCAAGCATACGTGTGTAAATTGGTGTACAGGAAACTTTACATAAGACAGGACTAAAAGGGGTAGGATTCACGTCATCCATACTGGTAGGCAGTATAGTTCACTGTGCTTGGTCTGGAGAAGCACACACTCTGAATTTAAAACGTACCACCATTTTTGGGGGTTCTCTTTAATAATAAGAATTGATTTATACCCCAATGAACCCTTTTTGCAACATTGGGATAATGAAAGACTGGGGAAAAATCATAATGCTCTAATCTATGCCTGTCAGTCTGCATGCAGTTCTTTGATGACGTTTAATAGCTCACTGTTCTATATTAGGATTTTAACTTATAAACTGCAAATAACAAATGGAATTCTCTGACAAAAGCAGTAACCCACTGACCTATTTATATTATATCCATTGTGATCTGCATAGTACATGTTCTTTACAGCAGACATATTAAACCTAATGCGCTACCTTACGATGAATCAAAACTTCCACGAGTCTGAGCTCTTTCCAGGAACAACGTTAATCACCTCTGTTATCTTTATATTTTTATTGCTACCTGAAAATTGCAGGAGGCCATGACATGGCAGCAGGTGCTTTTAAACCCATAATATACTTGCAAACACTCGCCCCCGCCCGAAGTCAGCACCCGGTGCGGTGGCACTGGTCGCACCGCCCTAGAGCCAGCCCGGGATGCTGAAAGGGTGCACTTGGTGCTCAGTTTTCAGACCAGAGAGGCCCCGAGACATCAATGGTAAAAGGCTTCAACCACTCACCTCGGTGAGCACTGTGTGTTGTGTGTCCCAGGAGGCAGATGGGTTCACTGAAGCTGGCTAGGAATGGGATGGTAAGGGTAAGAAAAAGTAAACATTGAGCTGAAGTTGTTCTTCCGGATAGTAGGTATCAGGAGATTAGGGTATGAGGGGGTCAGATACAAGAATTTCACATTATTCAGGAAAGATGCGGTGCGCCTGTCCTTTATGAGCAATGAAATGTATTTAGCATACAGGAAAGCTTGTTGGACTGTTTATTCTTATATTATATCGTTTTATCGTCTGGGTCAGTTCAAATCTATTCCTGACTGCAGTTTTACTTGCTGAGCTGTTATGTTAGGTGGGTTTCCTGTTAGGTAAGGTACTGGTTGTTTGGTCTCAATCACAGAGCAGACTAGGCCAGCATGTAGGGTTAGGAGCAAGGTGAGATGGTTGGTTCTGAGGGGCCAGTACATTCAGGTGATATGTTCTCTGCGGGTACCTCCCCCAGAGTCGCAGTGCTTGGATTTCTAACCCTGTGGCACAAGGACTTAGTCAATGCGCCAATATGAATTGGAAATCCAGTTGGACTGCAACCCATGCACAAACCAGTGAGCAATACTGTGGCGGAAGTATTTCCTGGTAATGATCAGCGCTACAAGATAAGTTCAGGGGCATAGTGGAACTCCAAACCCTCTCTAGTTAATTAATAACACTCAATGCTGGCACTAAGAAACAGGATATGTGTTTCAAAATGTTTATTTTGACATCTCAACCTAGTGCATATGATATGAATGGTAACTACACAGAATATAGAAAATTAAAAGTCATGCAGCAAACCATCATGGATAATCAAAACAATAAGAAAAACTCAAACATTATGTTTGAGCTGATGTTGTCCTAACGCCCTCAAGCTATTTCTAAGTGCTATGCTAGGTTTCAGCTGAAGCTGTAAAAAGTAAGTCTGTTTTCAAGTTTAAGAGATGGTGTGCACCGAATACCTGTGTTTTCGTTATAAATAGCAAGCTAGCTATTTCCTATTGCAGCTTGTTTGAGGATGGATGGAACATAAGCAGGAAACGGCTGAAGCCCACTTCCTCTCGCTATCACCTTTGAAGAAAGTTGATGTGACAAATGAGTGTGACCTCTGTCTCAATGACCCCCAACCAACCCCCCCCCCCCCCCCCGCGTGAAAAAGTGCGTTTCAGTGCCTGGGTTTTTACTGAATCCGATAATCGATCTTGTTTTGTGTTTTTAAAACAATAATGGGACTGATAGACACTAGCCCAACAAAAAAAAAGAACAATCATGTTGACAAATTTGTCAACTCAGTTATCATAGCAGTTAATGCAGGCGCACAAGGCAAGTAAAAGAAATAGTGGAGTCTGATAGGACAAAAAAGATATTAATGAAAAAGAATGGTCAGAACTGTCAGTGTTCGCAGCATAACTAAGACATTTTAGTTCCTATTTATTTGTTATTGATTCTTACTCTTTCATTCAAAAGAAGCAGTGATGGCTTAGGGGTGTTTTCTGTCTTCTTTGGTTGAATGTACGGCCAGTGTGACACTGATCAAATATTTTCACTTTTATAACTTACATAGGAATCCCCATCTGAGTCCCTGCAGACTTAGGAAAGTCAATAGTGGCTAAAACTAAGGGTGGGCGTAGTTCGCGAAGTAGCACTTCGCGAAGCTACGCAAAGTGAAGTTCGCACTACGCGAGCTACGCGTAGCACTTCGCGAACTGCGTAGTAACATGTTCGCACTGTGCAAGATGTTGTTTTCAATGATTGCACAGTGCGGACAAGCAACCGGCACTGTGCAATCATTGAAAATGGCATCTTGCATAGTGCGAGCTGTAGTTTTCTGCTGCTCGAGTAGATTTTTACTCGAGCTTCAGTTTTCTCAACGCGAACTGGTAGTTTCTCATCGCGAGCGGTCGCGAGCATACACGACCACTCGCAATGAGAAACCTGACCTCCTCGCGTTGGGAATCTCGCCGGGAGGTTTATTTTCCATGCTCGCGATCGCCAACTTGCAGTTGCTGATCGCGAACAAGGAAAAAGTCTCGCCGGGATGTCATTTTGCTTGCTCGCGGTCGCCAACTTGTCGTTGAGGACCGCGAGCAAGCAAAAAATGACCGCAGCACTACGCAACACTACGCTACGCGTGTTCGCACTGTGCTACGTGCAGTTTGCGTAGTGCGAAGTAGCGCAAACTTCGCAAACTACGCGAGCGTAGCGTAGTGCTTCGCCCAGGCTTAGCTAAAACCAGAGCCTTCCGCAGTCATTTACTAGGGCAAAAGAGACGGTAATGGTTTGGAACAGTTCAGGGGAGTTCTCAAAGTAATTTTGCTGGCTAGTAAAGTTGGTTCAGAATTACTTCTATAACTATATATACTTAAGGAAATATATTTGTATAATGATTTTGAAAATCTGAGGCTCGCAGGATACCTAAACTGCATCTAGGCCAAAGCTACTACAAAAATACTCATGACACTAGACTGTCATGCCACACCTATGGGCTTTGATAGTGCTTGTTTGCGTTTAGAAAAGGAAAGTAATAATTTTTATTACATCTCAACTCTATCTTATTTTTTCAAAATCTTTTTATTTATTTTCATAGCAACCTAACGCCAGAAAGCAATGACAATACAGATCGTACTCACATCCCCTAGGCCACCACCTTCATTTCTCAACCGTCTGCTTCAGTTCCCAATCACTTTCTACCAACATGTGTTCGAGGCTCCCCACCACTCTTTATCACAATGCCCTTCTTGTGCCCCCTTATGCCTCCTCTCCGTCTGGGACCTCCTTGCACCCATTCCAAATGGCACATATTTTCTCAAACTTATGCGGGCACCCCCTGGTGTGGCACACTATCTCCTCTGCCCCCCTGACCCAAGTACTGGACTATGTCCCTCCTAGCCACCATCAACCCACATTACAGAACAGGAGCTGGTATATGTTTACTGTCTGCTCCCTCTACATACCCAGCATCACCAATTGTGGGTTGAGGGTGATGGGGCATCCAGAACTGAAGAGATTCGGTCTCTCACCTTCTCCCAGTAACCCCGTGTTTTCGGGCATTCCCACTTTTTCCCACATCCCCTTTGACAGCAGTCGTTATCCATCCATCCCATCTGGTAGAGGCAGGTTCTAGTCTAGTATGCTCTATGGAGTAGTTTTAGCAGCACCAGCTAAAAGCTGGCCCGAATAGATACCTCTCGGGGAAATTTGCAGGCTTCCCCCCCAATCGTCATTCTTCAACCTCCCCAAATCGGTTTCCCAATTACTTTGTAGGGAAACAAGAGGGGGCAGGCTATCCGTCATCTGCCCTTCCTTCCAGAAGTCTCCCAGTTTTGACAGTCCAAGTACATCCCACTTCCTATGCCCCTCCACAATTTTCAGTCCCAAAGCCGGGTCTCCAGCTTCACTCGACCCCTCAAGCCCACTGCGTTCGTTGCTTCCCGCCATATCCTAACTGCCTGGGTGATGGGGACATGCAGTGAGTTCTACCTGACCGCTCCATATAGCCAATTGAGATATCCAATTAATATGTCCATTGCCTTCCTGTCTGCTTATATTGAGGGTTCTTGCTGCGTCATGACAGCCCAATTATTTATTACCTGCAGTTGGGCCTCCCAATAGTAGAACTTCAGATTTGGGAGGGACAACTCTCTGTCCATCTGGCTTCTGTGCCAATGTGGATAGAGCAATCCTCGACGGGCTTCCATCCCAAATCAACTATCGGGGGATTGCCTCTGATAGAGATCAGGGTGTGTATAATATTCCCACTACCACAGATAGAGTAATTTCACAGTTACACGCACATACATTCATCATACGCTAGGGCCCATTTCACTAACATACGCTCAGATACTCTACCAGCAATAAACCTGTGGAAAGAAAACTCCTAAACACCAAACACCCTGCATCTATATCGAGGTCGATAAGACCTGGTTATTGTGACTGTCCATAACATAATCTATACAACTTATACGACAATAATCAAAACATAGTACTCAATAATTTGACAAGAAATAAATCCAACACCATGTTCAGAATTATATTGCTTTATCTAAAATTAGTCATAGGAAAATCAATCAGAATAAATCATTTTTCTCATAGTTACCTATTCTAGCTAAATGTCAGAACGGGTCAGGACAAGTCTCTCGGTAAAAGTCTCTCAAGACGAAGTCCTTTCAGCATCGATCCTCAGCAACGCAGATTCGGTACGCGGCAAAGGCAAATGGCAAGTGGCGAAAAACCCTCTCTAGGCTAACAATTCTTATACTCAATAGAACAAAGGAAAGATACATTATAGAGTCGTGATGTCCACTGGACCGCTGAGCAGAGCGAGAAGGAAAGGATGTAACATTGCTACATTTGAAAATCTCCGCTCAGGAAAAATCACAAAATAAAGACTACGGAACAGGAACCAAGAAACATAAATGTAACTTGTTAGTTGTACTTTTCCTCGGCAATAGGACCACAGTTCGAAGTCTCTCCTCAAGGCTCCTTTGTTTCCCAAGGCTGCCAAGGACGTTCCATTTCACTCAGAGATTACCCCAGCTGCTGCTGTCCTCACGGAAACTTACAACAAGGCAAGCAAGGACTGTGGTCAGCTGACTTCAGGACCATATTCAGCAGGGCTCTCTCCCATCACGGTTTTTCTACTTCAAATCGAGGCCAGGCTTACAAAATCGGCCATTTTCATCTAGGCCTCCATAGGCCACAATAGACCATCTTAATTAAAGAAACAAAACAACGTTACCACAGCATAGTGATTAAACAGTGTTAACCCCACTAATACCCTTATGTGTATGTATTTATCTAGCTCTTGCAACACAGAGAAGCATTAATTCGGAAAGCGTTTTGTGCTCAAAAATAAACAGCACATAGCAACGTTTAAACATGAAAACTTGCACATTATTTTTAAACAGCACATTTATGCGTACCCATGGGTAATTCTCTTTGGTTAAAACAAACGGATTGATTAATATAAACATGCTTGCACAAGACAAATAATTAATAATTAGTTATTAATAAATTAATATAACAAATAGACATACCAGAGCTTCAAAAGCCATAGAATTTTCAAACAGAAAACTCTGCTCCAGCAATCCCCCCTTTGGTGATTTTATCACCAAATAAACCCCCCAAAAAAAATGAGTGAAAATTTAGTCCCATTTTAGGAGAAATCGGAAATGTATTTTTCTCTTACACAACACTACACACCAGTCACTCTTTCATCATCCCTCTTTGTCTCTAAGTAAACACTCTCCCTCAATTCTTCTAATTCAATTTCTTGTGGTTCTCTTTTCAACCTCTTGTCTTTCTTCTCTTTATTCAACTTCCTTTTCCCTCCCCTGTTTTTACAACACACACACACGAATCTCAGTATCAATAGAGCAACAATTATACAAGTTAAAGGAAACAATATTCTACCTATAATAGTACTACCTATCTCTGCAATAAAATCCTTAACAGCTATCATTTTATTAGCTATTTTAGTCCATAAACTCTCAGCTTCAAGTGGTACTAATTCTTCATGCAAATCAGTAATATTTTTGATATAGACCTTCAGGTCTTTGCTTTCGTCAGGAATGTAAGTGCAACAATGTTGAACTTTCAGCATTCCACAGACTCCACCCTCCTTGGCCAATAGAATATCAAGGGCAAGTCGATTTCGCATAGACATGGCACGTACGGCACTTAATTCCGTATTCACCAAAAGAAACCCTCCAGCGGTATTTGTCGATAAGCGATCAACCACTGTTGACAGTTTCCGAATTCCATAAGCATTCAAAGAAATTCCCACTGCTGGAATCAAAACCCCAAAAATATCACCCACAATTTCAGACCAAGTTTCTCTCTTAAAACGCATTAGTAAGTTAATATGTTCTACATCTCTTATCTTATCTATATGAAAAATCTTTGGAAAAACCAGGCCCACATAACACGTGCCATACCAATGGTCAGGCAACTTGTAATAAGCCTTGTTCCCACAAACATAGTACACTCCTGGAAAAATTGTATCTTCTCCACCTCTAAAACCCCAACCTGTTGCAATGAAGTATGTATCATGGCACTCACTAGTCCCAACAAAATATGTATCATATTGGGATTTCCTTCTTGTAATGCAAAGTTTACCCTTCTGTGGTGCATCTAGAGCTAAAGTTGGACTAGCCCCATTTTTCAACTCCTTTCCCATTTCAATGTCCCAAATCGTCTCACTCACTTTATATTTCCCTGCTTTCTCATGCATGTTCAATCTCCTTTCCTCTACCATATCCAGGAAAGCTTTCTCCTCTTCTTTCAGACTGCAAGTTAAATTATTCTTAAAAATGTAATCTAATGTTAATCCTCTTTCTTCAATAAAAATTTCACCCAAAGTGTTAGCTTCTTTAGCTGGATTCAACTCTTTGTTCATTAGCAAATGCCCAAAAATACTATCTCTGTTAGACATCTTATAATCTACTTTTCCTAACAAATAAAAAACACTACTTAAAATACTACAAGAAATACCATATGTAGCTGGTAAATGATGATAAGTAACACCCTCTGAAACGGATGCAGGTAATTGCATACAAACGTAGCAATCCCTCACTTCCATTGTTTTCACATATTCGTATAACAGCTTTGAAAAAACATTACTAGAAAAATTATTAATTGACCTATCTTTGTGTATGTAAGTATTACTAATTCTAATCGGAACTACTTTTTGCGAATTTTTCTCTACATTTGTCACATTTTCTGTATACATCTCAAATTCAACTTTAAAAGTAACTAATAAAACTAAAACACCCCATAGAAGCATTAATAATCCAGTACAACAGCAACACATTCTACACCACCTTTTGAAGAAGGCACATCTATTTTGGTTATTCTCTATGTTAGCCATTTTACCACTTTGACCTTGTCTTTTGACTTAGGCTCTACTACTCTACTACTGAAATTAAAACTTTTAGAATTCTTCAGCAATTCGTTTCCAGACTTCTCTTTTTTACTTTCTCCAAATGATTCTTTCTGTTCACTTAATCCAAGTGAATCTTTCTTTTATTCAGTTTGGATACTTGTCATTCTTCACTCCAATTTCTTCAACATCAAATTGTATTAGATCTCCAACATCAAAATCCTCAGTATTTGACTCTTCTCCAATGTCAGTCAAGAGTACTTTCAGGATTTCACCAGTATTCTCCTCAACCACTTCTCGTACGGTCTCCTCTGGATTTCCTTGACTTTCCAATCAATCAATCAATCAATCAGTGACATTTATAGAGCGCACTACATACCCGTAGGGTCTCAAGGCGCTGGGGGTGGGGGGGTGCCGCTACTGCTCGAACAGCCATGCCTTCAGCTTCTTCCTGAAGGAGAGGTGGTCTTGGGTCAGGCGCAGGTCGGTCGGTCGGGAGTTCCAGGTCTTGGCGGCCAGGTAGGAGAAGGACCTTCCTCCTGTAGTCGCTCTTCGGATGCGGGGGACGGCGGCGAGGGCGAGGTTGGCTGATCGGAGGTGGCGTTTGGGAGCGTAGAAGTTGACTCGGCTGTTGAGGTAGCTCGGGCCTTGGTCGTGTAGGGCTTTGTGTGCGTGGGTGAGGAGGCGGAAGGTGATTCTTTTGTTGACGGGGAGCCAGTGAAGGTCTCTCAGATGTCCGGAGATGTGGCTGGTTCGTGGGATGTCGAGGATGAGTCTGGCTGAGGCGTTCTGGATCCGCTGGAGTCTCTTCCGGAGCTTGGCGGTGGTACCGGCGTAGAGGGCGTTGCCGTAGTCCAGTCGGCTGGTGACGAGGGCCTGGGTGACGGTCCTCCTGGTCTCGGTGGGGATCCACCAGAAGATCTTCCGTAGCATGCGTAGGATGTTGAAGCACGCCGAGGAGACGGCGTTGACTTGCCTGGTCATGGAGAGGGAGGAGTCCAGGATGAAGCCCAGGTTGCGTGCATGGTCTGTCGGTTTGAGTGCGGTGCCCAGGGCGGGAGGCCACCAGGAGTCGTCCCAGGCGGAGGGTGAGGAGCCCAGGATGAGGACCTCCGTCTTGTCCGAGTTCAGCTTCAGGCGGCTGGTCGTCATCCACTCGGCTACGTCCTTCATCCCTTCGTGTAGGTTGGCTCTGGCGGCGGCGGGGTCGTTGGTCAGGGAGAGGATCAGCTGGGTGTCGTCGGCGTAGGAGATTATGTTGAGGTTGTGTTGCCGTGCGATGGCCGCGAGGGGCCTCATGTAGACGTTGAAGAGGGTGGGGCTCAGCGAGGATCCTTGAGGGACGCCGCAGATGACATCGGTGGCCTCTGACTTGTACGGTGGTAGACGGACTCTCTGTGTTCTTCCGTCGAGGAAGGAGATGATCCATTCCAGCGCCTTGTCCTGGATTCCGACGTTGCTGAGGCGCTGTACTAGGGTGCGGTGGCAGACAGTGTCGAATGCTGCGGAGAGGTCTAGGAGGATGAGGGCCGCTGTTTCTCCGTTGTCCATCAGGGCTCGAATGTCATCGGTGGCGGCGATGAGGGCGGTCTCGGTGCTGTGATTGGCTCGGAAGCCCGACTGTGAGGGGTCGAGGGATCCATTCGTTTCGAGGAAGGCGGCCATCTGCTTGTTGACGGTCTTCTCGATGACTTTGGCTGGAAACGGGAGGAGCGAGATGGGGCGGTAGTTCTTGAGTTCGGTGGGGTCCGCTGTGGGTTTCTTGAGTAGCGCGCTGAGTTCGGCGTGCTTCCAGCTCTCAGGGAAGGTGGCGGTGTCGAAGGATGTGTTGATGATGTCTCGCAGGTGGGGTGCGATGACAGCGTCAGCCTTGTTGAAGACGTGATGAGGGCAGGGGTCGGTCGGTGATCCGGAGTGGATGGAGTTCATCGTGCGGATGGTGTCTTCGGTGCTGATCGGAGTCCAGGCTTGGAGGGTGGTGGTGAGGGGTGGTTGTTCGGTCTTGGTGTGCGTTGGTTGGTTGCTGAAGCTGTTGTGTATGTCTGCGATCTTGTTGTGGAAGTATGAGGCGAGGGAGTTGCAGAGGTCTTGCGATGGGGTGATGTTGTTGTTTTCTGCGCTGGGGTTGGAGAGCTCTTTCACGATGTTGAAGAGTTCCTTGCAGTTGTGTGCGTTGTTGTCCAGCCGGTCCTTGAAAGCAGTTTTCTTGGCGGCGCGGATCAGCTGGTGGTGTTTCCGGGTGGCCAGCTTGAAGGTGTTCCTGTTGTCCGGTGTGGGATCCCTTCTCCAGACTTTCTCGAGGGCTCGGCAGTTCTTCTTGGAGCTCTTGAGTTCGTCGGTGAACCACGGGGCTTTCTTGCTGCCGGGTCTGCTGGGCGGGGTCCTCAGCGGGGCGAGTTCGTCCGCGCAGTTGCTGATCCACTGTGTGAGGTTGTTGGCGGCTTGGCTGGGGTTCGCTGAGCTGGCAGGGGGGTGCTGGCTCAGGGAGGTGGCGAGCTGGTCTGCTGTGATCTTGTTCCAGCTTCTGCTGGTGGTGGTGGGTCGTCGTTCTCTTGAAGGTGAAGTGGACGCAGCTGTGGTCCGTCCATTGAAGCTCTGTGGCGTGGCTGAAGACGATGTCTTTGCAGGATGAGAAGACGGCGTCGAGTGTGTGTCCGGCGAGGTGGGTGGGGGTGGATACCAGCTGTTTGAGTCCAAGATTGGCGAGGTTGTCGAGCAGGGTGCTGGTGTTGCGGTCGTTGTTGTTCTCCAGGTGGAAGTTGAGGTCCCCCAGGAGGATGTAGTCGGCGGAGGGGAGGGCATGCGGGCTGACGAAGTCGGCGATGTCCTCGCTGAATTGTGTGCGTGGTCCCGGGGGTCGGTAGATCAGGGTGCCTCTGAGGGTGGTGTTTGGGTCGGTGTGGATCTGGAAGTGCAGGTGTTCGGCGGTGGTCAGGGAGTTGTCGGTGCTGGTCGTGAGACGGATGGTGTTCCTGTGGATGATGGCGATGCCTCCTCCCATCTGGTTGGCGTTGCGGTCCCTCCGGATGATCTTGTAGCCCTCCGGGATGGCGATGGCGATGTCGGGAGCTGAAGAGGCGTTCATCCAGGTCTCCGTGAGGAAGGCAACGTCAGGGGCTGTGGCGTCTAGGAGGTTCCAGAGTTCCACGGCGTGTCTGTGGACGGAGCGGGTGTTGAGCAGGATGCACTTGAGGTGGGTGCTGCTGGTGTTTGGCTTGGCGGCTGCTGGTGCGGGGCAGGTCCGGATGCAGGAGAACTTGCAGGCGTGGCAGCTGAAAGGTCCGTGGGTGAGTCGTGGTGTGGCTTGGTGGCAGTCTGGGAGTCGGCCGGTGTTGAGTGCGATGAGGGTGGCGGCGGAGTACGTCAGGCGGGTAGGTCGGGGTCTTCGTGGGCCAGGGGTCCTGGCGCTGGTCGCGATCCGGTCGCGGACGGGCGCAGACGGGCTTACCTTTGGCGCGCCTTCGGCGCAAAATCGGCGCGCCCGCTGCGCGTGACCGCTGCGCGTTCGCCTCTTCACGTTCCACCTCTTCACCTTCAGGCAGTGTCACATACATCCATTCCGGCGACCTATACTTCTGGTTAGGTTTTCTTATTCTTTTGATCTCTTCTGGTTCTTTTAATTCTTTTAATTCTCTTGATTCTTCCTTTGAATTTTGACTCGATACTTCATTCACTTGTTCTGCTTTTGATGTATTCGCTCTTATAATTCTGTATCTCAGCCTTTTAACTCTGTTGTTAGGCCAACGATCTCCTTTCACAACCTTTTTAGACTTTACTTCTTTATTACTTCTCTCTCCAATCCAAGTTCTCTTTCTCAGAACTCGACCCTCTGTTTGTTCATCCTCACTCTCATCCAATTCTGTTTCAAGTTCCTTCTGTTTTCGTTTTCTAGCAGCTTTCTTTTTCTCCACAGAATTTTTCACCACTATTTGAGACTTCCCTACTTCTGTCCCTCCTCGGGTCTCCGACACGCAATCTTCTTGCTGTCTACTTGTCCCTTCACCTAGCTCATCAAGAATGTTCCCTACACCTCCTCGGGGGTCTTCCGCAATCTGTCCCTCTCTATCTTCTTCTGACCCTGCTTCTTCAAGTATAATCTCAAGTGGTTCTTCAATCTCCTCCTCTTCTGATTCAGGAGTAGTCTCTGTGTAATTTCTCTTTTCTTTTCTTTTTCCTTCGCTGCTTCTTGAAATTTCAGGCTCTCTCACAGAATCTGATCTTTTCTCTGATACTCGCAGTGGTTCACTTGAAGCTTTTTCTGCTTCTTTTCTCACTGATTCTGTATCTTCATCATCACTGGAATCTGACTCTTCAAAATACTCCTTACCAGTCCCTTCTTTTGGATTTGGAACTCTCAGAGTATGACTTGCATGTACCCAGTGTTTTACTCCAGCACACTTTACTGCAGTTGTCGTAGTCAGAATGACTTGTCTCGGCCTTCCCCACCTTGGAACCAAGCAATTTCTTCTTCTGTGCACCTTAATCCTCACCCAGTCTCCTGGACTCAGATCATGGGCTTGCTTCTTCTCAAGTGTGGTAGCTTCTTCTCCAACCTGGTGAAACACAGAATGAACTGCGTCAGCCAGGCCTTTACAGTAATCCAAAATCATGTCATCAGTTATTGTCACCAATTTATTGACAGGCACGAATGCATGGCGCATTGCACGTCCCATGATTATCTCGTGCGGACTCAAACCAGTAGTTCTATCTGGAGTAGATCTCATAGTCATCAGCACTAGAGGTAAAACATCTGGCCATTTCATGCCAGTGGCTAAGCACATTTTTCCAATCCTGTTCTTAATTGTGCCATTAAACTGCTCAACCACACCAGAAGCCTCTGGTCGGTATGCACAATGTAGCTTCTGCTGTATTTTTAATGCTTCACAAATCAAACCCATGAGCTCATTTTGAAAGTGTCCACCTCTATCAGACTCAATCGTTACTGGAAACCCGTACCTAGGAATCAACTCCCTTAACAGTAACTTTGCCACTGTTAACCCATCATTTCTTCTAGTCGGGTAAGCTTCCACCCACCTTGAAAACAAACAGACTACCACTAGAACATACCTCAGTCTGTTCACTTGGGGCATTTCAATGAAATCAATCTGCATTCTTGTAAAAGGACCTCCTTCTCTGCCTATTGTTCCCAGACTCACCACTGTCTTTTTCCCAGTGTTAAATTGCTGACAAACCAAACACCTCTGACAGATGCTTTCTGCAATTGTCCTGAACTTTGCATTGTACCAGGTTTGCTTGAATGACCTAACCATCGCATCCCTCCCCAGATGTCCCTGGCCATGATACATTCTTGCCATTGACGACAAAATAGAGTTAGGCATTACTGGTCTGCCATCTCTGTAGACCCAAACATGGTCTGTTTCTCTTGGAGCACATCCTGCCTTAATCCAATCTTTTTTCTCTTCCTCTCCTGCCTCATCTTGCAACTGTTTCACTTCATCCCATGTCTCTAAGACATTAGTAAACATCACAGAGAGAAAAGACATTTCACCTTCTCGGTCCCGATTAATAGACTGATTTGTCTTGGCACAGTATTGCGCCACATCATTTGCATAACGGTTTCCAACCGTTATAAAATCTTCTCCTTGTCCATGGGCAGCACACTTTACAACTGCTAACTCTTTAGGCAGCTGTATCGCCTCAAGTAATTTACCAATCATCTCAGCATTCTTTATTGGAGTTCCACTCGATGTCAAGAAACCTCTTTGTAGCCAAAGCTGGCCAAAATCATGCACAACTCCAAATCCATACTGACTATCAGTCATCACAGTTGTCCTCAAATCTTTCCCAATTTCACAAGCTTTAGTCAATGCCACCAATTCAGCAACTTGCGCAGATTTCACTCCTTTCAATGGTGATGCTTCCATGACCTCTGAAACTTTGCACACCGCATATGCTGCACATAGCACACCATCATCATTTCTCAGGCATGATCCATCCACAAACAACACATGATCACTCTCATGTAAGGGAAGATCCCTTATGTCTGGTCTCGGTTTTGTACAGTAATCCAGCACATCCAAACAATCATGATCATCTTCTATTTTCACACCCACGTGTGGTAAATATTTAAATTACCGGTACTATTTTTTATGCGGTAAAGTCTAGTAAGAATAACTCAGTCAAAATAAGAGGCAGAATCCGTGGTATTAGAGGTTCTGAAAAGGGCTTTATTCCTTACAAAGGAATTATAGTTCGAACTAGGCAATCTTATTCCATCACCACGAAGGTTCAGGAAGGGATAGGCAATACATTATTGACAAGTAACAATATATATATGAAAAGCATTGCATTAAGACAGATGCAGGAGGCGTAACAGCTGATAATACAGATAAGAATACACATACGTAATGAAAATAGGCGTAAATACAGGCGTATACTAGAAACGTCATTTAAAATGATGTCACAAGTGGGTGGATCCATAAGAGAATCCTGCAGTGTCAGCAGAAATATTTGGCAGAGATGCGCGCGCAGCCGCATGACGTGTGATTGACGTGCAACTAGAGGGTGAAGGGGAATTGGCATTTAGCTCCACATGTGGAGACAGAAGTCTGGGGGGTCAGGTCAACCTAATCCCGAATCGTATCTAATATCTTTGTTTAAGGAACTGTTTTATCCAAAAGGAAAGGTCTCTCGGACGGAATCTATTCTATACTGACTGTTAGTGCATGTACCAGCGTCTATGTGTCTACATGAGATGCGAGGGGGCAGGAATCTTCCATGGTAACAGGGGCTATGAATTACTTGCATAAAGACAGCGAGGCCGGGCCCTTTGCTCGGTAGCTGGGAGGATGTTTACCTAAACTACTAGACAGGAATGCATTGGATGAGGAGCGGAGCAGATAACTTGAAGGCTGAATACAGTTTTTGGCAGGCAACAGGCCGCGTCAGGCACCGTTAGCCGCGCAGAGAGTAAGACAAAGTTCATGGACACGGATGCAGGTCCAAGCTGGAGCATTTCAGGAGCAGAAGCAGGAAAAGACTTGATGACAGAATTCAGGGCCTACTCGCCTGAACTGTAAAACTAGAAAAGTGAACCATATAAAGTCGGTGGCCAATCATACTTAGGAATGGAATATTCGACCCATTCATGGCGGATCTGAAAGAGGGCATGTTGACGTTGGACGCACATGTATTTGCGTTTTCATAGCTGGAACTGGAGGGAACATACATGTACTTGTAGCATGTACATGGAGCCGTTGGGGTCTAAGATAGGGGACATAACTGGTCATAAAATTCATATTTCCTCATTCCCTCCTTGTCCCCTACGGACCCTTATGAAATATCCATTTTCATCAATCCATCAATCTGTTCATATAGCATCATTTGTTCTTCTTTCTTCTTCCGGGATCTTGAATGAAAATTTGAAGGCGGGATACACGATGTGGCACACAGACCACAAATCGCTGGCCCACATTGTAGACACAAGCAGCAACTGAATAGTATGAGAAAGCCAATACCTAGGAAGGATAGGATCCTCCATCCCCAGGCTGACAACACGCTCCAGAACCAACCGGACCAAGTCCAGGTGCCTGGATTCTGGTGTATCTGGCTTACGATTTTATGAAGTCGAGTTATGGCTTTATATACCGACGGCGCGTTTTCTGGTATGAAAACACAGCAACTTGATCCGATGACCCTACAAGCTCCGCCCCTATCGGCCAGAATGACGTCAAGGACAAGACGATTTTGAAGAACAACAATCCGCATCGCAGACTGCTCCTCTGTTAAGTTGCCTAAAGCGGAAGTAGTTTCATTCACTACTGCTTCAAGGGTTCTAGTTAATCTACGTATCAGCTTACTATTAGTGACTGTACCTATGTAGGGAAAGAAACCTTTATTGAAATCTGTGTATTGCTCCCATGCTGTTTCGGTGTAGTCGACAATCGGGAGATCTCTCTGCTGTCTATTGTGTACTAAATGGGTATTCCTATGATAATCAGGCGGGGCTAGGAAAACAGGTGGCAGAAGGAATGCAATGTAACAGGTACCATCCCAATCTAGGGGTAGGCGTATGTATGCGGTGTGACCACAAATGAAGTAGGAGTGACGAGAAGCTCTAAATGTAGACTTGCCTTTATCACTGAATTCTATTACAGTGGTACATTTACTATGGCCCATGTGTATTGAACCATTCTTTCTTACACATAATTCGCCTCTAACTGGAAATACTGACATAGCGGGCAAGATTGGTGTAGCTTCGGATTCAACATTCAGGATCATGAGATTAAGTGTAAAGTTACCTAGTCCATATACTTCATTTTCTAGATCAGTTCCTGTTCTTTGGGGAAGTCCCTCCTTGTTAGGGTAGCAGACTTTAAGTAAAACTAGGTTCAGGTTTCCCCAAACCCAGTTGTCTTGATAAACTACTGAATTTGAATCTAGGGAATTAATCAAACTAAACCATGCTCCACAGGAGCCATTGTGTATGAATGGATACGGAAAGAGAGGCAGAACTCCCCTATATTTCTGATAGGGAGGGAGTCGGCCACATATCCAACAATTGGTAGCATTGCTGGTCTGATGAGAATGATGTAACATACTAATGAATGTGTTGTTGCGCAGCGCAAATCTATAGGACAACTCATGTGGGGGTAATTCGCTAAAAGAGTGTTCGGCAGTAGCATTGAAAGCACGCTTGGAAATAGGGTAATACATGTGTAATAATATACTGGAAATAATAATCAGAAGACTTAGAAAAAACATAATTAACAATGTCACTATGCAGTGACTACGAAGTGATTTATAGTACGCATGTCTCTTGAGCTGTTCCTGTCTATTTCTCTCTCTATTTCGGTCTAGAGGATACATGTCAGAGACAAATTCAACCGATTCACCTTGGAGAGGACTTAAACAATCAAATTGTCTGACTTGCTAGACCTTAGTTTCAGTTTATAGTTTTGTTTTTCAGTTTTGTCAACCAGGGGGAGTTTTGAGTCAGTCTGTGAGGGAATGCAGGGCTGAAAATTCAAGTCGGATGATAGTCCATGAAACTTTTTGATATGGCTCGAGTGCAACCACCCTTTACGTCCCTCAATCTTCACAGCTGTCCTTTTGGTCAATAAGACGAGTTTAGGCGACTGCCAGCGAGGCTCCAGCGGGTTCCTTCTGTCGAAGTTCCTTACAAGTACGATATCTCCCGGAACCACGTCATGGGGCTTCACCTCAGTGTTATCGGGAAAAGCTGCAGCTACCTGTGAACGACAAGATTGTAGTGCAGACATCAAGGAAGCCAGGTAATCTGTCAGCATATTACAATCAACATCAGTTATTTTACGAGGTATAGGCGTCCCCCACATATTTGGTGGTCTACCGAAGATCACCTCATACGGGGATAGCCCTGTTCGAGAGTGTGCTACCATTCTCATGTAAAAGAGCGCAACCGGTAAAGCTACTATCCAGTTGACACCTTTTTCTCTACATACTTTGGACAGTCTAATTTTCAGAGTTTGATTATGTCGCTCCACGAGACCTGCTGCCTCGGGATGTCGGACACAGTGGAATTTCCATTGGTAGCCTAACAGAAGTGAAACATGTTTCATTAGCTCGGATGAGAACGGTTGGCCATTATCTGAGTACACGACACGGGGCAAACCATATCGTGGGAAGAATTCCCGAACTAACTGTTTGGCAGTAGTCGGGGCAGTGTAATCTGAGACGGGATACGCCTCTGTCCACCTGGAAAGAGCGCATACAACTACGAGGACATATTTGAATCCTCGACATCGTTCCATCTGGATATAATCCATCTGGAGGACTTCAAAAGGGTGATCGGGGGGTTGAAATCCACCCTGTTCTACAGGTACGCCTTTTCCTGGATTGAACTGACAACAAATCATGCAGGTACGTACTTTCTGTTTAGCTGCTGCTCGCAAGTGTTTATTGAACCAAATGTGTTGAATGCTGTCTAGCATAGCTTTCTCTCCTAGGTGTGCTGGACTATGTATAGTGTTAATGATGACCTGAACCATTGAGTCGGGGAGAAACCATATAGATTTTCCCTTCGTCATCCATCCTTGATCCGTTTGGATCCCTCCTAATTCAGTCCATCTCTTTATTTCTTCTGGTGTAGCATGTGTCTGTATGTCAATTACATCAAGGGCGGGATCCTTAACTGTCATGCAGTGTGTTGGTGTCGGAACTATTGTCTTTGTCGTGTCAGTTGGATGAGTCTGATTCTGAGCAGTCTGTTTAGCTGTTCTGTCAGCTAGGTCGTTACCCTGAGAAATAATGTCAGTCACTTTCGTATGGGCCTTGCACTTCATAATCGATATTGCAGTAGGCAGATGTATTGCATCTAACAGAGCTTGAATAAGGGGACCGTGCTGGATGTGGGCACCGTGAGAAGTTAGATAACCTCTCTCTCGCCAAAGCACGCCGAAGTCATGGACGACTCCGAATGCATAACGTGAATCTGTGTATATGTTGACTTTCTTATTTTTGGCTTGAATACAGGCTTGTGTCAGAGCGACGAGTTCTGCTGCTTGAGCTGACAAGGTATCGATACAATTTGTTTCAATAATTTCAGTATCTGTTGTGACTGCATAAGCGGCCACTAACTCTCCTGTATTTGTTCTCATGCATGAACCATCTACATACAATGTCAGGTCTGGATCTGATAATGGAATATCTGTCAAGTCTTGTCTGGGTTTCGTCGTAATAGTAATAACTTCAATACAATCATGTGCCAATGGGTCTGTTCCACTTAATGGCAAAAGTGTGGCAGGATTTAATGTACTACAACGTCGAATTTCTATGTGTGGTTGGAACAATGTCAATTCATAACCCGTTAGTCTTGCTATAGTCAAGTGTTGTGTTTGGGTCCGGTTCAAGAGAACCTCTACTGCGTGTGGTACTTGTACTGTCAATTGATGTCCTAACACTATGGCATCGCTTTGTCTGATTGCTAAAGCTGTTGCTGCGACTGATTTCAGGCACGCAGGAAGAGCCTGAGCTACGGGATCTAATGTACTAGAAAAATAAGCACATGGCTTGTGTGATCCTGCCTGTTCCTGCGTGAGTACTGACAAAGCAGTACCTTCACGTTCTGTAACAAAAAGTGTAAAACGTTTGCTGTAACATGGCGTTGCTAAAACAGGTGCTTGGCATAAAGCTTTCTTTAAGCTTTCAAAAGCTTGTGTATGTTCCTGAGTCCAAGGGAGGACAGTTGATGTCGCTGCCTCCTGTGTTGTCAACTGAATGAGTGGTTTCGCTAGAAATGCATATTGAGGGATCCACTGCCTACAGTATGAAGTGAGGCCTATGAATGCCCGTACCTCCTTTTGTGTCTTGGGTGGCGGTATGTTAACAATTAACTGGATACGGTCGGGTGTAAGCTGTCTTCCCCCCTTGGACAGCAAGTGCCCAAGGTACACAACTTGCTGGACACAGAATTGTAGCTTTGAAGGGGACACTTTGTGCCCCTTGTCTGCTAAGAAATGTAAAACCGTCAGTGATGCTTTTTCACATTCAGGTTCGCTTCGGGCGGTGATCAGCAGATCATCGACGTATTGAAGCAGGGCAGTGTTAGCTGGCATGTGGATACTGTCAAGTTCTCTTTTCAGTGCTTGGCTATAGATGCTGGGGCTTTCTGTGAATCCTTGAGGTGCGCGTGTGAATTTAAAACTTCGTCCATTTAAACTGAATCCGAACAAATATTGGCTTTCCGGATCGATTGGGACGCTAAAGAAAGCGTTCTTGAGATCAATTACAGTAAAGAACGTTGCTTCTGAATCTATGGCTGTTAGCAATGAAGAGATATCTGGGACCACGGGGTATTGTGGTACAATGCATTTATTTAATTCTCGCAGATCAATAACTAATCGATATACTGGTGGTGCCTTTGGATCAGTTCGTTTAAGAATCGGAATTATCGGGGAATTACATACATTGGAGTCGGTTTCCACAACCACTCCTTGTGCAATGAGCTCGTCAATGATTTGCAGTAAAGCCACAACAGCATCTGGGGGTAACTTGTATTGTCGTATTCGTGGTAGTACCACTCCTGTTTTGAGTGTGACTCGATATGGTGTAATGTGCATACAACCTACATCAGTGGGGCCTTGCGCCCATAAATGTGCAGGTAGATTCTGTAACCGGTGATCCATGTCTCTAGACACGTAGTGACCCTTAAAGTCACGCAAAAATAGTCGTACTCCTTTCGGAGAACAACATATTACAGCTCCTAGAGCCTTCAATGTTTTTATACCTAACAAGTTTTCTGGACATGATTTTGTAAGTAATAGATCTGTAGTCCGTGTTAACGGACCGACTGTGAATGCAAGGGGTTGTGATACTTCGTTAATAGTAGGCTTTCCTGAAAAACCAAGGGAAATATTTTGTGAGCCTGAGAGGGGTACCCCTGGGACTTCGTTGTGACGGATAGTGGTTCTGCTTGCCCCTGTATCGAGTAGAAACTTTCTGTCTTTCCCTAATACCTGACTCTGTACATAAGGACCCTCTTGATCTACTGGAACCTCAATAAGGGGTAAGCCAACTTCCCTCTCTAGGCTATTTCATGTGTAGCGCTGATACTCTGGATAGTCATTTTGTGCATACTGGTACATCTGTTGTGTCGTGTTTTGTGTTGCAGCAATAGGCTGTGGCTGTTGTTGTGGTTGTAGTGCGGTCTGCTGTACAGCTGGCATAGGCTGTATATTCTGAGGTACTTGTGGTTGGATCTGATCTTGTCTAGGCAGACGTGGTCTCTCTTTCGTTATACCCGTAGAGATATTATGTTTCAGAACTGCGCAATCGTGTATATAATGACCTGGCTGTTTACAATAGTTGCATGTCCCTCTAACAGGACCTACTGAATCATTTGACTGTGTCGTACCCTTTTTATGACCGTCAGCTGGAACTGACTGGGCCACTAGCATTTTCATTTTCGTGTCTTTCATACGTCTTTGTTCATGTTCTTGTTCTTCTCTAATTCTATCGTGATGATATTGTAACATTTGTAACATCTGTGACGGTGTGTTACCTTGCCAAGTACTCTCGAATTTTTATACTCTACTCTTAACTTGGGGCAGGGAATTCTCAACTAATTTTGTCACAAACAGATGTGGATACGACTCACTACTTGCTTTTATGCCACTATTAATACCAAAACATTTTTCAAATCGGGAATAGAAATCACTAGTGTCTTCATCTTGTTTTTGTTTACAGGCTGAAATTGCACCCCAGTCTTCCTTTTTCGTAGTTAATAAACGTGGTAGTACCTGCACTAATAATCCTGGTAATGCTGTAGTCCTTTCCCCAAGCCCTGAACCTGCAGTTCCGGCCTTTTCTTCGTTTTCTAATGCTGTCCAATCTATCTTTTGGTCTCCCACCTCCCATTCCTTTTCTTTGAGTTTCTCGTAAATACCGGCAGGCAATAAAACTTTCAATATTTTCATAATGTCGGGATAAGTATACTCTCCCATGAGTAACATGTCTTTTATCTCACGGTGGAAACCTGCTGGGTCTTTGTCATGGCTAGGTACTACTTTCTTCATCTCTAATAATTCAATTTTAGTTATGGGCGCGTACACAAACACGCGTTTAAAAATATTGTCCTCACCTCTTATTGGGTGTACTTCGCGTAAGGGATTCTGTCTGTCTATGTGGTACGTTTTTCTTTCCAACTTGGGGGGAACTGAAACATGTTCTGGGCATACGAAGACAAAGTACTGGTGTCGATATTCTAAAATTTCTTTAATTAAATCAGTACCTGAACCTTTCCATTTATTCGTGAGTAATTCTATCAGTATATCAGGTAGGGGACCAGGATCGGAGTGTTGGCTTCTATATAATATAACGAGGTGTTGTATCATGTATATACCAGCTAAACGCTGTTCGTCTGGGGTAAGATTCAAAAACGTGTGTGCCAACGCATCATCACTGTACTTTTCAGAACTGTCAGCCCATTGTACTGCTGACCTGGCTAATTCTTGTTCATCCATAGAATCGAGCATATGATACCCCCTTCGGTCTCGGAGTAATTTATCAGCAGCCTGGAATAAGTGTTCAGGGGACTTCGTATTTAACATAGGGGCTTGAAAATGTCTGTTACATTCTGGACGTATCGGACGTATCGGGTCATTAAAATATCTGGTATTGTTACAAGGTCTTCCCCTACCTACATAGGCTATCGTTTCTAATTGTCCTGTGGGCATTTCTGATCCTTCCTCCTCCTCTCCCTCTGATTCAGTCTTGTCTGCCTCCAATCTGGCTTTATGTATTCGTTCTACTTCTTTGCGGATCTTTCGGCACATAGCTACTATACATGTCTGTTTATCATGTTTTCCCTCTGATATATTCTGACCCCATCTGGTAAGTACTTGCATTTCATCCTGATCTACCTCGGACCTATCTCTGTCTCTGATCAAGCAGTTTATAAAGAAGCGTAACAGTAGTCTCTGTACATCCACTTTCTGGTAATCCATGGCTTCGTCAATACTTTCAGGGCCTTGCCCTGTTTGGACAAAGCGATATATATTGTCTAGATGATTAATCATTCCTGGTAGTGTCGTTAAATACATTGAAGCTCGTCGTATACGTAGTGATGATAGCAGCATTCTGTCATTTTTACCGGGCACTGGATCATATCTACAATCTACAAGATGTTCTTTAAACATGTCGGACGTTGCTATTTGGGGTGTACGTTGGTTTGCTAAATCTCTAAGAGACGATTTACTTCGTAATGGTGGCGTGGCAAAAATTGCTGTCGCACCTTCTGAGGTGCTAGGCACGAAAGGATTCGTGGGATGTAAGGTAGAGACTGTGGATGCAGGAAAAGCGGCGGAAACAGATGGACCCGTGGGATTGTGCGGAGGAGTTTGTGGTTGCGGAGTTGGGGGCTGATGATCTCGGTGTTGAGCACCATCGACAGGTGGCGGGTGTGGTGGAACATTAGCATATTCGGGAGCTACATCGTCTAAATAGGAGGAAAGGAAAATATCCTTTGCGGTCTTGGGATGTGCTTTAATCGGGAGTAATGGGGGTGGCAGATCTTTCGGTATTTCCGGGGTGGCCTTAGGTAAACCTTCGGCCAAAAGAGGATACATACCATTCATAAGAGTGTTTCGTTCTCTGTCTACTTGTTCTGTTTTTACTCGGATACCTTCCTCAACTAATACGTTTTCTCGGGCTCTATTTGAGTTCTCCCCACTTTTCTCTTCCAGTCTGAGCGCTTTCTCTGTGCGCCTATGCGATTCTTTACGCCATAACTCAATGGCATCTTTCTGTGACTGTCTGGCTTTCTTTTTCCATAATTCTTCTTCTACTCTCATGATGCAATCTGCATCCCATGTCCCAGCTGCGGGCCACCTCTGACTTTCTGCTAGATCCTTGGTGTAGTCCACCCATAAGTCAAGATATAATACGGCATCTAGGCCATGTTTATGATACATAAAATACCCTGGAGTGTCCCTAGGTGGAATGGGAACAGCTTCTTCGAGTACTCCTTTTCTAGTTTTGATCTGTCTTAATTTTGAAAAGAACGGCATCTTTAAACCTTGCTACTTGATTCTTACTTGAACTGGACTTGAACACAATTAATACAATAAACACAATAGTGAACACTCATTCATACCACAATTTTTGAACACAGTAAAACATTTAACATTTAACATTTTAACCTTTAACGAACAATGATAATTAGAAGAAAACTAGTTACTGACATAATACTAATACTAGATAATATTGAATTATATACATGAACATACTGGATATACTGCTAAACAGTACAGATACACTGCTAAAACAGTGCAGACCGGATCTGTGTACCCAAACCCGTCAGGACCGGCACAAACCAATGTGCACGTCTAACTGCCTCCCCAGCAATGGTACTCACCGGGTAGCACGGAACGGAAGGCCTCGGAACTGAACTGAACTGGACCGGACTGGACTCGACTCGACTCGGAACTTCGGAACCTGGTGGGCCTCTGTATACCTCGGATCTTGCTCTCTCAGCTAGGCTCTGGTCGGGATACTTCGCACTTCTCACCGCCTCGTCTGGGTGTTGATCGCAGCCTCAGTCACCCCCGCTTGGCCGGAGGGAGATACAGGAAATCCTGTGGGTACGCGTTTTTGTCCGTTCAGCTGTGGCAGGGGACCGGGCCTGCAACGCACCTCCGGCGCGTGAGATGAGAAAGTGTCCCTGTTCGGGCGCCAATTTATGTGGTAAATATTTAAATTACCGGTACTATTTTTTATGCGGTAAAGTCTAGTAAGAATAACTCAGTCAAAATAAGAGGCAGAATCCGTGGTATTAGAGGTTCTGAAAAGGGCTTTATTCCTTACAAAGGAATTATAGTTCGAACTAGGCAATCTTATTCCATCACCACGAAGGTTCAGGAAGGGATAGGCAATACATTATTGACAAGTAACAATATATATATGAAAAGCATTGCATTAAGACAGATGCAGGAGGCGTAACAGCTGATAATACAGATAAGAATACACATACGTAATGAAAATAGGCGTAAATACAGGCGTATACTAGAAACGTCATTTAAAATGATGTCACAAGTGGGTGGATCCATAAGAGAATCCTGCAGTGTCAGCAGAAATATTTGGCAGAGATGCGCGGGCAGCCGCATGACGTGTGATTGACGTGCAACTAGAGGGTGAAGGGGAATTGGCATTTAGCTCTACATGTGGAGACAGAAGTCTGGGGGGTCAGGTCAACCTAATCCCGAATCGTATCTAATATCTTTGTTTAAGGAACTGTTTTATCCAAAAGGAAAGGTCTCTCGGACGGAATCTATTCTATACTGACTGTTAGTGCATGTACCAGCGTCTATGTGTCTACATGAGATGCGAGGGGGCAGGAATCTTCCATGGTAACAGGGGCTATGAATTACTTGCATAAAGACAGCGAGGCCGGGCCCTTTGCTCGGTAGCTGGGAGGATGTTTACCTAAACTACTAGACAGGAATGCATTGGATGAGGAGCGGAGCAGATAACTTGAAGGCTGAATACAGTTTTTGGCAGGCAACAGGCCGCGTCAGGCACCGTTAGCCGCGCAGAGAGTAAGACAAAGTTCATGGACACGGATGCAGGTCCAAGCTGGAGCATTTCAGGGGCAGAAGCAGGAAAAGACTTGATGACAGAATTCAGGGCCTACTCGCCTGAACTGTAAAACTAGAAAAGTGAACCATATAAAGTCGGTGGCCAATCATACTTAGGAATGGAATATTCGACCCATTCATGGCGGATCTGAAAGAGGGCATGTTGACGTTGGACGCACATGTATTTGCGTCTTCATAGCTGGAACTGGAGGGAACATACATGTACTTGTAGCATGTACATGGAGCCGTTGGGGTCTAAGATAGGGGACATAACTGGTCATAAAATTCATATTTCCTCACACGTTTTCAATATCCGGCAAGAGTGTCGCTGGATTCACATTCACACATCTCTCAAGAGTCACATTTGATGCTCCCAGAATCACTTTTTCATATTTAGTCAACCGACTATGTGACATGTACTGGGTTCTGCTTCTTGTCAAAAGAATTGCCACATTGTGAGGTACGAATACCCTTACAGGATATCCCATTATGATTCCCTCACTTTGTTCCAGACTCCTGCATGTTGCAGCCACAGATTTCAGACAACCTGGTAAACCCACAGCTACAGGGTCAAGTGTCGATGAGAAGTACGCAATAGGCCTTCTCAGTAATCCATGCTTCTGGATTAACACTGAAAGTGCACATCCATTTCTCTCACTACAGTACAACTCAAACTCCTTTTCGTAGTCAGGCATACCCAAAGCTGGAGCCTCACACATTTTCCTTTTGAGCTCTTCAAATGCTGCTATTTGTTCTCCATCTAGTTTCAATGGGTCTGTCATCTCACTTTTTGTCAACTCAATCAGTGGCTTTGCTATCAGCGAAAAATTAACTATCCACTGACGACAATAACCCACCATACCCAGGAACATTCTCACTTCTCTCTGAGTTTTTGGGGGTTTCATTTCTCTGATGATTCTGATTCTGTCATCAGTCACTTTTCTCAGACCTTTTTCAATACTGTGTCCAAGATAATGCACCTCTTTCTTGCAAAATTGCAATTTGGCTGGAGATACCTTTAACCCTCCATCTGCCAGATGATTCAGTAAAGCTATGGTATCTACTTCACAAGCTTCACGTGTCTTTGATGCCACAAGTAGGTCATCAATATACTGCACTAATACTGAGTTCTCGGGCATGATCAAACTCTCCAACGATCTTTTCAATAGCTGATTGAATATCGAAGGACTCTCTGTATACCCCTGTGGGATACGACACCATGCTAAAATACGCTGGCCAAACCTAAATGCAAAAATCGGCTGGCTATCATGATGCAATGGAATTGAAAAGAACGCATGACACAAATCAATCACTGTATACCACTCAGCATCATGTGGAATTTGATACAGGATCACTGATGGATTTGGCACGATAGGACAACATGCCACCACAATCTGATTAACTTTTCTCAAATCCTGCACAATCCTAAATTTCCCATTAGGCTTTTTTAGTCCCATTATCGGTGAATTACACGGACTACTCAATAGTTCCCTCAGGACTCCCTGCTGAATCATTTTCTCAATTATAGGAGTTATCCCTTCAATTATTTCTGGTGTCATTTTATACTGAGGAATGTTAGGATATGTAATTCCCTCTTTTACTGCAATCTTCACTGGATCTACATTATTCATCAATCCTACATCCTCTCCAGTAAAATCCCAAACAGTTCTTTTCACTGTGTCTCTCAGCTCTTGAGGTAAATCCTCCAGATCAAACACTGCAAATGCACCAATTAACTCACTTTCTCTATTTTCTAGAGTCATTCGGTACAAAACATCCTCATCTGGTGTTTCAAAAGCTATTCCATCCGGTGTACAGAAAATTGTACAATTCATCTTGCACAATAGGTCCCTACGTAACAGGTTCACTGGACCCATGTCACAGACGATAAATCTGTGCATGTCTGAAAATTTCCCTATCTGTACTCTTACTGGTTCAGTAAGACGTGTTCTGATTTGTGTATTGGCTACACCAACTACTTGGATTGCTTCATCCGAGAGAGGAAGATTTCTAATATCTGTTGACCTGACAGTTGATCTTGTCGCACCTGTGTCTACCAAAAAAGTAACACTCTCCTCATTTATTTTCCCATCCACAAATGGTCCTGCCTGGTCTATTTCTAGAGTTGCACCAAGTATGCACTCTTCCTCCTCTCTTCGGCACCGTCAATAATCACCCTCAGATTCACTCCCTTCATTCTTTAACAAGTACTGTTGTACTTTGTTAGAACGTCTTTGTTTGTTTACCTGTTCATCATTGTAGAATCCTGAATCCTGATTATACTTTTGTGACCCTCTATTCTGCGGCAAGGGCGATTTTGGCTCTTGACTCTGCTGTCTCACAATTTTCTGTTGTTGCTGCTGTTGATTATTTCCTTCACACTGCACCTGTTGATTTAAAGATTTATTTTCATTACTTACTAAAGGTGGATTAGGACACTCTGATCTCCAATGCCCCAATTGGCCACAGTTGTGACACGGGAACTTTTTTTTCGCTTCCTCAAGATTCCCCTTTACTTTCCCTGCATATCTGGGCCTATTCCCTGCATTGTTTCCTGTATTATTCACCTGTTCCACCAACTGTGCTTCCTGTCTTTCCGCAACTTTCACTTGTGCCCACATTGCTTTCTCTTTCAGCTTTCTTTGTTTTGCTTCAATTTCATCACTGAATTATTTTGCATGTCTCAGAATCTCATCTACTTTCTTACTTTGCCAATCCACTGTATGCTCACGAATTCTCTAACCAATTTCAGGTCTAAGTCCATATACAAATCTGTATACAAAATGACTCAAATCTTTGTCACCCAGGTGTTCATCTCCACTGAATTGTTTAAAAGCCAGTATCAGCCTCTCGTAAAAAGCATGAACTGATTCTTTTGCTTCCTGTTGTGTTCGATCTATTTTAACCCAGTCTGTCTCTTTTGGAGGTACTTTACTTTTCAGGTATACCATCACCTGATCATATTTTCTCATTACCTCTGGATCTGGTGCTCCTGTTCTTGGGTCTCTTGGATATTCCTCAGTAGGCCAACTCACAACTATTTTACACTCAGTCCACAAGTCTGCTGGAACAATTATATCAAACAGACTATTCAGGTCAATCCACGGCACCTTTGACAATTTCACAAACCTATCTACCTGCCTATACCACTCGACGGGCTTTTCTCTCAATCGAGGGAAATCATTCGTAAATGATAAAATATCCTGTCTGGTCCATGGAACATGTACATATCCTCCTCCAGGTATTTCTCTCATAGGATAATTATCCACTGGTTTCTCTTTTTCTCTCACTGGAAATGCTGAATAAGTTGTTCTATCTTCGGATTCCTCTCTTTTCTTATACCACCTATCCTTCCACTTTTCTACATCTCCCCATCTTCGCAATAATGCTACCATTTCTTTAATTTGTCCTGTTCTACCAGTAGCATTCAAGTTTTCAATATCTTTCTCTGTAAAATCCATCCTGTAAGCTTTCTGTAAAGCTTTCACTTTATCAATGTCAACTCCCAGCTCATTTGCTATTGCTCTTAGCCTGTCATGTGTATGTCTTGCTCTCCAGGTGATGTTTTTGCACATAAACATTAACTCACCATCATGATGACTCTTCAGGATCTCTGTTGGAACTGTCCCTGCAACAAGCTCTTCTAATTCTATACGTAACTTAGCCACATCAATTGCTTGTGAATCTTTATCCTTTTTCTAAAGAACTTTCATCCAATCATTCAAATCATCAACTGTTATTTCAGCAGTTTTTTTCACTGGAACCACTCTCTTCTGCGGTTCTAAAATTGGCATCCCTGAACAACTAGGTTCACTAGCATCCAGTATTTCACTACATATGTCATGTCTGGATCGTCTCAGGTCACTTCTTTCTGCTCTTTTTCCTGAATCTCCTGAAGGACCAACTGAATTTGCCAAATTATTTCCAACATATGGAATCACCAATCCATTTTCACCTGTCCTTTGTTTGTCAAACACAGGCATAACCGGACCTATAGTTACAGGCACCGTAACAGCTTCTAGATTCTTTGTTAACTCCCTAATCTTCTCAGTCAGCTCTGTTGTGGTTCTGGCTAATTGTCTGGCATTTTCTTCAACACCTCGATTCCCTCTTTCCCTGAAAGAATTACTACCTCTTGATTCAGGTGTCACCTTTTCTGTCTCAATGGTACAAACTGTATCCCTTATCGGAGAAACAACTGGTGTACTCTCATCTGGTTCTGGTCTATATGGAGGTGGTCTTTTGTAAATCATGTCATTCAAGACCTCATCGTCATACTCATTAACTCCAACTCTTTCTGCTCCTTCTTCAACTGTTCTCATCGGATATAATCCCTCTGACATACTAACATCTCGCCACCTTTTCATTCGATCATGATGAGTTTCTTGATTATGTCTCCTCCCACACATGTACCTGTAATAACCTCCAGATCTCTGTCTTTCTCGGTCATGTACTTCCTCTTCCCATTCCACTAAAGCCTCAAACTGTGTAGGTCTTGGTTTCGGGTCTAGACATAACATCTTTTCTCGTAAATTTCTCAACACGGCCAAATTAAATGAACCATGTTCTGGAAATGCTAGAACACCATCTTCTTTAGTATACCTAACCCAATTCTCCAACCATATACAGGTATGAAACCCATATTTCGCAGCCATGAAGGATGCAGGTGTTTTCGCTGGAGGTAACAACTCACCCTCTCTCGTCTTAACATCTTTATCCTTGTTAAACCATTTTTTTATTTTTCCAAAAAATGTTTTCTTCTTTTTCTCTTCTTGGTAATACATTTTAGCGCTTACCAAAACTCTCTACTCTTTCACGTATTATAAATATACAATACGAATTTTTCAACCAATAACAGCGCGACTCACACTAACGCACCAATCCTGGAGCGTCTACGTCACTAGAATAGCTCTTCCAATCCTTGCGCGGCTCACACCAACGCACCAATCAGAGCGCGGTCTGTCTGACGTCAGCAGTCGCTGCAGTCGTTTGTCTCCTGTCTCCTGTCACTCGTCTACCCCTCCTTTACAAAATCTTCTCAGGAGACTTCGTGTCAAAAATTTCTACAAAATCTATTAGTTACAACGTAAAAACATCTCCATTGTCTGCTTCGCTAACCACAGAATAGTAAAGAGTATCTATCCCTCAAGTATCAACAAACTTTCATACATCTCCTAACTGTTTCCTCCAGGACTTATCCAAAGAGTCTTACAATCAATTAAATGTATATGCATTCACGCACATTCATAGAATAAAAATATAGTACATGCACACAGAATCCTGCTTCCCGAGAACAGCGTACAATCTGTCCTATTACAGAATTATAACTTCACATTAACCAAGCAGCTTACCTCTGCCCAGTTCCTCAAACAAGCTCAGAGAATACCTATTACTCCTCCCGCGATAAGCTTTAACGGTAATCCTTACGGATCCCTGGGACTTAAGACCAAAGTTTCACAGATAACCTTCACTACCATACACACTCCTTATATACCAGAAATATATACTAATAGTAACATACAATAATGTCACTGATTCCGAACCCAGACAATGTGACGCGCAACTTCAATTGTCACACGTTATTCCTTACAATTCCGTCTTTCCCGAGAGCAGCATATACTTCCCTCTGCCCTACTACGGAACTGCTACCAGCTCCCAAATTCCAGAAGCACTACATATAACTCAACATGACGACTCCAACATATAGTATTAGTACATATACCAACATCAACCAATAATCAATAATCAATAAGCTAATGTACAAGCAATCTTATCAGATCAAGACAATCATCAATAACCATCCTCTGCTACCAGGAAATTGATAGAGATCAGGGTGTGTATAATATTCCCACTACCACAGATAGAGTAATTTCACAGTTACACGCACATACATTCATCATACGCTAGGGCCCATTTCACTAACATACGCTCAGATACTCTACCAGCAATAAACCTGTGGAAAGAAAACTCCTAAACACCAAACACCCTGCATCTATATCGAGGTCGATAAGACCTGGTTATTGAGACTGTCCATAACATAATCTATACAACTTATACGACAATAATCAAAACATAGTACTCAATAATTTGACAAGAAATAAATCCAACACCATGTTCAGAATTATATTGCTTTATCTAAAATTAGTCATAGGAAAATCAATCAGAATAAATCATTTTTCTCATAGTTACCTATTCTAGCTAAATGTCAGAACGGGTCAGGACAAGTCTCTCGGTAAAAGTCTCTCAAGACGAAGTCCTTTCAGCATCGATCCTCAGCAACGCAGATTCGGTACGCGGCAAAGGCAAATGGCAAGTGGCGAAAAACCCTCTCTAGGCTAACAATTCTTATACTCAATAGAACAAAGGAAAGATACATTATAGAGTCGTGATGTCCACTGGACCGCTGAGCAGAGCGAGAAGGAAAGGATGTAACATTGCTACATTTGAAAATCTCCGCTCAGGAAAAATCACAAAATAAAGACTACGGAACAGGAACCAAGAAACATAAATGTAACTTGTTAGTTGTACTTTTCCTCGGCAATAGGACCACAGTTCGAAGTCTCTCCTCAAGGCTCCTTTGTTTCCCAAGGCTGCCAAGGACGTTCCATTTCACTCAGAGATTACCCCAGCTGCTGCTGTCCTCACGGAAACTTACAACAAGGCAAGCAAGGACTGTGGTCAGCTGACTTCAGGACCATATTCAGCAGGGCTCTCTCCCATCACGGTTTTTCTACTTCAAATCGAGGCCAGGCTTACAAAATCGGCCATTTTCATCTAGGCCTCCATAGGCCACAATAGACCATCTTAATTAAAGAAACAAAACAACGTTACCACAGCATAGTGATTAAACAGTGTTAACCCCACTAATACCCTTATGTGTATGTATTTATCTAGCTCTTGCAACACAGAGAAGCATTAATTTGGAAAGCGTTTTGTGCTCAAAAATAAACAGCACATAGCAACGTTTAAACATGAAAACTTGCACGTTATTTTTAAACAGCACATTTATGCGTACCCATGTGTAATTCTCTTTGGTTAAAACAAACGGATTGATTAATATAAACATACTTGCACAAGACAAATAATTAATAATTAGTTATTAATAAATTAATATAACAAATAGACATACCAGAGCTTCAAAAGCCATAGAATTTTCAAACAGAAAACTCTGCTCCAGCACCTCAACGTGTCTAAAGAATTTGTCTAGAACGCTAAATGATGTATGGTGCAATATATATAGAAACTTAGGGAGAATTATCATTTTGTAGAGGGCCGCTCTGCATAGTTCGGAAATCGTGAACCTCACCTTTGTAGTCATGCAAGATATGCTCCAGGTTTTCCCAGAAGAAGGAATACGGGCGGCTAACAGCAGGATATCGGCCGCGTAAAGCGATATCACATCTTTCCATTCTGAGTCCCATTTTAAGCCCCGGGCTGTGTGTAACCCAGATAAAAGTAGCCAGAGGCTCGATCACCTCAACGAAAAAGAGTGGTTATAGGGGAATCCTGTCTGGTGCCTCTGCTGAGTCCAAATCCACTCGACTGTGTCCCATTTACACGGACCCGGGCCTGTGGTTCCCGAGAGAGCAGCCCTACCAATTTAAAAAACATTGGTCCGAAGCCCATTTTCCCGCAGAACTGCCATCAGGTATGGCCATTCCACTGAATCAAATACCATTTCGGCATCCAGTGATGGCAGCATTGGTGGCTTACCAATCTGGTGCCTCTTGGCCAGACAGCCAAACTGACGCCAAAGGTTATATCTGAATGCCCTGTATGGTATGACGCTTGACTGGTCGTGGGCTAATTAGTGTGTCTATTACCTTCATAAGCCTGGACGCAGGCACCTTGGCCAGGATTATATTTTCTATATTCTGTAAGGAAATTGGCCTATAGGAGTCAAAGTCCTTCCTATGCTTCCCTTCCTTGTGGGTAAGGACTATGTCAGTCTGCCTCAAATCCTTGGTGAGGAAGCAGAAGGTACCTAACAAATGTTGCTATGTTAGGCAGATTCCCCTTCAGATTCGAGCAGTACACCCCCCTCAAGTGGTCCACGAAAGCCAGTGCTATTTCATCAGAGCTCTCCACCAGGGCGCCCCCGGAGTGAACACTGTATAACCATCCTTGGTCCTCCTTATTTTTGACCAACCAAGCCAGCATCTTCCCAGCTTTATTTCCCACTTCATACGTCTTCCCCTGTTTGTTTCTGAAGAGCAGCCTCAACTCCTGTTGGGCCAGACTACAGTAATTTTCCCTCAGCATCTCTAGTCCCAGTGCACTCTCCCTCGTAGGGTGGGCCATATACTCCACCTCTCCTAGTACCAACTCATCCTCCAGTTTCTTGAATAGAGTCCCCCTTTCTCACTTTTTCCCAGGACTTAGGCTATCAGGTCCCCCTCAGTACGGTTTTGTATGCCTCCCAAATTGTCACGCTGGAGCTCACCGACCTTACATTGTCCTTAAAATAATGTTAGGTGGCTTGTCTTATCATGCCTCGCGTGTTCTTATCCGTCAGTTCCCAGGTGTCTAATATCCACCAATCTCAGGTCTGGGCAATCTCGTCCGGAGTGTTGTCACCAACGGGGCATGGTTTGAGATCCCTCTGTACAGGTATTCCATATTCCCAAAGGCTCCCAGTACGTGGTGCGGCACCAACAGATTGCCCAACCTAGACACTGAACTCATGGACTTTGAGGCAGAGGAGTATTGTTGACTCTGGGGATCACGGGCCCTCCATAAGTTGGCCATTCCGGTTGCATCCAAAAAAATCTACCAATTGTGTATCCTCTTTCCGGGGATCCCAGAACTAGTCAGTCTGTCCATGTCCCCTTTACGAGTCAGATAAAGGCCCCCCCCCACCAATATCCGGGCACCTGGGCAATTGTTATCTGTTCTCTGAACTTTGCCAACTCTTGCCCTTGCAGTCCCGGTAATAGGTACCAGGAGGCGACCACTAATCCCATGCATTCCAGCAGAGTGTCACCGCTGCATAGCATCCCTGGGGAACCCTCAGTTCTTTCCCATCAAGTAAGTCTCTTGTCAAAAAATCAAGTCTGGATCGTGCCAGGCCAGGTATTTGGTCACTGTTCCCCATTTCAATTTTCTCCCTAGGCCATTAACATTCAATAGACAGAACCTATAGGGGGAGCCCCTTTCCAATTCGATGTGTCTTGGGACCAGCCATTACCTATCTTTGAATTGCCTTCTATATAATTTCCCTGTAGATGGTGGCCCTTCCTGTGGACATCGTGCTGTTCCCTTCCCCTCAACCTCTCATAGAAACAACGCCCTCCCTACAGTCTTGTGCTGCAGGCTTAAAACTACCTGCTGATTCAACTGCCAAGGTGTCTGTCGTCCCAACCATTTTAACTCACACAACAGTAATAGGAGGCAATTTATGGCTTCAGTAAACCTGCAGAACTCTATAGGAGCCTTCATGTACCACCCCATGGACCCTCCCCCCGCACGGCCAGACTCACTTTCTCTCAATCGGGTTGCATCCCAGGGCCTTCGTCAAATTATATCGTCTGCTGTCATTGATGTGTTGCTGGTTGGTGGTGGCACACTATCTGAGCCACTCCCAGAGAGTGCTCTATTCTCTGAATCTTCTGAGTCCCCTGCCAAGGACACCCCCTGGTTGGCCACCTCTAAGGTCTGTATCTGTTATATGGTAGCCAACACTCTTCCTCTTTCCGTTTCTGCCTGGTCCTTTGTAGGGGCCAATGCAAGGCATCTGCCCGCTCTTCAGTGCAGGCGGGGATCCCTCCCAGGAGCGGCTTCTGCAGGTAAGAGCGGTGAGGCACGGTGGGCCGGGGATTCGACCGACAACGACGAGGGAAAATGAATAAATAAATAATTTACCCTCGTTGTCACCTGTCGAATCACCCCCTGCCCCACCGCTCTTACCTGCATAGGACGCTCCTGATCACTCCAGCCCCCTTCCCGGGCTATCTTGCGCCTGTCTTGCATTGGATACCCCCGACCTCCAGCCAGGTCCAAGCCTGCGCCACTGTCATGAAGAAGTGGGATACTTCCCAGTCGATAATCCTGAGTTTCACCAGAAAGAAAAGGGAGCACTGAATGCTCAGATGACAGAGGTGAGTTTTGACCCCTAAGAAGGATTTGCACTGCCGTTGTGTAATCAGGAAATATGTTCATGCTCACTCCTTCTAGTGGCCATGGCCTGTGTGTCTGAGCCACTTGCAGGATATTGTCCCTGAAATTCAGCAACTGGGCCACAGTCTTCCTCGGTGGCACCCCAGGTGCTGGAGGACGACCCAGGACTCTGTGCACCCATTCCATCGTGAATTGTCTCCACCAGCACCACTGAGGAGAGCCAGTCCTCAAGGAACAGCTCCATGCAGGGGCTTTCTGCTTTCTCCGGGATTCCAATGAACTGCACATTGTTGCTGTGTGGACATCCCTCAGCTTCATCCAGTCTGCACTCCAAGTCTGCCACCGACTTTTCCAAAGCCTCGACCCATGCTATTGCTGGTATCAGATAGGCGAGAATGGAATTCATCTCCTTCGCCCACTCTGCCAATATGCGGTGGTCTGCCCTCAATAGACCCATATCTTGGGCCACTACATCAATCTTTTGCTCCTGGGCAGTCTTTGACTCTCTTATTGCTGCTAGTATCATCGCTGCACACACCCCAGATCCAAATCTGCATCACATCCAGTAGGGCCCTTGTTTCCCCCTTCATTCAACCCTCTTTCCCCAGGCATCACTGTATTTACGCATTCAGCCTCAACATTTCAAGGCCTCTCTGCACCAGGGCCACTGGCTGTGAAGTCTCCAACCTGTCTGCTGCCAGACCCATTCTAGCTGTCGAGGGAACAACGGGGCCACCACCCCTGGGTGCAGCCTGTATCTTCCTGCAGCTGCACCGCGTGGCACGAGCATCCCACTCCTGGGCTCCGAGCGAACCCCCCACTCTGGCCTCCCCAGCTTCACCCGGTATCAGCCTGTTTCCTGTGGGAAAGGGGGATGCAGGATTTTCTATTATTCAGGGCTTGGTCGGCAGTTCCCCAGCTCAAGCCATGTCGGCATGAGCCCCAGGCGCCCTTAAAGGCATGTCACTGGCCACGATGGTTGGAGGGCAGATCCAGTTGCCGAGCCTCAAACCATGTCTCCGGCATCCCTGGCATATCCAGGCCTGCAGTATGTGCCTCTGTGGGTAGAGCGTCCTAGAGCCCAAATCTCCACTCTAGGCTGCCTGTCTTCTTGGGGCAGACTGCCCCTCACTGCTCTGCCAACCACTGTGCAAGTAGAAAAAAGAGGGGGTGCGTATCACTTCCATTGTCCGCCCCCGGATGTGAGGGACTCTCGGTGGTCCCTCACCTCTTCGCTCCACTTTCTCACTGGGTCGAGCGGGTCACTGCCAGCCTGGCCCACCATTTTGTATGCCCACTAGGACTGACCTCTCCGTTTCACTCTGTCTATTTCTCAAGGGGGTCTCCCTTCCACCTCCGGTGGATCAGATGTCCTCCAGGGCTCCCCAGAGAGCGGTTCCCAGCTGCCTCTCTCTGCACCTCTCTACTTCAGCACCAGGCCGCATCAGTCATCACTGTTCCAGCGTCGCATACGCCATTTTGGATCGCCCCCAGGTCCAGCCTTGCCTTTCCTTGCCATTCGCTCCACTGGGGGGGGGGTGGGGGGGGGGGTCTTTCAACATCTGACTGGGCCCAGTGCTGTCCCCTCACATCCAGCAGCCATGGGGGCTCCCCACGGGGAGAGTAAGGATAAATGTTGCTGCTGGCCTGATGGCACTGGAGCTTGTCTCCTATGTGACCATCGCCATGCGCACACAAGCCTGTCAACTCCATCTTGAGGTTATAAATACAGTTTCATTAAACGAGCACAGAAGATACGTGTTTTACTGCTGATAGTGACAATATCCCATTGTTTGTTGAGTGGTAGGATGGTGTATTGTAAACTGACAAAGAGCCCACTTACGACTGGGCATAACTCTGATTGGGCAGATTGCTGGCCACCCAACACCATTATAAATTTGCAATAAATAAGATGCATATACCAAAATAGCTTTCAAGAGTGGATGTAGACAGGGGACATCACCTCTCACCATCTTGGCAGTCCCTGTCATCACGAACGTATCCACAAGCAGATGACTAATTCTCTGGATCTGAGAGTACACCTCCTGGATAAACTAACAACTATTAACTGAACTCCAGCTACCTTTAATGTAGGTAGATGTGCTCAGCATAAAGGCGTTGACTTCTCTTGGTGCCATTTAAATGATTGCTAATGGATACATACAACTCATTGTGTATGACTAATTCTGCAGGGCTACACCTATTACATGTCTACACATACCTATTAGGTGAGTTTCCTCTGCATCTCTCTGATTAGCCATTTACTCTCACTTGGGCATCTGCCAATGGTGGCATTACCTATGCTGTGAGCCTGCCACCGATGCATATCCTTCAAGATGGTTTGGGAGCGGCCCTGAAACTCTTTCCTCTGGGCATGGGCGCACTCTTGGAACATCAGGATTGCGTGTGAGCTGGATTTAGAGCTGAAACGCTGACATCAGCCTTGTTGGAATGAATGAGCCTAGGATCGAGGCAGGGCCGCAACCAGGAGTGTGATGGCATCTGAGCAGCAACGTCATTTGCTACGAAACTGCAAAAAGAGGGCGGTTCCTTGATAGAAGGGACACGCAGACGGACTACAGTGTGTTTGGGTATCTGGTGGTTCAAGGGAATAGATCATTAAATGGGCTAAATGGATTTTACCTCATTGGTTGGTTTGAGTGAGGGGAAAAGTGGCTCACTGGTTTGCACATTGGTGGGCTAAAGAAATGGCGGTTCGTTGATTGGTCTCAAGGACCAGTGATTCAGCGGTTGGTCGAAAGGGACAACGGCTTCGTCTCATTGGTTGCGTTGATAAGGCCATTTATGAGTGTTTGGAATGTTGGGCTGCGGGGTTTGCTCTTAGGCTCCAATACAGATGAACATTCTTGCAGGATTCCAGTCCACAAAGCCAGTTCCTATTTCTCGTTTCACTTGAGGACAGGAATACATGGAAGATTTAGAAGTCTGTGGAAGCTGCAAACGTTTCTGTTTTCAAACCGTCTCTAAGCACATTCTGTCCCTAGACATTCCCTGCATGAATCATTCGAGTTTGATTTGTGCCTGTACTTTGGCTGTGAGTCTGTTAGTGAGCATTTGTTGTATACTTCTATGCATGTTTGTACCTCTATGGTACTTGTATGCTGGGTATTATGCCTTCTGTGGTCTATGTATGTCCCTCGTTGCCAGGTTTAGGGGTACTTGAGTTTTCATGTGAGTACACAGAAAAGGCTGGCTGTGCATTCAAGAGGCAATTGCTCGGTATGTGTAAGTGACAAAGTGTAGCGCAGAGGCACCCTGTACTAATAGTTTTTGTTTGGGGGGGCGGTTTATATAGCGCTAACTAGACCCTAAGGTATCTGAGCGCTTTACACAAGCACCAGTTGCGTTACAGAAGGACATGTTCTTTTTTTGTTAGGCACAGGGAGATTAAGTGATTTGCTCAGAATCACAGGATGTTGAGCGTCCCTGCCGAGACTCAAACCCGGTTCCCCAGCTTCGAGGTCTAGCCATTATGCTATATCCTCTCCAATATTTGAACAACATCTAGAAGCAGGGCCAGACTGGGAACAGCAACCAGCCCTGGCAGATTGATGCTCGACTGGCCCTGGGAGTGGGAGTTGGGGGCTAGTACGAAGCACAGCTTCCGCTTTTGTTACAGGGGGGCGATATTGCAGCACTCCTGCAAAACCAGCCCCTACGGCCCAAAAACTGGCCCCCACCCCTCCGGCCCATCAGAGAAAGGCTCTGTGTCCGCTATTGCCAGTCCAGCCCTGACTAGAAGGCATTAATATCAATCCTCCAAGTGCAGACATATGGTCTCTGACAATCAGGGTGCTCAATGCAGCCCTATGGTTTTTATCAATGCTGAGAATAAGCGGCACAGGTCGTGCCACTGCTGAGGATCAGTACTCCCATTGCAGCCTTATGGACTCTGCCAATGCTGAATACCAAAGCTTGTAGTATTCTTGTAGTAGTATTATCTTATGGGCCCGCCTAGTGCTGAGCTCGGTGCTCTCAGCGTGCTCCATTGGTCCTGTCTTTGTTGAGAATCTATGCTCATTGTTTAGCAGTATGGTCCCTCCTATTGCTGGGAGACAATTCTCATGGGATGAGCAGACAGATGCTGAAGCTCACTGCCAACAAGATGGAGGCCATGGTCTTTGGCAAAGATGCCAGTCTATCGAAGACCATTTTCTGACCAGCTTAGAAGGGCTCTCCATCGTCGCTACCCTCCAAGGTCAAAAGTTTGGGATTCCATATGAAAAAGAGTTGAACATGTTTGTTTCCTGCTTTAGTACCTTCTCAGTGCAGATGGTCTATATTGAAAGAAAATGTGTATCTCTCAAGGAGAGTCATCTGAATAATCTGTGTGAAGAGGAATCAATTAGGATCTTAAAGAGGGAGGAAGTCAGGCGAGACAACTCAATATCGTTTTCTCAAATAGTTCAATTATATAAAAACGTTGTCTGATTCAAAAGACCATTGTGAACCCCACCCTGAAGAGATGGCTGTACTTCAACCAGTAGGATCATTAAAACCAAAAGTGGTCGATCAGATTAGATAATTTTTTTAATTCAAAGGCACATTTTTGGATTGGGTAATCTCTATGGAAAGATATCACACAGGCAACTGAAGATGGTCGAAAAATAAGCCTCTGGACACTGCCACGTTTTGAACTCATTCATCAACAATTTGGCAGAGATTTTTAAAGAAGTTGGACATTTGTTAGGTTTCATTTTTCCAAGGATGGCAGTCAAGGTCCTGCTGGGGAGAGTTTCCCTCAGCCGTTTTCTCTGATTCTGTTCTCCACTTCTTTATATTAAATGATATTGTTTTAGACTTTAAAAAAAAACTCCACCATATGGTGATTTTTAAACCACTAGAGGGGCGATAAGCCTCCTGATCTTGAGTAAATGCCTTTTCGGTGCGGAAGCTGACCTTCCTTTGCTGCAGAGAGAAGTGCAAATGTCTTTTTTCTGCAGCAAATAATCCCACACTGAGGAGTTTCCTAATCCAATGGACAATCCTAGCAGAATGTACTCTATGTGACAGTGTTACAAGGGATCTCTGCCCTCCTAGACTTACCAGAATCTATGGTTATATCCTAGTGGAATCTCTATGGCTGTATAACATGAGGGTCACTGGTTCTCTCTGTAGTATGGAGCATGAGAAGACATGGCAAATGGACAATTCTTAGTTGACTGTCTTCTGTCTATGGCAGTGGTCTCTGCACTCTCTTGGGTATCAGAGTTCAAGGGGCACGTCTTTCTGGAATGAGCTCTTTGCGTGGCAGTGTGACAGGCAGTTTCTGCTCTCACAAGGTTAAAAGATCCAATGGGCATTTCTTCACTGAATGCCACTTCTCTGTGGCAATGGGTCATTAATGGGGTTACGTCCATATTGCTGGTCAGATAGGATGTGGGAAAAGTTTAAAGAAATAAAAGACTCTGATCACCTTTTTTAACTTGTTGCTATTTATTTAAGCAGACCGCGGGCCAATGTTTATGATTTTCTTGGTCCTGGTTATTTCTTTACCATTATTTAAACAGCCGTACGGCGACTAAAGAGCCCGAAAATAAAGGAGAGACGGGTAGAATCACAGCGTCAACTTGCCAATTTTCAAACAAACTTGGCCTCTGAAGAGCCCACCACTTTCCACATGTAATACGGCTGCGGTTTTAAAACAACAGCATTCACTGCGAACGAAGAGCTACCAAAACATACCAGCTAAGGCGGTACAAGTCAAATTATAAATTTTCAGCAGAAACTGAAGATATTCCAAACATAAAAACGGCTCAACGAAAAGAGGAATTTTATACAATAGTACAGATTACACCGTGTCATTGCCCTGAGGATAATCCAATGATCAACACAGGGATTTGAAACGCGTCGGCACCTTTCCACATACATCCCACGAGGGAGATTAATTTAATGTAGCCTAAAGTCAGTAAAGGGATACTGAATACTGATTGCATTCCCTTAGACTTAAAGCTTAATCCCCATGGTTAGCAACTCTCAAAGAAACTGAAATTGTTGTAAAGAGAGTTCTTTATGGTCACTGTTGTTGACAAATCTATTACTGGTGTAATATTTATGATTTTTGTGATTCAAGCACTGTCTGATTTCAAATATTTAGTTCATTATGTGGTATTGTTTGTTGTTTATGATCTATCTTAAACTGAATAGTATATCGCTTCACGTTCAGGCTTGTATATAAATGTGAAAAGTAAGTTCATAAGCTGTTTAAATAATGGTAAAGAAATAACCAGGACCAAGAAAAACATAAACATTGGCCCGTAGTCTGCTTAAATAAATAGCAACAATTTAAAAAAGGTGGTCAGATTCTTTTATTTCTTTAAACTTCTCTGTGGCAGGTGTTCTTTGCACTTCTGGGATGTCAGAATTCATGGGGCATATCCTCCTGAAATGACCTCTCTCTGTGGCAGGAAGTTTCTCCCCGTGCTTTAAAATTACTATAACTCGCGCCCCCATAACACACAGTGTTGTCAATGTAATGTAATTTCAGTTGTTGCAGTGATGTTATCAATGATGTCACAGAACATATCATGAGTGATGTAATATGTGAGGTAATTAGCAGTGTATGGTGAGGGCATGAGTTACAGTTACTTTAGGGCATGTGTTATAGTAACTTGAGATAACTATAAGTGGTGAATTTTAATGGTTTTGTTCATTTAAGGTGTTGTGTTTTAACTGACATTTTCACATAACTATAACGTCCCTTTAACCTTTGTTTTTCAGCGAACTTTCAAGGTTTTTGACCTCAAAGTACGATATTATTACAATTGCCAACTATGGCGTCAATTTAATCTTTTGTTTTTTCAGTTATGTTATGTGAATTTGTAGAACGTGGCTAATCACCCGTGAGGGTATCAAGGCGCTGATTAGTGCAGGCCTGAGGGGAGAGGAGGAGATTATGCCTGTTTCGTCTGGAAGAGCCATGTCTTCAGGTTCCTTTGGGAGTCCATGAAGGAGGGGGAGGTTCTAAGATGTTTTGGGAGGTTGTTCCATGTCTTAGCTGCGAGGTATGAGAAGGAGTGCCCTCCGCTTCTGATCTTCTTGATGCGAGGGAAGTGTGCTCTTTCCTGGAATGTAGATCGAAGGTGTCTGATGGATTGTTAGAAGTTGAGGCGGTGGTTGGGGTAAGCTCGTGAGTAGCTTGTAATTTATATTTTTCTTGGATTGGGAGCCAGTGGAGATTGTGGAAGTGAGGAGAGGTGTGGTTATTTCGCTGGATGTTTGGGATGAATCTGACAGGGGCATTCTGGGTGGTTTGGAGTTGGCGTAGGACATGGACTGGGATTCTGATGTAGAGGGCGTTTTCGTAACCAAGTCTACTTGTGATAAGAGCCTGGGTGACCGTTCGTCTGGTGTTCCGTGAGATCAGCTTGAAAATCTTGCCTAGCATTTGCAGGATGTGGAAGTATGATGGTGAGACAGCTTTGATCTGTCTGCTAATGGAGAGATTTGTGTCCAGGATGATCCCGAGGTTCTTGACATGGTCCTAGGGGGTGGGTGGGGAGCTAAGTTCAGAGGGCACTAAGAGACGTCCCAGGGGGAGTGGTTGTTGATGAAGATTGGGACTTTGGTTTTGTCTGAAATCAGTCAGAAATTAGTTATTGTATGGTTAATTAAAACCTTGACAATATAAAACATTAAAAGACAAGTATAAAAAGCAATAAAAGAAATAGAAAAATTGGACGGGTCATTGTAGTACCATCTGACATAGCTGAACCATGATCAGAGGATAAAACACATGATCTGAATCTGCTTTAGTTAGCTTTGAGGCAATCTGACTATTTAAAATCAATTACAGGTAAGCCAAAGTGAAAGATATGTAATAATCAGTAAATCCTTGTGAAGCAATCTAACACATTTTTCAACTGGGAGCTATAGAGGGGAAATGCCAAGCCGCCCTCCACTCAACATCTATCAAAATCAATAAAGGCTTGGCATCAAGAGGGATCACATTGGAAATCAAAGGCCTCCACTCCTGTAGGGGATACCTATCTCCCCCCAGTCTCTGTCATTACGTCCAAATTAGTGAAGTCCTAGGCCTCTTAAATTTCAATAAAAAAATTACAATAAAAAAATTATGCAACATTACCCTCCATTACCTGACAATATTTTCCACACAAAGTAAATCTCCAGGACTCAAAAAAGTAGTCAAAGAAATAGAAGTGAAAAGTGAGAAGGCACCTCACGTACGCAACACCAGGGAGGCTACCAGCTGGTTCTCGATAGTATGCCCACGTTTTGTCATCATCGGTTGCCAACTCACAAGAATCAGAAAATTTGTGTCCAGTGGGAAGAAAGTAGACAAACAAAGCAAGGAAATTTAGAGAGAAACTTTGTTGTCCCCATACACAGGAAAAGAAAAAGAAGAAACCCAATATATTGCAAAGAACGAATGTTCAAGGCAATATTAAAATTGAGTTGAAAACTCACTGTAGATCACCCTCTTTATTCAATCCAGTGAGTTCACTCAAAATAAAAACACTATATGTTGCTAACCTTTATGAAGAAGGCCAACATGTTTCATTGCCATTTATCCTTATTGTGGCAATTTCATCAGGGCATAGGGTTTCAATCACTCGCCTCACTGGACATATACTTTTGTGTTGCTGAAGGGCATATGCAGGCCGAGGGCGCTCATACCAGCCTTCATCAGCCCACCCGGGGTTGTATTAAATACTCTTTTCCCCGATTTTCGAAAGCGCACTGTCATTAGCGCGTATTCCACCACAGCCAGTATCGGAGCGATCCGTATCTCATCACCGCCTCCAACATTCGTTCTCTGCAATATATTGGGTTTCTTCTTTTTCTTTTCCTGTGTATGGGGACAACAAAGTTTCTCTCTAAATTTCCTTGCTTTGTTTGTCTACTTTCTTCCCACTGGACACTAATTTTCTGATTCTTGTGAGTTGGCAACCGATGATGACAAAACGTGGGCATACTAGCGAGAACCAGCTGGTAGCTTCCCTGGTGTTGCGTACGTGAGGTGCCTTCTCACTTTTCACATCTATTTCTTTGACTACTTTTTTGAGTCCTGGAGATTTACTTTGTGTGGAAAATATTGTCAGGTAATGGAGGGTAATGTTGCATAATTTTTTTATTGTAATTTTTTTATTGAAATTTAAGAGGCCTAGGACTTCACTAATTTGGACGTAATGCCAGAGACTGGGGGGAGATAGGTATCCCCTACAGGAGTGGAGGCCTTTGATTACCAATGTGATCCCTCTTGAAGCCAAGCCTTTATTGATTTTGATAAGCAATCTAACACAGACAGACTTGTGATATCCAAAGAAAAGAAACATGATTTAAGATCTACTTTAGTTAAATTAGAGGTGTTACAATTGTTAAAACTCAATTGCGAGACAGTCAGACTATAAAGTGCATATTGTCCATAGTGCAGAAAGTTGTCAATCGGCAGTCATTGCTGGGCTTTGTTGTATTTTTTTAAGAAGGTCCTGCACTGCTTTAAAGAATTTACCTGTTCTTGCCAGTTGAAAAGGGACCATGGTGCTAAAAATACAGGTCATGGCATTGTTGCATGTTCTTATGCCGTGGGTTAAAAAAAGTGGATTTAATAATATTCGCAGGAAGCGGAGCAGCATCGGGCAGCAACATAGTAAGTGTGTGAAAGTTTCAGATTTGTAGTCACACAGCCTACACTTAAAGATATTTGAGAGGAGAGGCCGGTATGGATTGAAGTCTTTAATTTGTAATGCTAGCATTCTTGCAGCCAAAATGTGGGTTAGGCAGGCTTCACCGATTGTGCAATTAAGATATTGTTGTGCCTTGAAGCTAACATGGCAGTCGTTATTGTACGGGCTGCCAGGGTATTTAGTGGTGATGTTGACTTGATGTTTTCCATGTCCGCGGTCGTTGAGAGGAATTTTATCTGTTTTTTTCAGTATGCTTTTCACTGCTGTGTGCGTAAGTGATGAAGTGTTTATTGCAGTCAGATCTATTTGGAGAGTGGCTGCTGCCGCCGTTAGGTAGGTGGACCAAGGACTATTTTTAGTTTTAAATATGTTCTGAAGGATAAATGTCAAGGTCCAGGGCATGGCCGAAACGCATTTATAATAGTATTTTAGATAGGTCCCCATGCTAGCCCATTTAATGCCCTCCAGGCCAAATTCGAGTCTCACCAGAGATCCCCTGGTGTGATGAGGCAACCTAAACACTTTTTTGTAGACTTTTAGATGTAGTTTTTCCATGGTTTTAATGATTGGACCCGGAAAGGACTCGTTGCCGTAGATGATTGCGGATGGTAATACTGCTCTGAGCACTTTTCGATTGGGGCTGAAGTGGGGCTTTCGTGGGCAGAGTGCAGTTGGCAGAGTCTGGTGGTAATTTGTGCAGCCTTATCCTTTAGGTGACTCAAATGTGTTTTGGGTGCACCATTTGCCGAGAACCAAATGCCCAGATAGTTGTAAGATTTTGCTTCTGTTATTTTTAAGGGGCCATGAAACCAGTGACGATGTCTTTGCCTGTGCATCCTTCGAATTGTATCACCTTAGTTTCGAGGTATTTCCTATCATCTTATTTGCTGTGTTGTGTGTGAAGGGCATTTAGGGCTCTCTGGATTCCTACTTTTGAGTTGTCAAGCAAAACAATGCCATCCACATACTGCAATATCGTGATCTTGGTTTTGTCTGTGTTGAGCTAGGCAGTAACAATATAAAGGGTGTCATTTTAAAGCAAGGCAGACCTACTGACTTTGTCACAGGGTCAAATAGCAAAATATAAAAAGTGACATGGCTATTGGCTTTATTAAGCGGTCATCAAATCAACGTATATAAAACAGACCTGTTCATTTTGTCAAAAATCACTAATAACTATAATCACAGGTATATTCATAAATTCACACATTGCAATGTAGAATAATGGGGAGTATAACAAAATGCTTCATTACAGCATTGTTAAAATAACATTAAACATGTATTTTTAGTCTTTTTTGAACATCTTTGGGAACACAAAGTTCAGGTATAGAAAGCACCACAATGGGGTTCTTCCACTCCAGCTGAAAAGCAGACATCTTCAGATCAGAGATTTTTTAAAAAATATTGTAAGCTCTCCTGTGGTCATGGAATTAATGACCTAAGAGACTTACTGTGTTTTTCTATTTAATGTTACTGGGAGTCAGTTGTGTTTACCTGTAGCTCTCCACAACATTAAAAAAAAGTATTGGTGGTGCCCCTGCCACTTCTAGGGGAACCACCAGGAAGAACAAATATCATTTTAAAATGCACTTGCAGGGCATTATGGGGCACTCCTTGCATGAAGCAGTGAATATATTTTTTTTAAGTTGGGTGGCCGCAGTGGGAAACCCAAGGCTCTGCTGGCTCGCCAGCCAGCACCTATAGTGTGTGCCGGTCATTATGTCAAAGTGGGTTCCTTGGTGCCTAGCCTGGGCACCCACAACAGTCTAATCATTGGGGCTGTGGGGGGAACCTCTAGGCCCCTGTATCCCCTGCTGTCTAACCAGCCAGCACCCAGACTGGGTGCTGGTGGGAGCCGGCTCCCTTGCTTAGCACCTGCCCATAAGGGACCATCGATCCGCGGTATAGGAAATAAAAAATACTTTTTTTGGTCCCTCTGACTCCAGCACTGGGCCTACGAGGGCAGGGTATCCCTACCCTTCCATGGACGTTATTCGGCGATTGTCACAAGTCGCTGCAGCGACCCCTGGCATACCCCTGATGATCCCTGGCACTGCCTTTGCGACCCCTAGCTTCAGCAGTGGCAAAATCAGTGCCAGAAATAGAAGCAGCTGTCCTTATGGATGTTGGTGGAGGCTTCACTCTCCTTGCTTTTTTCAATTTTTTATTACACTAATAGTGAATAATATCGAATTATTCGCTACTAATTCAATAAAGGATGGAGTACAAATAGCTGGACTATGACTTTTCCTAGCAGTTGAGATAAGTAAAAAAAATATTTTAAATGTATGTAGGTTGCGTGTGTGCTTGCAGTTTTGAGTGTGTTTATATAAGAGAGTGTGTGTATGTGTGTATGTGCAGGCAGACTGTGTGTGGATGTGTGAGTGTCTGTGTATGTGTGAATACATGTTTATGTGTAAGCATGTGTATGTGTGAGTGAAAGTGAAGGTCAAGGGGCATGTGAAGTTTCTTCCGTTACCCCAGGCATTTTGGTGAATTGACTTTCATGTACCTTTTCCCACTATATGTGTTTTTCATCCTTTTTCTTGGACAAGGGAATGAGTCCCAAATTCCTAAAATAGCCGCTGCCACATCTTTGTTGATGTGGTGGCAGCCAATCAGATCTTGTCTTTAGATCTGTTGAATGCACGGATCCTCCACTTTATAATATATACAAACAGTTTGCAGCTTAATTTTTCAAAAACTACTGAATGGATTTACACCAAATCACAAAAGATACCCTTTCTGGACCAAGATCTAGTTTCCTGACAAATTTGGTGTAACTCTGTTCAGCCGTTTTTGTGGTATTGCCTTTTCAATTCTCCTATTGAAAATTGCATGGGAAAAACACGTTTTGGAACCCCCCCCCCACCCTCCTCCCACAGCTTGATGGATCACCCTGAAACTTTCCAGGAAGGACCTAAGCTGGATAAATGTTTTTTTCGTATGTTTTTTTAAGTTTTGTCAAATGGTGCCGAAGTTACTACCAACCAAAACAGTATTTGGAAATGTAATCTTAGCTATATATATATATTTATATATTTGGCGCACCGGAAGCCAAGGAAAGCCATAGAACATGTGGGGACAAGATGCAGGATGGTTAAACAGGGTTTCTGACACGGCCTCTGAGGAAGAAGCTGAAAGTGCTTTGAAACGCGTAAGGCCGATGAGACTGAAAACGAGATGGGAAACCGCATGTGCATGGAATAAAGCTTGTTGTGGAATATATATATATATATATATATATATATATATATATATATATATATATATATATATATATATATATATATATATATATATATATATATATATAAATATATATATATTAATATATATAGTGAGGGGTACATATATGTGGAGTAAAAAATTGTATATCTATACTTACCTTTATATACTTTAACAATGGTTTTGTAGAGGATATTGTGGCAAAAATATTTTGGCAGGACCTTGTTAATAAATCTGATAGTACAGTAGAATGCCCCCGACCCCCATCACCAGGCCGAGGCCAGTGTCAGAATGGGCAGTCTGTCAGTCTCCTGCCTTGAATGCTCTTAGAGTTGCAGCAGGGCCGCTCGCTGATGACTCACCTATCGGCGGTGACTCAGGGCTCCAAGCCGAACTTGCTTTGAGTGAGGGACGGACGGGTGGGGTTTCCCCTGATCACAGCCAAGAGAAAGTGGCAGATGATCAGAAGTTAAGTTTAAACTAACTCCATCTGCCCGCGAGCGCATCCTAAGATCCTATTTCTCACGGTAAAGTTACTCAATAACTTCCTGGGCAGACTGGATGGCTCGGGGGCTTGGCGTGGTGAAGAGGAGCTTGCAATCTCTGGGAGTGAGAGGCAGGAAGCTGCAGTCTACCTCTTCGAGGGCTGGGATACACGCAAGCACACAGTGTGCCACCCCAGGACGGAATGGCAGAGACGTACAGTCTGTCGCTATGAGGACTGATGTACACATGCACACAGTCTGCCACCTCTAGGGCTGAATGGCAGAGAGGTACAGTCTATCGCTATGAGGACTGAGGTAGACATGCACACAGTGTGCCACCACCAGGGGCGCAACGAGACCCGAACTTCGGGGGGGGGGGGGAGGGGGGTGTTACTAATACTCCCAGCCAGTGCTGGCCCTAGCACTGGTCTGGTCACACACAGTGCAACAGTCTTTTTTGGCGCCCCCTCCCCCAGTTTCCCCTCTTCATGAATTCCCTCACTACCACTAACCAACAATGCACCTCATCTTTCTATTGACAAACATTTCATTTTTTTATAGCACTACTCATTGTTTATTCACACTCAGTTCTGTGATCTGCATGGTACACGTTCTTTGTAGCAGGCACATTAACCCTCTGCTCTGTGTGGGTGGCAGGAGTGCCCCTGTGAGTGCACGGTGAGCGATGCGACAGTGTGAGAGTAGGGTAAGAGGAGTGACTGCAGGGTGAGTGAGGTGACCATATGAATTTGGGTGCGGATGTAAGTGCTGAGTGGACGAATGAATGCATGGTTAGTGATGGGCTTGTTTGAGTGAGATTGCAGATTAAGCAGTGAAAGGGACATGTGAGTGAAGTGTCACATGAGTGCATGGTGAGTAGTGTGCTCGTGTTTCTGCTGGGTGAGGTACAGGGTGAACAGCACAAGTGCATTGTGAGTGCAGAGTGATCGCTGTGAGTGCAGGATGAGCGTGAAAATTAAGGGCGAGAATGAGGAGTGAGTTGTCTGAATGCAGGGTGCATTCCCAGACACTTAAAGTAACTCCGCATGTTATTGACGGCGGCGTAGGGTTTCAGATATAAGTTAAACTATTGCTAATATGGCATTAATCAGGGATCAAGGGTTGAGGAAATAAATAATGTGCTGATCTGGCAACAAACTTCCAGTCTTATGATTAGGGTTGCCATCTCATTATTTTGATGTCCCAGTCGGTACAAGAATAAATAGTCACCTAAAGCCATACTTCCAGCGCTTATCTGTGCATACTTGGAACAGCAATTATAAATAGAAAGCACTTTTAATCATTTTCAAGGGCTCCCTGAATGATCCATGACTGATAATTAAAGGGAACAAAGACAGAAAAGTCACATTACAAATGAAAACATACTTTTATATTTATAACCCTATTTAGTGTCAAGTGTCAAGACGAGGTCTTTGCAGGCTCTTTAAACAACACATGGCTGCCATTTTTCTTTTGGCAACCCTACTTTATATTCCTTTTCATGAAATGCATTCTCACACTAGGGCAGTAAATATAAAATACAAATGTAAGGGATAGGCAGAGTGCGGTCCCAGGGGGTACTGGACCCAGAAAAAAACTAAGCCTTGGTAACCAGTTGACAAAGGTATTTAAATATGTAATGGTCTTTAAAGACCTGTGAAAAACTCGGGCATGTGGGAGATAAGACTCCAGAAACTGCCTAGCCCACAGCAGCTCAAACTGCAGCTGCCCGGGCTGAGACACACGACGGGGCTGAAGGCATTTTAGCCCTGTGGGCATTGTGCATGCACACAGTCTGCCACCTCCACGACTGAATAGCAGAGAGGTACAGTCTATCGCTATGAGGACTGAGGTACACATGCACACAGTGTGCCACGCCCAGGGCTGAATGGTATAGAGGTAAAGTCTATCGCTATGAGGACTGGTGTACACATGCACACAGTGTGCCACCACCGGGACTGAATGGCAGAGAGGTACAGTCTATCGCTATGAGGACTGAGATACACAAGCACACAGTGTGCCACCCCTGGAACTGAATGGCAGAGAGGTACAGTCTATCGCTATGAGGACTGCGATACACATGCACACAGTCTGCCACCTGCAGGACTGAATGGCAGAGAGGTACAGTCTATCACTATGAGGACTGAGGTACACATGTACAGAGTCTGCCACCCCCGGGACTAAATGACACAGAGGTACAGTCTATCTCTATGAGGACTGAGGTACACATGCACAGAATCTGCCACTTCCGGGCTGAATGACAGAGAGGCACAGTCTATCGCTATGAGGACTGAGGTACACATGCACACAATCTGCTACCTCCAGGACTGAATGGCAGAGAGGTACAGTCTATCACTATGAGGACTGAGGTACACATGCACAGAGTCTGCCACCCCCGGGACTAAATGACACAGAGGTACAGTCTATCTCTCTGAGGACTGAGGTACACATGCACAGAGTCTGCCACCTCCGGGCTGAATGACAGAGAGGCACAGTCTATCGCTATGAGGACTGAGGTACACATGCACACAGTGTGCCACCCCAGGACGGAATGGCAGAGAGGTACAGTCTATCGCTATGAGGACTGAACAGCAGAGAGGTACAGAGTCTAGAACTAGAAGGGCTGAACAACACACATAAACACAACCTACCTCTACTACAACTGAATAATACACATATACCCAACATGCCACAAACAAAACTGCATGACAGACAGGCACAGAATCTGCTACTACTAGGAAAGAATGACACATATGCACACAGGCTTACAGTGGCCAAGAGCCTCAAATTTTGCCAGGACAACTCGTTTTTTCACCATCTGTTCAGGTACATTTCTGTGAATTTAGCACATCCTGGATTTTAGAGAGGTTCAACAGGACACAGACGGAGGCAAATTTCTACGTGTTTCAGGCCATAATTATTAGCATCTACTTGGAAGCAATTTAGTTAACACAGATGATACTATGAGTAAAAATTACATTAAATCCTCCTTAATGCTTCATTGTCAGTGTTTCTATGTTGGTGAGTGCTATCAATTGTCATTCTGTACTCCGATGAAAAATTTCAGACGCCTCCTCTTTGCGGAGTAATCTTATTTTCGATTTTCAAAATCCGGTCACTCTCTTGTAGGCTGGTGCCTCTCAGAGCCTACCTTTACTGGGCAGAGATTAAAATAAGTCGGACAACTTTGACGAACAAGGGGGATTTTAGAGAGGTAATGGTGGAATACCTGTATTTTGGAGTTTAGGAGGGGGAAGGTTAAGAAATGTAGGGGGATACACTAGAGCAGGTTTGATGTGCGAGCCAAACGACAGGCCCGCTAGTCTATTGTTTTCCTTTTTTTTTATAGATCTCACCTAAGACAAATTATGTGCAGTCTCTTGCTAGACCTTTTATTATCTTACAGGGGGCTTAAAGGACACCCATTGCTTACCACTGGTTGGCTTCACTGTCATTCTCATTTACTTGCTTGTTATTTGTGAGCTTCTGTAGGCTTGCTTCCTCTTTGTGAGTTTGTCCCTCCCCTGGTCCATGAATGTGTTACTTTTGTCCTTCCACTGCTTGCTTTTTCAGGGGCTATTTTTTTCTATTTGGTTTGCACTCTACAAAAGTGCTTGGGTTTTCAGCTGTCTCCCTCATATCCTTCTCCCCCCTCCTTGCTCCTATCCATTCCTATCCGTTGTCCATGTGCTTCCTCAAAGCCCCTCCCAACCACCATCCAGTGTCTGGCTACTTGCCACCTCACCCTCCTGACCACCTTCAGTGTCAGATGCTACTCCACAGCTCCTTCGGCAGACCTTCCATTGTCCATCTACTTGCCCCTCATCCCCTCATGCTGACCCTCTGTCATCTGCGCCTCTCTCACCCACTCTCAATTGACTGTGTGGTTGCCTTTGAACCCTCTCTCCCACTCTCTTTTGTTTGTGAGTTGCCACCCTCTCTCCGACTAACTCTCTGTTGCCCGTGTGGTTGTCACAACCACTCTCACTCACTCTCCATTGTCTTTGTGGTTGCCCCCACCTCTCCCACCCACTCTCCGTTGTCTGTGTCCCTGCAACCCAGCCTGTCCCGCTGGCCTTGCCTTGTCTGTTGCCTTGTGCCATCCTCTCCTGCATACCCTCCATTGTCTATGGCCCAACCAACCCACCCACTGTTTGTCTTTTTGCCCACCTTCTATTGTCCATCTACTTGCCCAACCCAACATCCATTGTCTATCTGCTTGCCACCAGCTCCTCCCTGCCCACCCTCTATTACCAGAGTGCTCCTCCATCACCTATTCTTCTCTCATTTCCTGCCTTCATTCCTCCATGTCACCCCGAGGGAGCACATGGCTAAAAAAAAAACAGCACAATGAAAAAAAACAGCACAATGAAGTGACCAGCTCTAATGTGCTTTTTAAAAAACAAGTATTAGCACTTGCCACGTCATAGCCGATTAATTTTATTATTATTAACCATGCTGTACAGCAGATGAGCTGCTGTATAGTATGGATACAAAACATTGCCAAAGCCAATAGCTGTCATAGGTGAGACATATTGGCTTTGTCAATGCTTGTTTAGGTCGGGCTATATAGTACAGTTGTCTCCAGATCTTAAGTGATCATTGCAAAAAGAGCTTTAAGAAGCACTGCCGAGAGAGGGGCTTTGGATCTCCCCACATGTTAATTACCTTAAGTATATTTCATTGGACAAAAATGCTCTTCCACAGAAAAGTGCCTGTATCTACCTTGTAGCAAAGTAGGTGCTCAACACAGCAGATTCCCCCCTCAGATCCCCTCTCCCACACAGCTATTCCATTGCTTCCCCTGACTAAGTTCTTTTTATTTATGACGGGGGAATGCACATAACTGAGCTATTGAAGTATAATGTGCATCAGTTGATTACATAGTTAGATTCAAATGTAGGCTAATAAGACCAGTACAAGTTGGGTTGCATAAGACATATTTCTTCACTCTATATTTGAATTGTCTACGTAAAATTCCAGTTGATCAGCAAACACGTTTCCCCCTTTTTGGTTAGTAGGCATAAGGCTTTTTTTAAGGCATATGCGGATTCCCGGGATCCATATTTGCGGTCAATTCTATGCAGTATTGATAGTCACAAAGAATCACTTCAATCAATGTAAAAAGTCAGCAAGGAATAGTAGTCATATGTTTGTGTTTTTGGACTGGAAAAATGTACACTTCAACTTAAGTAATGCTGTTGTGATCGTAAATGGTTGATCGAGGTAGTCCGATATGAGATATGCAGCTAATTTAGCAACATAATCCTTGTTAACAAGATTACGGTGGACATCGTAAGAAGAATGTAGCCATTGCCTCTGATCGATCAGGAGTGGTTATCTAGTCTCTGTGGTCCAAAATCAATTTGAGACTTTTTTCTGAATTTTTAATCCTGTTCTTCCATTGTTCCTCATTTCCCCCTCTCCGCTCCCACTACTTAGCGGCATTGTGTTAATCTTCCCAACTTTGCTTTTGCTCCCTATCCCCTGACATTCTTTTTTACATTTTGTTTGGCGGGCCCATCAGTTGCAATTTAATGCCGGACAGCTCCTTTCTTAACAGGTGCACTCATGCACATTTTATTATTTTCTTTTTTAATTTACCACTCCTAGACAGGCGTTCAAAATTTTACAAAGGTAAATAAAAAAAACTAAAATGGAGGCTGCGTCATGCCATATGCATTCCAATGCTTAGTGATATAAGTGCTCGCATGCATGGTGACCTTTACGCGTGCAAGTCTGGTGAAGTATGTGCGCCTATACTTTATCATGCTGGTCCGCCCTAGCCTCATGATGTATTGTATTGTATTGTAATTGCATTTAAATTGCGCTTACTACCCCTGATGAGGCGTCAAAGCGCTTTTTTGGCGAGTAGCACACTACTCGGGAACCCCCAAAGGATTAGTGGTGAATTAGTATAGTGAAATATTAAAGTAATTTGAGTGGTGGATTTTAGTCAGTTATTTGGATTGGGAAGGATAGCGGAGGGATAGAAGAGGGAAAAAGGGTTGCATTTATATAGCGCTTGTTACCCCTGATTGTGTGTTGAAGCGCTTTTTTGGTGAGTAGCACACTACTCCGGAATCCATAAAGGATTAGTGTTGAATTAGTATAGTGGAATATGAAGGTAATTTGAGTGGTGGATATGTTAGTCAGTTATTTGGATTGAGAAGGGTAGGGGAGGGATAGAAGAGGGAATAAGGTTTGCATTTATATAGCGCTTGTTACCCCTGATGGGGTGTTGAAGGGCTTTTTTGGCGAGTAGCACGCTACTCCGGAACCAATAAAGTATTGGGGATAAATTAGTATAGTGAAATATGATATTTTAGAAATGGACATGTTAGTCTGTTATTTTGATTTTAAAGGATAGTGGAGGGAAGAATTTAGCCTTTTTTGGGGAGGTCATAGCAGTAGGAGGAGGCTTGGAATGAGTAAAATAGGAATGTGGAGTGGAAGAGTCAGAGGAAAGAGTTTAGAAATGCTTGTTTTGGGGGATCGGTATAGTAAAAGAGGTGTCAGATGCTGAAAGGAGGAGTAGAGTAGAGTAGAGTCTAGGAAGGGTTATTTTAGGGATCATAGTAGTGGTATGAGGTTTGTGATGAATGAGAGAGTGGATGTAGAGGATATATTGATAGATGTATAGGGTGAGAAATAGGGTAGTGCATTGGAACGAGCAGTAGAAAGAGGTTTGAGATGAGTCAGAGAGTTGAGGTAGAAGATATATTGAGAGGCATAGGGTGAGAAATAGGCTAGTGCATTGGGTATGCTAAATTAGAAGAAAGTAATAAATAAATAGATCCATAAGTACATGGAAAGTATATAGATGCATGAAGGAAGGAAGTATATGTAGATTAAAGAGATTGATAGAGGTATAGGGTGAGAAATAGGGTAGTGCACTGAATATGCTTTTTTTTAGGAGAAAAGGAATAAATATATAGCTCCAATTACATGTAAGGTATATAGATGCATAAAGGAAGGAAGTATATGTAGATTAAATATGCATTAGATGAACTCTGGGCTTCAAGTTTTGTTGTACTTAAAAAAAGAATGTTTTTTTTAAACATAATTATTCTACATATTTATCCAAAGCAATACATATATCTAGGTACATAACTATCGTACAAATAGGAGGTGTTAGGCTGAAACAGATGAAATCAAGTGCATTTGAAAAGAATCAGATTGTAATCAGATTATTAGGGATTGTGTGATGGACTGATTCACCATTAGATGGGGGATTGATGGAGCGTGATTATTTAAGAATGTCTTGCTCTATCCAATCCTGCTCATTGGGTGTGATACTAATACCTACTTAAGAAACATGAATATCAGAGTGTCTCGTGAATACGTGAAAGTTTAAAACTGCATCGTAAAAGCATGCAGAAGTGTCAAAAACCGGTTTGAGATTAAGTTATTCATGACAGAGAGAGAAACCTTCTAATGTGCTGTCATAATAATGTGAAAAGTAATAATGCTGTGATAATAATGTGAAAAGAAATAATGCACATTGTAGTTTAGCAAAATATGATTATGAAACCGATTAAGTAAAATGATTCCTGCTTATAGTTTCTTTGATACGCCAATCTAAGAGAAAGTGCTTGCTTATATTTTAATGAATCATAATCAGACTATTCTTATAAATTTAAGGAAATTATGCTTCCTATATTATTTCTTATGCATCTTTAGTTCTCTAAATGTTTTCAATATTAGTATGTTTATTCATTAGAAAATGATGATTCAGTAGTTTTCCATGTAGGCCTCAAAATTCGAAATGTATTTAGTTTTTTTATTATTCCCTTCGGCTAGACTAGAAATGCTGACCTGATTGCATTTTATCAGCGCTGAAGTTTCTTTCCTACAGTTTGAATAATGGACATCTTCTCTGTAACTAAAAAAAACTGGCCTATTGAAATCAGTGCCAGCTTGGAGTGTTACTGCTGTTTTGATGTTTCCCATGAAACGTTCCACCATGTCGCTTTTGGCCATTAGTGCATTATTTTCCAATGATGTATTCCCAGGTATGCCAAGAACTTTTGAAATTCTTCACTTGAGAAAGGGGGTCCATTGTCTGTTTTGATGGTTAGAGGGGCGCCCAGGCTGCAAATATATCATCCAGAGATGGTAGTGTGGCGGCTGTGGATGTTGATGATACTTGGCATACCATGGGGAAACAAGAGTACTCATCCATGATGACCAGTAGGTGTCCGCTGGTGTCCAAGGGCCCATAGACGTCAGCATCCAGTGTCCACCACACAGCTTCAGTGAAGTCAGACATGCGCAGTTGCTCCTGCCTGGATGGTCTTCCTATGATCTGACAGAGGTGACAGTTCATGATCATGTCCTCCACAAAATGATCAAGACCCGGGTGTAGGAAAGTGGGTTTCTGTTGCAATAACTCCCAACTTTTTGCCAGATTTCTGATGCATTTTGACTAAATGTGCCTTGGGTCCCTGCCAATCAGGTTCCCAGGGCCTGCGTTCTTTCCTAAAACTGTACCTTTGTTTCCACAGTTGGTACATCTATAAGTCCCTTGTAAAAGGTACCACTGGTACCAAGGGCTTTGTGACCAGAGAGGGTCTCTAAGGGCAGCAGCATGTATTGTGCCTCCCTCAGAGACACCTCACCTAACACATACATACTGCGATTGCAGACCATGTGTTTCAGTGCAGACAAAACTGAAGAGACGACATGGCACACATCCCTGTGTGCCATGGTCTGCACTAGTCTGCCATACACAGACATGTTTCTGACCCACTGATGTGAGAGCCCTTGTGCTCTCGTGGGTCAGGAACAAAGCCTGCTTGGGTGGAGGTGCTTCACATCTACCCCCAAGCTGGAACAGCATTCAGGTCCATGAGCCTCAAAGGCTTCCTGCCTTTTGATATGCTAGCCAGGGCCTCTCCCACTAGTGGAAATGCCTGCCGCCCTGACCAAGCCCCACTTATGTCAGCAAGGTCAACAGGACAATTACTAGTCAGGAGAGGTGTGTCCTCTCTCTACCAGAACCATCAATAAGGTGCCCTGGACCGAGGTGACCCCCTCCTTAGAAGATCCTCCATCTTGAATGGAAAGATTTTAGCCAATCGGACTAGGGGATGCACCCTCCCCAAAGGGAAGGGATATACTAACTAAGGGTGCAATCACCCTAAAAGGCAAGTAGCCTATTGGCTACAGTCTGCCAGTACCTGTAACACCCTAAATTCAGTATTTAGGGGCACCCCTGAACCTTGATACTCAGATTCCTGCAACCTACGAAGAAGGATGAAGAAGACACCTTTGCAACAAAACTTGAAGACGACAACTGACTTGGCTGTTCAGTAAGAGGGGGGTCCCTAGAGGCAGGATGGGTAGACAGGGGAAATAGGGAACAACAGAAGTCAAACGGAGAGAACAAAACCCACTGTCTACACTAAATTAATTTACACTACGCCCAGAAATGGGCCAGATTTATAGGAAGGAGCTCTGGGCCAAAACAGACTAGGGAAGATAAAAAAGACAGAAAGATATAACAAATCAGAATTTATTTCAGTGACAATAGTCAAGATGATAATATTTGCATAAAGGATAAACAATATAACATACAATCCAATTTTTACACCTGGACAAAAAATCCCAGACAGAAAACACACATGGACAACTCAATCAAACATCATACTCATAAGTAAGACAAGACAAACATATATGCATCAATAATACATATGATTTCCAATTAGATTTAAAATTAACATCAGCAGTATATAAATTGGACAAAAAACAAGCTTGTGCACTCCCAGTTCATAAGGGCATGTGGAGTCTTCTGGTGGGCACGAGAAGGTAAGAGCCAACGCACGTTTCGGTGTTTGCCCATACAAGGCTACACCTTCATCAGGGCAACGGTGATAAGAGGCGTGTGGGACAGCACAGGCGAAACCTTTCAATACAGGATGCTGTTAAAAATAAGCTCTTCTAAGTAATATTGAAGAGACAAAGCTTATACATCAAGTAAATAGGCATATCAGTTAAAGAATTTGGAACGTCAGGGGTAGATTACCCGAGCAAGGGGGCCACCGTTGGGCGAGAGCAGTACGTTTAAACAACTCGCAGACTAATCTTCGCAATAGTGGCTTAGGCGGATGAAAATAAGGGGCATCTCAGGTCCGGCCGTATAGTACAGGATCGTCAATAAGAGCAAAGTTCGGACGAAAGGGTGGCAACGATGATGGGTCTGGATGACACTAAGACACCCACGTGTAAGACGCCCACCAGAAGAATCCACATGCCCTTATGAACTGGGAGTGCACAAGCTTGTTTTTTGTCCAATTTATTATATACTGCTGATGTTAATTTTAAATCTAATTGGAAATCAATATGTATTATTGTTGCCTATATGTTTGTCTTGTCTTACTTATGAGTATGATGTTTGATTGAGTTGTCCATGTGTGTTTTCTGTGTGGGATTTTTTGTCCAGGTGAAAAAATTGAATTGTATGTTATATTGTTTATCCTTTATGCAAATATTATCATCTTGACTATTGTCACTGAAATAAATTCTGATTTGTTATATCTTTTTGTCTTTTTTATCTTCCCTAGTCTGTTTTGGCCCAGAGCTCCTTCCTATAAATCTGACCCATTTCTGGGCGTAGTGTAAATTAATTTAGTGTAGACAGTGGGTTTTGTTCTCTCCGTTTGACAACTGACTTGGGCCCAGCCCTACCAGCCTGTCTCCAGCTGAAAGAGCCCGCAAAGAAGTCGACACTTGTCCTGTGGCCGGGGACTTCCAAGAACCCAAGGAAGACTGACACTCTTCAAGAAAGACCAGATCTCCCGAGGACAGCGGCCCTTTTCAGAAAACTCCAACATCAAGGACTCTGGATCTGCAACCCCTGCTTACTCTGCACCCGACACCCACAGCCAGAGTCTGAGTGGCTCACCCCATCCAGTGAAGTTTCCCCAGCGATCCTGACCTTGATTCCAGTGTTGGTTGACCTCTCCTGGACTCCAGGAAGACACCTGCAGCCTCATCGTGAAGGTACCCAGACTAAAACCGGCTCCGTTAAAAGACATCTGACCACAAAGAGCACCCCTGCATCCTCAACCTCTGACCTTGGAAAACCCAGCCGACTGTGCCCAAGGCCCCTTCTACATCCCAACTTACCTGCCCACCCGGTGGTCACCTTCATTCAGCCTCCTGGTCTGAGCCTGCAGCCTCTTTGTGCAACCGAGATTCCCAATTGAAAAGCATTGGGCGCCCGACTATGATTTTCACCCTGCACCCGGCTGCCCCAGTGCATGGTGGTGTAAGGTTGGTACTGCCTTGTAGCCCCTCCCTGTGCTTGCTTTAACCCCTGGGGCCTGTGCCCTTAAACGTGCGCACACCATTGTGCTTTTTTATTCTTTTTTTATATTCAAAATTGGCAAACAAGCATTTTTATATTTTTACCAGTGTGTAACAGGAGTGGTAAAAGCATTAGCAAAGTCAACAGTTCTGCATCAAAGGCAAGACCGATTAACTTTCCCATTTCTTGTTTCATCCCTGCTGTCACTCTTTGTTACCATTTTCCTAACTTTCTATTCCTCCTTATCTCTTCATTCTCTGCATTTCTCTCTCTTGCTGTAGGCTAAAGTTTGATGATGGAAAGTAAGTCTGGTCCTCAAAAACGAGTGTCGGTGCCCACCACTTGCAAACAACAGCGCAAATTAGGCACGGAGTCTCATCGTCAAGGGTTGACTGAACAAGATTGCTTGTAGCCTGGCCAACTATCTTTATCTCATTCTGGGCATAAAATGAACACTCCTACTTCTAGGTTCCCATCTCAGTACACTTGTCACAGTCCGTCTTCATATGCTGTCCTGCTCCCTACAATCCTGCATTTACTGACCTCTACTGTGACTTATTTTCAACCTCGGTCCTGGGCCAATCATACTCTGACTACACTTTGTGAATTGCGAAATCTAGGATTGAACCCATACTACATTGTACATCCATTAATTGAAATCCTTTCCCTACATCAACATACTGCTGGTCCTACCCATAAGGCAAGGCCAATCTCAACACTATTTTAAAATGTACTCACAGTAGGAGCTGGTGGCAGTAAAATGTTGTGGGGCACCGCGGGGGGCCAGCAACAAAACAAACAATAAAAAAAACATACCTGCTGTCTTCTGCTCACCACACTCCTGCTTCTCTGGGCACAGGCGAAGGCTTCCAGACTCCCCTACGGCCAAATCAGAAATCCAGATGCTGCTTTCATACCCATGAGAGCAGTGATGGAATTGGGCGGAGTGGGCTTGTTTTGCGCTCCATCAGGATCTGGGTGCCTATGCCTGCTGGTCTCTCCACCCGGCAACACAGCTGGTTTGGAGAGATGTCAGTGCGCATGACGGTCTGGCTGTCCTAAGACAGCTGGCCAAACCGTCATGGGCACTGACAGAAGTGCCCACCACTCCCCCCCCCCCTGCCGCAGTGCTGTGGCCCCACTCCCCAAAACTCGGCTACAGGTCGAAAATTCAAATGATCATTATTTTATTTTTTGTTTGCCTCTGCAGGGAGGGGCTGACGCTCCCCCGCCATAGCGGTCTTGGTCTGGATACTGTATATTTGTATTTTGAGTGACCTCTAACCCATCCTATTTACCATTCAGGCACACACTCAGCACAAACAAACTCCTGGGCGTCTTCACAGAGGCTGTACGGAGTTTCTCCCAACTCCTAAACTGGTCCTTTCTGACAGCACTTGTACATTTCAAACCCAAGGACAATGACAATGTCGGGGTACCATCAGGATTTTGAGGTTCAACTGCCTTGGACCAAAAATATCATTGCCTGAAAATCGACTACTGCAGTGTTGTGAAGGTAAGTATATATTGAGAAATATCAAGTTAGTGGCCTTAACGGCATAGCTGTCATATCTGCCAACCCTCCTTATTCAGGCGGGAGGCTACCAATTTCAAGGCGAGGCTCCCCCCTCCCGATTCCTGCATTCAAAAAACGATTCCTCAGCAGGCAGCAGCCCGGACTGGTCTACTGAGACTCGTAGTATACACTGCCAGTAACCTGCTCCTGCATGCCAGTGCACAACATTTTTGAAATGGACTCTGCCTTCGCTTTCTCTGTGCTCCTGACAGGTAAGGGAAACAAGCAATGGCATAGCCAATAGGTCTTGCTTTTGGGACCTCATAAGTATTTAATTATGCAGCACAATATCAACTGTTGCATAGATAAACACTTATAAGGTCCCAAAGGCAAAACCTATTGGCTATGCCAATGCTTGGTTTGTGATGGTCCCGGGTTGCTTCTGTGTTTGTGATGGTCCAGGGTCACTTCTGTGTTTGTGATGGTCCCGGGTCACTCGCGTTTCAGGAGTGGAATGTACTGGACTCGGCTGTTGTATTTCAGAAACGAATTCATATTTCTGTTTAAACCGAGAGTGGAACAATCTATACACCGTGTACCAGAGGCAGATCGTGGTTCGGAGAAGTTTCATTTTCATATTGCCTTGAAATTGTTAATTATATTTGCATCTGGTTGCGCTTTCTGCGTGTTTTTTCTTCTATTGACTGAAAACAGAGTAAGACAGATGGGTGGTTTGTGGGAGAAGCCGCGCTTCGAACATTCCGTTCAGTTTCACAGCATTTAGAGTTCATATTTTCCAAGGTCACTTCTCTGCTATTAATGCTTGTTTTCACCTGTCACAAAGGAGCTTTACCCAAAGCAAACACTCTCTCCCACCTCTCTGGAGTTAAGTTCTGTTGAACGGCGCGTTCGGCCGGGAGGTGGGGAGGGGGTGAGGATCCTGGGATATTAATAATTGCATGATGTTCTCGCCCTGTGTGATTTGAAGACAGAGTTCTGGAAACTTCTGAACCTTCAGTACCCCAGAGATGGAAGTGAAACATCTGCCTGAGGTGACAAGGTGCGGAGAGTTGCACTGGGAATGGGACGTCCTGGAAGATCTAAGGCGACGCCCACTCATAACAAGTCAGAGGAAATTAATGAACGAGGCTTGGTGTAGAAACGCTGAGAGTTGCATGAATACTTGTCAGTAAAACGTGCCCGTGAAAGAATACGAACCACATGTAAAGAAATCACTCTAGCCACACATGCAAACCGTAAGTAAAAAATCCGAGCTGCCAAGGGAGGGGGTGGCAAATGGTGAGCACTTTCGCGGCCGCTTTGATGTTCTCAGTGGCCGCACGGCTCACTGAGAACATCAAAGCGGCCGCGAAATGATCACGCAGGCTGCCAAATGGTGCGCGCGCCCGGCGCACATGCACTCTATTTGGAGGCCTGAAAGCAATAGTTTGCACTTCCAAATCCCCCCGTTTACTAAAGCTCTCGCGAGAGCAGCGCTGAAGCGCTGGCTCAGGCGAGACCTAAAAACACATATCCGAGTTTCTGATATCCGATCCTGCAGCAGCACACTAAGTACCATGCATGGCAGTAGACCAGATTCAGGCCTCTGTAGAAGTCAATGAGAGAAAAACAATCTCCCGATTATTTTTCTAAAATCTCCCATTTTCCTCTTCTAAAATGTTGCCATGCATGAGCTATGTACCTTAAAGATATGTACATCTTCAAGGTATGTTGCTGTCCCCTCTCATACACACTGGGCCCAGGAAATTGGCAGAAGGATGCACAGTCTGTCACCAATAGAAATATATTTCACTGGGAGGAGGATACAAACATTGTGGCCTTTACAAACTATGTGTTTAGTAGAATTCTAAGGGGATTAGCACGGTAAAACACCGTGTGTTACCTCTAATATAGAATGGGCTTCGGGATTGATAAAACGATATAAACAGGGTCACTGGAATTATGCGGCAGGGGAGCACCAAATTATGCAGCAGGATTGACCAAACTATACTGCAAGAAAAGGCAAATTATGCCACACAAAGCATCGCATTTTCTGACAGCATTACTTCATTATTTGGGGATTTTTACACTTACTGATACTGTCTAGTCAAAGACTTTACCTTATTAGTACCTTTGAAACAACCAAAAACAGAAATAGCCAACGGAAAGACGAGCAGTTAGCCTTGGAGAACGGCAACTCCACTGCACACAAACACGTCGCCACACTTTTAGTAACATTTGATCCGTTTGAGCTAGAAACATTTTTTTGTAATCTGCAGATGATGCAGCAGATGATGGATTATGTGGCAAATGCGGAAAATCCATTATTATGCGAAGAAGAGTCAGCCGCAGAATCGCATATTTCCAGTGTCCCTGGATGTTAAATATTGCACCTCTAAGAATGCACAGCACTTATCACCATGGCAGGGAAACAGTGCTTGTCACCTCTGATTCAGGATTGGCTGAGGAGACTGGTACAAGGATTCAGAGTTTGTCACCACTGGTATGGTGTCTCTGCAAAGGGTACTTAAAAACTGTCACCTTTGAAAACAGGCAAGGTTTGCCGGTACTCCGCACAGGCAGTTCTAAAAGGCAGGTGCTGAGACAGGTCCCTATTGGGCTCTCCATTTTTACCCTTACCCTCAGGGAGAAAAAATCTCAACTCTGCAGCAGTACCACTGAGCCTCAAACAGACTCGTTTTAGTTCTTTCACAGTCTTACCATTTCAGAACTGAAGCATTTTCAATATGCTGTACTACCAAGCCATGGTTGTTGCTTATTTGAGTTACGCATCTTACAACAAAGCCAATAGTACTGGCTTGTTGTAAGTGTAATGTTACTTGCTGAATTATATATCTGGATGCAATGACAGAAGTAGCAAAATACCAATAGGGCGGCACACTATGCTGAGCATATATTTTCACCTTTCAGTGCTTTTAAGCCACGCCCAGTTTTTTCATCCCACTTGAAGCCCTGGAACCAGGTTTGAATGGGATGGCAGCGGCAGGGGAAACAAAGTATGTAATTCATCACAGGATGCACTTGGGGAATTGGGGGAATGGAATACAAAGTCTGTCACCTCTGTAGATGCATGGCACTTGTCCTCAGGCAGGGAACAGAGCGCGTCATCTCTAATGAAGAATGGGCCGTGGGCTGGGGTTTGTCACAAGAATACAGAACCTGTCACCACCAAGGCGCGTGGACTCCGGGAGGAGTGCCCTCATACAGGGTGCCTTGAGCTGTTTACTCTTGAACTTTGTACAGCGTTCGGCACAGTGTTATTAAGGGCGGTAATTAACTGCTTAAGGACAAATGACGTGGTGGCCATTTTCAGCCTCATGCTGGAGCAGAGCCAGCTCTCCGTTTAATTTGATAAGAAAGCAAGTGCCAGGATAGCAATGCGAACCTAGGCATGTCCAGACATCGTCCGTGCTGTCTGGAAGGACCCTGGGTGTCAGGCACACAGGAAGAGACAATGACAAAGGAGGACACCTCTGGTAGAGACCCACCCCAGCTATTACAGCCCTGGGAGCAGCCCACAGCACCACTAGTGTTCCCAAATTCTGATTGGCGGTTCCCCGCTGTTCTAAGATGCACCCACATGAAAACTCTGACAAAGCTCTTTAACTTTGATTACTCCGGAAAGGGCATCGGGTTGGAAGCCAGTGCTTAAAGTGTGCCGGTGGTTGCAGGTGGCAGACACCGGTATGGAGGAATAGGACAATTGTGATGAAGTACACTCTCTGCTAAACCGTTTGCCCCAGTTGCATAATGAAACTTGAGGGGGCCACCTGCAAGGTACATGAAGGGGCACCTGCTCCGGATTTAATCAGGAGTACTGTGCTGAGGGGGCCTCCTTCAGCTAGGGGGGTCCGCCGCTCCACAGGGGCTGCTGGGCCTGTGTTACATCACTGGTTTGTCCGCCCGACTCACATAAAGGTGGGTGAACCAAAAGTATGTGGACTATGGAACCTCCTCCAGCTCTGTCACTGCCATGCTCCTCTGACAGCTAACGGAGTCAAGTCGTTGGAGGTTAGACATCTGCCCAACTGCCCTATTAAGTGTGGCTTTTTTTACTGTCTGGCTGGCGGTGTGGAACAGAAAAAGAAAATTACCCTCACACCACGGGAGAAAACTTCTATGGTGTGGGGGCCATTAGTTTTGAGTTTTTCAATAACAGTTTGTTTTTGAAAAATTTAAAACTTTATAAAAGTTTGACAGACGGCCGTCATGTTTGATGAAGCCATCTACCAATCTTTTACAACAGTGATATGGTGTGCTCACTCGTTCCATACCCATTGAGGGCTTCTCCTCAGAATCACCCATACCATTGTTTTGCTGCAAGATCAGACATAGACCATTTTTTGGCTTTCACTCGGGGGAAATAGCTCCCATTTACTCATTTACTGATTCAGTTGAAAATGTATTGATGACATTTAATAGCAAGCATGGAAAAGATGTAATAGTTTACACAGCAGAAATCTTCAAAGCCTGTAAATGAAGGAAAGTTTTATATATAGCAGTAATGTTACTATTTAGACAACCACGCTGCCCTCATGAACGCCAGACGCAAACACCACCAACTCATCCGATCCGCTAAAAGAACCTCCTTCAAGGAACGCATCGACAACAACGCACACAACAGCAAAGAGCTTTTCAACATCGTGAAAGAACTCGGCACCCCCAGCTCCTGCTCCAATGATGTTCCGCCGTCACAAGAACTCTGCCACTCCCTGGCTGCCTTCTTCCACCGCAAGATCACAGACATCCACAACAGCTTCGACACCAAGAGGCCGATGACAGATGCAGACACCCCCGACTCAACACCTTCCAAACACACCGACCTCATGCTCTCCTGGCACATCAATAACGACGAGGACACCATCAAAACCATGAACACCATCCACTCCGGCTCACCTTCCGACTCTTGCCCCCACCATATCTTCAAAAAGGCAAGCTCCATCATCGCACTCCAACTCCGAAAGATCATCAACAGCTCCTTCGAGACCGCCACCTTCCCAGAGAGCTGGAAACACACCGAGATCAACACCCTTCTCAAGAAACCCAAGGCGGACCCAAACGACCTCAAGAACTTCCGACCCATCTCCCTGCTCCCGTTCCCGGCAAACGTCATTGAGAAGACAGCCAACAGACAACTGACCCACTTCCTGGAGGAGAACAACATCCTGGACCCCTCCCAATCCGGCTTCCGCAGCAATCACAGCACCGAAAGCGCCCTCATCGCCGCCACTGACGACATCAGGACTATACTGGACAACGGCGAAATCGCGGCCCTCATCCTCCTGGACCTCTTGGCCGCCTTCGACACTGTCTGCCACCACACCCTGCGCACACGCCTCCACGACGAAGGGATCCAAGACAAAGCCCTGGACTGGATCATCTCCTTCCTCACCGGCAGAACCCAGAGAGTCCGCCTCCCCCCTTTCCGATCCGAAGCCACCACGATCACCTGCGGCGTACCCCAAGGATCATCCCTCAGCCCGACCCTTTTCAACATCTATATGGCACCGTTCGCCAACATCGTCCGAGCACACCACCTCAACATCGTCTCGTACGCCGACGACACCCAGCTTATCCTCTCCCTCACCAAGGACCCGGCCACCGCCAAATCCAACCTCCACTAAGGGAATGAAGGCCGATGCAGATTGGATGAAGACTAGCCGGCTGAAACTGAACTCAGACAAGACGGAGATCCTCATCCTCGGCTTCACCCCCTCCGATTGGGATGACTCCTGGTGGCCGACCACGCTGGGAGCTGCCCCGACACCCACCAACCACGCACGCAACCTGGGGTTCATCCTGGACCCAACGCTCTCCATGACCCAGCAAGTCAACGCAGTTTCCTCCTCCTGCTTCAGCACCCTCCGCATGCTCCGCAAGGTCTACACATGTATCCCCACAGAAACCAGAAGAACAGTCACCCAAGCCCTCATCGGCAGCAGGCTGGACTACGGCAACACCCTCTACGCAGGAACCACGGCTACACTTCAGAAGAGACTCCAAAGCATACAAAACGCCTCTGCATGCCTCATCCTCGGACTCCCCCGCCATAGCCACATCCCTCCCACCTGAGAGATCTGCACTGGCTCCCGGTCAACAAGAGGATCACCTTCAAGCTCCTCACCCATGCCCACAAAGCACTCCACAACGCCGGACCAGCATACCTCAACGAATGACTGTCCTTCTATACCCCAAACCGCCAGCTTCGCTCCGCCGACCTCGCCCTCGCCACGTCCCACGCATCCGCCGAGCGACCACCGGCGGCAGATCATTCTCCCACCTCGCCGCAAAGACATGGAACACCCTCCCCACCCACCTGCGTCAGACCCAGGACCTGCTGACCTTCAGACTTCTCAAGACCTGGCTGTTCGACCAGTAGCTGCTCCCCCCTAGCCCCCTTAGTGCCTTGAGACCCTCACGGGTGAGTAGCGTGCTCTACAAATGTTTTTATTGATTGATTGATTGATTGATCCTCTTTGGAGGGCGGCTGAAGTCAACAAGTTGATTGAATATTCCACCTCTTGATCCTATAATATATATATATTACGTACTGGTGGTTGCTAGTAGGTAGTTATAGTTAGGACCTAGTTTCCGTAGGAATGCAATTTCCCATGAGGATTTTATACACACAACATCCAGAGCCCCTGAACAGAATCACAGCAAAGTTGGTTACAGCAAAGTGGTCACAAAGCTAGATCTTGGCAGAGAAAGACTGCTTTTTAGTAATTTTGTGAAAATCTGTTGAGTAGTTTGGAGTAGTTGAAAACAAAAAGTTTTATATATATATATAAAGACGCAGAGGGTCCGCAAATTCAACAGATCTCATATTGAGATCTGATTGGCTGCCACCACTTCAACCAGGAAGTGGTGGAAGCCATCCTAGGACTTGGGACTCACCTAGAAAAAAGGCACACAAAAAAACATAAAGTGGCGGGGTAGGAATACCCTGACCCCCCTAGGCCTGATTCTGGGGTCCCACAGGGACCCTGCATGGGGCCCAAAAACGTTTTTTGTTTTTTAATTGTGACACAATATCGCAGAGGATTCGCTGCAACATTTGTTTTCAATCAAGCAGGATCTCTAGAAGAATCAGATATATTGGGGGTGCGCGCTCAAGAACCCCTTCCCAGGCTGATCTAGGCTCCGGGAACCCCAAACACGGGGCCTGGCCAATTTTGAGAAAGTAATGGGGTGCCACGCAGCCCCCTCCTGGGCCAATTTCGGCCCCGAGGACCCCATATTCCATGGCATGTCCTTTTGAAAAAAGGGGCAACGCAGCCCCCCTCCATGGGCCAATTTCGGGCCTGGGGACCCCATCCGCTGGGCACAGTCGTATATGTAATGGTAAAGAGGCATGTGACCCGACTCCCTGTGCCAATTTTGGGCCTGAGGACTCCATCTTCCCGGACCATCCTCAACTACAAAGGGGAGGGGGGTCCATGGCCCTGTTCCCTGTGCCATTAATGGCCCTGGGGACTCCATTTCCCAGGACCGGCTCATGCTATGCTCCAGGGTGCCCACCCCCGGGAATAGCTGTTTTCCTGCCAGCACTGGCACAGGCTGGGAAAACTGTGTTTGCTCCAGCTTGGCGGTAGCAATTTAAAACTCACACAAAGTGGGAGCAAACACCAAGTCTTCTCCCAGTGGGCAGGAGCATGAAAAGCACTGGAAACCACTGGCTCAAATTAAGTACTGCCCATTATAATATGGAGAAACGCAGAAAAAGGAGAAAGAAGGCAAAGGGAGAATACAGGAATGAAAAAGAACCTGTAGGGGTGAGGTAGAGAGACATGAAGTGTATGCAGAGGGATGGAACAAGGACGTATGAGGTGGAATCGAGACAAGGCAACCTTGGTATTCGGCAACCCTGATATTCGCAGCAACCACAGAGGTCGGTTTGGACCCCCGCTTTTCGTATATAAACATATAAAGCACTACCTCTCTAGGGAAGGCCATGTCTCCCTCCAAAAGACCAACAGGGCTCTGCCACAGTTAGTCGTGTGTCAAAGTTTATCCAACAGAATTAAATTAGTCTGTGGTGCCTGTGAACTGTCAGAAGGGCTGGGGAAGAGCCAGCCACAAGTCAGCGACTGGCTCCTGAACATACTTCGTTGGATATATATTACTGTGTGCTTCCAGAGACCAGAATTGGGAAATCGGAAGGTGAGTCACAAATATGTCTGTTTCCTCAGACCCTGCAGCCGCAAACATCTGAACTCTCTTACCTTGCTGTGGGGTTCGTGGCAGACTGCTCAGGCGCTGATCCAGAAAGTTGCAATCCAGTCATTTGCCAGTGCCCCGGAGCTGCAGCTAGCGCTTCTACAGCTGATACAACACTCCAGTGGAATAGGGCTCCTGCGCCACAGCCAGGGCTTGTGCTTCACTGATAGCAGTTTTACACCACATTCAGAGCTCCAGCATTGCACCACAGTCAATGTTCTGGTACTGCATTATTGTCAGTGCTTTCCTATACCACAGCCAGCGCTCCTATGCCATGCCTTACACCATTACCAGCAGCATTTCACCACATCTGTTGCTCCTGCACCCCTGTTTGTACATCAGCTAGCGCTCTGCGATCCTGAGACAGTCAGCCCTCCAACACCATGGCCAGTGTCCTCGCTCGATATCACCAGAGTGCAGCGGCACCAGGCTAACATGTTTGGGGTACCTGCTGCACCATACTCAGGGGCAGATTTGCAAACCCCTTGTGTCACTTTTGTGCCGCCATAGCATCACTTTTTGTGACGCAGCGGTGGCGTAAACAATGCAACACGTTGCGGCCCATTTACAATGTGACGCATCTAGGGAGATGCGTCACGTTGTAAAGCCCTGCGCCACATTATTCCTGCGTCAAGTATAATGTATGCAGGGTGGGTGTTCCCATGCAGGAAAGCCTTGAGGAAGTGACGCAGTGAAATCTTTAAAATTTCACTGCGAAACTTGTAGGACGCCACTGCGTCAAAACCTTACGCTTGGAGCAGGCATAAGGAGTGACGCAGCACAATAAGTATAGGCCTCCCCATGCATTGCTGGAGTTGCGTTGTGCTTGCGACACAACTCCAGAAATGCGCGACTTTTGCACCAACAGATGTGTCAGAATATCTGACGCATCTGTCAACCCTTGCGCCATGGTGCGCCATATTGTAAATACGATGCATCCATGGTGACGCAAGGGTTTTGCATGCAGGAAAACTTACGCATCTCTGCTCTAATGCAGAGATGTGTCAGTTTCTTGTAAATCTGCCCCTCAGCGGTTATTTTTTACTCAAAACTAGGCCATAGTGTCCCATTTTCATTGCTCACTTTAGAACTCTTGCACACTTGCTACGTCACTGGCATCACAACCAGTGCAGCACAGAACATGCTCCACCACACCCAGCACTGGTGTGCAGCAGCGCACAGTGCACAGACCAGAGCCAGTGCTCCCATAGCACAGATCATACCATGGTAAGCTCTCCTGCAACCACTGAGCATACAACAGCCAGCGCCCTCGCCACATAGCCAGTGTTTGTTGACCACAACCTGTACAACAGTCAAAGCTCTTTAGAGGTGGGAGGGCCACTGAAAGCTTGAGCCAGGCTCAGGCCTGAAGCCTGGCTCTGGCTCAGCTCGAAGTCTTGTAGGAACCTCGAGCTCATAACAAGCAGAGCTTTCATTTGACTTCTGCCTTCCTCTCTCTACCCGGGATGGGGTGTTACGGTCAGAGTTGCTAACTGGGGAACCGGGTTCGAGTCTCAGCATTGGCTCAAAATCTAGTGATTCTGGGCAAATCACTAAATCTCCCTATCTCTTTAAAAAACAGTGTGACCTTGTGTAATGTAACTGGTGCTCATGTAAAGTGCTCCAATAACCTTTGTGTAGAGTTTGTGCTATATTTTGAAAAGTACACTGAGATAAAAACAAGCCTAAGCTTAAGGAAAGACAAATAGATACCCATTTATTGGCTGATTTGTCCAATGTAAAACCAGAAAACCTGGATTCATTGCGGCTTTCTCGCTTAAATTATGTTATCAGGCAAATGATTTATTTCACTAAAACTCTTTTTTCTTCATTATCGTGTATAAAAGCACTTCTAGATAAGTGAGTTCAGGTTACCAGTTGTACAAAAATAACTTTAAATACTTTCTTCTCAATGCAGTGTTATAATGTGCCCAATTAGTGACAAGGCCTCCACATGTTGATTTGGAAGAGACTTTATCAGATTTTATGTCATGTTTGTTGTATGATTTACAAAACAAATATGTTAAGGGCTTGGCTTGTGCATGGTCCTCAAGAACCGAGTCAGATCATCGGCTCAGCTCAGACTCAGCTCTACATGTTAAATTGTTGGGTTGCCCGCCTCTAATTGTATTGTATTGTAATTGTATTTATATAGCGCTTACTACCCCTGACGAGGCTTCAAAGCGCTTTTTCGGCGAGTAGCTTGCTACTACGGAACCCATAAAGGTATAGTGGTGAATTAGTATAGTGAAAATATGAAAGTAATTTGAGTGGTGGATATGTTAGTAGTCAGTCAGTCAGTCAGTCAGAAAACTTTATTTCGGCAAAGTTGCCTATAAAAGTGCAGACATCACATTTAAAAAGAATCAACATATATAACCAATAGTCTTAAAACCTCTCATAAAACAATAATTTAAATCGTTATGTGTACATAAAAAATAAATGATGTTTAGCACAAAGATACAATAAAAAGGTACATGGCTTGAAGAAAATAGGGAAAAGGCGTTACAATGCTAGGTGTTTTCTTTTTACCCACATAGAGAAAAGGTATTTTGCAGTTACTGTGACGAATAGGGGTGAGGTGTCGGATTTCATTATCCTATGTAGGTCTCTATAGTTTCTTACACCAAGATTTTTGGCTAGTTGAATGATCCATTTTTTGCGTGGGTTAGTATAAGCCTTGCAAAAAAATAATACATGGGCCTCAGTTTCTTCATTCAAACTACACCCTGGACAAGAACGAATTATAGAACCTTGCCATTTATTCGTCCTAGAAAACAAAGGGAGAGATCCATGCCTAAATTGGATGTAGAGTTTCTTGGCAAGCAATGGTTGGATCAAATCCAGTGCGGGCTCAAAGCTGTAGCTTAATTTCATTTCGAGGAATACAGAGGTCATGTTAGTGCTAGGCTCTAGGCGTAGCATTTGCAACATTTTGTATTCCTCTATCGCTTTTGCCAACTGTTTTTTTTGTAGGACAACACAGGTCTCCTCTGGATTAAGCCAAAGATCCTCCCTACCAATTGCGCCTAAAAACTTTTTAATGTATGCAAGCCATGAAATGGTGCCAGCCCCTGGTAGTGTCATGATTGATTTTAATTCCTCCCTAAAGTTGGTGAGTTCTGGTGTGCTCCACAAACGGCGCCAATACATGACCGGGCGGGAAGCAACCAGGTCCGCTATTGGGTGGATTCCAAGATCCATTCTAAGGGGTTGGAGGGGAGTACTCTTGGGTAGAGCTAAAAGTTGTCTCATAAAATGATTTTCTGACCTTACTAAGTACTGGACTGCGCTATGGCCCCAAAGTTCAGCGCCATATGTTGCCACTCCTCTTGCCTGAACCTTATAAACCTCTACAATCGGGCCAATTAACTTTATCGGGCTGTCCCGGTACATCCTCAGGATTCCCCCAGAGACTTGGGCCAGTTTCAGGTTAGCCTTTAGGATCTGGGCTCCCCAATCCATTTTGTTACTTAGTGTGAGCCCCAAATAATCAAAGACCGATACTCGTTCCAGCGGTAGATCGTCAAGCTTTGGGATCGGGCAGTTTGTGGTATCCGCATGCAGGACCATGTATTTGGTCTTATTGACATTGATGACCAGATTCCTGTTTCTGCAAAATGTTGCAAAACCCTCCAATACTCTTTCCATTCCCATTGCAGTCTTGGACAAGAGCAGAGTATCGTCTGCAAACATTAGTGCGGGTATTTTTCTACCTGCTAGCCTGGGTGCATCGATATCTGTTAGGGCTAGCAGTTCTTCCACAAGGCCATTTAGAAAAAGAGAGAAGAGGGTCGGAGCAAGGACACAGCCCTGCCTCACTCCTCTTTCGACGGTGAAGGGGGGTGTTAGTTCACCATTTTGGCCATACCTTACTCTGGCAAAATTGTCTTTGTGGAGGGTTTCCATAAGATGGCATAGGTAAGGAGGGACACCCATTCCCTTTAGGAGGTCCCAAAGCTGTCGTCGGTCGACCATATCAAAGGTGGACTTTAGGTCAACAAAAGATAGGTAAAGACTACCTCCTTCCAATTTAATGGATTTCCAATAAATCATCTGGAATCTAAAGAGTTGGTCTATTGTTGACATTTTAGCTCTAAAGCCCGCCTGGAGTGGAGTCAGAATGTTAGTCTCTTCCATCCATGCTTGGAGCCTCCCCAATAAGACGCGTGCAAAAATCTTCTGTGCCACGTCTATTAGGCTGATCGGCCTATAATTAGCCGGATCCAGGGGCGAACCCTTTTTATGTATCGGAATGATCTCAGCCCCAGCCCATGTATGAGGCGGTGGCATTCCTAAAAAAATAGCATTAAAAAGATTCTGTAAGTAGGGAACCCATACAACCTGTTCACTCTTGTACAGGTCACCCGGAATGCTGTCGAGGCCGGGGGCCTTATTGGGGAGGACTTTATTCAGGGCCAATTCTACCTCTCCTAAAGAGCATAAAGCGTTATCTCCCATGATCGTAAAGGGGGCTTGCCTGGGTCGGGATTCATAATGATCTGAGCCAATTAGGTTACTGGCGTAGAGGGCTTGAAAATGTCGGCGCCATACATCCTCCCCTAAATTAGGTTGGACTGCAGCTTGGGGGGCTGAGGACCCGGTTTTAACCAGGTTCCAGAAAGCCCTGGAGTCCCTTTTTCTTAGTGTAATAGAGATTTCCTCCCATCTGTTGAGCTCCCATTCCTTTTTTGCATCGGTGGTCACTTTCTTATAATGGCCCCTCGCCTCCTTGATCAAATCCTTGTTTCCCCCTTTTAGATTTGCTAGGAGTGATGACTTTGCTTCGCTACAAGTTTTAGTAAACCATAGGGATCTCTCTCTGGGTTTTCGTGGCTGCCTCCTTGTTCCCCGGTGGAAATGTCCCTCCAAGGTTACACATAGCTCTGCGTGAGTTGAGCCAATGATACCCAAATCAGGAGGGGTGATTCCCTCAGCAACGGGAACTAGAGATCGCTCTAAAAGTGGGAGGATCTCCCTGTACATATCACCAAGCTCAGTTTGGGATTGAACTAGCTTATCCCATCTTACTCTCCGACCTCCGCCTAAAATAACCATAGCGGAAGAAGAATTGGTGGTCCTGGATTGTCTTGGGGAGTTGACGTGACCTTTCAGAGTGAGGGCAAGGGGATTATGGTCGCTTTCGGTGCGATTTATCACCTGGAAATCCAGAACCCCGGACCACATGTCCAGTTTAATCAATATATAATCAATCACAGAGTTATAGCCATTCCGATGGAACGTAGGTTTACCAGGATTGTCCACTGAGAACCTCCCATTACATGCCCTCAAAGAGTGAGTAAGGGTTAGTGTTGTGAGTTGCAGAACCAAGGGTGTCCATCCCTTCGTGGGATATGTGTTACTAGGGGGAATTGCCCATACTTCATCCTCTTCTTGGGTAACTAAATTAGGCACACCATTCAGTGGTTCAAAGTGAAAATTAAAGTCACCACCTATAAGCAAATGTTCATGACTAGGTAGAATGCACAGCAAGTCATCTAATTTTGACAGGGTGCTAGATTTTTGACCATTCTTCACGGGGCGAGAATAGATGTTAATTACATTAACCTCGGGATAATCCCGAAATGTTAGGGCTATACACATAATGTCCAGTGAACCAGTATCAATTACTCTGATTCCACAGTACAGGTGTGTTTTCACCCACAAACACAATCCACCTGAGGGTCTCCCTCTTGTGGCCCTTACTGCCGACACCCAGTACGTAACAAAGCCGAGGCGATGGCATGCTTGCATTGTCCAGGTTTCCTGGAAAAGGCATATATCGTATCTGTCTATGAACTCCGCCCAGTCCGGACAGTTCAACCGGTTAGCAGTGCCTGCCAAATTCCAGGATAGAATTTTTAAGCCAGCTCCATACTCTGTATTTCGAGAAGTGTTAACACTTATATGTGTGCCCGTGTGAGGCTGTGGAAGTTGGCCAAGAAGGTCCCCCCCGTTCGCTATAGACTCAACAGGAAGGGAAGAGCTATCAGTCATTAGTTGGATAGGAGCAATATTTGTGCTGGTCGTAATTTTATTAGGGTCGTGTATGCAAGCCTGGGGTAGTTCTGTGGGCTGGGAAGGCCACTGTACTGTGGGAAAAGCTGCCTTTAGGCAATCAAGGTTGGGGTAAGCCTTGGTCTGTCCCAGGAAATTTTCCTGACTTCCTGCCTGATAGTGGACCTGCCCATGGGATCGGGTGTTTTTAGTAACCTCTTCCGGGGGTTGCAGTCAATCAACGAGATCAAGGATGCTGAACCTGTTGTGACATTGAATGGAGGGGCATGGATCATAATAGGGGGCTACTCCAGTCCCAGGGGGGACCCTACACTTTTCCCTCAAAGCCCCGATTTGGTCCACAAAGCCTATATCAAGGTTGTTAGCTTTGGTAGGGTAAAAAAAGGAGAGGGGAAGAGATTGAATTCCAGCCACGGGACTAGCCCATCCTCCATCCCCCAGGAACGAGGTCACCCCTTTGTCCCTAAAGGTTATAATAATGCAGTCACCCCTTATGCTTTTCACACTCCTGCCCACCCACTCCACTCTGCGGACCATTATAATTTCCCCATCAAGATGGGGTGGGAGAGGTCTATTAACACGGAGCCAATACATGACTTTGTTCTTCAAAGCCATGTATGGTTCAGTTTTGTCGGCGTGTAGTTCGGGGACACCAGTTAGGACCACTACATAAGGACTACACTCAGGGGGGAGATCAGGTCTTGGAAGTTTTGTTTTAGGGCATACATATTGATTAAGGGTACTATCAGGGATGGGCACTGGTATGTATAATCGGGGAGAGTTCCTGGCCACCCTGGCATCAACAGGGGCGTAGGGGGTTTGGGAGGGGAGTGTAGGGGCAGCAATTCTCTGACTGTTTTGCAGTTGGTCCCCATCGGGAACTGGTATGGTACAAGGTGGGGTTAGCTCTTTTCGTCGTGCGACCAGCTGGGGAACCTGATGTGAGGGTGTGGGTTGACTGAGACCCTTCTTGGGATGGGGAGCCGACTCGCTGCGGTTCAAATCCGCAGCGATAAGAAGTAGCCTTAGTTTTTCTTCAGCAGAAGCTAATCGATTGGCTAGTGGTGATAAACTCCTTGACATTAGAAGCTCCATCTTTTCCCAAAATGCTTCATCAATTGAACATTTGGAGCATTGATGAGTCTCTTTCAAAGTAAGCTCAGGTAGGCTAGGTGGTGTAATGTCCAATCCCGGTGTTGAGGGAGACCTTCCCTGCACGGAAAAATCACTAAGGCCAGTGTTCAGATTAGGAAGATTTTTAGGTTTCTTGTTATTGTTATGTCTCGTCGGGCCTCCCTCGCGCTTCTTGCCCTTCGGGGGGTTAGTTCTTGAGCCCTTGCTCCTCACAGACTGCTCCGATTTTGACCTAGTGGTAACAGTGTTCATAAAAATTGGAGCTGGTGGCAGTGAGTCACGCCTATGTGCAGTTGGCTCATTTAGCCCGGGGTCGTTTGGTCTTAATGCCACAGAAGGCCGGTGCGATGTTACTGCAACAAGAGGTGCCAGTGTGTGAGGAGCCCCCTGTGATTCTGTTGACCTCTTAGCCGGGGAGCAAACTGTCATAATGCTACCTAAAGAAGAGCGTTTCTCTAGTAGTGGCTCTAGTGATAAGCGGCGTTCAGTAGCGGCTATTTCATAAGCCAGGACATTACTGGCACGGGTTATAAAGTTCCCCAATGTCTCTGCCATACTGCCGCCTTTGCTCATCGCCATATGTTCGTCGATGCCTAGTGAATAACTGCTACCACCAATCGGGCAGCGACAATGGTTATGAAGGTTGCAATGAAATTACAACTCTTACCGCAATATCAATGATGCTTCCTCAATTTCGTGATGGCGACCCAGACACAGTACAGATGAAAAGGGGGGGGGGGCCCGGCCCGGTCTCCGCCGGTCTCGAACGGGCTCAAACGGGCCCGCCCTTTGCCCGGGCTTCGCCCGGCGCTGCCCGCGCGCGTCCCACGTCGCGGAGGGGGCGCCGGTCTTTCAAGCGCCTCCTGGTGCGTAGCCTGCGTCAGCGGCTTCCCTTGCCGCTCAGGATGTCGGGAGTTGTGGTCCGGCCCCGCAAAGTGTCCGGAACTGCTGATGATGACAATGGCGGTAGCGGGGGGCGGAAAGGCAGCAACCCAGCAAGGCAACGAGGAAATGGTGGGAAACACAAGGTGAGTAATGGCACAGGCACCCACAGCGTTACCACTTTTACTGAGAGCGGAAACCCGCTCTGCCGAGGGGGCGCCGGTCTTTCAAGCGCCTCCTGGTGCGTAGCCTGCGTCAGCGGCTTCCCTTGCCGCTCAGGATGTCGGGTGTTGTGGTCCGGCCCCGCAAAGTGTCCGGAACTGCTGATGATGACAATGGCGGTAGCGGGGGGCGGAAAGGCAGCAACCCAGCAAGGCAACGAGGAAATGGTGGGAAACACAAGGTGAGTAATGGCACAGGCACCCACAGCGTTACCACTTTTACTGAGAGCGGAAACCCAGTTCTAAAGTGGTGTGGCAGAGATAAAACTCCAGTCCAGACACTGCCCAGCCGAGCCCATAGCAGCTGAGATACACGACGTGTGATTGGGGGGGAGGTCCTAATGGCGTTGCGCGCCTGCTATGTGCATAAGAAATTGCGAATTTCCCTACTTCTAAACCACCGGCATGGCTTCTGTGGGTACCCACAGCACTGAGCCACTTCTATGGTCATCCGCTATGTTAGTAAGTTATTTGGATTGAGAACGATAGTAGAGGCATAGAAGAGGGAAAAAGGTTTGCATTTATATAGCACTTGGTACCCTTGATGGGGTGTTGGAGCACTTTTTCGGTGAGTATACTCTTATACCAAAGCTCGAGCCACAGCAAGCGCTTCTTTGCAACACCCGATGCAATAGAGCAACACCTAACCAGGCAGCACTGCTGTTCACTGTAGCCAGCGCTCCTTCAGTTGTATTGCAACATTTATATAGCGTTCACTACCCATTCGTGAGGCACCGAAGCGCTTGCCTACATCGGCAGCAAGCAGGGTGTGTTGTTGGAAAGTTGCTGCTTTTCTTTTTGAGCCTCTTGAAATCGTTTCCATGTTGTGTTGATGACCGCTATTTTGCCCTAATTGTGTTGACCCACTCAATGCTTTGCCATGTGGTGGATGAAGAAGTGACAGAGAAGCAGTTACAGGTTTACAGTAGTCTGGCAGCTTTAAAAAGCTCTACAGGTCTCTTGATCATATTTCTTATTTTCATAGTCTACTTAGCTGGTTACCAACTGAGTTGTTAAATATGATATTTTTAGTTTACAGTCAGAACAGCAGCCAGAGACCGTGCACGTCACTCCGGGATGGCGAAAGGTGCCACATGGGTCCCCATGGCAACTATTTGAGAAGCCTGCCAGACCAGACCGTAATATACCGTACCGTACGTAACAGTAAAGCAACATTTTACAGGGCTTCTGCTACCAGGTTGAAAGCGAGTGAATGCCGGCGTGATGTCACCTAATTTTCTTATCATTTTTGCCTAGTCATGCTAACACAGGAGTCCCTTCCCTTCTGCGGAATTAGCTACGGCCCGGCACCTCGCAAGCTCCTGGCACAGCCGGAATGAGCATCACCCAGCTGCTGGCACGTAGCACGCAGACCGGAAGTTCTTCCTACAGACGCATTGCGTAATCCAGTATAACTGCGCAGGGGTCAGGGGAGTTTGCTGGTCCCTTTAATGTAGGGTTTCCTACGCCCAGTGTCAGGGCGAGGTTCCCTCGGGTGTGTGGGCTGCCTAGCTGCCAACTCTGCCACTTCGTCATGACCTGTACCTAGCTCCAATTGGTAATTATTTTCACGTGGGTCGCACTCCGCTGGTCTTTAGCAAGTAGCCCCATAGGATTCTGGATGATAGAGTAGCAGCGGCGAGTACACCTATGCTACGAAGTGTAATAATAAATGCCATCCCTGGACACGTGTTTCGAGGTAGTTGCCTCTCGTCAGCAGGGAGCAGGACTGTGTGGGGGGTGCCGTAGACTGCCAAAAGATATGAGGTTTAAGTACCTTTCGTGGCGGCGCGCGGGTGCAGACTCCAGGCTCGTCAGCCAATCGCTCAGGGAGCTTCAAACATTATTTTCACGTGGGTCGCACTCCGCTGGTCTTTAGCAAGTAGCCCCATAGGATTCTGGATGATAGAGTAGCAGCGGCGAGTACACCTATGCTACGAAGTGTAATAATAAATGCCATCCCTGGACACGTGTTTCGAGGTAGTTGCCTCTCGTCAGCAGGGAGCAGGACTGTGTGGGGGGTGCCGTAGACTGCCAAAAGATATGAGGTTTAAGTACCTTTCGTGGCGGCGCGCGGGTGCAGACTCCAGGCTCGTCAGCCAATCGCTCAGGGAGCTTCAAACATTATTTTCACGTGGGTCGCACTCCGCTGGTCTTTAGCAAGTAGCCCCATAGGATTCTGGATGATAGAGTAGCAGCGGCGAGTACACCTATGCTACGAAGTGTAATAATAAATGCCATCCCTGGACACGTGTTTCGAGGTAGTTGCCTCTCGTCAGCAGGGAGCAGGACTGTGTGGGGGGTGCCGTAGACTGCCAAAAGATATGAGGTTTAAGTACCTTTCGTGGCGGCGCGCGGGTGCAGACTCCAGGCTCGTCAGCCAATCGCTCAGGGAGCTTCAAACATTATTTTCACGTGGGTCGCACTCCGCTGGTCTTTAGCAAGTAGCCCCATAGGATTCTGGATGATAGAGTAGCAGCGGCGAGTACACCTATGCTACGAAGTGTAATAATAAATGCCATCCCTGGACACGTGTTTCGAGGTAGTTGCCTCTCGTCAGCAGGGAGCAGGACTGTGTGGGGGGTGCCGTAGACTGCCAAAAGATATGAGGTTTAAGTACCTTTCGTGGCGGCGCGCGGGTGCAGACTCCAGGCTCGTCAGCCAATCGCTCAGGGAGCTTCAAACATTATTTTCACGTGGGTCGCACTCCGCTGGTCTTTAGCAAGTAGCCCCATAGGATTCTGGATGATAGAGTAGCAGCGGCGAGTACACCTATGCTACGAAGTGTAATAATAAATGCCATCCCTGGACACGTGTTTCGAGGTAGTTGCCTCTCGTCAGCAGGGAGCAGGACTGTGTGGGGGGTGCCGTAGACTGCCAAAAGATATGAGGTTTAAGTACCTTTCGTGGCGGCGCGCGGGTGCAGACTCCAGGCTCGTCAGCCAATCGCTCAGGGAGCTTCAAACATTATTTTCACGTGGGTCGCACTCCGCTGGTCTTTAGCAAGTAGCCCCATAGGATTCTGGATGATAGAGTAGCAGCGGCGAGTACACCTATGCTACGAAGTGTAATAATAAATGCCATCCCTGGACACGTGTTTCGAGGTAGTTGCCTCTCGTCAGCAGGGAGCAGGACTGTGTGGGGGGTGCCGTAGACTGCCAAAAGATATGAGGTTTAAGTACCTTTCGTGGCGGCGCGCGGGTGCAGACTCCAGGCTCGTCAGCCAATCGCTCAGGGAGCTTCAAACATTATTTTCACGTGGGTCGCACTCCGCTGGTCTTTAGCAAGTAGCCCCATAGGATTCTGGATGATAGAGTAGCAGCGGCGAGTACACCTATGCTACGAAGTGTAATAATAAATGCCATCCCTGGACACGTGTTTCGAGGTAGTTGCCTCTCGTCAGCAGGGAGCAGGACTGTGTGGGGGGTGCCGTAGACTGCCAAAAGATATGAGGTTTAAGTACCTTTCGTGGCGGCGCGCGGGTGCAGACTCCAGGCTCGTCAGCCAATCGCTCAGGGAGCTTCAAACATTATTTTCACGTGGGTCGCACTCCGCTGGTCTTTAGCAAGTAGCCCCATAGGATTCTGGATGATAGAGTAGCAGCGGCGAGTACACCTATGCTACGAAGTGTAATAATAAATGCCATCCCTGGACACGTGTTTCGAGGTAGTTGCCTCTCGTCAGCAGGGAGCAGGACTGTGTGGGGGGTGCCGTAGACTGCCAAAAGATATGAGGTTTAAGTACCTTTCGTGGCGGCGCGCGGGTGCAGACTCCAGGCTCGTCAGCCAATCGCTCAGGGAGCTTCAAACATTATTTTCACGTGGGTCGCACTCCGCTGGTCTTTAGCAAGTAGCCCCATAGGATTCTGGATGATAGAGTAGCAGCGGCGAGTACACCTATGCTACGAAGTGTAATAATAAATGCCATCCCTGGACACGTGTTTCGAGGTAGTTGCCTCTCGTCAGCAGGGAGCAGGACTGTGTGGGGGGTGCCGTAGACTGCCAAAAGATATGAGGTTTAAGTACCTTTCGTGGCGGCGCGCGGGTGCAGACTCCAGGCTCGTCAGCCAATCGCTCAGGGAGCTTCAAACATTATTTTCACGTGGGTCGCACTCCGCTGGTCTTTAGCAAGTAGCCCCATAGGATTCTGGATGATAGAGTAGCAGCGGCGAGTACACCTATGCTACGAAGTGTAATAATAAATGCCATCCCTGGACACGTGTTTCGAGGTAGTTGCCTCTCGTCAGCAGGGAGCAGGACTGTGTGGGGGGTGCCGTAGACTGCCAAAAGATATGAGGTTTAAGTACCTTTCGTGGCGGCGCGCGGGTGCAGACTCCAGGCTCGTCAGCCAATCGCTCAGGGAGCTTCAAACATTATTTTCACGTGGGTCGCACTCCGCTGGTCTTTAGCAAGTAGCCCCATAGGATTCTGGATGATAGAGTAGCAGCGGCGAGTACACCTATGCTACGAAGTGTAATAATAAATGCCATCCCTGGACACGTGTTTCGAGGTAGTTGCCTCTCGTCAGCAGGGAGCAGGACTGTGTGGGGGGTGCCGTAGACTGCCAAAAGATATGAGGTTTAAGTACCTTTCGTGGCGGCGCGCGGGTGCAGACTCCAGGCTCGTCAGCCAATCGCTCAGGGAGCTTCAAACATTATTTTCACGTGGGTCGCACTCCGCTGGTCTTTAGCAAGTAGCCCCATAGGATTCTGGATGATAGAGTAGCAGCGGCGAGTACACCTATGCTACGAAGTGTAATAATAAATGCCATCCCTGGACACGTGTTTCGAGGTAGTTGCCTCTCGTCAGCAGGGAGCAGGACTGTGTGGGGGGTGCCGTAGACTGCCAAAAGATATGAGGTTTAAGTACCTTTCGTGGCGGCGCGCGGGTGCAGACTCCAGGCTCGTCAGCCAATCGCTCAGGGAGCTTCAAACATTATTTTCACGTGGGTCGCACTCCGCTGGTCTTTAGCAAGTAGCCCCATAGGATTCTGGATGATAGAGTAGCAGCGGCGAGTACACCTATGCTACGAAGTGTAATAATAAATGCCATCCCTGGACACGTGTTTCGAGGTAGTTGCCTCTCGTCAGCAGGGAGCAGGACTGTGTGGGGGGTGCCGTAGACTGCCAAAAGATATGAGGTTTAAGTACCTTTCGTGGCGGCGCGCGGGTGCAGACTCCAGGCTCGTCAGCCAATCGCTCAGGGAGCTTCAAACATTATTTTCACGTGGGTCGCACTCCGCTGGTCTTTAGCAAGTAGCCCCATAGGATTCTGGATGATAGAGTAGCAGCGGCGAGTACACCTATGCTACGAAGTGTAATAATAAATGCCATCCCTGGACACGTGTTTCGAGGTAGTTGCCTCTCGTCAGCAGGGAGCAGGACTGTGTGGGGGGTGCCGTAGACTGCCAAAAGATATGAGGTTTAAGTACCTTTCGTGGCGGCGCGCGGGTGCAGACTCCAGGCTCGTCAGCCAATCGCTCAGGGAGCTTCAAACATTATTTTCACGTGGGTCGCACTCCGCTGGTCTTTAGCAAGTAGCCCCATAGGATTCTGGATGATAGAGTAGCAGCGGCGAGTACACCTATGCTACGAAGTGTAATAATAAATGCCATCCCTGGACACGTGTTTCGAGGTAGTTGCCTCTCGTCAGCAGGGAGCAGGACTGTGTGGGGGGTGCCGTAGACTGCCAAAAGATATGAGGTTTAAGTACCTTTCGTGGCGGCGCGCGGGTGCAGACTCCAGGCTCGTCAGCCAATCGCTCAGGGAGCTTCAAACATTATTTTCACGTGGGTCGCACTCCGCTGGTCTTTAGCAAGTAGCCCCATAGGATTCTGGATGATAGAGTAGCAGCGGCGAGTACACCTATGCTACGAAGTGTAATAATAAATGCCATCCCTGGACACGTGTTTCGAGGTAGTTGCCTCTCGTCAGCAGGGAGCAGGACTGTGTGGGGGGTGCCGTAGACTGCCAAAAGATATGAGGTTTAAGTACCTTTCGTGGCGGCGCGCGGGTGCAGACTCCAGGCTCGTCAGCCAATCGCTCAGGGAGCTTCAAACATTATTTTCACGTGGGTCGCACTCCGCTGGTCTTTAGCAAGTAGCCCCATAGGATTCTGGATGATAGAGTAGCAGCGGCGAGTACACCTATGCTACGAAGTGTAATAATAAATGCCATCCCTGGACACGTGTTTCGAGGTAGTTGCCTCTCGTCAGCAGGGAGCAGGACTGTGTGGGGGGTGCCGTAGACTGCCAAAAGATATGAGGTTTAAGTACCTTTCGTGGCGGCGCGCGGGTGCAGACTCCAGGCTCGTCAGCCAATCGCTCAGGGAGCTTCAAACATTATTTTCACGTGGGTCGCACTCCGCTGGTCTTTAGCAAGTAGCCCCATAGGATTCTGGATGATAGAGTAGCAGCGGCGAGTACACCTATGCTACGAAGTGTAATAATAAATGCCATCCCTGGACACGTGTTTCGAGGTAGTTGCCTCTCGTCAGCAGGGAGCAGGACTGTGTGGGGGGTGCCGTAGACTGCCAAAAGATATGAGGTTTAAGTACCTTTCGTGGCGGCGCGCGGGTGCAGACTCCAGGCTCGTCAGCCAATCGCTCAGGGAGCTTCAAACATTATTTTCACGTGGGTCGCACTCCGCTGGTCTTTAGCAAGTAGCCCCATAGGATTCTGGATGATAGAGTAGCAGCGGCGAGTACACCTATGCTACGAAGTGTAATAATAAATGCCATCCCTGGACACGTGTTTCGAGGTAGTTGCCTCTCGTCAGCAGGGAGCAGGACTGTGTGGGGGGTGCCGTAGACTGCCAAAAGATATGAGGTTTAAGTACCTTTCGTGGCGGCGCGCGGGTGCAGACTCCAGGCTCGTCAGCCAATCGCTCAGGGAGCTTCAAACATTATTTTCACGTGGGTCGCACTCCGCTGGTCTTTAGCAAGTAGCCCCATAGGATTCTGGATGATAGAGTAGCAGCGGCGAGTACACCTATGCTACGAAGTGTAATAATAAATGCCATCCCTGGACACGTGTTTCGAGGTAGTTGCCTCTCGTCAGCAGGGAGCAGGACTGTGTGGGGGGTGCCGTAGACTGCCAAAAGATATGAGGTTTAAGTACCTTTCGTGGCGGCGCGCGGGTGCAGACTCCAGGCTCGTCAGCCAATCGCTCAGGGAGCTTCAAACATTATTTTCACGTGGGTCGCACTCCGCTGGTCTTTAGCAAGTAGCCCCATAGGATTCTGGATGATAGAGTAGCAGCGGCGAGTACACCTATGCTACGAAGTGTAATAATAAATGCCATCCCTGGACACGTGTTTCGAGGTAGTTGCCTCTCGTCAGCAGGGAGCAGGACTGTGTGGGGGGTGCCGTAGACTGCCAAAAGATATGAGGTTTAAGTACCTTTCGTGGCGGCGCGCGGGTGCAGACTCCAGGCTCGTCAGCCAATCGCTCAGGGAGCTTCAAACATTATTTTCACGTGGGTCGCACTCCGCTGGTCTTTAGCAAGTAGCCCCATAGGATTCTGGATGATAGAGTAGCAGCGGCGAGTACACCTATGCTACGAAGTGTAATAATAAATGCCATCCCTGGACACGTGTTTCGAGGTAGTTGCCTCTCGTCAGCAGGGAGCAGGACTGTGTGGGGGGTGCCGTAGACTGCCAAAAGATATGAGGTTTAAGTACCTTTCGTGGCGGCGCGCGGGTGCAGACTCCAGGCTCGTCAGCCAATCGCTCAGGGAGCTTCAAACATTATTTTCACGTGGGTCGCACTCCGCTGGTCTTTAGCAAGTAGCCCCATAGGATTCTGGATGATAGAGTAGCAGCGGCGAGTACACCTATGCTACGAAGTGTAATAATAAATGCCATCCCTGGACACGTGTTTCGAGGTAGTTGCCTCTCGTCAGCAGGGAGCAGGACTGTGTGGGGGGTGCCGTAGACTGCCAAAAGATATGAGGTTTAAGTACCTTTCGTGGCGGCGCGCGGGTGCAGACTCCAGGCTCGTCAGCCAATCGCTCAGGGAGCTTCAAACATTATTTTCACGTGGGTCGCACTCCGCTGGTCTTTAGCAAGTAGCCCCATAGGATTCTGGATGATAGAGTAGCAGCGGCGAGTACACCTATGCTACGAAGTGTAATAATAAATGCCATCCCTGGACACGTGTTTCGAGGTAGTTGCCTCTCGTCAGCAGGGAGCAGGACTGTGTGGGGGGTGCCGTAGACTGCCAAAAGATATGAGGTTTAAGTACCTTTCGTGGCGGCGCGCGGGTGCAGACTCCAGGCTCGTCAGCCAATCGCTCAGGGAGCTTCAAACATTATTTTCACGTGGGTCGCACTCCGCTGGTCTTTAGCAAGTAGCCCCATAGGATTCTGGATGATAGAGTAGCAGCGGCGAGTACACCTATGCTACGAAGTGTAATAATAAATGCCATCCCTGGACACGTGTTTCGAGGTAGTTGCCTCTCGTCAGCAGGGAGCAGGACTGTGTGGGGGGTGCCGTAGACTGCCAAAAGATATGAGGTTTAAGTACCTTTCGTGGCGGCGCGCGGGTGCAGACTCCAGGCTCGTCAGCCAATCGCTCAGGGAGCTTCAAACATTATTTTCACGTGGGTCGCACTCCGCTGGTCTTTAGCAAGTAGCCCCATAGGATTCTGGATGATAGAGTAGCAGCGGCGAGTACACCTATGCTACGAAGCTGCCTAGCTGCCAACTCTGCCACTTCGTCATGACCTGTACCTAGCTCCAATTGGCCCCAATCCACACAGGAAGGGAGTGGCAGTTCCTCCTCAACTGGCGCTGCGCACTTTATACACAATGACAGGCTCAAACAGGCGAACTGCCTAGAGTGTACTAAACATATAATGCTTCTTCCTTAACTTAGGGCTCTCCTTGTGTCTATATACAATCCTTTCCATCATAAATAGAGCTCCAGGTTTTATGGTATTTATCTTTTCAGCGTTTCTGCCTCTATTAATCCATATTTTTTGCCCACCTTGTCAGTATTTATCCATATTTATTTTGCATTCTCTGAATAGATGAAGTTGTAATATGGTATACTTCCTGTTGGAAACAGCCCACTCCCACTCCGCAGGGTGGTGGTGGACTCCCCGAACACACTGTGGTAGCTTGGCTCGAGTGGTCAGGAAACAGGCACCGTGCTAAGCATACAATATACCCAAACAATAACCATGCGTGCATCCGTTCCAAAAACGACTCTACACCGTAAAAATTATGAAAATATTCTTCTTTATCTTTTTCTCTCAGTTGCTGATTGGAAAAATAAATAAGACAATCACAATATACAAATTTAAATAGTGCAGGTCAAATAAATACTGTCTGGAGATTCAATAAATAGGGATGATCATAAATACAAGGGACATAAATATAAGTGCAGGTAATACAGGCAATTAAATATTCTGAGGCATTAAATACTGAACCAATAAATATTGTACACCAACAAGTCCTGTAGACCAATAAATATAGTGAAGCAATAAATAGGCTAACACAATAAATACAGTGCCCCCAATAAATAATTAAAAGTATACAGCAGCACTCATGTAATCAGATCACTTTTCAATTCCTAAGGGCTGATTTGGCCCAGGCACAGCTTGTAGGGTTGTGGAAGGCTTGAGGGGTACTACTCCCTGGCTGGGACAAGGCTGAGGCCTAAACTGAGGTAGATCAAGGGGGGAATACCAGTGCCCTGGCTTTCTCTCTCCACACAACCTCTCTAGGTTAGTCCCAATTCACCCCTGGCACAGTCAGGTTGGTTCCAGCACCTCCCTAGCCCCTTAGAGCAGTCTCTCAGGTCTCCACAGGGCCTTAGGCGCCCTCTACTCCACTTACTGCCCTTTTTCTGTTGTTCCGACGCCGCTGGAGTCGTGTCGATGCCGTGAGGCGGTTCCGGTTCGGTCTCGGCGGCCTCGGCACAATGTCAGTTCTAGACGACGCCGGTAGGCGGTTCCGGTCCGATGTCGGCGGCCTCGGTTCGATCTCGACCTCCGATTCGACGGCGTCGGGCAGTCTCTACTCGGTGTCGACTTCGGGCGGCTCCGGTCCGATGGCGCTCTCGGATTCGATGACGTCGGCCGGCCTGGCCTCGATGTCGACTTCCGGCGACTCCGGGGTGCGATCCTCACCCCCGACCTCCGGTGCTCCTCCTCTCAGGTTCCGGGCGACTCCGGAGTGCGATCCTCACTCCCGACCTCCGGTACACTTCACCTCGGTCTCCGACGACTCCGGAGGGCGGACTTCACTCCTCCGATGACGCCGCTCACTCGACCTCGGTTAACTTCCTCCTCGACCTTTGGTATTCCTCACGACCTCCGTCGGCGCCCTCTCACGACCTCAGGCGGCTCCGGGTACGACGTCTGCTTCTTCAGTCAGCGCCGCTTCTCCACCTCGGGCTCCAGGTCTTAGGCTACTCGACGCCGGACTCCAGGGAAACCAGTTTCCAGGTCAGGATCTTGCTGCTTTCTGCTTCTAAGGCCTGTTCCTGCTGTCCAGGTCCTTAGGATGAGTTTTTCTGGCTTCTTCCCACACAGGGCTACAGGCTGGGATCCATCAGTAGGGACAAGTATCAAGGGTGGGTTTATGGACCCCACTCCAGGCACAAGTTTCCACCCCTGCTGCTTCACTCCTTCCTCCTTCACTGTTGTGCTGCTCTCTCTTCACCAGTCAGGTGCCAACTGCCAGCTCCAACTGCCCACTCTCTGTCTTAGCTTCCCAACATTCTAAACCGCCTCCAACTGTCACAGGGTTCTGGAATGTTCTGGAAGGTGCTAGCAGGTTCCAGTGGATTCTGGGGATGTCACAGGTGGCCACCATTTTGTGCTCCAGGCCCTCAGACAGAAGTTTCAGGGGTAGGTAAAATGGCTCCCTGAATCTGCAGCAACACTAAAAAGTCTGGTGGTTCCCAAAAAGGAAAAATTCAAACAGGGTTTGAGGCAAAAGTGGGACAAAATAAATAATGATGAGGAGGGACCACCCAAAGGGCTGACAGGTCTAACACGCGTCCCCCCCAGCTGAAAGTGGGGAGAGCTACCCAACCCCTTGGGAGTTCTCATCACTAAGGCGGAAATACCTTGAGAGACCGTCTGCATTGGCGTGGTCCACTCCAGGCCGATGTTCCACCTGAAAGTCCATCCCCTGTAGGGAAATAGACCACCTCAACAACTTGGGATTCTCCCCCTTCATTTGCATCAGCCAACGAAGGGGTCTGTGGTCGGTCTGAACTAGGAAGTGCGAGCCAAACAGGTATGGCCGCAACTTCTTCAGAGCCCATACCACTGCAAAGGCTTCACGCTCTATTGCACTCCACTTCTGTTCCCTGGGAAGTAGTCTCCGGGATAGGAAGACCACGGGTTGATCCAGACCCTCTTCGTTGAGCTGCGATAACACTGCCCCAATGCCATGTTCTGATGCATCTGTCTGGACAATGAACTCCTTGGAAAAGTCTGGGGCCCTTAAGACCGGGGCCTCGCACATGGCTTTCTTCAATCTCTCAAAGGCTTGCTGACAAGCCTCCGTCCAGACTACCCGTCGAGGTTGTTTCTTGGACGTGAGCTCCGTGAGGGGGGCTACGATGGTACGGTACCCCTTCACGAAGCGGCGGTAGTATCCCGTGAGGCCCAAAAATGCTCGGACCTCAGTCTGTGTCTTGGGGGGTTCCCAGGCCATGATGGCCTCGATCTTCGCCTGGAGGGGTTGCACCGCTCCCCTACCCACCAAGTGTCCAAGGTACACTACCGACCCCTGCCCGATCTGGCACTTGCTGGCCTTGATCGTCAATCCAGCTTGTCTCAGGGCCTGGAGAACAGCTTGCAGGTGACGCAAGTGATCCTCCCAGCTGTTACTGAAGACGGCTATGTCATCCAGATAAGCAGCAGAGAAACTCTCCATTCCGGTGAGGATCTGGTTTACCAGGCGCTGAAACGTGGCAGGTGCGTTCTTGAGCCCAAAGGGCATCACACAGAACTGGTAGTGGCCATTGGGCGTGGAGAAGGCTGACCTTTCCCTTGCTCCATCAGTCAAAGAGATCTGCCAGTACCCTGAAGTAAGGTCAAAGGTACTTAGATATTGGGCAGCTCCCAGCCGGTCAATCAATTCATCCGCCCTAGGGATCGGATGAGCATCAGTTTTGGTCACTGAATTCAGTCCCCGATAGTCCACACAGAACCTCAGTTCTGGTTGGGCACTCGGTGGTGCAGCTTTTGGTACTAACACCACCGGACTGGACCAGGGGCTGCTAGAAGGTTCGATCACTCCTAGCTCCAGCATCTTAGTGACTTCACTGTGAATGCTGGCCTTCACCTTGTCTGACATCCGGTAGATCTTGGACTTCACAGGTGGGCTGTCTCCTGTGTCCACGTCATGGACGCACAGGTGAGTCCTACCCGGGACAAGGGAGAACAACGAGGAGTACTGCCCCAGGACCTGGCGACAGTCCTCCTGCTGTTCAGGAGTTAGAGATGGGGAGAGAATCACTCCCTCCACCGACCCATCCTTCTCTTGAGACGCAAACAGATCAGGGAGAGGCTCGCTTTCCACGTCCTCCCCTCCGTCAGTCACCATCATCAAGATGACTTCGGGCCTCTCGTGGTGGGGTTTGAGGCGGTTGGCATGCAGCACCCGCAGGGGCTGACGAGGGGTCTTCAGGTCCACCAAGTAGGTAGCCTTACCCTTCTTCTCCAACACCTCAAAGGGTCCTGACCAGCGATCCTGGAGGGCACTAAGCTCTCCGGGTTCGATCACCCACACCTTCTGGCCAGGCTCCAACTCCACCGGGTGAGCATTGTGGTCATACCACGCCTTCATCACTGCTTGGCTGGCTTCCAAGTTGTCAGAAGCTTGCTTCCACAACTTAGCCATTTGGCTCCGGAAGGCCAGCATGTAGCTCACCACATCCTGGGGAAGCTTTCTGGGAGTTCTTTCCCATCCGTCTCTCACCAGGTTGAGAGGTCCACGTACAGGGTGCCCATACAGAAGCTCGAAGGGGCTGAAGCCCACTCCCTTCTGTGGCACTTCCCTGTAGGAAAAAAGTAAACAGGGTAGGAGGACGTCCCATTTCCTCCGCAGGCTTTCAGGCAGACTTCTGATCATGCCTTTCAAGGTTTTATTAAACCTCTCCACCAGACCATTGGTCTGGGGGTGGTAAGGAGTGGTGAACCGGTATGTCACTCCACACTCCTTCCACATCGCCCGCATATACGCTGACATGAAGTTGGTCCCCCTGTCGGACACAACTTCCTTGGGAAAACCCACTCGGGTAAAGATTCCCATCAGGGCCCTTGCCACAACAGGTGCTGTTATGGTCCTCAGAGGTATTGCCTCTGGGTACCGTGTGGCATGATCCACCAGAACCAGGATAAACCTGTGACCAGCTGTAGTTGGCGGATCTAATGGACCCACAATGTCGATGCCCACCCTTTCAAAGGGGGTGCTAACGACAGGAAGTGGTTCCAGGGGAGCTTTCAGCTTCACCCCTGTTTTCCCACTGGCTTGGCAAGACACACATGTCCGGCAGTAGGTATCGGACGACACTTTCATCTGAGGCCAATAAAAGTGTGGGACAAGACGGGCGAAGGTCTTGTCTTGCCCCAGGTGTCCTGCCAATGGTATCTCGTGAGCCAACTCCAGAAGGAAGGCTCGATAACGTTGAGGAACTACCAAGGCTCGTGACGATCCATGTAGGGGTGCCTTGGGTTCACTGTAGAGGAGGCCATCCTCCCAGTAAACACTGTAGTTCCCTTCAACGTTCCCTGCTGCCTGGGCTTCGGCCTGTCGCCTCAGCCCCTCAAGGGTAGGGCACTCCCTCTGGCCCTGGCAGAATTCCTCCCTGGACGGGCCTCCCTCCACGTGCCACTCGGCCGGGATGGGTAGGTCCTCCAGGTTGGTAACGTCCCCCTCCGCAGACTCCTGGTCCACCACCTCCGGTGGCCTATCCGTCCTACGGGGTGGAGACGCCGAGGCAGGCTCCTCCTGTCCTCGGTTCTTCCCTTGACTGGCAGCTGGCTGGGCCTTTGTTCCAGGCTCCAGCCGAAATGAACTCCCTCTTCGGGTAGTCGCGGACCTTGTGCTAACACAGGCCCAGTCAGGTGTACCCAGCATCTCGGTGTGAGTCCGGTATTCCACCTCCTTCCAAGCGTTGTGCTCCATATCATTCCCCAGCAGACAATCGACTGGCACGGCAGGGCTTACGGCAACTCGAAGTGAACCTGCAACCCCCCCCCATTCAAAGGGAACCTCGGCCACTGGATAGTGGCCTGTTCTGCCGTCAGCCATCGCGGCTGGGTGGAGTACATCGGGAATTACCTGCTCTGGAGACACCAGTTGGCTACGCACCATAGTCATACTGGCTCCTGTGTCTCTCAGAGCCTCCCCTCTTTGGCCGTTGATGGTGACCCACTGCCCATACTTTGCGGTATTTGCGGGCACCTGGATCTTAGGAACCATCTCCCATTCTCCCAGGGACACTAAAGTGACACCCGCCCACTCCCTTCCCTTAGTTAAGGGCATCTCCTCCCCGAGCACTGCACTAGCTACTCCGGGGGTCTTTCCTCCAGTGGGAGGGGGTGGTCGTTTCTGGCACTTCGGATCTCCTTTATAGTGTCCAACGCCACCGCACTCGTAGCAATGGACAACCCTTGGCTGCTGACTCTGGCCAGGATTAGGGTTTCTGGGCAGGTTAGCCTTAGAGGTGAATCCTGTTCCCTTCCCTTGGAAGTTATTTTGGGGGCCTTTGGAGAACTCCTTTTTCTTTTCCCCTCCCTCTTTCTTCTGGGGGGCGCCCTGTCCGGGCTTTTGAGTATCCCCTCCAGTCCCCCTTGTGGACACCCGGGTACTAGCCCAAATGTCTGCCTCCTCAGCAAGCTTCCGGGGACTGGTCAGCTTGCTATCCACCAGGTGTTGCCGCAGTTCAGGGAAACATTTCTCGAGCAGGTGTTCCTTCAGTACTAGGTCAAACAACTCCTCGTAGTTCCTCACTTCACTGCCCTGAATCCAACCTTCCATTGCCTTCTTCGCATAGTCCAGGAAGTCCACCCAATTCTGCGTGCCCAGCTTGTGACTACCCCTGAACTTCTGTCTGTACTTTTCAGGTGTTAGTCCAAACTTTCTGATGAGCGCCAGTTTCATGGTGGGGTAGTGGGTTTGCTCATCCTCTTCGAGGGCCAATAAAGCATCCCTACCAGCTGGAGGCATGTACTTATACAATCCCCCTCCCCAGTACTTCTCTGGTACCCCATGGGCCCTCAACGAGACCTCATAGGCTGCTAGCCACTTGGCGATATCATCACCCACCCCATAGCTAGCCACTATGTCCTTTGGCAGGTATGGTTTAGATTCCCTGGTGATCTCTTGGGTTTGGCTGCCACCATTAGGAACAGGTTGTGCCCCGATTCTCAAGATCTGAAGATCTATTTCTTTCAGTCGCAATTCATGGGCCATCCTCTGCTCCTCCTTCTCCTTTTCCAGCCTTGCTAAGTCCCATGTGAGCTGTCTTTTCTCCCTCCGGTCTGTTAGCTCCACTTCAGACAAGCCACCGCTAGAGGCACTGCTGCCCTTCCTAGAAATGGTTCTGGGCCCTGCTGACAGGTTCCCCACCTCAGGTTGGTACATCTCAGCCCCCTCAGGGTCAGGCTCTCCATCCCTGTCTTCCTCCTCAGCCTTGCTTTCTCGGCGTGCCTCCCCCCAAGCCCTTAAGCTAGTTTGGAGTGCACCCTTCTTTGCTCCTGGGGGGCAGTACACCCCCTCCCGCTGGCAAAACTCCCTGAGTTGGGCCACAGTGTACGTTTCTAGATTTTCTAGTACAAACTCCATCTTGCCCACTCAGGTTAGAGGACAGGTTTTGTGCAGTAACAATGCAGGGGGGTACCTTTAATAATACCTCCTCCCACCACCAGAGTAAATTTGGAAAAAACAAAAACCCACAATTAGGAAGGCCGCTTTTGAGAAAACTCCCGGTGTAGGCCTATGGACTACCCACAGTTATTGTTGAGTATACGTAGGCACAGCTCCATCCCACCACTGAACACCAATTTATGTTGGAAACAGCCCACTCCCACTCCGCAGGGTGGTGGTGGACTCCCCGAACACACTGTGGTAGCTTGGCTCGAGTGGTCAGGAAACAGGCACCGTGCTAAGCATACAATATACCCAAACAATAACCATGCGTGCATCCGTTCCAAAAACGACTCTACACCGTAAAAATTATGAAAATATTCTTCTTTATCTTTTTCTCTCAGTTGCTGATTGGAAAAATAAATAAGACAATCACAATATACAAATTTAAATAGTGCAGGTCAAATAAATACTGTCTGGAGATTCAATAAATAGGGATGATCATAAATACAAGGGACATAAATATAAGTGCAGGTAATACAGGCAATTAAATATTCTGAGGCATTAAATACTGAACCAATAAATATTGTACACCAACAAGTCCTGTAGACCAATAAATATAGTGAAGCAATAAATAGGCTAACACAATAAATACAGTGCCCCCAATAAATAATTAAAAGTATACAGCAGCACTCATGTAATCAGATCACTTTTCAATTCCTAAGGGCTGATTTGGCCCAGGCACAGCTTGTAGGGTTGTGGAAGGCTTGAGGGGTACTACTCCCTGGCTGGGACAAGGCTGAGGCCTAAACTGAGGTAGATCAAGGGGGGAATACCAGTGCCCTGGCTTTCTCTCTCCACACAACCTCTCTAGGTTAGTCCCAATTCACCCCTGGCACAGTCAGGTTGGTTCCAGCACCTCCCTAGCCCCTTAGAGCAGTCTCTCAGGTCTCCACAGGGCCTTAGGCGCCCTCTACTCCACTTACTGCCCTTTTTCTGTTGTTCCGACGCCGCTGGAGTCGTGTCGATGCCGTGAGGCGGTTCCGGTTCGGTCTCGGCGGCCTCGGCACAATGTCAGTTCTAGACGACGCCGGTAGGCGGTTCCGGTCCGATGTCGGCGGCCTCGGTTCGATCTCGACCTCCGATTCGACGGCGTCGGGCAGTCTCTGCTCGGTGTCGACTTCGGGCGGCTCCGGTCCGATGGTGCTCTCGGATTCGATGACGTCGGCCGGCCTGGCCTCGATGTCGACTTCCGGCGACTCCGGGGTGCGATCCTCACCCCCGACCTCCGGTGCTCCTCCTCTCAGGTTCCGGGCGACTCCGGAGTGCGATCCTCACTCCCGACCTCCGGTACACTTCACCTCGGTCTCCGACGACTCCGGAGGGCGGACTTCACTCCTCCGATGACGCCGCTCACTCGACCTCGGTTAACTTCCTCCTCGACCTTTGGTATTCCTCACGACCTCCGTCGGCGCCCTCTCACGACCTCAGGCGGCTCCGGGTACGACGTCTGCTTCTTCAGTCAGCGCCGCTTCTCCACCTCGGGCTCCAGGTCTTAGGCTACTCGACGCCGGACTCCAGGGAAACCAGTTTCCAGGTCAGGATCTTGCTGCTTTCTGCTTCTAAGGCCTGTTCCTGCTGTCCAGGTCCTTAGGATGAGTTTTTCTGGCTTCTTCCCACACAGGGCTACAGGCTGGGATCCATCAGTAGGGACAAGTATCAAGGGTGGGTTTATGGACCCCACTCCAGGCACAAGTTTCCACCCCTGCTGCTTCACTCCTTCCTCCTTCACTGTTGTGCTGCTCTCTCTTCACCAGTCAGGTGCCAACTGCCAGCTCCAACTGCCCACTCTCTGTCTTAGCTTCCCAACATTCTAAACCGCCTCCAACTGTCACAGGGTTCTGGAATGTTCTGGAAGGTGCTAGCAGGTTCCAGTGGATTCTGGGGATGTCACAGGTGGCCACCATTTTGTGCTCCAGGCCCTCAGACAGAAGTTTCAGAGGTAGGTAAAATGGCTCCCTGAATCTGCAGCAACACTAAAAAGTCTGGTGGTTCCCAAAAAGGAAAAATTCAAACAGGGTTTGAGGCAAAAGTGGGACAAAATAAATAATGATGAGGAGGGACCACCCAAAGGGCTGACAGGTCTAACACTTCCACATTTATTTAACTAATGAATAGGTGTTCATACTTTGACGCCTTTCGTGATTTAGGAAATTGGGTAGCCAAATATAACATAACAATACACCCATAGGTAAATATTTGGATTATGCTACAAATGGACGTTGACATATGTCGCTATTTAATGATACCTCATTCTATTTCTTTAATTCCCTGTGCCAGCTATCTGTTCAGCTGCTGGCCTGGAATTAATGAAAGTATGTATGTGATTATTCTTTATATTGCACTACTGTCACCTTTTACATGTTTTTCGTTGATTATATTGCTTCGTCTACTCTAGTTTGAATTATAGCTAGTGATGTGTGAATATTTATTTACAAAAAAATGAAATGATTTATTAAAAAAAAAGAAATTGATCTACAATTATATATATTTTTATAAATAAAACAAAAGCAGATAATAATTCACTGTTCTTTTTCTGTGGTTTTTGAGAGGTTATCTTGTCACAGGGGTTGTTTTTCCTTGTATTTTGAATTGTATATTCCCTGCTACTCTACCCCACTATCTATTAGTACAGGGACCCTCTGATGTTCTTATTGTTCAGTTCCTGGCACGTTGCTGTGAGGGTTTAAATGCTCTAGATTCTGATTGCTAGATCGATTCTGGAGAGTTTCTATTTCCATTTTTACTTTACTTTTCCTATTATTCTTAGTTTCTATTCAATTTTCTGATCCTTTCTGTTGTTTTTTATTATTTTTTCTTTATTTTACTTGTCATTTTTTCCACACTACTATCCTGATTTGTATGAGTTACACCTACTCACCTTTCCATAATAACTTTGTGTTAATATGGATAAAATTAAAACTTTTGGTTTTTCTGATGAGGACTTTGCCAGATTAATAGGTGATAATTCTTTACCAGGTGGCATGGCCCCTCCCAACAAAGGTGAAAATGAAGAGTGGTTTAGATTACTAAACCTTAAAAAGAAAGCAAGACGTGCGGAGTCCCATGCGGAATTCATGATAGAATACCTAAAAGCAGGAGTGATACCCAACGGTCTCAGAATTAGAAACATCCCAGGCCTCTTTATTGAAATAAGGAAGTTTCTTGAGCGTTGGTCACTTATAGCCAATAAATGCTCAAGAGACCTTATGATTCTCATTATCGAGACAGCCAGAGAAGTAGTTGAGGTACTTATGAAGGAAATCGCTGAGTTATAAGATACTATGAAGAAAAATAACCCAGTAGAAGAGGCTAAAAGGAAACTTGATGATATTAATACCGAATTGAGTTCTTTCAGTGATTATCTTATTAAGAAAAAGACCGAAAAATTGCGCAAAGATATAAGATTCTTCTCTGAGGAGAGAGTTTATCCATATTTAGGAGCTCATTATTACAATGGCTCTAGAGATTACATCAATCAGCCTGATCACCAATATTGGTCCAGCAAGAGAATTTTAACATTCTCAGATACGTCAGGCTCTGAAGGGGAGGACATCCATGGGTCTTTTGATAACTATGGCAATAGAAGAGGTGCCTTTGAGGGACAGAGAAGAAACCCCCGTTTTTTAGGCAACGGACGTGGGAACATGAGAGGGAGATACAGAACACAGGAGAGGGGGCGATACCAACATACAGAAAACAACCCCCCACAATTCCTCCAAACCAGACGAAATCAATATTGGAGAGAATAGATCCCTCACCCCAAGCTGAACTCATCCCTATCTTTAACCTCTCAAGGACCAGACTAGATATCCATGTTGAGGATCTCCTTGCGAGAGGCCTTTCATTTGTACCCAGTACTGGTCTTAATCAGTTTGAACTAAATCAAGACTTGCAATCTTTTTTCCGAAAGGTCCGCCTCAATAGATTTTTTGAAAATCATGATACACGGGAAATTGAGAATAAATCGGGACTGAAACCTAAGTCCATTTTCACCCCCAGTCTGGATGAGGTTGGCCCTGAGGTAGGGATTTTCGAAAAAGTTGTCAACAGGAAAATCAAACAAATGATGCGATTTGTACCCAAACCGCCCTACAACCTGACCTATGATGAATACCAAGCCATGAAAACTCTTGCTAATAATAAGGAAATCACGATCAAACCGAGTGACAAGGGCGGTGGTATCGTCATTATGGATTGTGACCAATATAAAACTGAAATCAACAAAATGCTTAGTGTCCCTGAGAATTATACCAGGGTGATGAATTATCCTGATCAGAGAATTAAGAAGAATATCCTTGACATCACCAGAAGAGCTTTAGACACCGGGAGTATCTGTACACAAGAATTCGAATATCTTAATAGAGAACATTATCAGATCCCCATTCTCTATGGCCTCCCCAAAATACACAAAAGCCTGGATAGGCCCCCGTTCAGACCCATAGTCTCCACTATTGGTTCACTTACGGAACCACTCTCTAAATTTGTGGATGTGTTCCTGGCCCCCTTAGTCAGCAACTTACCCACATTTATTAGGGACACAGGAGACCTTATTACTAAGATAGAGGGCATTGAGTTTAATGCTGTCACGGACATTCTGGTCTCAATGGACATAGAGGCTCTATATTCTAATATATACCCTCACCGGAGCTTTGGAGGCTGTTAGAAGGGTTCTTAATGACTGTACTAATAACTTGGACAACCTTTTCATTCTTGAGTGTCTGGCTATTGTTTTAAATGAGAACTACTTCGAATTTGATCAAGTTATATACAAACAGACACTGGGCATCAGTATGGGAGCCGCTTGTGCCCCCAATGTGGCCAACCTGTACATGGGGGTTTTTGAGAAGAGGTTTATATAAAATGAGGTAGCACCCTTCTCGGAGAATATCACCTACTACTATAGGTTTATTGACGACATCTTTTTTATTTGGAGGGGACCGGAGGAGCAACTCTCTGAATTTATTCTTTGGATCAATCTTTGCGATCCACATTTGAAATTCATTTCTAAAACGAGCAAAGAAAAAATTGAGTTCCTGGATATTTGGATAGAGGCCATTGAAGATCAGATTCAGGTATCTTTATATACTAAACCTACGGCCCGCAACACCCTCCTCCAATACCATAGCTACCACCCTCGTAGCCAGAAGGATAGTATCCCCTTCAGCCAGTTCCTGCGTCTCCGCAGGAACTGCACGTGTATACAATCCTTTAAAGAACATGCAGAGACCCTCAAAAACAAGCTAAGGAATAGGGGATACCCCAATAGAATAATTAAGGATGCGTACAAAAGGGCCAAATATTACAATCGAGACACTTTGCTGATCACCAAAAGTAGAAATATCCAGGAAAAACTGGTCTGTGTTACTAAGCACTCCAACTTTAACAATAAACTCCGCCAAGCGATCAATTCTTCATGGCATATCCTGAATTCTGGTAACCAACAGAAAGATCTACCTAAACCCATTTTTGCCTTTCGCAGGAATAGAAATTTGCGAAACGTATTGGTGAAATCAATTTTGCCTACTGAAAATTCTTTGATCCAACGCTCTATTACGGGTGCTTCACCTATTTTTGGCTCGCATAAGTGTGGCGGATGCCAGGCATGTGCTTTTGTTAAAACTACTCCAACCCTTGAATGGGGTAAAAAGACTTTCTCCTTTACAGAAATGTCGAACTGCAGGACTATGAATGTGATCTATTTAATCTTGTGCCCGTGCGGCAAAGGCTATGTGGGTGAGACGAGCAGAGAGATGCGTGTCCGCTTTTGCGAACATAAATCGTCCATCAACAACAAACGTGCAGGAGCTCTTTTAGTCAAACATTGGATTGAAAAACAGCACTTAACTAAAGACCTTAAATGGTTAATCCTGGAACGTATAAAAACACCTAAAGATCGCAATACTGAAGCACTCAGGAAAAAGAGAGAAGTTTTTGGGATATTTACTCTTCAGACCTTTGACAATGGACTCAATGAATCCCTCCCCTGGGAAAATGCCATCTATTGATATCTTGATGTGAATTATAGCTTCTTTGAATTAATTTCTTGTGAATATACAGTCTTCTGTTACCTTGATTTCCTCAATACCTCCACAATTTCTTATCAGGGGCATCCATATAAGTAGACTGTATGATCCCCAGTATCTATTCTAAATATATCTCTGTAAAATGATACTTGTTCTTTATTCTTGAACTCTGATCCTTTCTGTTTTCTCTGGGGGCTCCTAATTAATTGCATCGATTGTTTTCTTAGTTGCACCGTTTCAAGATGGCGGCCGAGGATATATATTGCACTGGCCAGGAACCCGATTCTCTCTGACTGGTTTTAATATCCATCTAACTATACCGTAATATTTCCAGGATCCACTATAAATAACCCGTGCAAAAGGATATTTTTGTTCCATGTCGGAGCACGGACACTTTTTTGGTGTGGCTCATTATTCTCATTGTTCTTTTCTCCACCTACGCCCTTCCCAAGATGGCGCCCGCGACCACACGCTGCATTAGGCTGTATATCCGATACTCTCGGACTCGTTCTAGCATCCGTCTAACGATACTGCTATATCTTCAGTATCCACATTAAATAATCCCTGTTAAAAGGATATTTTTGTTCCAAGCCGGGGAACAGGCTTTTTCTTGTAGTTTTACATTAACTTCGTCGATCTCCCCTCCATTCATGCCCCCTTTCAAGATGGCGGCCGCTACTACACGCTGCATTAGGCTGTGAACTCGAGACCCTCGGATTCGCTTAATCGTTCTCAGGTGGGGCCTGTTTGTTTTTCCCGCCTCCACCCCCTGACCTCTACCTGCATTATTTAAGCGGCGCCCCTATCTGTGATCCACTTACTCAGCGGTGGGGTGACGAGGAATTTAACTTTGGCGATTTAATTCTTTTTCTAGTGAAGTAAGTTCTTGCTGTATGAACAGCCCAGCAATTGATTTTGTGAGCTTGTCTGGGGAACAACCTTTACAACGCAACTTTTACAACGCACTACCATTACAACGCATTTTTTACAACGCATAATCCATTACAACGCATGACATTACAACGCATGACACTACAACGCATTTTTAAAAACTACCTTTACAACGCATTCCATTACAACGCATACTACCATTACAACGCATACCATTACAACGCATAATATTACACTATACTATCCAACACTTACCCTACTGATGCACCCCCTGGAGTTAGAATAGTAATTTTTACCCCTATACTATCTATCCAACACTTACCCTACTGATGCACCCCCTGGAGTTAGAATAGTAATTTTTACCCCTATACTATCCAACACTTACCCTACTGATGCACCCCCTGGAGTTAGAATAGTAATTTTTACCCCTATACTATCCAACACTTACCCTACTGATGCACCCCCTGGAGTTAGAATAGTAATTTTTACCCCTATACTATCCAACACTTACCCTACTGATGCACCCCCTGGAGTTAGAATAGTAATTTTTACCCCTATACTATCCAACACTTACCCTACTGATGCACCCCCTGGAGTTAGAATAGTAATTTTTACCCCTATACTATCCAACACTTACCCTACTGATGCACCCCCTGGAGTTAGAATAGTAATTTTTACCCCTATACTATCCAACACTTACCCTACTGATGCACCCCCTGGAGTTAGAATAGTAATTTTTACCCCTACACTATCCAACACTTACCCTACTGTTGCACCCCCTGGAGTTAGAATAGTAATTTTTACCCCTATACTATCCAACACTTACCCTACTGTTGCACCCCCTGGAGTTAGAATAGTAATTTTTACCCCTATACTATCCAACACTTACCCTACTGTTGCACCCCCTGGAGTTAGAATAGTAATTTTTACCCCTATACTATCCAACACTTACCCTACTGTTGCACCCCCTGGAGTTAGAATAGTAATTTTTACCCCTACACTATCCAACACTTACCCTACTGTTGCACCCCCTGGAGTTAGAATAGTAATTTTTACCCCTACACTATCCAACACTTACCCTACTGTTGCACCCCCTGGAGTTAGAATAGTAATTTTTACCCCTATACTATCCAACACTTACCCTACTGTTGCACCCCCTGGAGTTAGAATAGTAATTTTTACCCCTATACTATCTAATACTTACCTTAAATGTAATTTAATATTATGCGTTGTAATGGTATGCGTTGTAAAGGTAGTATGCGTTGTAATGGTAATGCGTTGTAAAGGTATTTTTTAAAAATGCGTTGTAGTGTCATGCGTTGTAATGTCATGCGTTGTAATGGATTATGCGTTGTAAAAAATGCGTTGTAAGTGCATGCGTTGTAAAAGTGTGCGTTGTAACGTCATACATCCGCTTGTCTTGCTGTGGATTTAGAGTGAATCTTTGCTTGTGCTCTTCTACATAAATGTCAGATACTAGTGGTTTTTACTTCTTAAGCATTGTTGTCCTGTTTTTCTTGACAGACTATATTGAATATAGACCGATTTTTGGTCTGAGTCACAGCTAGACTGTTGTGGCATGTGACACATGAATTCGGACGCGCACAGCTTATTTCCGTACCGCCACTAGGATTATACCTGCATATACTCTGTAAGTTTTATGCAATTGTCTTTTTAAATCCATCGACTATTACTTTAAGGGGCTAGCTAGATATTAAGAATTTCGTCTTCTTACAGATAATATTGCATGCAGACTTAAGTTACAGTGCGAGTGTTGTGGCATTCTCCGCATGAATCCTGACCCTGGGAGTTTATGCCCCTATCGTTATTAGGACTCCTCCAACGTACCTTGTAAGTTTTGTGTAATCATTTTAATATAAGTATTCACCTTAGCACTAGGAGGCCATTGTGATTGAAGTGTATCTCCAGTCGTGACGATCTGCCTAAGACTTTTGAGGCTTATTATGCTTATTTTCCCTAGTTTTACCAGACTCATTACTGACTAAGGAACTAGATCTGGTACTCCCATCCCTGGCTGCATTCTAAATTCTGGGAAGATTCCTTCATTTTATCCACTTCTGGCTTCATTGGATTGCGAGTTTCCCTATCAAGATTACATGTGTGTAGTATGTTTTCCTTATTTGTGTCATTGCAGGGGTCGCACTTTTAGGTGACTTGTTATGATTCACCACTGAACTATTATTCCTCTGTTTTAAAATTTTTTTTTCAAATATTCACTTCTTTCTTTATGGACAATGGGTTCTCAATTACTCTTTCACCAATGGACTCTTACTATTTTCTGTTTCATTCAAATCTATATCCCTTTATTTCTATTCCTTAGCTCTCCACGTATTCTAGCAACTTGGAAGCATTATGTGCTGGCTAAATATATATTTTTTCGCATATGTGATAATTGATAACCTCGTTATCTCTTTCTCCACAGAACTTTTTTTGACGAGGCATAAAGCCAATTTATGTTAGTTATTTCTTTATTTTGTTGGTTTATTGTAGTACATTATATCTAGCTTCTCCGCCCTTGTAATACCAATACCGCCCTGAGGAAGGAAGACTCCGAAATGCGCATCGGCGCAATTGTGTATTTATTGGCGCAAATGTATGTTTATATGGTTTTTGTATTGTATTATTGACATTTGTATGTGATTATTCTTTATATTGCACTACTGTCACCTTTTACATGTTTTTCGTTGATTGTATTGCTTCGTCTACTCTAGTTTGAATTATAGCTAGTGATGTGTGAATATTTATTTACAAAAAAATGAAATGATTTATTCAAAAAAAAGAAATTGATCTACAATTATATATATTTTTATAAATAAAACAAAAGCAGATAATAATTCACTGTTCTTTTTCTGTGGTTTTTGAGAGGTTATCTTGTCACAGGGGTTGTTTTTCCTTGTATTTTGAATTAATGAAAGTATGGAAACGCACTCAAAAGAAGTCCAATTTTTTGTATTTTTCCATGTTTAAAAATAAATGCAGACAGGAAGCACATTGTTTTCTGTCTGTATTTATCTGTAAAAATCCCTATAAACTGAAAACTAGGAGCCCTAATCATAAACAAACGTTGGCAAAACCAGCACTCATGTCCTTGACAAGCCTCTGTTTTTATTGTATTTTTGGTAAAAGATGGGCGATAGACCATATGTATAAAGTAAATAAAAACAAAAATGATGTAGTGTAAAGGTGGAGTTCATATGCGTGCAAAAGAGACGAGTAAAAAGTCCCCCATTTAAAATATATGTAGGAAAAAAACATTAAATGAAAGCAGAAGTTGGAGACCTGCTTTCGCCTCAAGTGGGCTGCATTTTAGGTGAATGTGTATGTGTGCTCAACAAAATGCCATCACAATGAAGAGAGCCAATGACTGAAGTGGGCTGACCAATTGCCTCATGCCCTACACTGTGCTGTAGAAGGAAAATATGACTGACCTTTGAACAGACCAATGGATGAAGATAACTAACTGAAAGTCCCTGTATGTATATGTAAATATTTTATTATGGATTTTTGGGGAAACTAGTGAGAAGTCTCCAGGCAAGACCTAAAATACTTGTACCAGGGGTAGGTGGAGGGGCGTTCCTTTTTAGTCTCAAGAAAATACACATATATTTGTACTTTGCTCTTACCTCTATTGGTTATCAGTGCAATTTATGACGTGCACACATTTTCTTAGACTCGTTGTTAAACACACTCTAGTCTGCTGACTCAGACGTGTTTCTTTTTAACTGCTGCATGTCCTTAGTGTAATCCATTGTAGTGCTGACTGTTGCCCCTTCAATAACTGCCTGCACAGCCAAGGGTATCTTGTCAAACCTCTTGATCTGAGGAAAAGATTATATAATATTCCTGGCTATAGAATCAACCTGTGGAAAAATGGTGTTCCATGTCAGTGATGGGTGTACAACTTAAGTTCAAGAAGCTTGGATCTACATCATATACTCAGGATACCCACAAGAGATCCATTGAGTTAATTTGAATTAAATAGAGATTAATCATCGGGGCGTGGTCCTGCAGCGCTGCAAGATGGCCACATTGTAGGCGAGCTCTGCCGACCGAGCTCACAATCCTGAATGCCCCGTTCCCTGTGGGACCCATCTGGCCGCGACACCGCAGGCACGGCACCCTGCAGGCACCAGTGATATAGTGAATGCGGCGACAGCCCCGCATTGGAGCTGTGTTGGATGCAAATCAGAAGGGGACCACTGGGGGACTGCTGGGCGACGGCTGCGGCCTATCCGGGCCTAGTGGCAGGTGCGACGACATTGGCCCTACAAATGATGCTCCGGACTGCACTGATCCATAGTCCTCCTTCGGCTGGACCCTGACGCTACCGGGCGTAGTTGTTTGCAACGTAGGAGCAGCCTCGTAACACACCAACACACCATCCCTCCAGCGCGGCTCTAAACTAACAGATACACAGCGCTCCTTTAGGACCTACCAGCTCCACATGGCCATCCATCTTTCTAGGCTATGCCTGTCTAACCCAGTACACAGCGCTGCCAGCCCCCACCCATCCACAGACATGGGTAAGCAGGAGGGCAGGCAAACCAAACTGTCCTTCAAAAGGAAACGCAGTGCCAGAGAGGCAAACCCCGAGGTAGAGAGAGACGCTGCCTCCCACACCGCAAACAACGCCGAAGAGCAGGAATTGGACTTGAAAGAAATCCTGCTGGAGGTGAATTCCAGTTTAAAAAACATCGATGCTATATTAGATATACTTACCTCTTGCCTTAACAAGGTAAAAAACTGGGTAGATGTCCAGGGCTCACGGCTTGATCACATGGAGTCTTACGTGTCTGAAGCAGAAGACAACCAGGCTGCTACCTCTGAACGCCTCCTGCGTATGGACAAGGTGCTAGACCTTGAAGGCCAGTCGGGGCGCACCAATCTCCGAGTCGTGGGAGCTCTGGGATCTGTTGCAATCTCAAGAATGGAAGACTTTGTGGAAACCATGCTGCGAGACCTCTTCGGGATGGAACTATCCCCAGTCTTCATTGTTGAAAGAGCTCATAGGTCTCTGGGCCCAAAACCCCCTCCAGGTGCTCCATCTCGCCTGATCGTGGCCTGTTGAATTACAAAGACCGCGACACGGTTCTCAGGCTGGCCAGGGAACTGGGCCAAATCCAATACAAAGGAGACAACATATAAATTTTCCCCAACTTCACCATGGCGGTGCAGGCAGCCAGCCAGGACGTCCAGCCAACCAAACATCTCCTGCAGCAAATCAACATAAAGTATGCCATGTTGTATCCCGACAAGCTTAGAGTAATACACAATGGCAAAACGCACCACTTCACTGATCCAAAACAAGCCCTTCATTTCGCTAAACAACAGGTCAGGTCCTGCCGCTCCCAGGAGGCCTCAGCACGACCCTCGAAGGAGGCACCACTGAGTGACAACGATTAGCCGCAGGCTGCTATTCCTCTCTCAATGTCTTAAGGTGTCAAGAATTGCATTGCTGCTGAGGGGCCGTTGCTCATGAGGTCACTGATTGCTTTGTTCTTTACCTATATGGTGTGCCTCTCTCTAACACCATGATATTATGCCAATTGTACTGTACTACTGTATTATATGGGAACGCCTGATTGGACCTGCAGGGCACGCCGTGGTAATCCCGGCGGCTGGAGATCCACTCTCTATGGCTGACGCTCGGCCACCCGGCCTTCATGGCAGGTAGTTCGCGTGGAGATTCCACTGCACCTAAGGATAATTCCCAGATGTTACTGTTATGGGTAAGGGTACCTCAACCTAATTGGGGGGTTGGAGTGGGTGGGGCGGGCCAAGAGGGGTGGGATTGTTAAGGGGAAGTCCATTGAGATTTGTTTAATGCATAACAGAGTTGTTGGCTCAATGGCATGCACATACACCTCTTCCATCACCGCGCACACAAGTAGGGACACAGTAAATACCACCACATACACAACACGGCTTCCCTCCCTGGATGACCGTCGCTGCCCCCCAATGTAGAGATGGGCAGGGCAGCTGAACTCATCACATGGAATATAAGGGGTCTAAATGACAGAAGGAAAATCTGCCTAGTGCATACTTACCTGAATAGACACAATGTCAATATCTGCCTACTCCAAGAGACTCACCTCGCCAGCATCACTCTGCCTTCCCTGCTCACTAGGGGCTGGGGACTATCCTATTCATCCACATACTTCAACTATGCGAGAGGGTTCTGTGTCCTTATTCAAGGGGTCTGACTTGGACCACAACTCATTGCATCTGTGACAATGAAGGGGGATATATTATACTTGCTGGCACACTTTACAACCACTCCATCACCCTGGCCACCATCTACGGTCCCAATGTAGACAATCCAGACTTTTTTGCTAGGGTCTGGCATCTAATCGCAGGTTCTGGCCCGTGGACTGTTCTCTGGTGCGGTGCCTTTAATGTCCCGCTGGCAGACCTGCTGGACAGAGCTGGCAATTCCAGATGACCACACCCCCAGGCTACCTCGACCCTTGCCACGATCATCACAGGCAACCACCTCATGGACATTTGGCGAGACACACACTACAACGTGCGCAAGGGCACATGTTTTTCACAACTACACAGTGTGTGGTCTAAAATAGACTACTCGTTGGCATCCAGGGACAGGTTGCCCAGGCAGCCAACAGTTACCCACTTGTCACATACTCTCTCGGACCACACCCCAGTGCAATTGGTCCTCCAGCTCCCCCCATGCGCTCCCAGGCGAGTTTTCGTGGATGATTACCCTGGAGCATTCTTAGGGACTTGATCTTCAGAGAAGAGGTACGCGCAGGTATCCACAACTATTTTGACCATAATACCGGGTCGGTCAGCTCCCCTGCCGTGCTTTGGGATGCTTTCAAAGTGGTAATTCACGGCATGTATATAGCTAAACATCACGGTATTCTTAAATCTATTCGCAGGACGATCTTGAAACCGACATCTCTGCACTTGAAACCCTTTTTTTCCAGTCTAATGACGCCGGCATTCTGGCCAGCATATGGGAAAAGATGTCGCCATATCAGAAAGAGGCACTTAGAGAAAACCTCTTCCTGGAAAAAGAATCCCAAGCTCGCAGATAGGGCGAGGGAGATGACCCTGGCAAAACGTTAGCCAGGCTGCTCAGGAAGCCTTACACAGCATCCTACATCTCCAACCTCTTTTATTCTGATGGCCTACACTGCTCCTCTACCCCAGAACTGCTACAAATTATGGTCGATTTCTTCACCGATCTCTACGCCACTTCCCAGGTGACAACACGCCCAGATCTTCAGGCCTATTTCGATGCCATTGAGCTGGTATGGCTATCAGATGCAGACTGGGAGTTCCTGAACTCCCCCGTTACTGCAAGAAGGTAAAAAAAGCAATTGCTGGTCCCCGTCCAGATAAAGCTCTCAGTCTGGATGGGCTAACGGCCACTTTTTATAAAGAATACTCTGACATTTAGATCCCCAAGCTCCTGGACGTCTATCATGACGCCCTAGAGGTTGGCTCGCTTCCCCATCAATGCGGGAGGCTGTAATGGTTACACTGATCACACCGGACAAGCCAGCAAACCAATGAGATTCCTGCCATCCCCTGTCACTTATCAATATAGATAACAAAATATTTGCTAAGGTACTGGCAAACAGGTTGCAACTCCTGCTTCCAGTAATGAATGATCAGGCCTGATCAATCTGGTTTTATACCAGGCCGAGCTACAGCCCATAACCTAAGGACCATGTTCACAGTCATGTACTACCTGCATCCCCATACCCCTGCAGTGGCCACCCTACTCGATGCTACAAAAGCCTTTGACACTCTGGAGTGGGAATATCTGTTCCCATTGCTGCGCAGACTGGGCCTCGGCTCCAACTTCATATCACAGATTCGTCTTCTCTATGCCTTGCCCAGCACCTGAGTGCACCTCAACGGACAAATATCAGACGCCTTTTCGGTCAGTAGGGGCACGCGGCAAGGATGCTCACTTCCCCCTCTACTTTTTGCCATTGCGATGGAACCCCTGGCAGCACAAATCCGTCAACACCACACGAACCGAGGGCTAGGATTCACAACCCGTGGCCTCGTTATATCTCTATATGCGGATGACATTACTCTTTGTCGGGCCGATTCACTGAGCTAATTGGTATTCACAGAAGGCATTTAGTAGTAGTAAAGTTAGGATTCCTAACTTTACTACTACTAAATGCCTTTTGTGAATACCGATAGTCGTAAAGTTAGGATTTTGTCTCAGTTTAGTAGTAGTAAAGGTAGGAGTCCTAACTTTACCACTACTAAAAGCTTTCTGTGAATACCAAAAGTAGTAAGTTTAGGATTTTATCTCAGATTAGTTCTGTGAATCGGCCCCTATGTGAGTCACCCCGAACACAACCTTTCCCCACTAATTTGCAAAATCATAAGATTCGGGGGTTTATCCGGAGTTCAGATCAACTTGGCAAAATCTGTGCTATTCCCTTTAACGGGCGTCGCGGCTCCATTCCCTGTGGACTACTGGCCCATTAAATATTTAGGTATCCTTGTCGGCAGAAATGTCGAAGTTCTTTGGTAAGCCAACTTTGGCAGAGCCATGACCTGGCTTGAAGACTGAGTTCCACTGTGGTCAAAGCTCCCGCTGTCCATGGCGGGACAGATCGCCATTGGGAAAATGGTTGTATTACCTAAATACCTCTATCTATTCGTGAACATCCCCTTTCCAATCACACAGGCCTTTTTTCAACATCTCCGCTCTAACCTCATCAAGCTCGTCTGGACGGGGCAATAACCCCACATAACGTATGAATTATTAGCATTGCCACAATCACAGGGAGGGATGGGTGCACCAGACCTACAACTATAAGCGCTGTGTGCCCAGGCACACTTCCTGCACTATTGGGCCCACCCCACGCCTTTCCAACCACACGTAGCTGTAGGTTTCCCCATGGCTATTATCTATAGTGCTGTTTCCCCCATACAAACAGCCTACCTCAGAGATTGACGCCCCTCAATGTATGCAGTGGGCGTGTATTGGGATGGCACAACGTGCAGAAATTACACAACTTTATGCTCCATCCGTTCCAGTAGTGAAACATCCTTGCTGCCCTCCCTGCACGAAGGGGGTGCCTGCAGCCGCGCCAGTAAGCTTAACATCCACACCTTTGCAGACCTTTAGACGAACAACCAATTCCTCACCCCTCCAGATCTGGCCACTACTACATGCACACCCCTAGAGACCTTTTTGTATTATCAACTGCGAGCGTCATGCCGGGCGCTATACGACAGCTTCCCAGCTCCTCCAAAGACCCTTACAGCATTGGACCACATATACATGATCTCCCGAACCCGCAAGCTGATAACATCCCTATACAATCACATGCAGCGCACCGCACCCGCAACGGCCACACCGGCCTGGGAGGCTTGGGGAAGAGACCTTGTCCTCCCCCTAACTGACACCCAGTGGGCTTTCTTCTGTGGTCAGCTTAAGCTGTTATCCCCCAATTACAAATGACAACTTATGGTCTACGCTGCCACTCACCCCATGCGGACTTCGTTCACCTTGCTTGGCAATGCCCCACAATTGCTGTCTACTGGGTAGAGGTCTTCTGCATTATATGGAGGGTAGCAAATGTATTGGTATCCCCGTCGCCACTGCTGGGACTGCTGGGCTATGTGAAGGATGCGCCCCGCAGCTCCCGCAAACTTATTGCTCTAATGCTCCTCATTACAAAAGGCAGAATTGCAATACACTGGGGTGAAACACGGGCACCGCAAACCCAAGACTGAATCAGAGACATTACATATTGTCATGTTCAATTATCCAACTATTGGGACCTGATGCCTCTGAAGACTTGTCCCCGGGACATTTGGGAACCCTTTTCCACCTACCTTCACCAAACAGAACCCCCATCCTTGGTCCTAGATAGTCAGGATGAAGAGACTCTGCTTCATATCAAGCCTCCCAACACAAATCCAGCGTGCGATGGCGAATGCAATGCTGCTCCTCCCAGAGGATCTTCAACATTGTAATGTACTGACTTGAGTCCAAGACGTATTGGCACTGGAGGGGGAAAGGGGGGAGAGAAGAGATCCTTCTAAGACCCAGACGAGTTAGTATGTTTGCAACATCCTACTTAATTTTCTGAATTCATTGATTTAGTGCTGTTTACTAAACATTGAGTACAAGAAAGATAAAAAATGGAGAGGGAAGTTATTCATATTTTATTAGTTTTCTCATTTGGCTGACCAGATGTTCCATTAGGAGCATTGTCTCAAGAAGAAACTATGTAAGTAAGGGTGGCAAAGGTCAGAGGGTAGTAGCTACCAGTGGTGCAGCTGATGCAGAGGCCCCAAGGCCCAGGGGTGTAAGGGCCCTGTCTGTCGTGCATGGACTACATGTTAATTTTCAGGCCATCGGCCGTGATTTGTTTGGTAAGTAATTGCCTGGGGTCTGACAGATCCGTTTATTGTTGACAGGGCAGAAGGGAGCATGGGAGATAGAGGGCTGAAGGTAACAGTCACAGAGGGCAAGACAGGTCCCTTGCAGGCATAGGGATGCAGTGAAGCATTTTAGTTTACATGTAAACTTTCCCTCTTTCAATCTATCTCAATATCACTCACCTGTTTAGAGTATACCTGTCTGTCTACACCTATCTTTCTATCTATCTCTATTTCTCTATACTTATCTTTCTGCACTATTCTTCTACACCCACACTTGTCTATCTGTCCAGTCACATCTGTTGAAAGGCAAGAAAGGAGAAATGAGAGAGAAGGCTAGAAAGACCAGGGGCATAGCTATCAATGGCACTGAAGGTGCAGGGGCACTGGGGCCCACTTAATCCTGATTACTGCTGCATTTTATGACATAACCAGCATTTATGGGGGCTTCTTTCCCTGTTTGTACCGGGTCCCATGAAAGCCTTCCTATGCCACTGAAAGGGCCATTTGACGTAGAATGAAAAGGAATGCCAGTGGAAGGCCAGGTTATGTCTATATTGTGTTGACGCTGGACATATTAACCAGATTTGCCCCAAAGAACCACAAAGAAATATAGGAAATACCCAATTATCTCCAGAGTAAGAGAAGAATACAAAAACTTGCACTTGATTCCCCTATGAACAACATTGAAAAATCTTTTTTTTTTACCAATCACCTGGAGAGTGAAAGAAGTGAAAGTTCTTAATGCATCAGCACTGCTGGATAGTGGTGACTGTAGAATCATCATTGACCTAAACCGGACCACTAAAATATTATTCCTAATGGAGTTAAGAAGACTCTGGCATTATTCAAACTGTTGATGGTTCTAGAAGCTTCTTTACCACTGCAAGTATCTTTTAGAAATTATGCTGAAGTATTCTCCTTTGACATTATCTCCTTTCTTAACAAGGCTGCGATAAGTATAATTCCTTGGTTAAAGAGGTAAATCCTTATGCCAGTTGGTCTACAAGAAGTTTGGCTTCACAGTTTTTCTATAATCCATGTTATTCTTCATCAGGTTATTGGTCACCAAATGGTGTGATGAAGGATGCCACATCAAAACATAGTGTAGCTAAGCTTTCCTCCATGGTAATTCATTACCAAGTGTTTTCTTCAGGTTTTAACAAGCCCAAAGTGTACACACTTATTCCTCATAGTACTATTAGCAGATTTTGGAAAATATGCTAACTGTACAATCTTCTGCACCATTATTGTTTGTATGAAAGAAGGCTTCAAATCTCCAACCTTGTATTGATTACAGAGATGTAACTCCAGTTACTGTCAAAGATCATTATTCTTTATCTCTCATAAATCACAATCTAGAATCCTTCCAAGATGTACGCATCTTCCCTAAACTTGATTTGCAAGGTGTTTATCGTTTTTTACATCTAAGGGAGGAAAGCCTATTCTGGAACACATTTAACCATTTTGAATATTTTAAACATTGTGTTATGTCCTTTGGGTACTTCAATGCTCTCACCATTTTACAACACTTTAAAGATTCAATATTTTCAGAGGAATCAATTTGTATTGCTCCATTTGAATAATATTTTGTTTTTTCGCGGTACATCAAGAACATGTGAGATCGATGTTAAAGACTCGAGAAACAACAGGATATAATGCTGAGCAACGTGAGTTGAAGAAGTAAGGGGTTGAATACTTCTGCATTTTCTATGGATTCAAAGAAAGTATCAGCAATTTTAGAATTGCCCTTGCTTACTAAAGTAAAAGAGACTCCGGGATTTCTTGAGGTTGCAATTTTTATTGTTAATTTATTGAGCGCTTCTTCAGAGATAAACAGTAATACCTCTCATATTCGAAAGAAGGACAATCTGAAAAGAGGTGAAAGGGGTGTTTAATACACTCAAAAGGATATTTACTAAAACACCAACTTTATGTCATCTCCATACATCTATGAAATTTATTGTGGAAACAGATACATTTGAAAGTGCTGTAGGGTCAGTGTTGCAAAGTCAAGAATATGATGAACAAGAACATCATGTATTTTATTTGTCTCATGTTCTGCCAGTCAGTGAACAGATTTATTCAGTTCTTGAAAGGGATCTTCAAACCATGAAGTTGGGTTTTTACTGAATGGAGACATCTTTAGTGGTCTGTAGAGAACTTTTTAGAACTGAAACCAATCATTACACCTTGTAGTGTTGACAAAATCTTCAATGCAGGAACAGTCACCAAGCTCAGGGAGTATTGTTCTTTGCACAGAATGATTTCATTATTACTTACATTGCTGGTACCAATGATGATGCACTGTCTTGTTGTTATCGACAGCCATCACTCATTCATGATCTACATGTGATTCCTGCTCATCGTTTGGTTGGAATTGTTCGCTCTTTCTTAGACGTAGTTAAGATGGCTCAAGAAGAGTGGTGGCTCCTCCGCAATAGCGGAGGAGTGTCGCCCGACTGCCTTGCCAGCAAATGACAAATTCAACGATGCTCAAGCATCGTTTTATTTTTCGTTTCTCAGCCGGTGCATGGAGGGACATGGCTGGGAGAGTGGAGGAGGAGTGCGTGTGCATTCCCTAAGTGCTCATGTGGGTTTGGTCAGCCGTCTCAGGCCGACCAAAACACACATACGCACTTGGGTTTCTCAAGCCCGGCTGCATTGAGCCGCCAGGCTGGAGAAACCCCCACAAACTCCCAGGTCTCAGCAGGGCATCTTTCCTGCCTGCTCAGACCAATCCCTGTGCTGCAGCACAGGGATTGGCTGGGAGTCTGTCCCAGGGGCTGCTGTGTCCCAGGAAGAAGAGACCAGCAGAAACAACGCAGGAGGCGGCCGGCGGCGCCAGGTACGTTTTAGAAATTATTAATAACGCGTTGTCCCCCCGATCGTGCGCTCATTCTCCACAGTCCTCCCGTGGCAATTCCCCCACCTGCCTCACCACCCATTGTTAGTGGCTACCCCCACTGCTCAAGATCAAATAGATCCAATGTAACTAGAAGAACTTCATCTTAAAATGTGTTTACATCAACAAAATGAGTTCAATTAATCCAAATACTTTATTCGATTTAAGTACAGTAAATCATAAAAGTACATATAATTCGTAAAATTCATCAGTATATAAACAGTTGTAAAATACTAAGTGCTCACATATCACCTCACCAAATGAAAAACCACAGCTAAAAAACGTGATACATAAAAACAAACCTTAACACTAGATGGAAATTGCAAATATAACAGTGCTGGCCGAACTTGTGTGATATCTTTATTCAGAATGAAGGAATATACTTATGTCATAGGGTTGCATATTTGGGGAACATAAAACTGCTGCACTAGCCACGTCACATAGACAATTTGTCAATTCTGAAGGGCTATGCCACCCTACTAACAACTGAGGAAACAAATTCAAGAGCAAATTAGTTAAATTTCACCCTGCAAGCCATTTTTGTTCTAACAAAGGAGTTGCAGCACGATGTGATGAAAATATGTCGCAATTCTTCTATTTCTGGTCATAGAGGAGTTAAGACTATGTTGGATTTGAATCCAGGGTCGATTTGGCAGCCAGTCATTCATTCTGATGATTAAGGATATGGTATTTGCTGCTGCAGCTGTACTCAACATAAATCATCACTTTCCAAGTCATTTGAGTTTTTACAGCCAATACCCATGGCTCATGAACCTCAGCATTTGATTCCTACAGATTTTAGAAAGGATCTTCCATGTTCAGAAGGATAGTAGGTGATAAAAGGGTGAGTTGACACCTTTTACAAAATGGCCCATATTCTCCTTTAACTAAGTTACCTACAACAAAAGAAATGGGTCAGTGTTTTGGTACTGACAATTTTTGTATTCGTGGATTATCGCCCAACAATATATCTGATGGAGGAACCCAATGGCTTTCACATTTTCAGAGGGATCTGTGCAAAGCATTAGGACTTAAACAAGCCATTTTCCATGATTATCTTCCCCAGTCTAAAGGGAAGACAGAGCAAACCATTCAAAGTTTGGAACAGGTCTGCAATGTTACTGTAATGCTGTGGCAACAAATGATGGACGGAATGCTGAATGAATCAAACATTCACCCCCAGTCAAGAGATCTGGGTTAAAACAATCGTTCTTTTGCTCACTATGCCACCCTAGTTTGGACTCAGCCATATGTAAATTAGTCTTAACCCTGCTCCTCATAGGAGCAGTCCAGCCCCAACTGCCAAGCAGGTTCCTCCCTGGACCGGAAACAAGCATCCTGGGACCAGTTTAGGGGTATCACCCCTCATCAGCCAGGCTAGCTTGAATCCAGTGGCACAGCAAGCAAGGGACCCACGACTAGGCATACCTATTCCACTTAGGGCGAAAAATGCTGTGGCAACAAATGAGCAACGGAATGCTTAATAAATCAAACATTCACCCCAGTCAAGAGATCTGGGTTAAATACATCATTCTTTTGCTCACTACGCCACCCAGTTTAGACCCAGCCATATGCAAATCAGTCTTGCCCCTGCTCCTCATGGGAACAGTTCAGCCCAAACTGCCAAGCCGGGTTCTCCTTGTACCGGAAATAAGCATCTTGGGACTGGTTTCAGGGTATCATCCCTCATCAGTCAGGCTAGCTTGAATCCAATGGCACAGCATGCAAGGGAGCCACGTCTGGGCATACCCATTCCACTTAGGGTGAAAAATGCTGCAGCAACAAATGATGGACGAAATGCTGATTATATCAAACATTCAGCCCCAGTCAAAAGATCTGGGTGAAATCAATTCTTTTGCTCACTGCGCCACCCCAGTTTGGACCCAGCCATACGAAAATCAGCCTTGACCCAGCTCCTCATGGCCACAGTCCAGCCCGAACTGCTAAACCAGGTCCTCCCTAGACCGGAAACAAGCATCCTGGGGCAGGTTTCAGTTTCGGGATATCACCCCTCATCAGCTAGGCTAATGTAATGCAACACAAGATAATTGGGCTTCCTATTTACCAATCAACCTATTGTAAAATGTTCTTATAACAATACACGTTATAATGCTTCCAAGGGTTCACATTATTGTGTGTAAGGTTTTTTTCCAAGAGTATTTCCTTCTTTTCCATATAGTGACCCTTTGGCACCTGTGGCTTCTGATCATTTGACCAGTAACTGAAACGTAGGCAGGAAAGTTAACTCAGCTCTAAAATGAAGGAATATGATGGTATATCGATGTCAACTTTTCCTGTCCTTCAAATAAAAGTTTGGAAGTCTTGTCTTTTACTTCTTGTTCATTTGCTGCCAGTCACATTTGCACCACAATATTCTGGATGATTTATCATCACTTATCAGAATGGCTCTGTATTGGAAGTTGTCTCATGTTGGAAGCTTCATTCTGTCTTTCATTCCTGGTTTAAGCCATATGTTTCTGATCCATAACATTGACTTCTGTGTAACCCTCCACCAATTATGGTAGAATGGCAAATAGAATATGGGGCTCTAGAAACCTGTGATTCTAAAAATGTTTTAAATCTATGAAGTTAGTGCTCTTGGGAGGATGTGTGGTGCAGCAGCCAGGGTGGCTGACTCAAGAGCATGGGGCTCACTGTTCGATCCCTGGCACCGGTGGCAGCTCAGCCCAGCATCTTGTGACTCTGAGAAATAGCTTACTTAATCTCCCCAACGGCCCCCAGTGCCTTGAAACTCTTAGGGGGTGAAATGATAGCGCTTTACAAATATGGATTATTATTATTATGCTTGCTCTGTTCGTGCTCCATTGTTGGTTACCTGTTTTGTCCAGCGGCATCCTGATAAACCAGGAACTTACTGGCATACTGAGCATACTATTACATTTATACCAGGAGCTTACCTGTGGCAAGTACGTAGGGGAAAAAAGTGTACTTATCGCACAGTTAGAGAGAGCTCGTAGGGCTACACCTATAGCGCATGGCTTATTTCTTCACAGTTTAGACCGCCCAAGGGGTGCTTTGGTACTTCAAGGAGCTTCAAGTGGGAAACATAGCAATAGAACTGCATAGTTTGGCACTGGACAAAGTATGTCACACTTGTTCTTCTTCATCTGTGCCATGTACGGAAGAAAGGATATAGCTAAGCTTTATGAAATGCCATTTCCAAGGTGGCAATCTATAAAGGGATTACAAACCCATTGAATCTTCTATTGATGTCCCGGCTTAGCTCTTTCCTTGGACTTGGTGTGAAGAAAGTCTGGTTTCGCCAAAAAAAGGTGCAAGAGGTGCTAAAAACATATTAATTCGTACTCCCAGGTCACCTAATTCTTACCGCTTTGCTTCATTTGTTCCTAGGTGGAATAATGTATTCACCTCTGGGGAGCACATAGCCAATCAGTCCCTGGTGGACCAAAGCATCTGTTGCACCATCGCCCTTACTGGGGAACTGCAAGTCCTGTTGGAGCAGTCCTTGTACTTGGGTTTCCCAGCCCAGGGCATGAAGATGTGCTGCCTGCCGCTGAAGATCAGGTCTCATGGGAGCTGCAAGAGATGTAGAAAGAGGGAGGAAAGTCAGCTTTCCTGTCGGCATCAAGGAGGCCGTGTCGAATGGGTTGAGAGCCAGTCCGGATTTTGTGCACCTTGGGGATCCATTAGGGTCCCTAGATAGCAGTGAGTGAGTGTCCCTCAAGTGCAGGTGTATTCATCTAAAAAATAAAACCTGCATCAAAATAGGGGTTTCAAGTAGTAATCAAAAACAAAAAATGCAGGCACATGAAAAGGATTTCCACGCCTCCTAAATCGTGCCCGAAGCTCACGGAGCGTCCTTTAAAAATGTTAAACCGGCCCCCTCTCTGGCGGTCCCCCGGGGAAATGCCCGCTGCTGTCTATGGCCAGTCCGGCCCTGATATGGACTCTGGGCGTACCCCAAGGAAGGCAGGGCACCACAGGGTATTTTTCAAGTGTAGCAGGCCCTTGCACCTTTTTTTCAGAATAAAAGTGTCCTAGGTCCCTCAAATAGTGACCCCAAGAGACATTTTGGTGGTTGTCAACTAGTCCCAGGCTGTGTTTTTGCTAAGAGGCTCTGGAGTGCAAGGACTTTTGACTGTGTCCTTTCCTATATAGTAGTAGACAAGCTTGTTTAGTGGTAGAAATAAGACTTTCACAGAAAGGTTCACTGTTTTGTGTTGTTCAACGTTGAATGTATATCAAAGCCAAAGGGACAGCTTCATTTTATAGTGAAGGGTAAATCACTAAATATTTATGGTAACCTTCAAAAATGTTTCACATTGGTGAAATGCTTCTATTCGAACGTTGGTCTGACCAATCACAACGCTGCATTGCAGCATTGTGATTGGCTTAGGGTATCCTGGTTGCTTCCTGGTTCCGGGACTGCCAGGAAGGGAAGCAGCGACGGTGAGACAGCGGCTGTGGGGAAAAAGTAAGTGTTTTTTAAAATTTTGTTCAACGTCTGCCCCGCCACCCCTGTTGCCTGCCAGCCACCACTTCTTAAGCGTTTATAGTCCTCAACCTACTTGAAACAGCCACAATGTGTCACAGAGCCGCTCACGGATATAACAACAGTGGCGACCTCGGTCACTTAACATAGTGGGAGCAAATAATTCAATCTGATATGCACGCCTTTAATTATGTACACCCCCCCCCCCCATTCAGTGCGGCTACATAGACGGTTGTAAGTTCAGAAACTGCATGAATCCTGTGTTAATCTGAGCCCTTCCAACATGGCTTTTATAGCAGTTAAGATGGCGTCCGTGGAAGTGCTACGTGAAAGAATAAGAGACAATCAGCTATCCTTAGGCTGCTCAGTAGCGAATATTGATGGAAGAACTGAGTCTCTGCTTTTATGTATCGCTAAGGGCTGCATGATGGAGAGGTAGAGCATTGTGTTCTGTCGGGGTGGGGAAAAAATGAAAGGTAAAAGGGTATCCGAAAGATTTGAAACAAGTGTAAGGAACTTAAAGTAGTACTTATCTTGTGAGCAGCAGTAACACAGAAGGAAGATGGCTGCACTTGGGGGGGGGGCTTAATAACTTCTTAGAATGTTCTTGGAGTTCTATATTCTTCAATTGTTGCTGCTTAGAGCAGGTAATAAAGTAGTTTGCATAGTGTTAGCCTCCATTTCTTTAATAAAATCTGGATTTTCTGCCAACCAGGCTGTGAAAAATCTAAATTACTTAAGTACGTGTGTTTGTAGTTTAGCTTTCTGAATGCCCTCAAAATATTTTTAGCAAACCAGCCTGGTAGGCTTTGTCCTAAAAAGCATGTAAAATAATTGTAACGGTGCAAGCTGTTAACTCGTGGTTAATGCAGAACATGTAAATGTACACCTTTATTTAAAACCAGGTTCCAAGATACACTTTTGGATCAGTATTTGGCAGTTAAGTTATATCCTGAAATCTCCTACAGAAGGAAGGCATTCACTACTTAACCCATAGACCGAAATAAAGTAAGTGCCCTGAATTTTACACTGATGTTACCCATTCACATCCATGCACTTTTGGAATGTACAACTATGGAAGTGTATACAAATCATACTCCTTTACAAAGACAAACAAGCATTGGCATAGCCAATAGGTCTCGCCTTTGGGACCTTGTAAGTGTTTAGCCATGCAACAGTTGCATAACTAAATACTTATAAGGTCCCAAAAGCGAGACCTATTGGCTATGCCTCGCGATCGCGATCAAACATCAAAGCGGCCGCGAAAGTGAAAGTAATCGCGGTCAAGCGCGGCGCTCGTGCCCGCGCACATGCACTGTAGCTCTAGGCTGGCCTGGTAGCACTTTTTGGAGCCCTCTCAAAAAGTCTCGCCAGTTCAGCGCATGCGCTGGGTCAGGCGAGACCTAAAAATGAAATGACAAAAGTAAGTTCTATAAATCCACCTTCATAGTGGAACACTACCAATAACAATGTAAAACACCACCTCAACCTCGCTACTAAATTACCCCTAAAAAGGACAACAAAGACCCTCACATTGACATTTTCCACAGACATACTGTGGAGAGGTGTGGCTCACTGGTTAGAGGCGGCAGACCCGTAAACAGAGGACGGCCCGGGACCAGGGTTCGATTCCCGACGCGGCAGGGTCGTGGACCAGGGTCAGCGGGCTCGATAATTCTCGCTTCGGTGCCTACTCCAGTCAGGGACCACACTCGGCAACTCTGGGCATTAGCTTGCCTCATCTTCACAACGGCCCCCCCAGACCGCCGGGGATGCTTGGTCGCACCTTAGAGATACCCATTAGGGACCATCTCTCAGGGTGAGCCAGGACGGGTTCCCCAGTGGTCGAAGCGCGGAGATACTCCTCTGGGAGTCGATTCTAGCGCTATATAAACCCACAATTCATTAATTAATACTGCCATCCAACCTGACTGACACCTTAGTAACTTCTGTGCCAATCAACCAACCAATGTTCACGCTGATAAACAGCCAACCACACAAATCTTCTTGCAACCAATCATACACGTTGTCCTTTACAAGTTAAGATCTATACTACTTGAGACATGCAAACTTCGCTCACAGGTTGCATTTGTGCACGCAGAGTGTCATATCTCAACACATATGCCACCCCTCTCTTAAGGGACTGGTAGGAACATGCACAGGTAACCCAAATCTCAAACCAACCACAGTGTATCTTGTTTAGCGAAGATCAATACCTCACATCTCTTCACTCAATCCATCCATAATGGTACCCTGGGCAGTAAGTATGCGTGGTATATAGCAATCCTTCACCCAACCCAATGCCAGGGTACTTAGTGCAGTATCAAACAAGCATTAAAAATGCAATAGGTCTCGCCCTCATTTAAGTTAAAGTGATTCTGTTTGTAATTAGGTGGCTTTTTAGCTTTGCTTTTATTCGTGTTTTTCAAACTTTCATGTACGTAACATGCATATGTATGCATTTATGTACATGTATGCATTGTATTTATATAGATATGCAGATGTATATATATGTTTATATATGTATGTATGTATATGTATATATATACACATACATATAAATGCATGGGCAAATTTTGTGGCTTCTTCCAAGGGATTGGATTGTTTTCCAGACCACCGCATCCAACGAAATTACGGCGCAGCTGCAGTCGCAGTTCATGATTTCATGGGGAGATTAGAGCATTGCATCGACGTCTCAGCGCGGACTGGACATTGGGTAATGCGGCTGAGCGTTGGGGACACAGGACGGGACTTTGTTTGAACTGCAATGTGATGTGCTGTCAATCAATTCAATCAATCAATTGCAAACTTTATTCGATATGTAAAAACAATATCATAAAAGTACACACAAATAAATTTAAAAGAGAATCAATAAAAATTCAGTAGTAAAATACCACAAAGGGTCATAAAAAGATTAAAAAGAGTACACTGGGGGTAATCACAATTGTTTAGCAGCTATCACAGAGTCATTTGGAGTGAAGGTACACAACAAACATTGGGTGAAGGTACACAACAAACATTGTGTTGTCAACCGGGATTCCTCTTACAAAAATCTCCGTACCATCACTTCCAGTACTCATTATGGGATATGGTCATGGCGGGATACTCACCCAACTAGCCAGGTGCCTGCAGGGAACTGTGGTTCACCGACGCGAGCTGCAGTGAGGTTCCACCAATCAATATGGCTCAGCTAGACTGCGGCAATCAACGCGGGATCAATTTGCATATTTAAAGAAGGAGATTGGCGGGACATTTCATTGAAAGATGGCATTTGAAAAAGGCATTGTGCCGAAACGCGTCATGCCATGGTTTTTAATAAAGGCTCCTTTCCTGTATTCCCCATTGAGTCCCCTTCAGTTGCTTCATCAGAAGAGATTGGTTTTGTCACATATAAATGCATATGCATATATATGCATATATATCACCCAGTCCTCTGCAACCAACCAAAGGATGACGACGCCGTGTCCAGGCTCAAAAAGATTTAATAATCAATCAGCCGGTTTGTACGCGTTTCGCCTGCCCTGCAGGCTTGATCACCAACAATTCATTTAAACTCAAACTCCATATTTACATAATTTTCCGTACTCGTGACGAGTCACGTGACGGAACTACAACATTAGTGCATTAGAAGATCAAGCAGGGCAGGCGAAACGCGTACAAACCGGCTGATTGATTATTAAATCTTTTTGAGCCTGGACACGGCGTCGTCATCCTTTGGTTGGTTGCAGAGGACTGGGTGATGTAATGCGGACTTTGCTGGGGTAGTTCGCGGCAGACGACGCACCCTCTGGTCTGGCGTGTGGCGGCAGTTACTCGAGTGAGGAGGAGCAAAAAATATGCATATATATATACATATATGTATATATATGTGCATATCTGTGCACGTAGAGAGGTAGAACGAGGTAGAGGTAGAGAGAGGTAGAGGTAGAGAGGTAGAGGTAGAAAGGTAGAGTTAGAGAGGTAGAGGTAGAGAGGTAGAGAGAAAGGTAGAGACAGAGTTAGAGAGGTAGAGAGTAGAGAGTGAGTAGTAGAGAGTGAGTAGTAGAGGGTGGGTAGTAGAGAGTAGTAGAGAGTGAGTAGTAGAGAGTAGTAGAGAGTGAGTAGTAGAGAAGAGTGAGTAGTAGAGAGTGAGTAGTAGAGAGTGAGTAGCAGAGAGAGAGAAGTAGAGAGTAGTAGAGAAGTTGAGAGTAGTAGAGAGTGAGTAGAGAGTAGAGAGTAGTAGAGAGTAGTAGAGTAGTAGAGAGTAGTGGAGAGTGAGAAGTAGAGAGTGAGTAGTAGAGAGTAGTAAAGAGAGTAGTAGAGCGTGAGTAGTAGAGAGTAGTAGAGAGTGAGTTGTAGAGAGTGAGTAGTAGAGAGCAGTAGAAAGTGAGTAGTAGAGAGTAGTAGAGAGAGAGTAGTAGAGAGTGAGTATAGAGAGTAGAAGAGAGTGAGTAGTAGAGAGTGGTAGACAGTAGTAGAGAGTGAGTAGTAGAGAGTAGTAGAGAGTAGTAGAGAGTGACAAGTAGAGAGTGAGTAGTAGAGAGTAGTAGAGTGAGTAGTAGAGAGTAATAAAGAGTGAGTAGAGAGTAGAGAGTAGTACAGAGAAGAAGAGAGTGAGTAGTAGAGTAGTGTAGAGAGAGTAGTAGAGAGTAGAGAGTGAGTAGTAGAGAAGAGTTGAGAGTAGTAGAGAGTGAGTAGTAGAGAGTAGTAGAGAGTGAGTAGTAGAGAGCGAGTAGTAGATAGTAGTAGAGAGTGAGTAGTAGAGAGTGAGTAATAGAGAGTAGTAGAGAGTGAGTAGTAGAGAGTTAGTAGAGAGTGAGTAGAAGAGAGTGAGTAGTAGAGAGTGAGTAGTAGAGAGTAGAGAGTGAGTGTTAGAGAGTAGTAGAGAGTGAGTAGAGAGTAGAGTACAGAGTAGTAGAGAATAGTAGAGAGTAGTAGAGAGTGAATAGTGGAGTAGTAGAGAGAGAAAGTAGTAGAGAGTAGAGGGTAGTAGAGAGTGAGAAGTAGAGAGTAGAGAGTAGTAGAGAGTGAGTAGTAGAGAGTGAGTAGTAGAGAGTGAGTAGTAGTGAGTAGTAGAGAGTGAGTAGTAGAGCAAGAGTAGTACAGAGTAGTAGAGAGAGAGTAGTGGAGAGTAGTAGAGAGTGAGTAGTAGAGTTAGTAGAGAGTGAGTAGTAGAGAGTGAGTAGTAGAGAGTAGTAGAGAGTGAGTAGAGAGTAGAGTAGAGAGTAGTATAGAATAGTAGAGAGTAGTAGAGAGTGAGTAGTAGAGAGAGTAGTAAAGAGTAGTAGAGAGTGAGTAGTAGAGAGTAGAGAGTAGTAGAGAGTAGAAGAAATTGAGTAGTAGAGAGTGAGTAGTAGAGAGTGAGTAGTAGTGAGTAGTAGAGAAAGAGTAGTAGAGAGTAGTAGAGAGTGCGTAGTAGAGAGTAGTAGAGAGTGAGTAGAGAGTAGAGAGTAGTAGAGAGTAGTAGAGTAGTAGAGAGTAGTAGAGAGTAGTAGAGACTGAGTATAGAGAGTATAGAGAGAGAGTAGTAAAGTGAGTAGTAGAGAGTGGTAGACAGTAGTAGAGAGTGAGTAGTAGAGAGTGATTAGTAGAGAGTGAGTAGTAGAGAGTAGTAGAGAGTAGTAGAGAGTGAGTAGTAGAGAGTAGTAGAGTAGAGAGTAGTAGAGAGTAGTAGAGAGAAGAAGAGAGTGAGTAGTAGAGAGTGAGTAGTAGAAAGTAGTAGAGAGAGAGTAGTAGAGAGTAGTAGAGAGTAGAGAGTAGTAGAGAGTAGCAGAGAGTGAGTAGTAGAGAGTAATAGAGAGTGAGTAGTAGACAGTGAGTAGTAGAGAGTAGTAGAGAGAGTAGTAGAGAGTGAGTAGTAGAGAATTGTGGAGAGTAGTAGAGAGAGTAGTAGAGAGTAGTAGAAAGTGAGTAGTAGAGAGTAGTAAAGAGTGAGTAGTAGAGAGTGGGTAGTAGAAAGCAGTAGAGAGTGAGTAGTAGAGAGTTAGTAGAGAGTGAATAGTTGAGAGTGAATAGTAGAGAGTAGTAGAGAGTAGTAGAGAGTGAGTAGCATAGAGTGAGTAGTAGAGAGCGAGTAGTAGAAAGTAGTAGAGAGTGAGTAGTAGAGAGTGAGTAGTAGAGAGTGATAGAGAGTGAGTAGTAGAGAGTTAGTAGAGAGTGAGTAGAAGAGAGTGAGTAGTAGAGAGTGAGTAGTAGAGAGTAGAGTGAGTGTTAGAGAGTAGTAGAGAGTGAGTACAGAGTAGAGTAGAGAGTAGTAGAGAATAGTCGAGAGTAGTAGAGAGTGAATAGTGGAGAGAAGTAGAGAGAGAGAGTAGTAGAGAGTAGAGGGTAGTAGAGAGTGAGAAGTAGAGAGTAGAGAGTAGTAGACAGTGAGTAGTAGAGAGTGAGTAGTAGAGAGTGAGTAGTAGTGAGTAGTAGAGAGTGAGTAGTAGAGAGTGAGTGGTAGTGAGTAGTAGAGAGTGGGTAGTAGAGAGTAGTAGAGAGTGAGTAGTAGAGTTAGTAGAGAGCGAGTAGTAGAGAGTAGTAGAGAGTGAGTAGAGAGTAGAGTAGAGTAGAGAGTAGTATAGAATAGTAGAGAGTAGTAGAGAGTGAGTAGTTGAGAGTAGTAGAGAGAGTAGTAAAGAGTAGTAGAGAGTGAGTAGTAGATAGTAGAGAGTAGTAGAGAGTAGAAGAAAGTGAGTAGTAGAGAGTGAGTACAGAGTAGAGAGTAGTAGAGAGTAGTAGAGTAGTAGAGAGTAGTAGAGAGTAGTAGAGTCTGAGTATAGAGAGAGAGTAGTAGAGAGTGAGTAGTAGAGAGTGGTAGACAGTTGTAGAGAGTGAGTAGTAGAGAGTGACTAGTAGAGAGTGAGTAGTAGAGAGTAGTAGAGAGTAGTAGAGAGTGAGTAGTAGAGAGTAGTAGAGAGTAGAGAGTAGTAGAGAGAAGAAGAGAGTGAGTAGTAGAGAGTCAGTAGTAGAAAGTAGTAGAGAGAGAATAGTAGAGAGTAGCAGAGAGTGAGTAGTAGAGAGTAATAGAGAGTGAGTAGTAGACAGTGAGTAGTAGAGAGTAGTAGTGAGTGAGTAGTAGAGAGTGAGTAGTAGAGAATTGTGGAGAGTAGTAGAGAGAGTAGTAGAGAGTAGTAGAAAGTGAGTAGTAGAGAGTGAGTAGTAGAGAGTGGGTAGTAGAGAGTAGTAGAGAGTGAGTAGTAGAGAGTTAGTAGAGAGTGAGTAGTTGAGAGTGAATAGTAGAGAGCAGTAGAGAGTGAGTAGTAGAGAGTAGTAGAGAGTGAGTAGTAGAGAGAGAGTAGTAGAGAGTAGTAGAGAGTGAGTAGTAGTGAGTAGTAGAGAGTGAGTAGTAGAGAGTAGTAGAGAGTGAGTAGTAGAGTTAGTAGAGAGTGAGTAGTAGAGAGTAGTAGAGAGTGAGTAGTAGAGAGAGTAGTAGTAGAGAGAGTAGTAGAGAGTAGAGAGTGAGTAGTAAAGAGAAGTAGAGAGTGAGTAGAGAGTAGAGAGTAGAGTAGAGAATAGTAGAGAGTAGTAGAGAGTGAGTAGTTGAGAGTAGTAGAGAGGGTAGTAGAGAGTAGAGAGTGAGTAGTAGAGAGTAGTAGAAAGTGAGTAGTAGAGAGTAGTAGAGAGTGAGTAGTTGTGAGTAGTAGAGAAGTAGAGAGTGAGTAGAGAGTAGAGAGTAGTAGAGAGTAGTAGAGTAGTAGAGAGTGAGTAGTAGAGAGTAGTAGAGAGTGAGTAGAGTAGAGAGTAGAGTAGAGAGTAGTAGAGAATAGTAGAGAGTAGTAGAGAGTGAGTAGTTGAGAGTAGTAGAGAGAGTAGTAGAGAGTAAAGAGTAGTAAAGAGTGAGTAGTAGAGAGTACACCAGAAACCACAGTGGTAGGGACAATTTGCGCAGGGAAGTGAAAATATTAGTTCTAACAACAATCTAGAACCCTTGCTACAAGGTAAACAATACGACGACCACCAGCGTCGTAATTTAGGCAAACTGAGTTTACCTCATGAATTAACAAATTTTGAAAACCGAGCAAAAGGATTCAAAAGTAAAGATCATATAATGGTGCAAGTACACATCAAAAATAAAGTTCTCTGATTAAATGCCAAATGTTCATATCTTGTCTTTATTCCATGATAAGCTTCTTCGCTGCAAACCCTCTGCAAGCCAACACGTGTTTCGTCCTGACATTAATAAGTCATGGACTTCATCAGGGCTGAAGACAAAGAAATAACTGAATTTCACAAAGTGTATACTGATAGTGACAAAGAATACATGTAAATATTCTAACATCAAAAACTAAAAAACATTAAATAAAAAGACATTAAACTGCTTAACATAAAAACCTAATAGATAATCATGATGGTAGGAGCGATGAATATAGTGTATAGTATCACCGAATAATAATAGATAAGGATAAGTAGTGTCTATAGGAAAGAGGGGAAACCTCAGCGAGGGAGTAAAGATAATAAGGTGAAGTAAAAAGACCCAGTCGGGATAAATGTGTGTAGAATCAAATGCAAACCGTGCGAAGGTATGGAAACCAAGCAGAATTGAAGCAAAAATAAACTAACAGACAATACCCATATTAAGGGATATATAAAGAAAGAAGCTACTATCTTGTAAATAGAAGAACAAGTAGAGAGTAGTAGAAAGTGAGTAGTAGAGAGTGGTAGAGAGTGGTAGAGAGTGAGTAGAGAGTAGAGTAGTAGAGAGTAGTAGAGTAGTAGAGAGTAGTAGAGAGTGAGTAGTAGAGAGCGAGTAGTACAGAGTAGTAGAGAGAGTAGTAGAGAGTGAGTAGTAGAGAGTAGTAGAGAGTGAGTAGTAGAGAGCGAGTAGTAGAGAGTAGTAGAGAGTGAGTAGTAGAGAGTGAGTAGTAGAGAGTAGTAGAGAGTGAGTAGTAGAGAGTTAGTAGAGAGTCAGTAGTAGAGAGTGAGTAGTACAAAGTAGTAGAGAGAGTAGTAGAGAGTAGAGAGTGAGTAGTAGAGAAGAGTTGAGAGTAGGAGAGAGTGAGTAGTAGACAGTGAGTAGTAGAGGGTAGTAGAGAGAGTAGTAGAGAGTGAGTAGTAGAGAGTAGTAGAGAGAGAGTAGTAGAGAGTGAGTAGTAGAGAGCGAGTAGTAGAGAGTAGTAGAGAGTGAGTAGTAGAGAGTGAGTAGTAGAGAGTGAGTAGTAGAGAGTTAGAAGAGAGTGAGTAGTAGAGAGTGAGTAGTAGAGAGTGAGTAGTAGAGAGTATAGAGTGAGTAGTAGAGAGTAGTAGAGAGTGAGTAGAGAGTAGAGAGTAGAGTAGAGAGTAGTAGAGAGTGAATAGTGGAGAGTAGTAGAGAGAGAGAGTAGTAGAGAGTAGAGGGTAGTAGAGAGTGAGAAGTAGAGAGTAGAGAGTAGTAGAGAGTAGTAGAGAGTGAGTAGTAGAGAGTGAGTAGTAGAGAGTGAGTAGTAGTGAGTAGTAGAGAGTGAGTAGTAGAGAGTGCGTAGTAGAGCGAGAGTAGTAGAGAGTAGTAGAGAGAGAGTAGTAGAGTGTGAGTAGTAGTGAGTAGTAGAGATTGCATAGTAGAGAGTAGTCAAAAGTGAGTAGTAGAGTTAGTAGAGAGTGAGTAGCAGAGAGGGATGTATGACGTTACAACGCACACTTTTACAACGCATGCACTTACAACGCATTTTTTACAACGCATAATCCATTACAACGCACTACACTTACAACGCATGACACTACAACGCATTTTTAAAAACTACCTTTACAACGCATACCATTACAACGCATAATATTACATTGCATTTAAGGTAAGTATTAGATAGTATAGGGGTAAAAATTACTTTTCTAACTCCAGGGGGTGCAACAGTAGGGTAAATGTTGGATAGTATAGGGGTAAAAATTACTAATCTAACTCCAGGGGGTGCAACAGTAGGGTAAGTGTTGGATAGTATAGGGGTAAAAATTGCTATTCTAACTCCAGGGGGTGCAACAGTAGGGTAAGTGTTGGATAGTATAGGGGTAAAAATTGCTATTCTAACTCCAGGGGGTGCAACAGTAGGGTAAGTGTTGGATAGTATAGGGGTAAAAATTACTATTCTAACTCCAGGGGGTGCAACAGTAGGGTAAGTGTTGGATAGTATAGGGGTAAAAATTACTATTCTAACTCCAGAGGGTGCAACAGTAGGGTAAGTGTTGGATAGTATAGGGGTAAAAATTACTATTCTAACTCCAGGGGGTGCAACAGTAGGGTAAGTGTTGGATAGTGTAGGGGTAAAAATTACTATTCTAACTCCAGGGGGTGCAACAGTAGGGTAAGTGTTGGATAGTATAGAGGTAAAAATTACTATTCTAACTCCAGGGGGTGCAACAGTAGGGTAAGTGTTGGATAGTATAGGGGTAAAAATTACTATTCTAACTCCAGGGGGTGCAACAGTAGGGTAAGTGTTGGATAGTATAGGGGTAAAAATTACTATTCTAACTCCAGGGGGTGCAACAGTAGGGTAAGTGTTGGATAGTATAGGGGTAAAAATTACTATTCTAACTCCAGGGGGTGCAACAGTAGGGTAAGTGTTGGATAGTATAGGGGTAAAAATTACTATTCTAACTCCAGGGGGTGCAACAGTAGGGTAAGTGTTGGATAGTATAGGGGTAAAAATTACTTTTCTAACTCCAGGGGGTGCAACAGTAGGGTAAGTGTTGGATAGTATAGGGGTAAAAATTACTATTCTAACTCCAGGGGGTGCAACAGTAGGGTAAGTGTTGGATAGTATAGGGGTAAAAATTACTATTCTAACTCCAGGGGGTGCAACAGTAGGGTAAGTGTTGGATAGTATAGGGGTAAAAATTACTATTCTAACTCCAGGGGGTGCAACAGTAGGGTAAGTGTTGGATAGTATAGGGGTCAAAATTACTATTCTAACTCCAGGGGGTGCAACAGTAGGGTAAGTGTTGGAAAGTGTAGTGTAATATTATGCGTTGTAATGGTAGGCGTTGTAATGGAATGCGTTGTAAAGGTAGTTTTTAAAAATGCGTTGTAGTGTCATGCGTTGTAAGTGTAGTGCGTTGTAATGGATTATGCGTTGTAAGTGTAGTGCGTTGTAACAGTTGCGTTGTAAAGGTTGTTCCCCGTAGAGAGTGAGTAGTAGAGAGTAGTAGAGAGTGAGTAGAGAGTAAAGTAGAGAGTAGTATAGAATAGTAGAGAGTAGTAGAGAGTGAGTAGTTGAGAGTAGTAGAGAGAGTAGTAGAGAGTAGAGAGTAGTGGAGAGTGAGCAGTAGAGAGTAGTAGAGTAGAAGAAAGTGAGTAGTAGAGAGTGAGTAGTAGAGAGTGAGTAGTAGTGAGTAGTAGAGAAAGAGTAGTAGAGAGTAGTAGAGAGTGCGTAGAGAGTAGAGAGTAGTAGAGAGTAGTAGAGTAGTAGAGAGTAGTAGAGAGTAGTAGAGACTGAGTATAGAGAGTGAGTAGTAGAGAGTAGTCGAAAGTGAGTAGTAGAGAGTGGTATACAGTAGTAGAGAGTGAGTAGTAGAGAGTAGTAGAGAGTGAGTAGTAGAGAGTAGTAGAGAGTAGAGAGTAGAGAGTAGTAGAGAGAAGAAGAGAGTGAGTAGTAGAGAGTGAGTAGTAGAAAGTAGCAGAGAGAGAGTAGTAGAGAGTAGAGAGTAGTAGAGAGTAGAGAGTAGTAGAGAGTAGTTGAGAGTGAGTAGTAGAGAGTAATAGAGAGTGAGTAGTAGACAGTGAGTAGTAGAGTAGTAGAGAAAGTAGTAGAGAATAGTAGAGAGTAGTAGAAAGAGTAGTAGAGAGTAGTAGAGAGTCAGTAGTAGAGAGTGAGTAGTAGAGAGTAGTAGAGAGTGAGTACTCGAGAGTTAGTAGAGAGTGAGTAGTTGAGAGTGAATAGTAGGGAGTAGTAGAGAGTGAGTAGTAGAGAGTAGTAGAGAGTGAGTAGTAGAGAGAGAGTAGTAGAGAGTAGTAGAGAGTGAGAAGTAGTGAGTAGTAGAGAGTGAGTAGTAGAGAGTAGTAGAGAGTAGTAGAGAGTGAGTAGTAGAGAGTAGTAGAGAGTGAGTAGTAGAGTTAGTAGAGAGGCTGAGTAGTAGAGAGTGAGTAGTAGAGAGGGAGTAGTAGAGAGAGAGTAGTAGAGAGAGTAGTAGAGAGTAGAGAGTGAGTAGTAGAGAGTAGTAGAGTGTGAGTAGAGAGTAGAGAGTAGAGTAGAGAGTAGTAGAGAATAGTAGAGAGTAGTAGAGAGTGAGTAGTTGAGAGTAGTAGAGAGTAGAGAGTAGTAGAGAGTGAGTAGTAGAGAGTAGTAGAGAGTAGTAGAAAGTGAGTAGTAGAGAGTGAGTAGTAGAGAGTAATAGAGAGTGAGTAGTAGAAAATGAGTAGTAGAGAGTAGTGGAGAGTAGTAGAGAGTGAGTAGTAGAGAGAAGTAGAGAGTGAATAGAGAGTAGAGAGTAGTAGAGAGAAGAAGAGAGTGAGTAGTAGAGAGTGAGTAGTAGAAAGTAGTAGAGAGAGAGTAGTAGAGAGTAGTACAGAGTAGAGAGTAGTAGAGAGTAGTAGAGAGTGAGTAGTAGAGAGTAATAGAGAGTGAGTAGTAGAAATGAGTAGTAGAGAGAGTAGTAGAGATTGAGTAGTAGAGAGTAGTAGAGAGTAGTAGAGAGTGAGTAGTAGAGAGTGAGTAGTAGAGAATGAGTAGTAGAGAGTAGTAGAGAGTGAGTAGTAGAGAGTGAGTAGTAGAGAGAGTAGTAGAGCGTGAGTAGTTGAGAATGAGTAGTAGAGAGTAGTAGAGAGTGAGTAGAGAGTAGAGAGTAGAGTAGAGAGTAGTAGAGAGAGAGTAGTAGAGAGTAGAGAGTGAGTAGTAGAGAGTAGTAGAGAGTAGAGAGTAGAGTAGAGAGTAGTAGAGAATAGTAGAGAGTAGTAGAGAGTGAGTAGTGGAGAGTAGTAGAGAGAGTAGTAGAGAGTAGAGAGTAGTAGAGAGTGTGTAGTAGAGAGTGAGTAGTAGAGAGTAGTAGAGAGTGAGTAGTAGAGAGTGAGTAGTAGAGAATAGTAGAGAGTAAGTAGTAGAGAGTGAGTAGTAGAGAGAGAGTGGTAGAGAGAGAGTAGTAGAGAGTGAGTAGTAGAGAGTAGTAGAAAATGAGTAGAGAGTAGTAGAGAGTAGTAGAGTAGTAGAGAGTAGTAGAGAGTGAGTATAGAGAGTGAGTAGTAGAGAATAGTAGAGAGTGAGCAGTAGAGAGAGGTAGAGAGGTAGATAGAGAGAGACAGGCTCTGAAGATGAAACCACGCCTCTGTCTATGATTGACATCTGTGTCACTGCCCCAGGGCAGCAGCTCTCAAAGAAAAGAGCGGAAGTGAAAGCACAGTGAGGCCAAAAAAGGGAGGGTCAGGGTTGCTTAATGGATGGGGGAGGAGAGGGGGGGATGGCTATTCTTTCACTGAGCACAACTGTGCCGTGGCTGGGGTTTACGTCGAATGAAGCGGCTCGGGAGTAAACACAAACAAGCCCCACTACGGTAACTTTATGTGCACTAGCGCCATGTACATTTGTAGCCACATCATCAACACGGCAACCAACTCTCGGTCTGGTCAGCAACAGGAAATGCCTCAGAGAGGACGGAACATTAAATTCTAAAAAATGCATACCACACATTAATAAAATAACCGTTTGTGGGACTGATGTGGAGGGAAGGGGGATAGACGACATTACAGCGTGACAGGAACTGAAAGGAAAAGAGGCGAAATTGCAAGAAGGGGGAAACGGGGTGAGGGATTGGTATTCTGGTAGACGGCAACATTTGTGCAACGTGTCTCTGCGATAGAGGGATGGAAGGGGAAACAAATAGCGCTTCCCCAGTAATTAAAGGCAATAGTGTAACGCCGCGGCTAAAAGATCCAATCCCAGTGGGCGTGCCTAAAAGGAGACAGGATGGCAACAAGGAAGGATTGACATGTCTTCAGTGCAATCATTGCACTGCCTTTGGCATAATTCGTGACGCCAAATGACGCGCACAAATGAAAGCTGAAGGCGGAGCTGGGACGAGGCTTCTGGAATCGTATCGATTCCAAGAAGCCTCGTATGACGAGGGCAACGCTTGCGCTGCTTACGTCAGGCCAAGACCTAAAAAGGGACCGCCTGTGGCAGGACACAAAACAGAGCCCGAGAGAGACCCGTTTCGAGGCCTCCTTTAAAAAACTGCTGGTGCCCAGCACCAGTGAGACCCGGCCCACTTAAAGTCCTTAGTAAGACAATATGACCAGAACCCTTACTGTTAGTCCCACAAAACAAGCATTGGCATAGCCAATAGGACTCGCCTTTGGGGCCTTATAAGTGTTTAGGCAGAGCTATTGACTTTGCCAATGTGTTTAAGCTGTGCTGTAGAGAATTGTGGCTGCTGTGCAGCATGTTGAAAAGTTGTAATAAAAAAGTTCCAGAAGCATTTTTGTTACCTTATATATGACCAAGAAGGCATTATGTCCAACAGAACGACCATATTAAAAAATGTATGTACAATGAAAAAAATCCTAATTTTTCTTTTGTTCTTGCAATGCTTGTTAAAGTTTTTTTTTTGAGGGGGCAGAAACAATTGGAGATTGAAGGTTGTGAACTAGTACCTGTATTATAACACTAGCAGCTGCCAGACGCTAGGGGTGAATCAACAGATGGCAGATTCCGAGAGCAGGCTGAGGTGGTGTTGAGTGATGTTGACGTGGTAGTGGTGGTGGTGACTGGTGCTGAGACGATGCTGAGGTGATGCTGAATGATACTTAGTTCTTGCTGAGTGATGATGATGTGGTGGTGTACTATTGCAAAGGCGATGATGAGTGATACTGATGTGGTGTTGAGTGAAGTTGTGGTGGTGCTGAGTGATGCTGTGGTGGTGCTGAGTGATGCTGTGGTGGCGCTGAGTGATATTGTTGTGGCCCTGAGTGATGCTGTGGTGGTGCTGAGTGATGCTGTGGTGGTGCTGAGTGATGCTGTGTTGGTGTTGCATGATGCTGTGTTGGCCGTGAGTGATGCTGTGTTGGCCATGAGTGATGCTGTGGAGTTGCTGAGTGATGCTGTGGTGTTGCTGAGTGATGCTGTGGTGTTGCTGAGTAATGCTGTGGTGGTGCTGAGTCAGTGAGAGAGAGTCAGTGAGAGAGAGTCAGTCAGTGAGAGAGAGTCAGTCAGTGAGAGAGAGTCAGTCAGTGAGAGAGAGTGAGTCAGTCAGTGAGAGAGAGTCAGTCAGTCAGTGAGAGTGAGTCAGTCAGTGAGAGAGAGTGGGAGAGGGAGTCTGTGAGAGGGAGTCTGTGAGAGAGAGTGAGAGGGAGTCTGTCCGAGGGAGTGAGGGAGTGTCTGTGAGAGAGTCTCTGTGAGAGTCTGTGAGAGAGTGTCTGTGAGAGAGTGTCTGTGAGAGAGTGTCTGTGAGAGAGAGTCTGTGAGAGAGAGTATGTGAGAGTGTCTGTGAAAGAGTGTCTGTGAGAGAGTGTCTGTGAGAGAGTGTGTCTGTGAGAGTCTGTGGGAGAGTGTCTGTGAGAGAGTGTCTGTGAGAGTCTGTTAGAGAGTTTCTGTGAGAGTCTGTGAGAGAGTGTCTGTGAGAGTCTGTGAGAGGGTGTCTGTGAGAGAGTGTCTGTGAGAGTCTGTGAGAGAGTGTCTGTGGGAGAGTGTCTGTGAGAGAGTGTCTGCGAGTCTGTGAGAGAGTGTCTGTGAGTCTGTGAGAGTCTGTGAGAGTCTGTGAGTCTGTGAGAGTCTGTGAGAGAGTGTCTGTGAGAGAGTCTGTGAGAGAGTGTCTGTGTGAGAGTGTCTGTGAGTGTCTGTGAGAGAGTGTCTGTGAGAGAGTGTCTGAGAGTGTCAGAGAGAGTGTCTGTGAGAGAGTGTCTGTGAGAGTCTGAGAGAGTGTTTGTGAGAGGCTGTGAGAGTCTGTGAGAGAGTGTCTGTGAGAGAGTGTCTGTAAGAGTCTGTAAGAGAGTGCCCGTGAGAGTCTGAGAGAGTGTCTGTGAGAGTCTGAGAGAGTGTCTGTGAGAGTCTGTGAGAGAGTGTCTGTGAAAGTCTGTGAGAGAGTGTCTGTGAGAGTCTGTAAGAGAGTGTCTGTGAGAGTCTGTGAGAGAGTGTGAGAGAGTGTCTGTGAGAGAGTGTCTGTGAGAGTCTGTGAGAGAGTGTCTGTGATAGAGTGTCTGTGAGAGAGAGTCTGTGAGAATCTGTGAGAGTGTCTGTGAGAGTCTGTGAGAGAGTGTCTGTGAGAGTGTCTGTGAGAGTCTGAGAGAGTGTCTGTGAGAGTGTCTGTGAGAGTCTGAGAGAGTGTCTGTGAGAGTATGTGAGAGAGTGTCTGTGAGAGTCTGTGAGAGAGTGTCTGTGAGAGTCTGTGAGAGACTGTGAGAGAGTGTCTGTGAGAGAGTCTGTGAGAGAGTGTCTGTGAGAGAGTATCTGTGAGAGAGTGTATGTGAGAGAGTGTGAGAGTGTCTGAGAGTGTCTGTGAGAATCTGTGAGAGAGTCTGTGAGAGAGTCTGTGAGAGAGTGTCTGTGAGAGAGTGTCTTTGAGAGTCTGTGTGAGAGTCTGTGAGAGTCTGTGAGAGAGTGTCTGTGAGAGAGTGTCTGCGATAGTGTCTGTGAGAGAGTGTCTGTGAAAGAGTGTCTGTTAGAGAGTGTATGTGAGAGTGTGAGAGTGTCTGAGAGTGTCTGTGAGAATCTGTGAGAGAGTCTGTGAGAGAGCCTGTGAGAGAGTGTCTGTGAGAGAGTGTCTTTGAGAGTCTGTGTGAGAGTCTGTGAGAGTCTGTGAGAGAGTGTCTGTGAGAGAGTGTCTGCGATAGTGTCTGTGAGAGAGTGTCTGTGAAAGAGTGTCTGTTAGAGTCTGTGAGAGAGTGTCTGTGAGAGAGTGTCTGAGAGTCTGTGAGAGAGTGTCTGTGAGTCTGAGAGAGTGTCTGTGAGAGTCTGTGAGAGAGCGTCTGTGACAGTCTGTGAGAGAGTGTCCGTGAGAGAGTGTCTGTGAGAGTCTGTGAGAGAGTGTCTGTGAGAGAGTGTCTGTGATAGAGTGTCTGTGAGAGTCTGTGAGAGAGTGTCTGGGAGACAGTGTCTGTGAGTCTGAGAGAGTGTCTGTGAGACAGTGTCTGTGAGAGAGTGTCTGTGAGAGAGTGTCTGTGAGAGAGTGCCTGTGAGAGTCTGTGAGTGAGTGTCTGTGATAGAGTGTCTGTGAGAGTCTGAGAGAGTGTGAGAGTCTGTGAGAGAGTGTCTGTGAGAGTCTGTGAGAGAGTGTCTGTGAGAGTCCGTGATAGAGTATCTTTGAGTCTGAGAGAGTGTCTGTGAGAGTCTGTGAGAGAGTGTCTGTGAGAGCCTGTGAGAGTCTGTGAGAGAGTGTCTGTGAGAGAGTGTCTGTGATAGAGTGTCTGTGAGAGTCTGTGAGAGAGTATCTGTGAGAGAGTGTCTGTGAGACAGTGTCTGTGAGAGAGTGTCTGTGAGAGTCTGTGAGAGAGTGCCTGTGAGAGTCTGTGAAAGTCTGTGAGTGAGTGTCTGTGATAGAGTGTCTGTGAGAGTCTGAGAGAGTGAGAGAGTCTGTGAGAGAGTGTCTGTGAAAGTGTCTGTGAGAGAGTGTCTGTGAGAGAGTATCTGTGAGAGAGTCTGTAGGAGAGAGTCTGTGAGAGAGTCTGTGAGAGAGTGTCTGTGAGAGTATCTGTGAGTGTCTGTGAGTGAGTGTCTGTGAGAGAGTGCCTGTGAGAGTCTGTGAGAGAGTGTGTGAGAGTCTGTGAGAGTGGCTGTGAGAGTCTGTGAAAGAGTGTCTGTGAGAGTCTGTGAGAGTGTCTGTGAGAGAGAGTCTGTGAGAGAGAGTCTGTGAGAGAGTCTGTGAGAGAGTGTCTGTGAGAGAGTGTCTGTGAGAGAGTATCTGTGAGAGAGAGTCTGTGAGAAAGTGTCTGTGAGTGTCTGTGAGAGAGTGTCTGTGAGAGTCTGAGAGAGTGTCTGTGAGAGTCTGTGAGAGAGTGTCTGTGAGAGTCTGAGAGAGTGTCTGTGAGAGTCTGTGAGAGTGTCTGTGAGAGAGTGTCTGTGAGAGAGTGTCTGTGAGAGAGTGTCTGTGAGAGAGTCTGAGAGAGAGAGAGGCTGTGAGAGAGGCTGTGAGAGTGTATTTGTGAGAGAGTATCTGTGAGAAAGTGTCTGTGAGAGAGAGTCTGTGAGAGAGTGTCTGTGAGAGAGTGTCTGTGAGAGAGAGTCTGTGAGAGAGTGTCTGTGAAAGAGTGTCTATGAGAGTCTGTGAGAGTCTGTGAGAGAGTGTCTGTGAGAGTCTGTGAGAGAGTGTCTGTGAGAGACTGTCTGTGAGAGAGTGTCTGTGAGAGAGTGTCTGTGAGAAAGTGTCTGTGAGAGAGAGTCTGTGAGAGAGAGTCTGTGAGAGAGTGTCTGTGAGAGAGTGTGAGAGTGTATGTGAGAGTGTCTGTGAGAGAGTGTCTGTGAGAGTGTCTGTGAGAGTCTGTGAGAGAGAGTCTGTAAGAGAGTGTCTGTAAGAGAGTGTATGTGAGAGAGTGTGAGAGTGTCTGAGAGTGTCTGTGAGAATCTGTGAGAGAGTCTGTGAGAGAGTCTGTGAGAGAGTGTCTGTGAGAGAGTGTCTTTGAGAGTCTGTGTGAGGGTCTGTGAGAGTCTGTGATAGTGTCTGTGAGAGAGTGTCTGTAATAGAATGTTTGTGAGAGTCTGTGAGAGAGTGTCTGAGAGTCTGTGAGAGAGTGTCTGTGAGTCTGAGAGAGTGTCTGTGAGAGTCTGTGAGAGAGCGTCTGTGACAGTCTGTGAGAGAGTGTCCGTGAGAGAGTGTCTGTGAGAGAGTGTCTGTGGGAGCCTGTGAGAGTCTGTGAGAGAGTGTCTGTGAGAGAGTGTCTGTGATAGAGTGTCTGTGAGAGTCTGTGAGAGAGTGTCTGTGAGAGAGTGTCTGTGAGTCTGAGAGAGTGTCTGTGAGACAGTGTCTGTGAGAGAGTGTCTGTAAGAGAGTGTCTGTGAGAGAGTGCTTGTGAGAGTCTGTGAGTGAGTGTCTGTGATAGAGAGTGTGTGAGAGTGTGTCTGTGAGAGTCTGTGAGAGAGTGTATTTGAGTCTGAGAGAGTGTCTGTGAGAGAGTGTCTGTGAGAGCCTGTGATAGTCTGTGAGAGAGTGTCTGTGAGAGAGTGTCTGTGATAGAGCGTCTGTGAGAGTCTGTGAGAGAGTGTCTGTGAGAAAGTGTCTGTGAGACAGTGTCTGTGAGAGAGTGTCTGTGAGAGAGTGTCTGTGAGAGTCTGTGAGAGATTGCCTGTGAGATTCTGTGAAAGTCTGTGAGTGAGTGTCTGTGATAGAGTGTCTGTGAGAGTCTGAGAGAGTGAGAGAGTCTGTGAGAGAGTGTCTGTGAAAGTGTATGTGAGAGAGTGTCTGTGAGAGTCTGTGAGAGAGTCTGTGAGAGAGTGTCTGCGAGAGTATCTGTGAGTGTCTGTGAGTGAGTGTCTGTGAGAGAGTGCCTGTGAGAGTCTGTGAGAGAGTGTCTGTGAGAGTCTGTGAGAGAGTGTCTGTGAGAGTCTGTGAAAGAGTGTCTGTGAGAGTCCGTGAGAGTGTCTGTGAGAGATTGTCTGTGAGAGAGTGTATGTGAGAGAGTCTGTGAGAGAGTCTGTGAGAGAGTGTCTGTGAGAGAGTGTCTGTGAGTGTCTCTGAGTGAGTGTCTGTGAGAGAGTGTCTGTGAGAGAGTGTCTGTGAGAGAGTGTCTGTGAGAGAGAGTCTGTGAGAAAGTGTCTGTGAGTGTCTGTGAGAGAGTGTCTGTGAGAGTCTGAGAGAGTGTCTGTGAGAGAGTGTCTGTGAGAGTCTGAGAGAGTGTCTGTGGGAGTCTGTGAGAGTGTCTGTGAGAGAGTGCCTGTGAGAGAGTGTCTGTGAGAGAGTCTGTAAGAGAGAGGCTGTGAGAGAGGCTGTGAGAGTGTGTTTGTGAGAGAGTATCTATGAGTGTCTGTGAGTGAGTGTCTGTGAGAGAGTGTCTGTGAGAGAGTGTCTGTGAGAGAGAGTCTGTGAGAGAGTGTCTGTGAGAGAGTGTCTATGAGAGAGTGTCTGTGAGAGTCTCTGAGAGAGTGTCTGTGAGAGTCTGTGAGAGAGTCTGTGAGAGAGTCTGTGAGAGAGTCTATGAGAGTGTCTGTGAGAGAGTGTCTGTGAGAGAGTGTCTGTGAGAGAGTCTGTAAGAGAGAGGCTGTGAGAGAGGCTGTGAGAGTGTGTTTGTGAGAGAGTATCTGTGAGTGTCTGTGAGTGAGTGTCTGTGAGAGAGTGTCTGTGAGAGAGTGTCTGTGAGAGAGAGTCTGTGAGAGAGTGTCTGTGAGAGTCTGTCTGTGAGAGAGTGTCAGTGAGAGTCTGTGAGAGAGTGTCTGTGAGAGTCTGTGAGTCTGTGAGAGAGGGTCTGTGAGAGTCTGTGAGAGAGTGTCTGTGAGAGTCTGAGAGAGTGCCTGTGAGAGTTTGTGAGAGACTGTGAGAATCTATGAGAGTCTGTGAGAGAGTGTCTGTGAGAGTCTGTGAGAGAGTGTCTGTGAGAGTCTGTGAGAGAGAGTCTGTGAGAGAGTCTGTGAGAGAGTAACTGTGAGAGAGTGTCTCTGAGAGAGAGTCTGTGAGAGAGAGTCTGTGAGAGTGTCTGTGAGAGAGTGTCTGTGAGAGAGTGTCTGTGAGAGAGTGGGGTAGAGGTAGAGGGGTAGAAGAGAGGTAGAGGGGTAGAAGAGAGGTAGAGTAGAGGTAGAGGGGTAGAAGAGAGGTACGGATATATAGGCAAATGAAAAGGAAGCTATTGACTTCAGGAATGTGAAAGAAAGCTCTCCTATCTTGAAAGCTGATTACACGCATCTCCTGAGAAACGCGGCGAAACTTTCAAACCACAGAGTCGTTTGAAAGTTTTGCCGCGTTTCTCAGGAGATGCTTGTAAACACAAATAACCTGATTCGTTTAATTTAACAGTTGACTCCGCCCAGGATTGCTTAGTAACGCAAATGACAAGGAAACTATTGACTTCAGGAATGTGAAATAAAGCTCTCGTATCTTAAAAGCTGATGACCCATGACGAGAGAGGAAAGCCATATGGCGCCTCTGCTCGTAAGCGCACGCCCGCGCGCGTATCCACAAGCTCTAGGCCACAGTCGTGGCATTTTCTGAAGCCCTTACTAAAAGTCTCGCCTGAGCCAGCGCATGCGCTGGCTAAGGCGATACCTAAAAAGGGTATCTTGCATCCATTCACACAAACCAAAAAAATGTATCTTGTCCAGAAAGGAGGAATGGTTGCATCCTCCTTGAACCAATCCACTTCCCTCTAGTGGGGACCAATGGAATCCCCGTCTTAAAACTGAGATACACCCATAGCATTCGCTCCTTTCCCAACCAAGAACCATGCAGGTGATAACATGCATAGTATACAACCAAAAACGTTCAACATAATATAGTGTTTCATCCAGGGCACAAGTAGGGGTTCATCCAGGGCACAAGTAGGGGTACTCCCAGGTACACGGCGTCCACCCACTATTTTTAACAGGGTGGACGCTGTCCCCCCCTGTCAAGAACTTGAGCCCTACAGAAATATGCTGAACTTGCCCCGGTGTAATTTTCAGACACCGGTATACGTTCAGCAGCGCATGTACGTTGTCTGCTTTCCATTTACAGCAGCAATGTGAAGGCAGCGAGGGAGCTTTTATTTCACCTCTAGCTGGGCCAAAGTTAAGGGGCCATTAGGACTCATTTTGTCTGAATACCCTGACTGGAGGTGTTCTGGAACCTCACACTTAAATGTAAGTACCACAAAGGGGAAACAAAGGCACACAGCTTGTTATCAATTCACAGGTACTTCGGAGAGGCATCTTTTGCCTTTGTTCAGTCGTTGTATATTAAGAGATGCATGCACTGTAAGAATGTCTGGTGTGTTGGTCTGTCATAGTATTTACACAATTAACAATTTCAATAGCACTATTTTATTTCTTTTATAGCGCTACGTAACCCATTGCAGGGTGACAGAGCTCTATACACATTATACATTGACAATAAATCATGTACATGTGTAAATCAATTGTCAAGGTGAGTTACATGAGACAGGGTTACAAGGTGTAGGAGTCACATGTCCTTCATAGCTCATTGTGCTATATTACAAGGATTGCAATTTATGAACTGCAGGTAATAAAAGGATCTATTTGATAAAAGCAGTAACCCACTTTACTATCTATATAAAATACTAATCTTTTAACTGCATGTTACATAATGTGCTTTGCAGGAGACGCATTAACCCGCTATGCTATTTTGATTCGAAAATGAGACTTCACAAAACGCAGATCTCTCCAACAAACGTGTTCACCTCCAAAGTTATCTCGTCATTATTACTATTCCCTGAGCTTTTCTGGGCACCTTTACAGCAGATGCCTTAACCCATAAAATATTTTCAAATGCAGACTTTGCAATGAATTAAGCAGAACAGATCTACTGCCATGCTTCTCCTTGTTGTCAATTTCTTTGTGATAGGATTACAAAAATATATATATATTAGTTGAGGCCCAGAGTTTGCGTTGGGGTTCGCCACTTTTTTGGCACAACTGCGACTCCAAGTCTTATTTGTTAAATCTCATAATGTGCTGAAAATGTACTCATTATATACCTGATAAACATGTATGAGGTCTTAATATCCGAACTCACTTCTTGTGATGTCACATCCAGTGAGGTCACTTCCTGTTATGTCAAGTGCAATGTCAATCGTCGTGACATCATGCTCTGTGATGGCACGCATCATGATCTCACTTGCATATTGCCTAAACTGGTTAGTCCCCCCACTTCTTTTTTTAGGACCTGTGCCCTGATTTCATCCTGTGGCGATTCCCCCTGTAATTCAGAACCTTGTTTCTCTAGTGCCAGTGAACTAAGCCAAGACTGTGATAAATTTCTTGGTGCAGTTCCTTGTTGCACAGTACTTTGGATCGATTGATGAATGATTGCCAGTCACATTTCCCGAAAAGGAAAGTGTTCAGAAACATGATTTGGACAGCTGCTGTTCATAGCTTCCTCCCAACCTCCTCCATTCAGTGCTAAACGTGGGTGTGGACAGGTTGTAGGTGGTGGTCACCAGTGGCGTAACTCAAAACTATGGTACCAACCCTGCAGAATGTGTTGAGGGGCCACTGTGTATCATATATTTCAGAGATATACTTTGGCATTAGGCTGAACTGTCCTCCTAATTCTTTGGAGGCCCACCAAAGGATTGGGGGCCTCCTCGGGGGCCTATGTTACACCCCTGGTAGACACCTACACTCAGTTTTAGGTCTAGGCATTCATTTTACATCATCTGACCAGACCCAGAGCAAGAGAGAGAGAGAGAGACAGACAGAAAAAGGAGAAAGAAGGAGGGTGAGAAAGAAAATCAAAGTCAAAGGGAGAAAGGATGTTGCCTAACAGAGCATCCACCTGGAAGCTGTTGAACCTGTTTTGAGTCTCGGCAGGGACGCTCAACATCCTGTGATTCTGGGCAAATCAAAAAATGTCAACCTGTGCCTAACAAAATAAATGTGTTCCTTTGTAAGGTCACTGGTGCCAGTGTAACGTGCTCTGATAACTTTGGGTCGAGTTCATGCTATTTAACCCCGCCCCCCCCCCCTCACCCCCCCACCCAAAGAGGTGGAAAGAGCAGGCAAGTTTACAGTAACCAGACACAAAATGGAGAGTGGGGAAAGAAAGAGGTGGAATCAAAGGCAGGTAGATCTGGTTTTCAGCAGGGCCGAACTTCGAGGGGGGGGGGGCTAACACTCCCAGCCAGGACTGGCCCTAGCACTGGTCGCACACGGTGCAACAGTCTTTTTTGGCACTCCTCCCCCATTTCCTCTTTATCCATGAATTCCCTCACTACCACTCACCAACAATGCACCTCATCTCTATATAGCACCTTTCTGACAAACATCTCATTTTTTTTATAGCGCTACTTATAGTTTACTTACACCCAGTTCTGTGATCTGCATGGTATACGTTCTTTGTAGCAGGCACATTAACCTTCTGCGCTGTTTGGGTGGCAGGAGTTTCCATGTGAGTGCGCGGTGAGCAATGCGACATTCTGAGAGTAGGGTAAGAGGAGTGATTGCAGGGTGAGTGAAGTGACCATATGAATTTGGGTGCGGATGTAATTGCAGAGTAAGATGAATGAATGAATGGTTAGTGATGGGCTTGTTTGAGTGAGATTGCAGATAGAGCAGTGAGCAGTGAGGGGGACAGGTGAGTAAAGTGTCACATGAGTTCAGGGTGAGCAGTGTGCTTGTGTGACTGCAGGGTGAGGTACAGGGTGAACAGCACAAGTGCTTGTAAGTGCAGAGTGATCACTGTGAGTGCAGAGTGAGCGGGTGAATCTTGTGAGTACATTGTGATCGCTGTGAGTGTAGGGTGAGCGTGAAAGTGAAGAGCGAGAATGAGGAGTGAGTTGTCTATATGAGGGTTCATTCCCAGACACTTGAAGTAACTGAGCATTTTATTAACGGTGGTGTAGGGTTTCAGATATAAGTTAAAACATTGCTATAATGGCATTAACGCAGTATTTTCAGCACTTATCTGTGCATACTTCGAACAGCAAATATAAATAGAAAGCACTTTTAATTGTGTTCTAGGGCTGCCTGAATGATCCATGACTGATAACTAAAGGGAACAGTGACAGACAAGTCACATTACAAATGAATATATACGTTTTTATTTATAACCCTATTTAGTGTCAAGACAAGGTTTTTGCAGGATCTTTAAACTACGCATGGCTGGCATTTTTCTTTTTGCAACCCTGCTTTATATTCCTTTTCATGAAATGCATTGGCATGCTACAGCAGTAAATGTAAAATACAAATGTAAGGCATAGGCAGAGTCAGGGCCCAGGGGGTACTTGAACCAGAAGAAATAACTGAGCCGCAGTAACCAGATTACACAGGTATGTAAATATGCAAATGGTCTTTAAAGGCCTGTGAACAACTCGGGCGCGAGACACTGCCCAGTCAAGCCCACAGCAGCTCGAGATGCAGCAGCCCGGGCTGAGACACACGACGGGGATGGGGGGGTTCAGGCTGGCGCCCTTTTAGCCCTATGGGCGTTGCGCGCCTGGTATTCAGAAACACTGGAATTTGCTAGCGCTGACAGCGGGCCCTAATAGGAACCTGAGAGCCCGCGCAGGCGCGCACGTATGCTTTGTTCGTAATTAAGCTTTGGACTGGCCACTCTTGTCAGACTGATGACTGAACAACGCCGCTTTTTTCTGAAACAAATAGCGTTCGGCAGGTAGGCAGCACAGAAAATTAGGCATAAGATTTTTACAAGCTCAAAAGCTCTATTCGTGTGGTCAATTTGCCGCGTATAATTATCTATTACTTTCCACCAATCGTTCTGTGGTGTTTTGTGGATACATGTTTAACTGTCAGGCCTATATCGGGTAACATTTGGTGCTCCAGCATTTAAATGTAGTGTGTTATTTAAGACGTCTAAAAATTACGTAAAATCTGCGTATAATATAGGTTGAAGGAAAGCGCACGCGGAGAAAATAAATCATTGAGAAATTACGGAAAAACATGCTCTGCAGCACAGGCTTCCCCCGCGGCTGACGGTACTGTGAAGACACACATGTTCTCATCAAAAACACCACAAACCAAGAACAGAATGCGACCACATGAAGGGAGAAAAGTGAAAGGCCGCAGGTGACAGGAAGCAACATCCATGTCACAAAGGAGAAACGTAACCGAGAGTCGCTGCTTCGAAGATAAAGGCATATGCAGCGAAGAAACGAGACTAGAAAGAGGCGGGAAAAGCATGAACAGTGAGTGACCCGCACCCCGCGCTGACTATGGCGAGCGGCGCTGTTTTAAAAAATAACTTATGGGTTTAAAAGCACGGGAACGTCCTTGTGGGTCCAGCAGTTTTCAGGCAACAATAAAAACGTCAAGGTAACTGGTGGTTAATGTTACTGCTGGTAAGAGATCGGAATTTTGTCTAGTGGCAGTTTGTACTCATCATAAAGTAGCGCAGAGGGCTAATGTGCCTGCTGCAAAGAAGGTGTACCCTGCAGATCACAAAACAGAGTGTGAGCGAACTATGGGGCATATTATCAAGCCAGGCGATAGAATTATCGCCGCTTTAGCGGCAGAAAACTTGATGGGCTTGATAATATGCTCTATGGATTTCCAATTGAAGCCCATGTTAGATGTTCATAATTTTATCGCCTGGCTTGATAATATGCCCTTATGAGTAGCGCTTTAAAAAAATGAAATGTATCTCAGAGAGGGGTTATGGAGAGGTGAGGGGGACTGTTGGAGAGTGGTAGTGAGGGAATTCGTGGAGAAGGTGGTCATGGGGTGGGCAAAAAAGACTGTTGCACTAGGCGCCACCATCGCTAAAGCTGGCCCTGTGTGTAATAGTCATTCCAGGTGGTTGGCACCTGATAGGTATAAGTACTCAGTTTGTAAAAGAATGAGGGGCATATTATCAAGAAAAGGCGTTAAAATTATCGCCGCTTTAGCGGCAGAAAACTGCTGCTAAAGCAGCGATAATGGGCTTGATAATATGCCCTAGAGAATTCCAATAGAAGCCCATGTTGTGGTGTCAACATGGGCTTCTATTGGAATTCTCTGCGGCATATTATCAAGCCCATTATCGAGTTTTCTGCCGCCAAAGCGGCGATAATTTTAACGCTGTGCTTGATAATATGCCCCTCAGTGCTTGTGTCCAAAGCCCTGCTCCGGCAGTGCTATTAAATTCGACTCGTGGAATACTAAGATTGCAGAGTGTTGCCTTTATCTCAGGTCTCTTTAGTCTACACTCCCTGCCCCTTTATCGCATTCTTGCTGCTTTCTTCCTTTGTGCCTGTGTTTCTGTCTTTCTCTTCCTCCTTCTTTCCTGTTTGTTCATTTTTTCTCTCTCTTCCTAGCGGTCGATATCCGAATGAGGAAAAATAAAAGCCAGTCCCCACAAATTAGTGCTATGGGGCCCCACCAGGAACCACCGCCTCAAATTAAGCACTGCCTTGTACTCATTTTTAGGGGTAGGACTTAGTTTTCATTATCAGACTCTGACCCAGTTAAAGAGAGAGAATGGCAGAAAGGGTATAAGAGGAAGCAGAAGAGAAACAGAGGAAAACCCTTACATAAAGAGAAAGGAAGAATGAAAACGCAGATGATAAAAAGGCACAACCTGTGGGGTGGTGGAAGAAAGAGACTTGAGGTGGCAGCAAGACAAGAGCAGCCTTGGGTATTCAGCAGCCCCAGCATTCAGCAGTGCTGGCAGAAGACTCCTAGGAAAAACGGAGGCACCTGCAATTATTTATTGTATTTTATTTATTTATGTTTTATTTTTAGATATTAAGTACTATATCCTCCTTTTGATTTAGGCTCCTGGTGCTTGAGCCTGCTATACTCCACATGTGCTAGTTGATTTCTTATTTGTAGTTTTCTTATCTTGTCACAGTTTCGTTTTTTCCCAGTGTCAGCACTGTGATGGGCTGACGGTAACAATTACAATGGTCTATTTTCGACAGGTTTCTTGACTTGTGGGTTTTCTGTTTTGGTCAGGTCCTTTGTTGAATTTTGTGTTTAGCTTTAGAAGGTGCTTGTCTAACATCTCAACACATGGTTCTCTAAAGAGGAGAAGTGTGGCTCAATGATTAGAGCGGCAGACCCTGATGCAGAGGTCTAGCCTGGGACCAGGGTTCAATTCCCCGCCTTGGCGGGTCTTGGGTGGTGCCATTCCAATCATGGAGTCCCACTCTGCAACTCTGGGCAATAGCTTGCTTAATCTCCACAATGGCTCCCACAACGCTAAGGATGCCTGGCCTCCACCTTGGGGGTGCCCAGGAGTGTATGCCTCACAGGGAAAGTCAGGATGGGTTCCACAGCGGTATTCGTACAAGCGCCTTGACACCCTTGCGGGTGAGTAGTGCGCTATACAACTATCAATTTATAATAAAGTACTCTGTTGTTCTTGTGAAGCAAGGAGCACCCAATGCTATCTATCCGTAGGACCTTGTTTTGAAGTTTTTGCAGAAATTTCTGTCATTGCTTCTTGTGGCAATTCACACCTGTAAGACATATGGCAGTTTAGGTCAAATTAGTCACATTATTACCTGGACGTGGTTTTGAATAGACACCAACTCCATCTTCAGTAGTGGGTGCGATGCTGCCAGTTTCCTGGGCCTTCATTTCTTTTTTTACACTGTCTTTGCAGCTGAGTTTAGAGTCCTGTGTTACCCCTCGGTAGAAGCTACTGGTTGCCCACTTTGTGACCTCTTCAATGGGGAAGCTTTATAGGTGTTCAAGTAGCAGCTGCTGTACGGGCAGAGTGGAGGGGCAGGTGGGGGGTGGACGGGACGACGGACAAAAACAAAAAAAGAGTTTAAAAAAAGCGTATCTGATACAGGCCTGTCACTCTTCTGCTCCAAGTCCGAGTCCTCGCTGTAGCAGGAGGTCCCCTGCAGCCAATCTTGACACTGCTCTCATGTTTAAAATTAGTATCAGGATTGGCCGGAGCGCCTTGAATTTGTGCCCCCAGGGAGACTGGGAGGCTGTGCTTTGCTCTCTCCAACCCAGCAACGCAACACAGCTGGGTTGGAGGCAACTCAGTGCGCATGTCATTTTGGCCGGCCTCAGACTGCCGGCCAAACTGACATGAGCACTGATAGCAGTACCCACCACTCCCCTCTATGACTGCCCCCACGATGGCCCCACCCCCAAGACTGGAACTTGAAAAATAAAACAATACTAAAACTGTTTTATTTTCATTTTATTTTTCCACGTTTTGAGTCTGGCGGGGTGACACTCCTCCGCAATAGCAGAGGAGCGCCACTCAGGTGCTCATAATATAATATCGGGTGAACAACATCAACATAGACTCACTTGTGTTAGGATATATGATTTAGTCACGGTACCCACCAGACAGTCTGCTAAAGGCCATTTGAAGGTTTGATGCTACTTCCTTTCCGCGGACTGATTAAGAGGTGACGGCCACATCGTCACATCTTCAGCACAAAGTGTTAGATGTGCCATCTTCAGTTCATGTACAGAGGCAATGAGTGGAGACAATATACTTCAGCCATAAAGGTGAATTTACATACCAAGGGAACAGAAAACAGAATGTGGAAACACAAATCAGGACTAAAGGTCAGAAGAAAAGAAAGCAGGGAAATCATCTGTGGAAAGAACATCCTTGGGGGAGGAAGAATGAGAACCTGGAAGCTAAAGAAGTAAAGAATGGGAAGGTAAAAGAAAGTGAGGAAAAAAATGTGTCTTATCCGGTCTCTTACATGTAGGTAGGTTGTATCTTTATCTCTTGGTCTGGAGGTGTGTGGTACGACCAGATGCAACCAGGTAGTCGTTCTTTTCACTCTCAGTTTTAGGTATCTTATACTATCAGTAAGTACTAGGTAATCAGAACGTTCATCACGGATTGTCTTATGCTGGTACATGCTGTCAGGTAGTCTCCATCATTACCGTTGTCTTTTGGGAATCTTATGTGTTCCTTGCAGCTAGCTATCCTGCATTTTTGTTGATTGGCTTTACTCTGTCACCTGCTGCCGGTTCTTCTACAGCTTTAACTATGGGATTCAGGTCAATTATGCAGTCACCTGAAGACTAGTGTTGAAAAAGTTTATCTGTTGGTCATGTTGGGATCTCCCCTAAGTATTCTGAAGTTTATTTCTGAGGTTCCAGTGTCTTACTCTGTCACCTGCTGCCAGGTATTGAGCAGCATTATAGCTTGTCTTCAGATGTTTTATATGGTCATCCTGTGCCAGGTTCATGTATCTTTGTCTTTGGGTGTCTTATGCAATCAAATGAAGCCAGGTACACTGCAGGTTTATCACTGGGTTTCCAGTGTCACATGTGCACTTATGAAGCTAAGTATTCAGCAGCTTTATTACTGGTTTTGAGTGTCTTATGCAGTTATATGAAGCCTCGTATTCTGCAGCTTTATCACTGGACTTTGTGTGTCTTATGCAGTCACCTATACCCAGGGATTCTGCAGCTTTGTCACTGGGCTTTGGTTGTCTTATACAGTCATACAAAGCCAGGAATTCTGCAGCTTTATCACTGGACTTTGGGTGTCTTATGCAGTCATACAAAGCCAGAGATTCTGCAGCTTTCCCACTGGGCTTTGGATGCCTTCTGCAGTCATACGAAGCCAGACATTCTACAGTTTCATCACTGGACTTTGGGTGTCTTATGCCGTTATATGAAGCCAGAGATTCTGCAGCTTTCTCACTGACCTTTGGCTGTCTTATGCAGGCATACAAAGCCAGACATTCTGCAGCTTCATCCCTGGTCTTTGGGTGTCTTATGAAGTATTATAAAGCCATTGATCATGCTTTATCACCGGGCTTCATATGTTTTATGCAGTCATATTATGCAATAGTAGTCTGCAACATTATTACTCGACTTTGGGGGGCATATTTACAAGCCCCTAACGCCACCGGACGGTCACTTTTTGTGATGTGCCGGTGGCGTTGCGCCATTCACCATTTTTAGGTCTTGCCTGAGCCAGCGCATGCGCTGTCTGGCGAGACATTTAGTGAGTGGGCTTCAGAAATCCGACCACAAGCTTTTGCTTGTGGCCTAATGCTTGCGGTTACGCGTGCGAGCACGCGCACAGCCGCCATCTGACTTTCCTCTCTCGCTTGCGGGCACCCTTACACTCGCGGAATGCTGCAGCTGCTTTCACTTTTGCCGCCGCGCGCGCGCACCACTCGCGTGTTTTTTTAAAATTTCCTTTTAGCTCGTGTGCGCGCGCACACAACTCCCGGGCTTAGTGCTTTCACCTGATATTGTACGATTACATTACATTAGGCCACATCCGCTTGCCTGTCCCGCATAATTATAGTGCAAACTTGAACCAAGAGCATTATAGCGCATCACACGGAAATCAGCTCCCCTTACAAAACAGTTTTTAAGCACAGTGTAACAAAGCGATTAGCACGGAATCACAAGATGCTGCGCCTGAGCCAAGATTCTAACCTAGTTACCCAGTTCTAACATCCGCAGCCCTAGCCGCAACGGGTGTGATATTAAGAGATTTGTCATAAGAAGAAGCACACCCTGAGCTGTGAATACGTAGCGCTTTCACCTGATATTGTCCGATTACATTATATTAGGCCACACCCGCTTGCCTGTCTTGCATAATTATAGCGCAAACATGAACCAAGGGCATTATAGCACTTCACACGGAAATCAGCTCCCCTTACACAACAGTTTATAAGCACAGTTTAACGAACTCAGCGCCACCACAGCATCACTCAGCACCACCACAGCCTCACTAAGCACCACCACAGCATCACTTAGCACCACAGCATCACTCAGGGCCACCACAGCCTCACTCAGGGCCACCACAGCATCACTCAGCACCACCACAGCATCACGCAGGGCCACCACAGCATCACTCAGCGCCACAACAATATCACTCAGCACCACCACAGCATCACTCAGCACCACCACAGCATCACTCAGCACTACATCAGTATCACTCAGCATCGCCTTTGCACTAGTACACCACCACATCATCATCACTCAGCAAGACCTGAGTATCATTCAGCATCATCTCCGCACCAGTCACCACCACCACCACTACCACCTCAGCATCCCTCAGCACCACCTCAGCCTGCTCTTGGAATCTGGCATCTGTTGATTCTCCCCTAGCGTCTGGCCGCTGCTAGTGTTATAATACAGGTACTAGTTCCCAACCTTCACCCTCCGATTGTTTATGCCCCCTCAAAAAAAAGCTTAAACAAACAACCATTGGAATAGGCAGAAACAAGTTGCCAGCATTGCAAGAACAAAAGAAAACTAAGGACATTTTTTATTGTAAAGACTTTTTTTAATTTGGTCGTTCAGTTGTACATAATGCCTTCTTGGTCATATATAAGGTAACTAAAATGCTTCTGACATTTTTTTATTAAAACTTTTCAGCAAGCTGCACAGCAGCCACACTTCTCTACAGCACAGCTTAAAGACATTGACAAAGTCATTAGCTCTGGCTAAACACTTATAAGGCCCCAAAGGCGAGACCCATTGGCTATGCCAATGCTTGTTACAAGGTGGCGCTAAGCCACTTAAAGTGGCTTAATGCCACCTTGTAAATATGCCCCGATCCGCAGCAGTCTGCTGCCGCACAGGGGCAGGCAATGGGTGTTGCTGTGGGCGTTCCACCGCAACACCCATGGATTTTTGGCACTGCAGCAGATAAGGCTGGGAAGTGCCATAAACTAAGGCCAGGTAATACCTGCTCTTAGAATGGCGATACAAGGAGAGATGTTTAATTTCTCCTTGTTTTTTGCTCATTCCATGAGTGCATAGAACACACATAGAAAGAGCAAATCACTATTATTGATGTGCAGGAATCACCCCTGCGGAGCAGGCATCCACGCGACATGGCCCAAGGGTGCCTGCGCTGGTGCTAGGCAGCGTTTTTAGCGCCAGCGCCAGGTGAAACACAGTGGTGCGCGGTATTTTTGTAAATACGCCACATCCCTGCGTTTTGAAAATTCAGAACACAGCCTTTGCCAAATCTGGCGTAACACCGCTTTCCGACATTTTCTTGTAAATATCCCCCTGGGTGTCTTATGCGGTCAGCATAGTTGCTCACGTTGCAGTTGTGTACCATTTGATTGTGTTGATATTCATGATTGTGGAGACCTTGGCAAAATGTTAATACATTCCTGAAATTTGCAAATTTCACAAAATGTCAGTTTATGCAATTTTGCGTCATGTTTCCCTTGCTGGTTTTCAGCAGATAATGTCTCACTGAGAAGCATGTTCAGCTCAAATAAGTTTACTGTAGTATCTTACATTACTTTTTCATATGAGATACGGCAAAACACATTTTGCGTCATTTACATAGTTACGCATGTTTTTCAGGAAATTTCATGACATTTTGCTAGAGAAAATTGCGCTGTTTTGGAAACTTTGAATAATAAATAACTGAAGTTGAAAATACCTGAAAGAGGTCCGTCCAACCTTTCAAGGCCGAAGTCCAGTGCAAACTAGACCATTGCATCTGGTTCGTCGCTGAGCAGTCAGTTCTAACGCACTATGGGCCATATTATCAAGAATGGTGATAACATTATTACCGCTTTAGCGGCAGGAAACTGCCGCTAAAGCTGGGATAAGAGGCTTGATAATATGCCCTAGAGAATTCCAATAGAAGCCCAGGTTTGATGTCCTTGACACCAGAACCTGGGCTTCTATTGGAATTCTCTAGGGCATATTATAAAGCCCCTTATCGCCGCTTTAGCGGCAGTTTCCTGCTTCTAAAGCGGCGATAATGTTATCGCCATTCTTGATAATATGGCCTCATCAACCTAATTTGGAATTGGGTGGAAATTAAAATACTCCAATTATTGGAAGAAGTGCTAAATCCAGAGGAAAATACACTGGTGGAATTTTCTCGGTTTTGTTTTCTGGAATTCCATCCGTGGTCCCTCTTTTGGGTTTATCGCTTCCTCCATGATTTAGAGGAGTTTCCAGTACCACCCAAATCTAAATCAGTCCCTTGATCTGTGCTAGGCATGAGTCAACATCTGAGGGAAAAATGCTCAGTAGAGATTCCTGAACACCTTCTCTACTCATGAATCTACTGACACAGGAATTTGGAGTTTAGCTTCTGGGCCTGGTAATTTTGGGTCCGAACAAGAGAGCAGAACGTTCCCGCAAATGGAATCTCTTACTGTCTTTTGGATTTTCACCAGCGGTTCCTCACTAGAGATCGGGCTGAACAGTTACTCCAAGGATAATGGAATTGGTACTTTGTCCATGTACTTGACCAGACACCTAGAAGCAGCAGTACAAGGACCACCCTATGTAACCCCATAACTTATCTGTCCACAGATGTCTCTGTCTCTAGTGCAATGTTGTACGCGTTGCCAGATCACAACCACTTGCTACGTGGAGTCACCTTTTATGAACTAGAAGGTTCAAATCAAGAAGGGTGGAATTATGACCTTTACTCACTTCCTCCCCCATGGACGTACCAATACTGGGATCATCTGCAGCTCAGAAGGGCAGAAATACTCCGGATTATGGGATTGTGGAGAATAATGTGGAGAATCTGTGTTTCTGCACAGATTCCTGTATGTCTTTGCCAAGTATTTCATCAAGAGGTCTCAGACGCGTATCAGTTAAGAAAGTAAAATACTTCTTATCCAATGTGTTACTAGGGATCTCTTTATTCGGATGGGGCCAGTATCTTCAGCAAGCACCCCTGCATTCGAGCCCCGCAGCCAACCAATGCTACAAAAGACATAACCAAAGCATCTGCAGCATATTTGGGATGCACCAGTACTCTGCCTGAGAAGCCAGATGACCACACGGGGCACTGCAGCCCAGGACTCAGACTTTCTATTGGTTGTCTCCAAGGGTGCAATAGTGGTAGTTCCGCTCATACATTAAAACAAGGGCTTCAGCTCCTTCTTTCTCATCAAGAATAAGTCTGGGAAATGGAGACAATTTATGGACCTAAGACAGTTGAAAAAATGCTTAAAGAAACAGCCTTTTAGAATGATGTAATTACAGGAGATTTTACATCTTCTAAACTTGGTAGAGAACATGGCGTCACTAGATCTGGACGTGTACTTTCACATTCCCATACATATAAAGCATTGGAAGTCATTTCAAAAAAACGTTATCATTTTAGTACACATATTTCATACATAACTGTCCACGAGCAGGGAGAAAAAAATATATGCACGGAAACATAATTGACAACTGTGGAAAGACCAGTCCATGAATATCATCATCATTGCATCATATGGTGCACATTTGAGTTTCCCATACCACAAGGAGAGAACAGCAAGTAAGTAGGGAGATCAAGGTCCCAAAAAGCATGGCAAGGGTATATGAACACTAACCAGGCAGCAACGGTCTGTGCACTTGTGATGGAGGGTAGGGGGGAAGCATTGGAAATTCTTAATTTTCAAGGTGGCAGGGTGCATTTACCAATTCAAAGTTCTTCCCTTTAGACTCCGATCGGCTCACAAAATGCATTGCACCGTTGGCGTCATTCTTGAGAAGAAACGGTCATAGGTGTTCCCATACCTGGACTGGCTTATCAAAGGTCCTTTATTCGGCTTAGTAAAAATATCCACTTTAGCCTGTCTTTGCTTGTTCAAAAGTTTTAGGCCTCCAATGAAACAGAGAACAGTCTTTCCTTACTCCATCTAGGTTGTCAGTTTTCCTGGGAGCAATTCTGGATTCAGAAGCTTCCAAAGCGTATTCCACAAAAGAGAGAATTCAACGCATAATGGCAATAACAACTTCCCTATCAAAAAAAGATAACTTCTGTTTGGGCGTTCAAATCAATGTTGGAAATTACATTTTAATGCATTATGTTAATTCCAAATTGCCAACTCAGGATGAGACTGTTGCAGAAACAATTTGCTGTGTGATGGACTCAGACCCAAATTTTCATAGACATAATCTACATTACACCAGCTTTGAGGCTAGCGATGGCATGATGGGGAAGAGAAGAAAATATCTCAGTGGGCCTGTCGTTCAACCCACCGCATCCCACTTTGTAATGACTACAGACTCTTCCCTGGAGAGTAGGGGGACTCATTTCAAGACCTAGAAATTCATGGCAAATGGTCTTCTCGAAAGGCAAGAATGCACATCAGCCTTCTAGAGTTCAAAGTAGTTTTCTTAGGTCTCCAATCCTTTCTTCCCAGAATTCAAAATTCCACTGTCTTGATACGAACAGACAATACCACAACCATGTTCTATCTCAATAAGCAGGGAGAAATAAAATCGAAGAAATCTATGCAAACCCAAAAAATCTGGAGATCATTACTTCTTAACAACATTTCCTTAGAAGTGGAAAAGGTTCCAGGAGTGAAAAACAAATGGGCAGATTCCCTGAGCAGAAATTTGAGACAGTGTCACCAATGAGAATTAAATCATTAACAGTTAGTATGAAATTTCAAACATTGGGGAACCCCAAAAATAGATTATTTTGCAACTCTTCAGAACAAAAACTGCAAGATGTTCGCAAGCAGATTTCCTTAGAAGATGTCATGGTCAACCGCATTTCTCTAAGCCTGAACAGGAATGTTCACTTATGCCTCCCTCCGTTTCCTTTAAATCCGTAGGTTCTTCAAAAAATTAACCTCTTGAGTGCCCATGACGAGCTGGTCTCGTCATGGGCCGCGGTTGCGCTGTGCCCATGACGAGACCAGCTCGTCATAAACCCCGCCCGCTAATGAAACGCCCGGCACAGGGCGGGGAAAGGGGCGGGCACTCAAAGGGTTAAACATGAACCGTGCTGCCTCATTCTGATAGCTCCTGTGTGGCCAAGACTATATTGGTTCACAGACCTTCTTCTCCTATCAGAATGTTCACATATTCAGTTCAAACCAACAACAAATCTCACGAAGAAAGGTGAGACTCTTCATCCACAGATTCAATCATTCAACTTTTCAGCTTAGGTCTGCACACAATGAATTCAGATCCTTGAATATACCAGAGGAATGTAAGGCAATTCCGAAGCATTCATGAGTAGATTCCACAAGTAAATCTTATAAAGAGAAAAGGAAAAGATTTTGTTATTGGTGTGCACATAATGATCTACACCCTTTTCGATCTTCTCTGTAAAGAATGCCTTACCTACTCCACTTGACAAGGTCAGGTCTAACTCACAATTCAATAAAAATTCATTTGGCAACTATATTGAGATTTCATAGACAAAGTGGGAAATTCTCTCTCTGGTCTAAAAGACTCATCACGGAATTTATGAAGAGTCTCCCAAGAGCCTATCCTCTGTTAAAGAGTTCTCCGGTGACCCAGCAGATGTATACAGTTCTATCACAGCTCATGAGAAGTCAGTTTAAAACTATTCATAAGACGGAATTTAAATATGTATCGTGGAAAATGCCCTTGCCTTGTCTCTCACCTCAGGTAGACAAATAAGTGAAATCCAAGCTTTTACTGTTAATGAACCCTATTTACAATTTAACGATGATAGAGTGATTCTAAGAACTAATCCTCAATTCATTCCAAAGGTTACGACTTTGATTCCCTTGAACGAACCATTGTTTTGGCGACATTTTTCAAAAAACCTTCGACCACAGCTGAAAAGTCCTTACATTCTCTGGATGTCAGAAGATGTTTAAAATATTATATAGAGAGAACAAACAATTTTAGAAAATCTGATCAATCACTGATAGCGCTGACCCTGCCTAGAAGGGATTACGCTCTCTCACTTAGCAGTTTAGCTTGATGGGTCTCTGCAGCCATTACTTTTTGGCATAATAAAGAAGGAAGGCCATTGACCGTAAACTTGAAGCACATTCCACAACAAAAGCACATCTACAGCCGTTTGCTGGAATGTCTTTATCGGACATTTGCAGAGCAGTAACGTGCTCTAATGTCCATACCAAGCATTATTGTTTGGATTCCACTTGGAAAGCAGATGCTGCTGTTGGGCAAGAGATCTTATGCCACCTTTTTCAATAAGGTAAAGAATTGCTGTTTAATACACATCAAGTGATGCTTTAATCATTTTTTCAAGTTTTATATATTTTGAGAGAGAAATGTTAGTTGTATCCTGATAATTAGCATGTTAAGTATGGTCATTTACTACATCAGAGTGGTTTGCTATACCCACCGCCTCTCCTCTGGTTGGTACTGCTTACTAATCAGATTCAAGCATGTGAATCTATGAAAGATTCAAGGCTGGAGAAAAAAAAAAGTTACTTACCTGTTCACTGTGGTTCTCCAGTATTGATACCTTTCATAGATTTACATGCAACCCTCCCTCCTCCCCGTTGGGGTTCACCACTCCGAAGACCTCTTATATTCATTTTATACACTCATGCTTGAAATCTGAGGTATTGTGGCCCTGCAGGAGAAGAGTTCTTCAGGTGCTGTGCTCTGATTGGTTGAATTGTGATTCTTATAAACCAATGTGAATTGGTTATCAATGTCACTTAAGTTCTCAATGGTTCTCAATGCTTCTCTATGGCACTGCTTGTTATTATTACAATGGGACTGCCACCATGACGACAGGGAAGATTCAAGCGTGTGAATCTATGAAAGATATCAATATTGACGAGCCACAGTGAACAGGTAAGTAACTTGCTTTATCTCCTCGGGCAGACACACCATGTTGGCGCAAACCCATGTCTGAATCACTTTATAAATATGGGTTTGTGTCAAAATCTATGGGTCTATGCACAGGAACAGCCATTTACCGCCCATGGGATGCCTATCTCACACTGCACTGCCTTGCATTCCTTTTACTCACAAAGCTATTCAAATCAACATATGTTGGCCTTTTAAAACTAAAAAGGATTTTACGTCCAGGCTGCATCAATAAAAGTGTTGCAACACAGGCGCAATATCTTTGGAAATCTGAGACTGGGTTTTTTACTTTATGGGAGTTTTAATGCTCAATCAGTATCATTGATGGACCCGGGGGATTTATTCAGCACAGTAGCGTAGTCAGTCCTGCAATTAAGCAGAGTAAGTGGGAGCTGCCACTCTTGCCCCATGGGCTGGGGAACTGGGTGCCAGAGAAACACAAATTTGTTGTACATGGGCCTCTTGTCTCTACCTGTCTGCAGACAAAGTGCTTGTGAGCAAATACTGTTAGGGAATACATTGACAGAGGTGTGTGGGATGGCCTAAGATGTACAGCAAAGGAAACAGAGAAATAGTGAGGAAATGATGACAGTAGGGAAATTTACAGAACAAATGACAAACATAAAAAGTGAGCAAAAGAGAAAGGAAAGAAAAAGTAAATTTAAGAGATAAAAAATTGGTAGAGGAAAGAACAGGAGAAGAAATGAAGGGTGATGAAAGGAAAGGTGAAAGGAATAAGGAAGATAAGGTGAAAGGTAGCAAGGAAGGGTGAAGATAAGATGAGAAAATTAATAGATAGAGTGGTGAAAGAATAGATCAATGAATGAAGGAATTGAGGGATTTCTAAAGCTTATAGCAACTCCGAGGAGTGTCCTGGCACTGCAAGGGAAACAAGAGTCAGAAAAATTAGGAAAGAACGCATTAGCGAGTGAATAGCCAAGTCTTGAGTTGATTTCCAAAGAATTATGCATTGTTCATTTGGCAGAATTCCACAGACAATTTGTTCCAAGCTTGAGGGCCCAGGAGGAAAAGGATCTGGGTTCGGATCTAGTTCGTTTGACCCTCGGAACTTTGGGCAGATGCCCCTGTGAAGAGCGCAGAGAACTAGAGGGAGAGTGGAATTGGATTTGTAGAAGACAGATAATCTGGGCCAGAATGGTGCAGCGCCCTATGCATAACGGTTAAGGTCTTAAACAAGATCCTATTTCTGACAGGAAGCCAATGCAAGTTCTTCAGATGTGAAGTGATAGAGGCTCACTTGGGTAGATGTAAGGCCAGGCAAGCAGCAGCATTCCGAACAATTTGTAGTTTCTGAAGTAGATATTGTGGAAATACTGCATAAAGGGCATTAGCATAATCCAGTCGAGACATCACCAGAGCCAGAAGAACCATGATCCTAATAGGCAAGGAAAGGATTCACAGAAAATTGAAAGTGTTAGATGGATGGAACTGTGAAAGACTCGATAGGTGAAGGACTGAATGGATGGAACAGTAAAAGGGTGGATGAGTGAAAGGATGGTTACATGCAGATAATGATGGGTAATTGCATGAAGGGATGTACGTACATATGAAAGGGTGAAAGGATGGATTATGGATGAGCAGCTGGAAAGGAGAACGGCCGGACGAATGAATGGGTGTTTAGGTCGAAGGCAGAAAGATGGATGAAAGGAGATGAACAGGCGAAAGCAACAGGTTTACTTATTTCTCATGCTTGGTGTTAATATTGGTATGATTCTAGTGGGGGGGGGGGGGTTTAATGTTCTGGCTACTTCCTTGATTCTATGTAAACAATGGGGCGACCCTGTGTCCCTCAGAACCTGGGTATAAATGATACGAAATACAGTGGTTCTGTCGGGTATGACCAAACAATTGCTTTGTTTTGTGTTATGGATGAATCAAAAAAGGACCTAAGTACATTAATCCGATAGAAAAAAAGCAAAACTAATCCTAAGGATAATTAAATTAACAGGACCACATAAAGCAATGACAGTGTACAAATCACAATCAAATCAGATTTGTAGGGTGGCAGAATGTTCTTTATATATAAATTGCCTCATTTATATCAACACCCATAACATTCTTTTTTGCTTTTTTAAAACAAAGAATGTTATGCGTGTTGATTTAATTATCCTTAGGATTAGTTTTGCTTTTTTTCTATTGGATTAATGTACTTAGGTCCTTTTTTGATTCATCCATAACACAAAACAAAGCAATTGTTTGGTCATACCCGACAGAACCACTGTATTTCGTATCATTACTTCCTTGATTCAGCAACATAACATTTTAAATGCACATGTTGTACAATAGGACAGTGGCAGAGCATAGACTCTTGAGGAGGTGAGTGGTTCGCAAAAACCCTGGTTTAAATTATCTGAGCGGAGGAGTCCAATTATCATGTTTGTGAAAATGAGTGGCGCAGAGGCAGGGAGCTATTCACAAGATTGCACTCTGCATATATCTTTCTATACGCAGACTGCAAGTACATGCAAGCATATGCATGACTGCACAAGTATGTGAAGGCTGTGTGAGCTCAGAAGCAACCTTTGCCTTTCAGTGCCAGGTGATGATTCTTAGGGGCACATCTGAGGGCATGGGCGGAGGAAAGGTCCTGAGACAGTAGGAAGAGAGTTCAAGTGAAAGGGACCAAAAAGGTGGAAGGAACAAGGGCGGTGTCAGAGACACCTAACGACAAGCCAAGGAGCAGCTTCTATTATTATTATTATTATTAATCATTTGTAAAGCACAACGTCCACCTGGCAGCCATCTTGGCGCAATCAGTATTCATCAGTAAGATCAAGGCTGGGGGTAATAGTTTTATTCTTTTGAATAAGGCAGACTGGTTTCTGCTAATTAACATCCATGAATGCAGCAGCCCTCCTCCAAAACAGTAACAGGAGTCAATCTGAAGAAAGACCTGGGCATGTGAGCCAGGACTAGAAGGGGAAGCTGAAATGATCCCATAGGAATACCCATGTGCCATACTGAAAGAAGGAGGCTAACCACCGCAAGCCTTCATCTGCAGCCTGGCAATCAGAGAAGGGGCAAGAGAAGCTCGAGGAGCCCTGTGCATCTCAAGTGCCCAAGCAAGGAGCTCTTCAGTCACCAGCTCCAGACTCACAAAAGTATATTTCAGTGAGAGTGGAGCCAGTGGCGCAGCTAGGGCTTAGGCTACCCCTGGCGGCGCCTGCCCTTGCCACCCCGCGACAGCCACAGGTGAGAGTGGGGGAGAGGCGACCTCCCCCAAAACTCGTGCCACTTGGGGCAGACCGCCCCCCCCCCCTTGCTACGACACTGAGTGGAGCCCTCTGACCTTAGCTTTCCTGCGATCACCACCATGGCCTCACAGCAAGACACGTAGAAACCCCAGAGGACAATATGAAGTTTGTTTAGGAGAAGGTGCCCAAGGATCAGGGATGAGCTAGGTGGCAAAGCAGATCACACGAAGAGGCCCTCAGCCCTCTCCTTTAGAATAGATGGTCATCCAAACAGCGGCAGGACATAAAGGGGAGTGTGGCTCGCATTGGCTTGCCTTTCTCTTCGTAAGTGTATCCCTCCCTGGAGCATAGACTTTCTACCATCCTTTTGATTAGCTGACTTATATCCTTCTACTGCTCACTTTTATGGAACTACTATTTATTTGGTTAAACACTCTGTGAGAGTACATGTGTTCTCCAGCTCTCTCCCTCGTCTGCTACTCCGCTCACTCCTGTGTTGCCCCTTCCCTCATTTTTTTTTTTTTACAGATTTGTATTTATTTTTTGAGAAGATCAAACACATAGCTTCATAGACAGCATACATTAATGATTCGGGGAGCAATACATTACAAGTGCAATTAGTGTCATAGCTGCAGACCATTCATGGGGGGCGTGGTGTGCAGCCCAAGATGGTGGTCGTGTAGACGCCGAGCTCCGGGCATGGGACTTCTATCCGAGCAATTATCCGTGCTTCCCTACCTTGTACGACGGTAGACAGGGAGCGGCTGTTAATCTCAGACAGCGGGGCTGCCTCGACGGCGATTTCTGGATATCTGGGGCCCCCTGGAGCGGTCCTGGCGACAGCGGCGATTCCTGGTCTTCCTGAGGCCTGCTGTGCATCAAGAACCGCGGCATATCCTGAGGCCTGGTGGGGCAGCGGGTGCCTGGGCCTGGCGGCGGCATCCACGCAAATCCCCGGCTCTGGGCCCACATGGCGTCATACCTGCTGTGTCCTCTAAGTGGGGCTCTGCCCGGGCGTGCTGGAAGGCGTCGGGTTCCTGCCTCCGGCTGAGGGGACAAGTGCTGCGCCAGTGCGTGGAGGCTGCTGTGCCCATCACTGGGGGAGGCTCCCCAGCAGAAGTCCTGAGTGGTTGTGGGCCGCATTACGCCGCGGGTCGGTGGCGGCTCCCCGGCGGATCCTGGCACACCACATACTGCATGCGGATCGGAGGAGTGGCTGAAGGAGTTGGAGCGGTGCCCCCCTGCTGCTGAGGTGAGGCCGTGAAGGGTGCTAAGGATAAGCACTGGGGCTTGGAACCTGTGCCCCCTCCCCCTGCGCAGGGTGGTAGCTAGAGATCCCTCCTGGAGGTGCGGACGGTGCAAATTGATTGGGGTGGCCTCCCTTGTCCTGCCACATGAGCTGGGAGGTCTGGAGCGACGGCGACAGTGTCCCTGAGAGAGTCCTCTCACGCCGCGTGGCAGTTGCGGTGCCCTGCCCGGACTGGTGGTTCCTGGTGCGGAGTTGGGACCAGTGGCGAGCTGGGACTGACATGAGCCTGCGGTTGGGGCCCTGCATGGGAGTGTAGTCTGTGGGAGCGCCTGGCTGCGTGGGGATCTACTTGAGTTGCTTGGACCTGGCGACACAGGAGCTGCATGAAACCTTGCTGGTGCCATTCCCTTTATTTACACTTCGGAGAGTAGGAGAAGATCGTTGTTACATAGGATAGCAGCTTCCATGCCCTGCTAGGGTGTCTGGGTTGCCCTTCCGCTTGAACTGAGTGGATTCCTTGCAGTGGACCCGTGCTGTTAGCTGGTGGTGGTCGCTGTATTTTAATTTAATTTTTTTCCGGTGCGGCTCTCCGCTGGCTGTGGTGTACTTGTTGGCATTCAGTTGCTGTGGCTGTGGGCTCGCTGCCTGGTCTCATCACGCCGCCGGCTATGGGCAAGGGAAGGCCCAGGGTGCCAACGAGGTCCGGGAGGGCAGGATCTCACTCTCCGACTTCGGGCCAATCTTCCGCCCTGTCCCACCAGATGGAGGGAGTTGTGGAGTCCAACAATTCCGGGGACAAGCTGGACATGATTTTGTGGGAGATTCAAGATTCCCGTTCTGTTTTGAAGGCGCAGCTGGGCATAATCTCGGTGGATCTCAACTTGCTGAAAGATGACCATAAGAAGGTTGTGGGGGGGTGGGCGGGGTTGGGTGGATGGGGGTGGGATCCGGGAGGAGGGGAGGGGGTTTATTCCATTTGATGATGCCTGCTGTTAATTCTTATACCCTTGAATCGTGGAATGTGCGAAGTATGGATTCTATGGCAAAGCGGCATAGAATAGCTGCGCAGTTGCATCGCTGTAAGGCACACATAATTTGTTTTCAGGAGACCCATTTGATCCCCACTGAAACTACGAAACTACAAAGGAGATGGCGTGGTCAGGTTTTTGCGACGGCATATTCGGCCTTTTCCAGAGGGGCTGCTATTTGGGTTCGGGCGGGCATTCCCTTCTCTCTTACTGAGAGCAAGTTAGATGATCAGGGCCGGTTTGTTCTTCTGTTGGGAACGTTGGATGGCAGACAGATAGTGCTGGGGTCCCTCTATGCACCGAATACGGACCAGGAAGCATTTTTTGCGCGGGTGTCCCAGGTGCTTGCTGGCTGGTCCCATGTCCCTTGGCTTCTGGGGGGCGATCTGAATGTAGTATTCGACATTGGCCTGGATCGTTTCCATCCTCCTTTATTTAATACGGTGGCAAGGGCACAGGCTGTAACCATGACACGTTGGGCACAGGGTTGGGATTTATTGGACGTCTGGAGGGCAATACATGTGAACATGAGGGAATTTTCCTTTTACTCTTACCCCCATAAGTTGCACACATGTCTAGATCATTTTCTATGCTCCCCAGGTTTCTCCTTTTCAATTACGCATTGTGAGTTTCTGGGCAAGACGATATCTGTCCATATTCCCATAAAATTGCGGTTGTCATGGGGCCATTCGCCTGCTCCAATTCCAACATGGAGGATGCATCCTCTACATTTGGAAGACCAGGTCTATCGAGCGGCATTGAATGCAGCTATTGACGCATTTTTTGTGGAGAATGAGGGTACTACTTCGTCCCGGGCTATCGAATGGGAGGCCTTCAAGGTGACTGTACGTGGGGTTGCCATGGGGACTTTGGTGGGATCACGGAGGGAAGTGATTAGGGACATTACTGACCTGGAGGGGGAATTGCAGGCCTTAGAGGTGGCGCCTCAGAGGGTTGAGGACGGTGCAGAGCCGCTTCAATCCGCCAGGATTAAGTATGCGGAGTTGTTAGAACGATTGCGTCTGTTGGATTTTGATGCTTACACGCTGCGAACACACTCGGAGGGGGATAGGGCAGGTACGTTATTGGCGAGACTGATCCAGGCCACGATGAGTCCTACCCCAGTTTTAGCTATAAACACGGTTGATAATGTACTGGTTACGTCTCGGGGGGGATTAATGCTGCGTTTCGGGAATATTATGCTTGGTTGTATACTGCCCCATGTTTAGATGTCATGGCTTCCACGCTTTTCTTTTTGTCCGAGGTCCAGCTTCCCACGGTTTCTGATTCAATGGCCAAGGAGTTGGCTGCTCCTATTACTGCTGCAGAAATTTGGTTGCCACTAAAGGCGTTGGCCCGCAACAAGACACCAGGCTCCGATGGCTTCCCTGTGGTGTTTTATTCCACATTTGCCGATAAGTTGATTCCAAGGTTGTTGCAACTCTATACTACTTCCCTAGAGAGTGGGGTCTTGCCTCTTACTACCATGGAGGCGAGAGTCATGTCCTTATTGAAACCGGGCAAGGTATCAACTGATCTTTTATCTTATCGACCACTTTCTATTCTGAATACAGAATACAAGGTGCTGAGTAAGGTATTGGTGTCACGACTCCTTCCACTCCTTCCCCGTTTGATCCATACGGACCAATGTGGATTCATACCCCAACGCAGTACCTCTTTGAATATCCGTTGGCTCCATGCCTTAATACACGCGGCGTCCGCCTCTTCCCCTCTTGCTGGATGCCTGTCTTTAGATGTGCGTCAGGCTTTTGATACTCTTAGCTGGCCGTATATGCTTGCGGTGCTGTCTAAATTTGGCATGCCCCAGTCCTATTGTGCATGGATCAAATTGTTGTATACTAGTCGCACTAAGACGGGTAGGTCCATCTCTTCCTCTTATTTGATATCCCGGGTTACACGCCAGGGCTGCCCCATATCCCCCCATGCTTTTTGTGTTGGCCCTAGAGCCTCTTGCACAGTACCTGCGTCAGATTATGATCCCTTATGGTATACAGTTGCGTGGGGTGATACATTCAGTATCCTTATACGCGGATGACATGCTGTTATATTTTCACAATTTGGAAGTTGATAAACACGGGATAGCTGCTGCCTTTGATAGATTCGTGGAAATTTCTGGTTTGTGTCTTAATGCTTCTAAATCGGTGGCCTTCGCCTTCTATAATACTTGTGCGTCTCCTACTCTACAATTTGGTCACATGCAATTCCGAGTTGAGCCCGTTACTTTTAAATACTTGAGGGTTAATATTTATAGATCGAACGCTGATACTATAGACGGTAATGTAGTACGTACCATTAACTCGTTGCGCTCCCAGATTGCCTTTTTGAATTAGTTGCCGTTGACAGTGGCGGGCCGCATGGCTGTGTCGAAAATGGTTATGCTACCCCGCCTCCTTTATTACTTCGTGAACTTGCCTGTGGTCCTGCCGGCTTGGATTTTTAAAGTGCTTGACACGTTATTAACATCTCTGATATGAGGGGAGGGCAAACATCGGTTGGCGTTGACTAAACTGCAGCTACCTAGTACGGCGGGGTGCATGGGGGCGCCTGATTTTAAGACGTATTGTATAGTGGGGCAGTTGCAGTGGATGGCATATTGGTTGGCCGGTAAGAATTTATTCGAAATTGGATACTCCTTGGGTTGTTTGAGACGTGGGTTTCTTCAGTTCCAGCTCTGTCCAGGTGCACGGAAAATGCGGGATCCTCCATACTTGTTGCATGTGGCATTGCATTATTGGGCACAGGCGAAAAGGGTTGGCTCGGTTGCCATTTCCGTACGCCCCAAATATCCCCATATGTGGATTGCCTACTAGGCGTGGAGTGCTATCGATGACCCAAATACAGGGGTGGACTCGAGAGGGGGTGGGGACAGTCGGAGATTTATTTCTCGAGGGCCACTTGATGCCCCATGACGAGTTTGTACGCGCTAACTCGCTGCCTGACACCTTGTTTCTCATTCACGCGGCTGTAGTGCGTTTCATTCGCACTTAATGGTATATAGATCAAACGGAACCCAGAACTTTTCAATTACTGAGATCACTCCACATTATGGGACATGGCCGACATTTGGTGCGATGGCTTTACCGAGGCTTGAGAGAACATTTGCATGTTCCACTAATACCTCTTAGGCAGAAGTGGGACGTAACCTTGGGGCGGGAGCTGGAAGATAGGGAATGGGCCCAAATGCTAGAACATCCCCGGATGGTCTCTCGGAATTGCCGTTTAAAAACGATTCAGTTATTTGTACTACATAGAGCATACCTTACCCCAGCTACGATATGGAAAATGTTTCCCACGACGGCCGTGGTATGTCCGCAGTGTAGGATGCATGACGCTGATTTTCTTCATATGATATGGTCCTGTCGGGTGCTGCAGGGGTTTTGGTCAGAGGTTGTCCGGGGGTTGGAGGTGTTGAAAGAGCGTGCGCCGTGGGACACAATCAAGGCCTGCCTTTTGGGGTTATTCCCCCTCCCTAAGAAGGCTAAATTGTTACGCAGATTTGCAGGGTTGGCTCTGATGTTGGCAAAACGTATGATAACACGATGCTGGAAGTCTACTCTGGCGGCGTGAGTGGGCGATTGGCGTGAAGAAGTGGGCAGATGGGCGGTTGCAGAAAGGGAGGCTTTACACCGTGAGGAATACAGGGGACTGCAGAAGCGACTGATTTCACTGGACTTGGCGCACCTAGTGGAGCAATTCAAGGCTATGGAAGATCTTGAGCCTTCGGATTCGCAACACAGTAGGCGGAACAGTGGTGCAGTGTCATAGGAGCTGGTGGATTCATGCTTACCCACGCACTAAACAGGGGGCCTCCCTTCTGCTTCCTTATCCCCGGCCCTGTTCCTTTGTCTCTGTCCCCTTGAGTCACCCCCTCTCCTTACTCTTCTCTATGTTTCTCTCCCCTCTCCTTCTTCTTCCCCCCTTCCTCCCCCTCCTCTGTACACACCCCTTCCCGGGGTTCTCAGACGGGATGTGCACTGGACGCAGGAACATCAGCGAAGTGTGTAGTCTGTGTAGTGGTACTTAGGTTACTTGTTTGTTGGGGTATTGTTTGGGAAGGGTTAGTTTGGGAGGGGGATGTAGTGGGTACTGCACAAGATACCACTTATTAGTATAGTAGTTACCTGTCTGGATATACGGATTGCACATTTATACTGTAAGTCATGTTGTAATTTCTGTAAGTTGAATGTATGCCTTATCTTACCATGCGGCCAGGATCCGGGCCGTCTTGCTAATATGCAAGGCCTTCAAAATGCTTATGATTTACCGTGTACACCTGTGTGTTATTTGCAGTGCTCAATAAAAATATTTTCAACCAAAAAAAAATAGTGTCATAGCTGCAGCCTCCCAGAGGGCGCCGCTCAGTGACTCCCCAGGGCCCTCCTACCCCAATACTGAATCCCCCCTCAGCCCCCGCTTTATGCAATTATACAATCCCTAGCAGCTCCATGTATATTATCGTTCAGAGTGCAGGGTCATCGTAGGCATGAGGGAAAAACAAAAACAATAAAACACCCAGCCCCAACACCCCCCCTCCCCTACTAACCCTCAAGTCCCCTGTAGACCACCCCCACCCACCCAAGCATGCCGCTGGCTACTAACTTAAAGGTTCCAGGTATTCCCAGTTCTTCTCCATGGACCGCCTGACTCCCCAGTGCTCAAATCTGCATTCTTGGTAGGGCAGAAACACTGGAAGCGACCCCCTGCCGCCCTGCCATTGGCTGCAATGCACTTCTCCGTCAGTTAGAGCCCGCAATATCAGATGTCTTGAGCGCCCCCCGTCTCAGCCAACACACTCTCCTCATCACCAGGCGGATGCTTAGTCAGTTCCACAAGCGCCACCCATGCCCTGGCCAGCTCCATTGATTTCTCGTTTCCCGTACGTCTAGCCATGCCCATCCTGCAGTTGCCTTCACTCTCCGCCCACTTTACAAGCTCCCATCTCCACCGCTCAAGGGAAGGTCCCTGCCTCGCCTTCCACCGGCTAGTAAGCTCTCTTTTCGCCAGCACTAATCCCAGGTCAATGAACTTGCTGATGACCTTGGTCTTCGCAGTGTGGGGAAACTCATGTAGCAAACAAACCCCTGGTGTCAGTGCTATCTCCCTCTCCGTAACAGTCGTTAAGACAGATATTGTCTCCCGCCAGTAGTCCTCCAACTGTGGGCGGCTCCAGAACATATGCAGGAACCCCGCCCCTTCTAGATTACAACGAGGGCAGGCACATGTTCCCCCAAAGTAGTCGTTCAGTTTGCTGGGTATTAAGTAAGCCTTATGTAAGACATACAATTGAATGAGCTAGAATCGCGCATTTCGGGAACTCTTCCATGGCCTCTCAACTACCTCCCCCATGTCTTGTCTGAGATGTGTTCCCCCAGGTCCTTCTCCCACTTAAGTCGCAACACTGTCAGGGGCTGACGCAGGTCCTGAGTAATCGGCGATAAAGACAAGTCATCGCTCTAAAAGTACCCGTAGCCATCACCACGTACTGACACACAAGGGACGTAGCCGGTTCCAACAGACCCCCTCGCCAATGCTTCCTTATTGCCGCAGACAGGGCCGCATGAAAAAGGAAATCCCCTTGCGGGAGATCATGACGCTCCATGAGGTCATTAAACGTTAAGAGGTTGCCCTCCTCGTACAGATCCCCCAAGGTGAGTATGCCCATCTCCGCCCAGGACTGCAGCTTGCTCCAGTCACCCCCATGAGGCAATACCTTGCACATTGTCAGCGGAATTTCAGGCGCATGCAGGGTCCTGACACACAGCTTCCTGGCCACACGCATCCAGCACCGCTGCACCACGGCCAAGTCTGACGGTATTGCGTCGCCTCCCGGGCTCACCCGCAGCAAAACACAGAACAGCAAGCGCCAGCTAGGATCCGTTCCCCCCCATAGTCTCCGGATGTCGAATGTGGCCCGCCACCCACTGCGTAAACCATTGGAATTGCGCAGCGTGATAATAGGCCTCCAGATCCGGCAGCGCAAGTCCCCCTCCACCCTGGGTCGTTTGATAGTAAGCCATGCGACTCTCCGTCTCCCAGCTCGCCACAGGAACCCCATGATTAAAGAATTGAGCTGTGCAGAGAACCTAGTGGGTATCCAAACGGGGAGCATCCCAAAGTAATAAAGGAACCATGGCAAGGTGACCATCTTCACCAAGGCGACCCTGCCCTCAACAGAGAGTGGGAGGGACCCCCAGAACTCAAAATTAGATTTGGCACTATGCAACGCTTGCCCCACATTATCCTCCATCAGGTCATTACTGTCATGATAAATGCAGATTTTCCACATTTAGAAATGGGTAGAAAATCATGATTTTAATAAAGGCACGGAGGCCAATATTATGCATCATCCCTTTTATTGTCCCTTTTATTGCTCCCCAGAACAGCAGCAACAAACAAGCATTAGAATTAGAACACTTTCAACTTCTAGAACTCTGAACATGCATATACACATAGAACTGGCAGCCATCTTCCTCTTTGGGTGCTGCAAATAAATAAAAAATCCAGAGTCTCTTATTAAAACAGAATTTCATCCTTCAAAACTCCCCTTGATACAGTCTTCCAAACTTCAGCATTTGAAAAATTCTTCTTCTTTAACCTGCAAAATAAAAAACAAACCATTAATAATTTGGGAGGGAACAGTGGAGGGATAATATTCGCCTCCGTGCCTTTATTAAAATCATGATTTTCTACCCATTTCTAAATGTGGAAAATCTGCATTTTACATCAAGGCCCGGAGGCCAATATTATTCATGTTCAAAGTTCATCTAAAACTCTATCTAACACATTTTCCACAGGTTTAAAATAAAACTTCTTAAACGTTGATTCATTACTCCAATCTGCAGCCTTCTTAATTCCACCTAAACTTAAACCTCTCATAAACGCCTTGGTTGCCATAGCCCCTCTAACAGAGTGAACTCCAAAAATACTAATATCCACTCCTGCCCTAAACATCACCTCTCTCACCCACCTTGCCAGTGTAGCCGATGACACAGCCCTAAATGGTTTCTTATAAGAAATTAAAAGTTGTGAACAACCACCTTGCCTCAAAGCTAAAGTCCTCCTTTCATATTCTCTCAGATACCGCACCAAACACAAATTTTCATTTCAATCCAAATGTGGGTAAAAAATTGTCCTAGAAATGGTCTTTGTTCTTTTCCTTAACTCAAAGTACACACCCTCTGGCTGATAACACCTAGAATCCACCTCTAAGGCTCTAATATCAGAAACTCTTCTACAAGAAACCAAACAAAGAAGCATAGCCATCTTCCATGATAAGAATTTAATATCCAAAGACATATTACTTCCCCAACTATCTAACTCTTTTAAAACCAAAGAAACATCCCAAAGCACACCATACTTAGCCTGAGGAGGTAAAACCATACTTACACTCTTAATTAACCTTCTAACCAACACATTTTGTCCTACTGGCAGACCATTCACCAAAATATGTCCTGCAGAAATAGCAGATCTGCTTATATTCACAGTATTGTAGGCTAAACCAATCTTAAACAATTCAGACAAATAGTTAACCCCCTCCACTACAGGAGCTGATACGGAATCCAAATTCCTCTTGACACACCAATCAGACCATCTTCTCCAAGCTGATCTATAAACCTTTGTCGTTCCCTTTGACCATGATTCTGCGATACGATCCTCAGCCTCCTTCGATAATCCATGCACCTGCCATATTCTCCTGAAATCAGCCACGCCACCAACCTTAACTGTCCCGTCACAACTAAATCGTGAACATTCCCCTCTGGATCCAGAACTATCTCCCTTAAATTCGGTAACAACACCGGGTCCTATATCAACAAGTCCATCATATCTGGAAACCACACTTGAGCTCTCCAGAATGGCGTTAAAATGACCAACTCTGCTTTCTCTCTCCTGATTTTCATCAATGCTCTCTGAATCAATGAGAATGGGGGAAAAGCATAACTCCTTCCTACTCTCCAGTCCTGGAGAAAAGCGTCTATTCCCTTTGCCTCCGGATCCGGTCTCCAACTGTAAAACTCCTTCATCTGACAATTCAGTCTGTCCGCAAAAAGATCCACTTGAAAAGGACCCCATCTCTTCTCCAACCTCATAAAGACCTCTCTGTTTAGCCTCCAATTGCTCACATCTCTGAGATATCTTGAAAACCAATCCGCTTCTACATTGCTCAGACCCGGAATATACTGAGCCTGAACCACAATCTCCTTCTCTAAGCAACATTTCCAAAACTCCTTCGCCAAATCCGCTAATCCCTTCGATCGTGGTCCTCCTAACTTGTTCACATACCTTACTGCCGACAAATTGTCCATCTTCAACAGGACACAACACTTCCCCTGATCCCTCATGAAACTTTTTATTGCAAATGAACCTGCCAGAAGCTCAAGACAATTTATATGCATCTCTCTCTCCTCCTTTGACCACTTCCCTCCTGTTGACACCATACCACATCGTGCGCCCCAACCGTGATGACTCGCATCCGACTCTATTTCTATTTCCGGAACCTCTCCAAAAATCGCCCTGCCGTTCCAAGCCTCTAGATTCTTCAACCACCAATGTAATTCCTCCTTCGACTCTTGATTCAACAAAATTGTTTGAGAATACTTCGCCCATCTCCTCAAATGATAACCCTTCAATCTCTGCATTTCCCTGTAATGAAGAGGGCCGAAAAAATCGCTTGAATTGATGCTGACAACAGACCCAGCAATCGAGCTAACTGTCTCAATGTAATCCTTCTTGAATTCATTGCTCTTTTCACCTCCTTTCTGATTTTCTTCACCTTCATCATTGGCAACCTCAACACACAATCCAACGTCTGTATCTGAAAACCTAAAAATTGTATCAACTGCTAAGGCTCCACACAAGATTTCTCTTTGTTCACCACAAAGCCTAAATCCTCTATAGCCTTCACTGCAAACTCTGTCTGTTCCTTTGCTAAATTCCTCTCTTCCGCCATGATCAAAATGTCATCCAGATACACAATTAAACGTATTCCCCTTGATCTCAACCAAGCTGCCACCGGACGCATCACCTTCGTAAAGCACCATGGGGCCGATGTCAACTCAAAAGGGAGACTCCTGAATCTCCATAACCTTCATTTCCACCTGAACTGTAGGAAATCTCTCTGTTCCTTGCACATTGGAATAGTCAAATAGGCATCCTTCAAATCCAATCTTGTCATCCAATCTCCTTTCCTTAATAGATCCCTCAACATATGAATGCCCTCCATCTTGAATTGATTGTACATTACCCAATTGTTCAACTCTCTCCAATTTATCACTGGACGCATACCTTTCTACTTTTTTTCCACCAGAAATATATTGCTTATGAAACCTCCCTTTACAATCCTTGCCCCCTCTATAGCTCCTTTTTTCTCTAATGCCTTAATTTCCTTCGTCACCATATCCTCCATCTCCACTGAGAATCTCAAAATATTCGGAGCTCTCACCTGAACCGGCGTCTGCAAGAAATCTATTCTGAAACCTGAAACCGTTTGCAAAACCCAAGGATCCTGGGTAATCTCTTTCCATCGCGAAAAAAATTGGGCTAGTCTGCCGCCCAACTTTATTTGGATAGAAAAAGGGTCTTGTAAGCAGCTTACCTGAGGCACCTCTTGTTCGCCTCTCTGAGCGCATTCCTCTGGCCCTGCATCATTGTCTCTGCGGGAAGAAATTTCCCTGTCCCCCTCTCGATCCGTAGAAATCGATCCATAACCAGTACCATAGGGTCTTCCTCCTCTTCCAAAGTTTCCTCTAGAAAAACCTTGACCTCGGCCGGGGAATTGACCCCGCATTCACCCGGCCACTCCAAAAACTCTCCTTATATCCTTTTGTGCTATCTCAAGAGAGCTAAAAGTACTGCCATATCGAGACATATCCTTAACGAAGTCGTCTCCAAATAGCAAGCCTTCACTACGCTCTCCAGGCTCCTTATTCGCCAAGTCCGCCAACTTTGGATCAATCTAAAAGAGAATAGACTTTCTCCTCTCTATGCAAAGTGCTGTGTTTGAATTCCCCAAAAGACATATGGCCCTTTGGACCCATTGGCGCATTTCGGCCACATCAATTCCAGTATTGTTTGAATGTGCCTCTTCGCACATGTCAAATATTTTGGTCAATGGCCCCAAAACCTTCAGGAGTCCATCTTGACACCCTTTCAATCCCTTTTCGAGGCCTCTCCTAGGGTCTTTCCCAGATTTATTTATAAACGCCATCATCTTTTGGTCAAGTTCCGGAGTATACGCAACTTTGCTCTCTAGACTAGGTCTAGGACACTCACTCCTCATCCTAGTCCTGAACTCTTTTGGTATTTCCCTCCTTATCCAAAATCTTACGTATTTTGCAACGTGCTCCACCGGAGCCCATTGCGGAGAAAGAGGATGTTGAATTAAAAGAGAGTCAAACATATTCTCTCCTTGAGGATCCACAATTTCATTATCTTACAATTTAATTTCTCTCTCTTTCATCTTTCTCTTTTTAAGTGCAACCTCCTTCACATCAGAATCATCAATACTTGAACTACAAGTAAGTTCAACATCACCACTTGATGAACTAGAATCACATGCCACAGTAGTATGCTTAATTTTTCGCGCCTTTTTTGCGCTCTCCTTCGCCTTTATAGCGATTGCTTTCAGAACCTTATGTTCCTTTCCCTTTTTAATTGTTTCAATCATTTTCCTTTATTGTGCTTTCTTACTCCCTTGATTAGAACCTCCTGCAACCACATCAATCTCCACAGTGGTCCAGAAATTCTCATCCTCCCCTGATCTCTGTCTCCTTTCTCCAAGGTATTTTCTATTTTCTTATCTACAGATGCAGACATCTCCCCAAACATCTTATCCATGTAGCTTTTTATCCTCTCCTCAAAATTTCCCTCTACACCTTCCATTATTTTTCCAAATATTAAACCAATCCAACTTTATAAACCACACAAAAATCCTCCCAACAACTAGATCTTTACTCTATAAAACACTTCTTCACAATTTTCCACCTCTACCCTGTAATATCCTATTTTTTTTCCTCAAGCACCAATCATATCCAAAACACGACCTCCTCCTGAACTTTCCGACCGAAGTCTGTCAGAAACTGACTAGCGTTCTGACAGACTTCGTTTATTTCATCCCAAAATATGTCCGCCTCAATGCCACACTATTAAACCATACGTTTCCCAATCCTTTAAAATGGCCAACGCACGTTGCGTGCGTACGGCGGCCGCTCCTGAACAAATCTCCTTGTTTATTGTTGCGCGCACTTCACACGCGCAATAGTTCAGATGCGCTCGAGCCAGGAATACCTTCTGCCGCGCGCTTCATCTCAACCGCCCAACCGTCACCCCACACGGTAAAATAGAGATCCATCTAACCAAAAAATTTCATCTTTCCTAATTTTCAACTCCTAAAACGGAACTTTAAAAGCTTATATATTTCCCATTACACATACGCTCTTACTGTACTCACATATGTAACCAACTCTAAACCGTTAAACATCTCAAAATTCTCCCGCATTAATGCCTAAGATACTCCTACTACACGCAATTTAAATATATATCAGCTGATTCTTCTTATTTTATCAAAATTAACTTTTTTATCATTAAAAAAAAAAATGTATTAAGAATAAAACTTACTCTCTATCCTCATTATTCTTTATAAACTGTCATATATAATAAATAACTCATTAAACATATTATTCAACATTCAATCTATTCTTAAAAACGCGACAGTTTCAAAAGTGACTTATCTGAAAACTGAGAAGCAACAAAAGCAAAGACGGCTGCCAGTTCTATGTGTATATGCATGTTCAGAGTTCTAGAAGTTGAAAGTGTTCTAATTCTAATGCTTGATTGTTGCTGCTGTTCTGGGGAGCAATAAAAGGGACAATAAAAGGGATAATGCATAATATTGGCCTCCGGGCCTTGATGTAAAATCCGGGTTCCCAGGTAAGGGAGGCAACAAGGTTCCCATGGTATCGCCCCCACAGTCTGCCAATCTCGCCCGCCTGCTTTGGTTGGAAACAGGCATGATTTGGCCCAATTCACACGAAGCCCGACACTCTCCCCAAAGTCTCCAATAACTGCTTCGCCCCTTGAAGCGCATTTCGAAGGTCAGGTAGGAACATGAGTAAGTCATCCTCATAGAGCGCAATATGCTGTTCCTGCCCCGCCACCAAAAGCCCAGCGTAATACCTGCCTGACCTGGCATGTGCAGCCATTGGTTCCATTGCCAGAGCAAACAGCAACGGGGACAGCGGACACCCCTGCCTTGTTCCTCGGGCAACCTCACAGGCAGCAGAAATTAGGCCCCCTGTCCTGACTCTGGCAGTAGACTCACTGTACAGCAGCGCTGTCCATCGGATGAACCGCTCCCCGTGCCCAAACTCCCGCAGTGCACTATTAAGATAGGGCCACTCTAGGCTATCAAAGGCCTTCTCAATATCAACCGCGAAAATGCAGGCCTCCTCCCTATCATATGTGTCGGACCCCAGGATGCGCATGAGTCTACGAACATTCATGGCGGTGTTCCGGGTCGGAATAAAGCCCGCCTGATCTCCGTGCACCAGCTTCGTCATGTGGGGCATTAACCTGCTTGCCAACACCGACTCAATACCTTATAGTCCATACTGAGCATCGCAAGAGGCCTATACGAGGAGCGGTCCCACCCAGGCCTGCCCGGTTTGAGAAGAGGAACTATAATGGCCTCACGTGTGGATACAGGGAGGACTCCCTCACGATACGCTCTATTATACAGTGCCACCAGACAGGGCACCAGAGTGTCTGCATAGGTCGCATAAAATTCCACCCGGCAGCCCGTCGGTTCCCGGGGTTTTGTTCCTGGCCATATGTTTTATAGCGCAGCATATTGCACTCGCCTCGATGTCCCTAACAAGAGCATCCGCCTCTTCAGAGCGAATCTTATGGAGAGCCGCTTCCGACAGGAACCTCTCATCACCAGGGAGGCCAGGGCCCAACTTGGTGCGATATAACTCAGAGTAGAATTGCAAAAATTGGTCATTAATTCCTCTTTGAGTGTAAACCACCTCGCCTTCCTGTTGCCACAGTTCCGTTATCGCCGTCCCTCTGCACGCCGGATTGGCTAACCAAGCCAGCAGGGCACCAGACTTATCATGCTACGCGTGCATCTTATCTGTGTACGCCTTAAAATCAAAGCAACGCAAGCGCTCGAGTTGGAGCGCGAATTCCTTCCTGGCCTCAAGTAGCACATCATGTTTATCCGGACGCTCTGGGCGCTCTCGCTCTGACACACGCAAGCGCTGCTCCGCTGTTGCCACATCTTGCAGCAGCACCTTGCGGACTCCCACCATCTCTCCAATACAGCGCCCTCGGATCACTACCTTAAAGGCGTCCCATTCGACGAGTAGAGTGGATTCTGTATTAGTGTTAGTCCTGAAGTAATCATCAATGGCCGACCCTATAGTGTCCTTAAACACTGGGTCTTCCAGTGTGTCCGGCCGCAGCCGCCATGTGGGAATGGCCGGGTGATCCCGTGACCAGTGCAACTGCACCAGCAAGGGGTTATGGTCCGAGGACGTTCTGATCAAATACTCGCTATGCACCATCCCCCCATGTACATCTGGAGAGCAAAGGACTGAGTCCAGGCGAACATGCAGTTCATGTAATGAGGAGAAATAGGAGTAATCCCTGTCAGTCGGGTCATGGGCCCTCCACCTGTTCGTTAACCCCCATCGCTGCTGCCAGGTCCGCCTCGCCGCCGCCAGTCTGTGGACCGGAGCATCCAATAAGGGGGGGTGTGACCGATCTAAATGGACATCAGTAATGCAATTGAAGTTGCCCCCCCAAAAGCACAGATCCCACCAGCAGTGGGGCCAATTTAGCTGATAGATGCGCAAAAAATGATACCTGGTCAGTGTTAGGCGCATAAATGCTCCCCAATGCTATGTCTCTACCATCTAAGTGCTCCGACACTACTACAAATCTGCCCTCAGGGTCTACCAATTGGCCAGTACTTTGAAATGGGACTCCAGCCCTGACCCAGACCAGAGCACCTCGCTCGTAGGCCGAATATGTCGTACAGAACACATGCCCTCGCCATCTGCGCTGTAAGGCTAAACCCTCCTGCTTGTTCAAATGTGTCTCTTGCAACAACGCAATCTGTTCCCTTCTCCTTCTAAGATAGGCATGGATCTTATGGCGACGTGTCATATTATGCATCCCCCTAACAAACAGCGGATACCTATGGTGGTTCCCATGAGGTGGCGGTTCACAGTCCATTGTCCCCATCCCCTGAAGCGGCATGCTTGGCCCCGAAAACTCCCGCCCCCCAATGCCCCCCAAACCCCCAACTCCCCTTCCCCAGGACAGGTTCCCTGAAACTAGTTCCCATCCAAACTAATACAACCTTTAACTGTGCACACAGCAGCGGTGAGACGTGCGCCGATCCATCAGGACCCAAAGCCCCGCCTGGTCCCCCCCGCTCACCACCAGTAGGGGGCCCCTCATCAATAATAAGCAATGGACATCGCCCCTCCCTTACTACAGGCCCAGAAGCACACAATAAACAAATCCAAACCAGGCTATAAGGTCAGCTCATTCAGCCAGCCGCTGCCCACTCAGCCAAAAAGTTCCGCCGTCTGCGGAGTGACCACAGGTAGCTCGGTATCAGAGTTGTCGGGCTGCAAGAAATAAAAGTCTCAGATCCACCCAGGGTTCGACTAGGGGTAGCAGCACTCGGGCCAACCTCACCCTGACTGATCACTGCAACCGCCTGTGCGAGTGGTGTCCACTACTCGCAGCCGGGCCAGGAAGAGCATGGCATATTGTAGGCCAAGCTGGCGGAGTTTCTGTTTAAGCGCAGTGAAAGAGGCGCGCTGTTTCTGAACCTCCCTAGTGAAATCTGTGAATATCATCACCTTGGAGTTGTCAATCTGGAGCTGTTGTTTTTCTCTAGCACGCTGCAAGAGGTGATCCCTGTCCCGATAGTGCAACAGTCTCACCACCAGCGGTCGCAGGGGAGCACCCGGCTTAGGAGGTCGCGCCGGCACCCTATGGGCTCGTTCAAGAGCAAAGAATGGGGACAGTCCCTCCGGGCCACTTCAGATCTGAGCCATTCCTCCAGAAATCGGACAGCGTCATCCCCTTCTGCCCGTTCCAGGACCCCCACCAAGCGGAGGATATTCCTGCGGGATCTTCCCTCACTGTCCTCTGCCCGGAGTTCCAAGATCCGAACCTTGGCTTCCACCTGTGTCAAGGATCGCTGCAGGACTGACACCGCATCCGGTACTCCATCCATTGTTTTCTCCACCGCCGATACCCTGTCTTTCAGTTTCCTGTGGTCATCTTTAAGCACATTTTCCCCTCAAGGGTTTCTCTGGACGAGGTAATAGCCTGCAGTATGTCGGTCAGCATAGGTCCCCCCGGTGCAGCAGCCCCGAGCGCTCCGGCACCTCTTCCTCCTCTTCGGATTGATAACCTGCCCCTTCCATCTGGAGGACCGCAAATCCCTTCCTCCTGGACACTCGCCCCATCTCAGCAGAGGACTAGGGGCCAAAGGGATCCTCAGCCGCCGCAGGTCCTCACCAGCAGCCAAACCGTCCACCCCCCGGATCCGCTCCGGCAGCGATCGGGACTCCGTCTCAGCAGCGGGCAATAGTGTCCAGACATGTTGCGGCACACCGTGAGGGATGGCCGTCCCCTGCCGAGATCCCACAGCTACTTCACCAAGGGGGGAGAGTCTGGGGGCTCCCTTCGGCCTTGCCCGGGCACCACAGCAGGGGAAAAGCCCTCCAACGGCCCAGAGTGCAGTTAATAGAGTCCTCCGGGGCACCGCACCACGGTCTTCAGGCACCCAATGCAACGAGGAACTCGGGTGTCCGGTGTCCCCCAACCAGCACTACCCCACAACCAGGCGCACTCCTCAGTGGTCTCCCTCCCGTGTACAGGTCCAGCCAGGGGCTGCTAGGCTCCGCAGCAGTGCTTTAGGGCCAGGGGAAGTTCAGAGCCTCAGCCTCGCAGGCCCAGACGGCCTCGTGCAGGCAGCCAGGTCGGGCTCCAGCGCTCCACCGTCACCTTCCGCTCCCCACCGCCAGCCGCGCACACTCGTACATGGGATCACCTCCACTCTCGTTCTCTCACCAGGTCGGGTCCGCCGGTCGCCACCCGCCGGCCACTCCTGCAGTCAGGGTCTCCCTCAGCTCACGGATCCACCATCTTGGGACCGCGATCAGCCTCCTGTATCAGAGAGCTCTCCGCTTCAGGAAGAGCCGACAGCCACCGCTCAGCCGTCCACTACCTAGCGCAGGGTGCCCAAGCTCACGGCGGTCGCCCCGTCAGGACGCGGCCGCCATCTTGGGCGATCACCGCCGGGAGCCAACCCAGTCAGAAAACTGCTCCCTGTGCCTCAGTGCGGCCGCGCGGAGCGTCGCCAGTGCACCAAGAGGGGCAGCAAGGGTTCCGACACCCGATGGGTGCTCAGGGGCCCCCCCAGGTCATCAGGATGTGTGGTAGCGGAAGGAGGCCACGGAGGAGCTCCGAGGTCCGCTACGTCCGCATCGGCGTCAAGCCACGCCCCCCTTGCTCCTTCCCTCATGTGCTTCTACCCCGTCCACCCTGTTGCTTTCTTTCTCTCTTTCTGATTTTCCCCTCTTCCCCGAACCCGATTTTATTTCTGTTTTATCACAAGCACCACATGCTTCCCTACTCTCTCGGAAAAGGGGGCAGGCCCATTTTTCATGGTCCCACACAGAACTACAGAGTAATCCCTCTTAGACACAGTTGCGGCCCATGCAGGTAAGCCCGGTGGCGGCCTGTGCAGGTAAGTGCGGTGAAGCAGGCTGGAGGGTGGTGGAAGTCGACATCTGACAGGATAGTGAAAATAAATAAATAAATAAAACCACTTAACTTGCGCTCACCGCATCACCGACTTGCGATACGGCGAGCGCAAGGTAAGTGGTTTTATTTATTTATTTATTTATTTTCATTATCCCGTCATATGTCGACTTCCAACACCCTCCTCCCCACCCAAGTCTCACCACGCTTACCTGCACAGGCCACCACTGCTTGAAGAAAAAACACTGGAAGAGTCCAAGAATGTAACACCTCAATCTTCTCAAGAAGTGAGTAACTTCTCCTCAGGTTAGTCACTGGAAGTTTAGTGGTCAGATTCAGGAAATTCTGGAATGCAGTGCAAGAAGGTGAAGGAGGGTTAGATAGAGATATAAGCCAGAAGACTGCTTCCGAAGTAGAGGATATATTCATCCGATCGACGCTCAGCCACCACCACTAGAGACTGGACATAAATTGCAATTGAGAGTTAATTGGCAGGAAAACCAGTACCACAATATGAAGGAAATAGCTGTGGCCTCGGCTCATCTAAGTTCTCTAAAAGGCTTACTGTGGGATGCCATTATCCGAAGACCAATTTACATGCTTGTTTACAACAAAACAAGATAAATGGGCATGTATCATCCCTGACCCGGCCAGAGAAAGTCCTTAGTCCAGCACAGGCGCATATTAAAGTTATAATGGATATTGCGCATCCCATCAATCACAAACACGCAGGTTTTCTTCAGTGCAGACCTAACCACTGACAATTCTAAGTCTTAAAGTTAAGCTCAAGGAATTAAAAGAGGAACTAAACTAACAGAACCAGCCGCGGCCCTCCAGGGAAGAGCGATGAGGCAGTAGGGCTGGGTGGGTGTAGGATTTCGACAGACGACCATGAGGGAAAATTAAATAAATAATTATTTTTCCCTCGTCGTCGTCTGTCGAAATCCTCCCCCATCCGGCCCTTCCGCCACCACCACTCTTACTTGCACGGTCCGCGGCTGAACAGAGCCCTAAAACATTGTACCGAGAATAAGAGCCACTCAGACAAGACTTACACAGTCACTCTCTACAAAGCACAATACAGGACATTTTCCTCCAATTCCCAATTTTTTACTGGACCATAGGGCCTGGAAGGTATAATTCAGACCCTATTGGCCCACTCTTGCTGGTAGCAAGTTTAACATCAGTCAACCTGGCCAATCCGGCGAAGGTTCCCCTCTACGAAGAACAATTAGTCTGACAGTGAGAAAAATATGGAACAATATTGAAAAATATGCCCTTAATACAGATGTATTGTTTAATTTCTAAAAGCCATTTATTGAGGTCCAATCAATAAATACCTCAATTGAGGGATTTACTCTGATCAGTGATATGAGGAACATTATCATCTTCAATGTGGCTAAAACTGAGATATTTTTTTTTTTATGAAGAAATATTTGCTTTAGCTGAAAGGAAATGTTGGCCGTAGTTGTGTCTGTTCCCAGGATATAAAGTTTGTTTAAAGGCTAAGTGTGGCAGACTGAATCAGTTGGCAGGTTGTATAATAGTTGTTGGCAGCCAGAACAATTACCAGACTTCTTAAGAAGAAGTAAGAGAGACACACATTCTTCCTCTAATGTGAATTTACTTATGTGACTCGTGGGACTTGTTTTCACCTAAGACTAAAATTGCTCCAGGTTTCTTACATGACAAGCAGAATATGATCTGGGATGGTTCTTACAGTAATGAGCAAGCAACCTATGTATGTTTAAGTCATTTATGTGTGTTTTCATAAGTTTTCTTCCTTATGCAGAATTCTAATGTTGATTTGTCTTCTGAGGAAAAGAAAGGAAGAAAGAAAGAGAAAGAAAAAAGAAAGAAACAAAGAAACAATGAAAGAAGAGAAAAGAAAGAAAGAAAGAATGAAAGAAAGAAAGAAAAAAAAAGAAAGAAAGAATAAGGTTAAATAGGAATAAGAAGAACGCGCCAAAGGAAGCAAATAACCTTGAAAGAGGAAGGAGTGAAGGGCCAGCGGATGACTGGCAGGCGCAACTGGGGCAGGATTTCCTCTACAGCTGGCACATGGGCAGCGCCGTTGCTCAATCCTGGGGAGAAGCGTGCCAGGCTGTTCTGTGGTCACTAAAATGAAGGAGGCCAAATGAGCGGCCTGACCACTGGCCATCCTGCGGCTGCCCGCTTTACTGGCACTGTTTATTCAGAGAGCGCTATGTCGAGTTAATTCACCGCTTTGAACACACGTTGAAAAGGTTGTGGCCATGGCGCAGTATTTTACAGCAGATACAGGCCCTTCAGATTGCAGCTGCAAGGGCGGGAAGCAATCTGTGGAAACTCTGTCACACATCCCCCGTGCTTCAGAGGCGTAATTGACTTCCGCATACCTGCCAACCCACAGGGTGCCACTGTGTGACACACGCTATCGGCTCCCATCACACGGTCTCCCGGTTAAGAGCCGGTATCACACAGTAGCAGGGAAAACGAGCTGAAAACCACTGTAAATAGTGGTTATCTAGCTCATTTTCGAGGCTTTGAACTGCCGACTAAGGGGTGTGAAAACACCCCAGGACATCGGCACCAGCCTCAGCTGGCTTTTTTTGGAGGAGGGGTAGGGGGCTTGGGGGCGGGTGGGGTTCAAAAGTGCCTCATAGATACTTCGCTGGGTGAGGCCCCGCCCCTTTCAAGGCCCTGAACCATTCTCACAGGGTGAGATTGTTATGCAAGTTAGCAGGTAGTCACTAAAACATAAAGTTTGGCCAAGTGTACCTGAAGTAACAAGTTATTTCTCTCCTTCAATTTAGATCTCCTTCAAAAATCTCCTCAACTACCCCATGTAGTGTCCTGCTGGACACGTTCTAGTGTTCCACTTTGTATTACATCCACACTGTACACCCACCCATTCACACGCGTCACCGGTCAGGTGACCCTGCTAATAAAAGGGGCCGGGCGCATGTGCCCTGGGCCAGTCCCAGTACCCAACTACAGTGTGTCCGCGTCCATCATTAGTAGCATGTGAGCCCAGGGCCCACAACACAACACCCCCCTAAACAGAGATGTTAAAACGCTGGAGGCAGAGCGTTTCTGTATGGTCTATAGTGTGTTTCTTATAAAAGCTTCTTGAAAAACCTTTTTGGTGCTAAAGCAATAACACAGGCACGAAGGAACCTGTGCATTTATTGATCACCGAGGGATCAAAAGAACATTTACATGTTTCCTCTGAGCAAGGCAGAATGGAGAGTGCCAGTTTTGCCTTTCAAAAATACACTGTTCAAAACCTGAGGCTCTTGCACTTATATTTTATTATTGTTGTTTTACAAACTAAGCGCTGCGGAGGGATACATCCATGCTCTAGCCTTGATGTATTTTCCACTGTTGATGCAAGTTCCCAAGTGGTATAAGTGGTATGTGGCTCCTCAGACCATGACTCTTGATATAACACCTCTTACAATGAAAAACAAAGTTTGGGAGAAGACAATGGGGTATACATCCTGTGGCCTTCCATAAAAAAACACTTTACCAATGAAATCTGGACATGCAGCAAGACTTGTGACTCTGAGCTCCTGAAGCTCTGATGGTGACTTTTAGTCCTGCCTAACTTCCTGTCGTCTCCCGGAAGTGAAGTCCTTTCTCGTTCATACTCCATGCCAAGGAAACGCAGTGCTACACAGGTCAAGGCCCAACATGGCCTTTAAATGTCTGGGCGCCTAGAAAACATCAAGTGCCTCCACTGAACTCTGCTTCACTTGTAGAGACCCCCTGACGATTGACATGCTGTTGAATGTATTCTTTTCTCAGAGTATTAAAGACCTCCCAGAACTCATCTCATGAACTGTTACTGATACCTTGTTTGGGAAGGTCGTGTGCTTGAAACAAGTTGACTATTGACTGGTGACTTCTTGTTGCTAGGATACAAAAATATTGAACCCGATGTCAAATGCAGGCCCATCAAGGGCACTTGCAAATCTGCAAGCGGTGCAAACTAAAGCAGTGATGAATATGCCAGCACAAAAGTAATTTTGCATTGAAAGTTGAACTCAATTCCGTTAATTCCGTTAAGATGATTCGAGATCCAGAAGTAGGGCTGATTACAGATTCGGATGCAATTAGAACTGCCTTCTATAAATTCTATCAGGCTCTATATAGGGATAATGATATTAATATACAAATAGATGCAATCAATGATTACATTAATCAAGATAGTCCATCGAGATTAGAAAGTAATGATTCAGAAGATATGGATGTTATCCCGCAAGGGGAGGAAATTCTTCTTGCATTAAAAAGTCTTGCTTCAGGCAAAGCGGCGGGTATGGATGGGATTCCCACTGAATTTTATATCCAATTCTTTCCCCAAGTTAAGAATATACTAACAACACTTTTCGCACATATATTCCTAGGGGGGCGACCCCCAGAGTCATGGTCAAGGGCCAAAATTATAGTATTTCCAAAAAAACATAAAGACCCTACAGAACTTGGGTCGTATCGCCCAATTACTTTAATAACCAGTGATTCTAAAATATACGCTAAGTTACTCGCTGCACGATTACCTCTCAATATACACAAAATCGTATCGGCTCGACAACACGGGTAGAGATACCACAGACCATATCCAGAGAGTAATCTCATTGTTTGATTGGTGCGAAGTTTCAGGAGACCCTATGGCACTTATACTTTTAGATGCCGAAAAAGCCTTCGATAGGGTCTCCTGGAAATATCTCTGGATTGCGATGGCTAGATGTGGCATTGGAGATCCCTTTATTACAGCGGTAAATATGTTGTACAGCAACCCGTCTGCCGGTGTTATGGTGAATGGGTCAGTTACAGCACCATTCTCTATTACTAGAGGTACAAGACAGGGGTGTCCTTGTTCACCCCTCTTATTTGCTATATATATTGACCCATTTATCCGAAGATTAGATAACAACGCATTGATACCATCCATTTGGATAAGAGATCAGGCCACCAAAACATTGGCATACGCGGACGATATCGCGCTGGTTACCAGTGACCCAGCGATTTCGGCTGCGGTGATTGAAGAGGAAGCTAACATTTTTGGCCAAATATCGGGCTATAAACTCAACCAATCAAAAACTCAGATTATCCTTAACAGTAAAATTGAGATGATGGATACACGGGTCATCGAGAAAGCTATATATCTTGGAGTGAGTATTACGGCCAAAATAGGGAATTTAGTTTCCGATAATATTGATCCATTAAATTCAACGTACAAAAAAGGATTTGATTAGGAGTAACAATCTTCACTTATCCATTGTGGGTCGGTGTAATTTGATTAAAATGCTTTTCCTTCCAAGATTTCTTTATTTTTTTAGATCAATCTGTCTAGAATTTCCTTCACAAGTATTTAAAGATTTGGATAGTATGTTTTCTAGTTTTATCTGGGGGTACAAAAAATCCCGTAGAGCCCTGCGAACCTTTACTTTCCCTAAAGATAGAGGGGGCATGGGATTGCCCAACTTTAAGCTATATTACTGGGCTACTATCTTAAAATACTGCAATAAGCTTTTATTCACGTTTGCATCTAGCAGCGAAAGGGATATTCCAACTCCACAAGAGCTGCTATTAGGTAATGAATCCAGAGGTTGCCTGTGGCGTCATTTTAACGATAGCTATTTTAAAAAAGTTAAATTTAAGTCCATATTTGGTATTTATAAGACCTGGAATTCCGTTAGAAAACTTACTAATATTGGACAACTATCTTTCTACACCCTAATCCTTAAAAATAGCCATCTCCCTGGGATCTTCAATGATTTATGCATGGAAAGATGGTTTTTGAATGGGATTACGCATCTTGGGTGTTTTTATACTCCATTAGGTATTAAATCTTTTGGCGATTTACAGCTGGAGTACAATTTAGAGCAACGGGATTTTTTTAAATTTTTGCAAATCCGGGATTTTTTATTAAAAAGAGGAGGAGGGGACGCGTCGTTTCAAAAGGTGCAGTTAATGGAGAATATGGCTTCGAGAAATAATCTCAAAATAGGAGAGATTTATGAACAACTGCTTCTGCGACAAACTGATGATCTTGATAAATACTTAAGTAAATGGCAGCTTAAGCTTGGTGTGTCCGGGGAAACTGTTCATCAATCTCTCTTACTATATCAGTCTATTTTAATGTCTACCAAGCTGCAGGCCCAGTTTTACAAAACTTTTTTCTTTTTATATTATACTCCCTATAAGATCGCTAAATGGGGGACCGGGAAGGGAACTACATGTCCTAGATGTGATCTAGTTGAAGCCGATAGTATACATATTTTTGCTACCTGTACGGCACTAACTTCAGTAGTGGCCGATATTTCAACATTTCTCTCGGAAGTTTTTAATACAAGAATAGAGATTTATGTTGAAGAGATTATGTTAGGTGTTGCTAATATCTCAAGACCGAAATATATGCAAGGTCTGGTTTTTGTGGCCATGGCTGTCTTTAGATTATGTATTGCATCAGCTTGGCTTGATACAAATGCGCCAAGTTTTCAACAATGGAGATCCCGCCTGTTGGCCACCTGTAGTTTAGAAGTAGCTATCTACCGAAGAAAGGGCTTGCGTAAGCGTAAGTTAGGGCTGGCAATTTGGGATCCCGTGTTGCAATGGTCTCAGAGATAACGGGGTAATTCGTAAGCCATACTTGTTTTTTTTTTTTTTTAGACTATTGTTAGTTCCGTAAAATGGTATGCTGTTTATTGATCATAACTGTTGTTTTTCATGTCGTTTTTTCTTTCTTTTCAATGCAACAGAATCTGAGCTGGGGGTGGGGGGTGGGTCTTCAGGTGGGTTTTTGTGTTGTATTAAGAAAATTCCACAATAAAGATTGGGTCTAAAAAAAAAAAAGAAAGTTGATTCATGCATGGTGCTTGAACATTTTGCGTTGCAAAAACTTGCAAAGTGCACATTGCGGGGCAAGAATCGTGCAGTCCCCCAGTACTCCCTGCAAAGCCAGGTCAACTAGAGTAATGCAAACAGCAAGACATGATTTTGCATGTGTTTCTAACACCAAACGAACACAAGCGCAAACAATGGGTAAAATGGAAAATTGCACGTAATTTCTGTGTTTTTAGGCCGTCTAATAACACCTTTAGTGCACGACTCGCAGTAATATGGGAATATGAGAAGTATTTGCCCTTGACGAAACAAGGAGAGAATTCTGCACAGCGCTGAATTTCAAAAACTTGGTAAAGTTTGGCCTATGTCTCATACAGCCACCTGTATTCCATCAAATACAGTGTCTCCAGCACTGTGAACATCTGGTGAGTAAAATTGACACGCTTTATTGGGCAAATGTGCCTTGCATTTTTAGATTGTGTAGATCTGCCTGAGAAACTGGGGTACAAGGCTATTTGTCCTGCACCCTGAAATTCTGCAGGAACTTTCGGCGATACAGTATTTGCTGGGATCCTGAGGGCCCCTGAGAACGACATGCTTCCAGCGAACACCCTATGTTACTCTCACTCGTGCCGATGACCTCAGTCCCTAGACTGAATCATACCTCACCCTTTCATGTTTCTCATGCTAAGGACAGCTCAAACCTCTATCACAGTCAGGGCTTCAAGAAATTCCTCTTCCACACCCTCAAAACAGTTCTTGTTTGTACCCCAAACCTCAACATCCAATACTGAGATGTTGCTTGATGACCTTAACTCGTCCTCCAGTTTTTCAATGACTGCCTATTTTAGCACTTATGCCTATTAGGAGCAAAGTGAAAATTGCATAAGCCTGGTCTGCTCACACACTTACCACTAGCATGAAGCTGTTGGTAGCAGCCAGTGCAAAATGTAAAAGTCAAAAACTAATGTGCAAAGTGGGTGCCTGTAAAGGTATTCTTTCAATGTTTATTCACGTCATGTTTATTCTAGTATTTCCTTTGTGTTTATTGCTGTGACATGCTGTGTATTCCACATTCTTGCAGACGCTGCTCGTGAGTGTATCTTCAAACATGTTTATGTTTGAGGGTGCATCTCTCGTTCTGCGTCTGCTCGGTAAAGAGACTACAGTTAGATTAGGCATTCAGCAGTTGTACGTTGTCAAGAGCAGCAATACTCCCGTGTTTTGCTGGGAATTGAAATAAACTTATTTCAGGATTGAAGCCTATTTTCCGCTTCTATTTTACTGGATGAATTGGATACGATCCATCTTTACATTTGGCGACGGGATTTCCCAGCTTTTCACTATCAGACAACTTTTAGAGGCTCGCTACTCGCCATTTTTGTACTCACAAACTTAAATATGGTATACATCCGCTACCTGGCACTGAAGTTATTTGCCCTCGGAGGGTTTTGTACGCCCACTTTATGTTTTGGCCTGTAAATGTGTTGAATCCATTCTTACAGGTGCATTGGGTGTCTCTCTCGTCCTTGATTTTGGGTGACGAGTACCTTTCGGTCACAGTAGTCACTTCTCTGGGTAGAGACACCTACTACATTTGTTGCCTTTTCTGTACCAGGTTGGAGACAAGCCAATTCTCCTAACTCCCAGAAGCTCAGGTCCCCCAATTATTTCTGTTCTGTGCAGAAGGGTATTTACCAGCGAAGCAAAAATAATGTTGCAACTCTCCTGTACCCCAAGATCTTGCTAGGATCCTTCTTTTGAATCCCTAATCCAGTCGCTGATGGGCACTTTTCATGTATTCTAAGATCCTGCGGGAACCCCTAGACAGCTGCATCGGATGCAGCATCTTTTGCACCCTGAGATCCTGCAGAAACCCCAAGGGGGCCGAATCTGATGCAGAAAATGACAGCTGGTCTCGTATTTTGAGATCTTGTAGGATTCCCAGAGATCTGTAGCAGTGACTCTTGCACCTCGGCACCCCGCAGGATCCTTAAGAGAGTTGCTTCCAAATCATGGACTGATTCAGCCTTCATCCTGTAGCCACCTGAGAGCCTGTAGGAGTAAACCAAGACTTGCATGAGATATATCGCCCCTTGCGCTCTAAAACTGCAGGAATCTGGGGAACGAGAGACCTAAAAGCATGACATTCCGCACCAGGAGATTCCTGAGGAACCTCTAAGAAGTCGTAGAGCTAGAGACCTTGCAATGTCTCTTGTGCCCTTAGATCTGCATTAACCCCCTATGGATCACTCTTGGTGATCCACAGTCATTGAGTCCTGCACCCTGAGATTCTGTAGGAACTTCCAGAAAGCCATATCAGGAGCAACGACCCTTGTAGCATGAAATCTGCAGGATGGCTTGCAGTTAGAAACATGCATCCAATGTAGTTACTCGTGGCCAAGATCTCCTGTACCCTGGGATGATGCAGGAACCTGCATCAGATGTCCGATCCCTGGCATATACACTGACCCGAACAGGCCTGCTTCGGGTGCAGTAATCCACAGTCTCTGCACTCTGTGATTCTGCTGGAACTCTTGGAAGTCTGCATCACATACAGGTAGCTTCCCTTTGTGCACCAGGTGCAGCGGCATAAGGGCCCACTCAAGGCTTTAAGTGGACCGGGTCCTGCCGGTGGCAGTTCTAAAAATGCAGGTGCTGAGACAGGTCCCAACCAGGCTCTCCATTTTAGCCCTCTCCCTCAGGTTGGAAAAAAATAATCTTAGCTTTGCAGCAATGCCACCCTTCACTGCCTGTGCTGCAACTTCAAAGAGACTCTTTATAGTTCTTTCACAGTCTCATCATTTCCGAACTGAATCATTTCAATATTATATACAATGAAGCCATAGTTGTTGCTTATTTATCTGACACAGCTAACAACCATTGGCAAAGCCAATAGCTCTGATTTGTTGAAGGTGTAATGTTACTTGTTGTATTATATGTCTGGGTGCAACAACAGAAGCAGCAAAATACCAGGCGGGAGGCACACTATGCTAACCACAGATATTTAGCTTAAGTGTTTCCAAACCACGCCCTAATTACATCGGCCACGCCCCTTTGAGAGCACCCCCAGTTTTTTCATTCTACTTAAACCCCTGATTATTGCTGCAATTCATACTTCAAACAACAGTTAAGAGGGTTCCGTGCATTGGAGCCCCGCTACTGTCCTGCACCCTGAGATTATGAAGGAACTCCCTAAAATTGGCATCACGTGGAGTGTCTCGTGCACCCGAGAAGCTGCAGAAAGCCAGCTCCCCTCAACCGACACTGTCCCAGGAGCACGAGGCACAGAAGGGTTTGGCCGTCCTCCCGTGCTCCGTGTGCTCAGGAAAGGCGCTCACGGGATCGGAATGTCGCCCGGGAGAAGAGGGGGTTTCCAAGGGGAAGGAATGGCGCGTGCAGGACACCGTCCAACATCCACGCTTTGATACCTCGGCCTGAGTCACGCTCTCGCGGAGCCACACGAGACCACACGCATTCCTGCAACATTCCCCACGAGTGACCCGGCTTTCCCTTTCTTGTTCTTATTATAATGTTTGTACTTCTGGATTCCGCTCTGATGGAAGGTGGCAGACTACAACCGGAGCGCGCCAACCGGCAGCTTCCCGCAGTGCCAGTGCAGTAAGTAGGCAGCAGCAGTGTCAGCCAATAGCGTAACGAAACGTGAGGGGGCGCCCCTGCAAAGGACATCGAGGGGGCCCCACGCTCTGGACTAAGTCAGGAGCTCTAGGTCAGGGGCCCACCACTGGAGCACAGTGCCAGAGGGGGCCTGCTACCTCACTGGTGTGAACTTCCATTACACTCAGAAAAGGTGCAGCGCCTGCAGCAGCAGTGAAAGCTTCCCTAACACACACAGATGGCACAGGCCGAGACAGGCAGTAGTGCAGGCAGTGATGCTGGAGCCTGGAACAATTTTCAGTATGGGGGCTGCAATTTATTTTACATCACTAACGTTCATAGGGATTAGGGATTGTGAAAATTCCAAGGGTCACACAAAGAACACGTGTCGCAATTGAGCCACTCCCATTCTGCAGGAGAGTGGATATGGGTGCAGTATTTACCTCAGTGTTTTCTGGAACACACTGTTGCACATATAGTACTAAAGCATGATGTAGGTAGTCAGGGCCGTAAGTGAGCCGGGTCTGAGTACCGGCAGTTTTTTAAAGGGTGCCTCGAAACAGGTCTCTATCGGGCTCTGTTTTGTGACCTGGCGCATTTTAAAAGAATAAGCAACAATTTGTCAGAAGACATAGCCTGACATTTGACCTCTGTCTTTGCACGCTCAACAAATGTGACAAGATGGACACAAAATGTAAAGACCTCTTAATTGCTCATTTACTTTCTGAACCTGGTAATTTTGGGGGTGTTGCAGCACCCTAGACACCCCTTCTTCCAGCGTCTATGAGTGCAAGAAGAAAAGGTTCACTCTAACAGAGACCACATCTGAACATGTTGTAGCAGTGCAAGCCACCATTACAAAGAGAAAAAGTGCAGTGCCTGCAGCAACAGTGATTGCTTCCTTTACACACAGAGAAGGCACAGGACAGGCAGTAGTGCATGCCTTGATTGCATGCAGAAAAGGTAGAGCACATGCAGCAGGAACATAAGCATCCATCACACACAGAAAAGCCCAACACGAGCAGCAGTACAACCTTCACTAACACAGAGCACACGTGTAACACAGACATCATCAGTGCAGGCCACTGTCAGACTCAGAAAAGGTACGTCGCAGGCCGAAACAGTGCAAGACTGCATTGCACACAGAAGATACAGCATGTGAGGCAGCAGTGCAAGCTTCACTCAAACAGAGAACAAATGCAACAAAGGAAGCATCCGTGCAAGCCTTTATAGCACATAGAAAAGTTTCCTAACAGGCCGCCACAGTGCAAGACTCCATCACACAAAGAAAAGATACAGTATGTGCAGCAGCAGTGCAAGCTTCACTCATACAGATAACATATCTCATCATGCTGCAGCACTGCAAGCCTCCATCACACACAGAAATGGTACTACAAAAACAGCAGTGGAAGCTTCATTATCATAGAGAACATGTGCAACACAGACAGCATCAGTGCAAGTCTCAGTCACATACAGAACAAATACATCATGGACGGCAACAATTTCTAGACTTCAATACACAAAGCAAAGATACAGCATGTGGAGCAGCAGTGCAAGCTTCACTCAGACAGAGAACACATATCAAAATGCTGCAGCTGAGCAAGTCTCACACAGAAAAGTTACAACACGAACAGCAGTGCAAGCTTCATTAAAACAGAGAACAGGTGCAACAAAGGCAGAGTCAGTGCAAGCCTCAGTCACACACCAAAAAAAAGGCACATCACGGGTCGCAACAGTTCAAGACTCTATCACATACAGAAAAGATACACCATGTGCAACTGCAGTGCCAGCTTCACTCAAACAGAAAACACACCTCAACATGCTACTGCAGTTTAAGCCTCCACACACAGAAATGGTACAGCACGAGCAGCATTGTAAGATTCACTAGCACAGAGAAGAGGCGCAACACAGGCAGCATCAGTGCAAGCCTCCATCACACACAGAAAAGATTCATCAACGTGCCGCAGCAGGGCAAGCTTCAGTGACATAGAGAAAACGTGGAAGTGGCTGCCGCTGTGCTTAATTGCATCACAGAGAAAAGGATACAGCTAGGACAGCAGCAGTGCAAGGTTCACTCACACAGAGAACAGGTGCAGCACAGGCTGTACCAGCAATGCATGTCTCTCTCACTGATAGAAATGAGGGTCTCTAGTTGGCAGTGGTTTGCGCCCTGTCCAATTAAGGACCCTTATGCTAGTCAGAGTAAGGGAGTTGCACACCCAATATAACCCCTGCCCACCCCCTTGGTAGCTAGGCACTAGCAGTCAGGCTTATCTCAGAGAAAATGTGTAAATCATTTGTATATGCACAAAAAGTAACACACGAAAAACACTACAAAAGAACACCACACCAGTTTAGAAAAATAACCAATATTTATCTAAATAAAATAAGACCAAAATGACAGCAACCCAACATACTCAAGCAAGGATCTCAATTTTAATAGGTTCAAAATATTTCAGTCATTAGGTAACTATGGATGCGTCACTTTTCTCACAAAGTACCTGGGATGAGTCATAATCAAAGATGAAAACAGGTGCAGGGGAGGTGAGGTGTCAGGAAAGAAAAGCAATGCGTCGGTTCCTTACTCCCAGGGGATGTGATGCATTGGTTCCTTACTGCCAGGGGAGGTGATGCGTTGGTTCCCTACTTCAGCGCAGGGGAGTTGATGCATCGGTTCCTTACTGTCAGGGGAGTTGATGCGCCTGTTCCTTACTGTCAGGGGAGGTGATTCAGCAGTTTCCGTGCACACGGCCTCGGTTCCTTACTGCTGGGCAATGTCAATGAAGAACTTGGTGCACAGGTGCGATGTGTTGAAAATGTGCTGGGTTGATGCGGCAGCAGCGAAACCGTCACTGTGTCAATTTTCCAATCGCGAGCAGGTGATGCGTCGATTTCTTCAGCTGCACAGCAGTGTCTGCATCAGAGTCGGAGTGGGTGCCATGGACTTCGTGGCACAATGTTTGGGACTCGGGCTGCGGCGTACTTGTAGCTACACAACAGGCGATGCGTCGATTCTTCGGCTTCACCGCAGCGATCTGTTGGTTTTTCAACCACACAGCGTTGCTGCGGCAGGAAAATCAGGTGCTGAAGGTTGATGCGTGGATTTTCTTCAGTCCTTTGCAGCAAAGTCACCTCCAGGGGCCCAGAACTGGACATGGCACCACTTGGCAGGTCTGAACTCCTAGCAGAGGAGTTCAGGGGCTACAGATGAAGCCTTTGATGGCCCTCGGACTTCTTAACAGGAGGCATGCACAAACAAGTGCTTGGAGAACCTTGGCAAGCAGGATACAGAAAGCAAAGTCCCTCCTACTACCGGTTCCTGCGATGTCAGTCACTTTAAAGCTAGCTCTCTGAAAACCTTCTTTTTTTGGGGTGGGCATATTAAAGTTGTTTACTCTCAGAAACAAAGTAAAGGCATTTCGATGTTTGAGATCTTCTGTCGGGAGACGGGAGGTAAGGTTGCACATTTGGGAATCTTCTTTTTCACTCGAAAGGATTTTCATGCGAGCATTATCAATAACATTGTGCTTCTAGTAGTTAACAGAATCATAGGTGTCACATTTTCCCTTTTTGCCCAATATGCACATTTCTTTGAGCTGATAACAAATTCTCCTTACGGATTGCACAGGGAGGAATGTAAACACTGAGAAGAGTTAAACACATAGCAAAAATAACATTTTAAAAGCTCCGAATCTAATACGATTGATCGTTTTTGCACTATTTTAGTGTTACAAAATTATAGTGAGGCTCGTCATTACACCACTTTCTTCAAATATACCCCCATCGGTGTAGATACTTGTGCATAGCCTATGTTATCTCTACTTTTCATAACAGAAAACCTGATTTTGGACCTGGTTGATTTGTTGTCACTCTGTGAGAAAAAACAGATGATCCAAATATTCTACCAGTATAACAGTTGGGCAGTCTCCAGCCGGAGTGGTTCCCATCAGATAGAGAGAAGAGAAGAGACGAGCATAATTATAAACAGCAACCACAGTATATTGTATTGCTGCACATAAATAGCCCTACTACTCCTGTAGGGCACTGAGACACTTCCTGCATGCTTGGAGATTATTATTCTGGCAACATAGAGAAGCTCTAGCACATCGTAGAGCGTAGCGCGCTCACCTGGAGCATTACAGCATGGTTTTAGAGCTCCCGTTTTGCCTTTTGAGTTGAAATTTATTTTCATCATTGTACCCTGTTTTTATCTGCTATTTAACCGCCACATACCTGCACACTAAAAACTTGAGAACACCGCGTTTGGAGCGGGCCCCTTGTGGTAAATTTAAATTACCTAGACTTAATTTATGCGGTAAAATTCAAGAAGAATAACTCAGTAAAAATAAGAGGCAGAATCCGTGGTATTTGAGGTTATAAAAGGGAATTTATTCCTTACAAAGGAATGATGATGGTTCGAACCAGGCAATCGAGTTCCGTCACCACGAAGGTTCAGGAAGGGATCAGCAATACATTATTGACAAGTTGTCATATTTATATTAAAGTGCATTACAGTAAAGACATATGCAGAAGGCGTTACAGCTGATAAGAATACACATACGTAATGAAAAAGGCGTTACAATAGGCGTGCATAAAGGCGTATACTAGAAACGTCATTAGGATGATGACACAAATGGGTGGATCCATAAAAGAATCCAGCAAAGTCAGCAGAAATACATAGCAGAGATGCGCGCGCAGCCGCGTGACGTGTGATTGACGTGCAACTAGAGGGTGAAGGGAACTTGACATTTAGCCCTACATGAGGAGACAGAAGTCTGGGGTGTCAGGACAACCCAGTCCCAAATCATATCTAATATCTTGTGTTTAAGGATCTATACTATCTGGAAGGAAAGGTCTTTTCGGACAGAGCCTATTCTATACTGACTGCTAGTGCGTGTACAAGCGTCTAAGTGTCTACATGAGATGCGAGGGGGCATGGGCCTACCATGGTAACGAAAGTCATGAATTACTTGCACGGAGACAGTAAGGCCGGGCCCTTTGCTCTGCAGCTGGAGGGATGTTTACCTAAGCTATTAGACAGGAATGCATTTCTCGAGGAGCGGAGCAGATAACTTGAAGGCTGTATACAGTTTTGGCAGGCAACAGGCCGGGCTAGGCACCGTTAGCCGCGCAGGAAGTAAGACAAAGTTCATGGATACAGATGCAGGTCCAGGCTGGAGCATTCAGAGGCAGAAGCAGGAAAAGCTCGATGGCAGAATTCAGGGCCTACCTTGCCAGAGCTGGAAAACGTGAAAAGTATACCATATAAAGACGGTGGCAAGGCATACTTAGGAACGGAATATTCGACCCATTCATGGCAGATCTGAAAGAGGACATATTAACGTTGGACACAATTGTATTTGCGTCTTCATAGCTTGAAGTGGAGGGAACATACATGTACTTGTAGCATGCACATGGAGCCGTTGGGGTCTAGATAGGGGACACAATTGACCATAAAAATTCATATTTCCTCATTCCCTCCTTGTCCCCTACGGACCCTTCATGAAATATCGATCTTCAGGAATCCATCAATCTGTTCATGTAACATCATTTGCTCTTCTTTCTTCTTCCGGGATCTTGAATGAAAACTTGAACGTGGAATACATGATGTGGCACACAGGCCGCAAATCGCTGGTCCACATTGTAGACACAGGCAACAACTGAATACTATGAGAAGGCCAATACCTAGGAAGGATAGGACTTTCCATCCCCAGGCTGACAACACGCTCCAGAACCAACCGGACCATGTCCAGGTGCCTGGATTCTGATGTATCTGGTTTGCAATCTTGTGAAGACGAGTTATGGCTTTATATACGGATGGCGCGTTTTCTGGGATGAAAACACAGCAACTTGATCCGATGACCCTACAAGCTCCGCCCCTATCGGCTAGGATGACGTCAAGGACAAGACGATTTTGGAGAACAACAATCCGCATCGCAGACTGCTCCTCTGTTAAGTTGCCTAGGGCAGAGGTAGTTTCATTCACTACTGCTTCAAGGGTTCTAGTTAATCTACGTATCAGTTTACTATTTGAGACCACACCTATGTAAGGAAAGAGACCTTTATTGAAGTCTGTATATTGTTCCCATGCTGTTTCAGTGTAGTCAACAATCGGGATATCTCTCTGGGGTCTATGGTGTACTAGATTGGTATTTCTATGATAATCAGGAGGGGCTAGGAAAACAGGTGGCAGAAGGAATGCAATGTAACAGGTACCATCCCAATCTAGAGGTAGGCGTATATATGCGGTATGACCACATATGAAGTAGGAATGACGGGAAGCTCTAAATGTAGACTTGCCTTTATCACTGAATTCGATCACAGTAGTACATTTACTATGACCCAGGTGTACTGAACCATTCTTTCTTACACAGAATTCACCTTTAACTGGTAATACTGACATAGCAGGCAAGACTAGTGCAGCTTCGGATTCAACATTCAGAATCATGAGGTTAAGTGTAAAATTACCTAATCCATATACTTCATTTTCTAGATCAGTTCCTGTTCTTTTGGGAAGTCCCTCCTTGTTAGGATAACAAGCTTTGAGCAAAACTAAGTTCAGGTTTCCCCATACCCAGTTGCTCTGGTAAACTACAGTGTTTGAATCTAAAGAGTTAATCAAACTAAACCATGCTCCACAGGAACCATTGTGTGTGAACGGGTACGGAAAGAGAGGCAGAACTCCTTTGTATTTCTGATAGGGAGGAAGTCGGCCACATATCCAACAATTTGTAGCATTGCTGGTCTGATGGGAATGATGTAACATACTAATGAATGTGTTGTTGCGCAGCGCAAATCTATAGGACAACTCATGTGGAGGTAATTCACTAAAAGAATGTTCGGCAGTAACATTGTAAGTAGAATAAGCACGCTTGAAAATAGGATAGTACATGTGCAACAGTATACTTGCAGCAATAATAAAAAGACTTAGAAAAAACATAATCGACAATGTCACTATACAGTGACTATGGAGTGATTTACAGTATGCATGTTTCTTGAGCTGTTTCTGTCTATTTCTCTCTCTAATTCGGTCTAGAGGATACATGTCAAAGACTTAATTCAACCGATTCACCTTGGAGAGGACTTAAACAATCGAATTGTCTGACTTGCTAGACCTTAGTTTCAGTTTGTATTCTTGTGATTCAATCTTTTCAACCAGGGGGAGTTTTGAATCAGTCTCTGGAAGGGGGCAGGGCTGAGAGTTCAGATCAGATGGTAGTCCATGAAATTTCTTGATATGGCTCGAGTGTAACCAACCCTTGCGACCCTCGACCTTTACTGCTGTCCTCGTCGTTAGAAGTACCAGTTTTGGTGTTTGCCAGCGAGGCTCCAACGGGCTCCTCCTGTCGAAGTTCCGTATGAAAACAAGGTCTCCAGGAACCACTTCATGGGGCTTTACCTCGGTGTTGTCGGGAAAGGCTGCAGCTACCTGTGAACGGCAAGATTGTAGTGCAGACATCAAGGAAGCAAGGTAATCTGTCAACATATTACAATCAACATCAGTGATTTTACGAGGTATAGGCGTCCCCCACATATTTGGTGGCCTACCGAAGCCCACCTCGTACGGGGATAGCCCTGTGCGAGAATGTGCTACCATTCTCATGTAAAATAGTGCAACTGGTAAGGCTACTATCCAGTCGACGCCTTTCTCTCTACAGATTTTTGAAAGTCGTATTTTCAGGGTCTGATTATGACGTTCCACGAGACCTGCTGCCTCGGGATGTCGGACACAGTGGAATTTCCATTGATAGCCTAACAAGAGTGAAATGTGTTTCATTAGCTCGGATGAGAACGGCTGGCCATTATCTGAGTACACGATACGGGGCAAACCATACCGTGGGAAGAATTCACGAACTAATTGTTTGGCAGTAGTCGGGGCAGTGTAATCTGAGACAGGATATGCCTCTGTCCAACGGGAAAGAGCGCATACAACTACGAGGACATATTTGAATCCTCGACATCGTTCCATCTGGATATAATCCATCTGGAGGACTTCAAAAGGGTGATCGGGAGGTTGAAATCCACCCTGCTCTACAGGTACGCCTTTACCTGGATTGAACTGACAACAAATCATACAAGTTCGGACTTTCTGTTTGGCTGCAGCTCGTAAGTGTTTGTTGAACCAAATGTGTTGAATACTGTCTAACATAGCTTTTTCTCCTAGATGTGCTGGACTATGTATTGTGTTAATGATAACTTGAACCATTGAGTCGGGGAGAAACCATATAGATTTTCCCTTCGTCATCCATCCCTGATCTGTTTGGATCCCTCCTAATTCAGTCCATTTCTTTATTTCCTCTGGTGTAGCATGTGTCTGTATGTCAATTACATCAAGGGCGGGATCCCTAACTGTCATGCAGTGTGTCGGCGTTGGAACTATTGTCTTTGTCAAGTCAGTTGCATGAGTCCTATTCTGTGCTGTTTGCTTAGCTGTTCGGTCTGCTAGGTCGTTACCCTGGGAAATAATATCGGTGACTTTTGTATGGGCCTTACACTTCATGATAGATATTGAAGTAGGCAGATGTATTGCATCTAACAGAGCTTGAATGAGGGGACCGTGTTGAATGTTGGCACCGTGAGAAGTCAAATAACCTCTCTCTCGCCAAAGGACTCCGAAGTCGTGTACAACTCCGAATGCATAACGTGAATCTGTGTATATGTTAACTTTTCTATTCTTGGCTTGAATACAGGCTTGTGTCAGAGCAATAAGCTCTGCTGCTTGAGCTGATAATGTGTCAATACAATTTGTTTCAATGACTTCGGTGTCTGTCGTGACTGCATAAGCGGCCACTAACTCTCCTGTACTTGTTCTCATGCATGAACCATCCACATAAAGTGTCAGGTCTGGGTTTGGTAATGGGACGTCTGTCAAGTCTTGTCTGGGTTTCGTCGTAATAGTAATGACTTCAATACAATCATGTGCCAGTGGGTCTGTTCCACTTAATGGCAAAAGTGTGGCAGGATTTAATGTACTACAACGTCTGATTTCTATGTGTGGCTGAAACAATGTTAGTTCGTAACCTGTCAGTCGTGCTATAGTCAAGTGTTGTGTTTGTGTCCGGTTCAAGAGAACCTCTACTGCATGTGGTACTTGTACTGTCAATTGATGTCCTAATACTATGGAATCGCTTTGTCTGATCGCTAGAGCTGTCGCTGCGACTGATTTCAGACACGCAGGAAGAGCTTGAGCTACGGGATCTAATGTGCTAGAAAAGTAAGCACATGGCTTGTGTGATCCTGCTTGTTCCTGAGTGAGTACTGACAAAGCAGTACCTTCACGTTCTGTAACAAAAAGTGTAAAAGGCTTACTGTAACATGGTGTCGCTAAAACAGGTGCTTGACATAAAGCTTTCTTTAAGTCTTCAAATGCTAGTGTATGTTCTGGAGTCCAAGGGAGGACAGTCGATGTCGCTGCCTCCTGGGTTGTCAGCTGAATGAGTGGTTTTG